>NC_069506.1:319889302-320526802 GCF_027579735.1 Bombina bombina
CATACCTACACACAAATATATGCACACATAAACCTACACAGATGCACCCACATACATGCACAAAATCCTAAATTAGATTAATTTAAGAATTACAGACCCAATCATACTATAAGTATTTAGACTGATGTGTGGATGAGAAAAGATGAAAAAAACAAAGCGCATCCGCGATTCACAGTATTGTTTATTATTCAAGCCAATGACACACAAGAAAAACACACTTACAAGATAAAAGTGTAAAAGAAGCACTTCTGCCCACTGTCCAGATGACTTAGCCTGCTGTATTCCTCGAGGGGATCACAGGGACGCCGACCTGCAGCACCTGGTTTCAGGCTCCTCTCCACAGATGAGTGCAAAACTCTTACGCTGTTCAACACAGTTCTCACATCTCCTATAGGTACCTCCTCCCTACGCATTTCATCTGCTCACAGGCAGACTTTCTCAAGGGATATTGAACAAGACAGATGTTCCTACCGACAATCAGGACTAATTTAAACCTTCCCCTCATACAAGACATAATCTTGCTTTACAAATTGTATTGACAATTTACAAAAATACAGGGAAGACAATGTATCCTATTACAATGGTGTAACTAATTCATAATTAAAAGCACAACATAATTAAAATTGAGCTTTAGCATATTACAAAAGATAAATATACATAACAAACTGTCTCAAATGGCATTTTATAACACTTGTTGTACGAATAAAAAATCACAGCTAACAGAGTGTGTTTAGCCGGCATTTATACTCGAATAGGTCTCTATACTGACTAGTAGAATATTGCAAAATATTTATATTAAAAAGATTGAGGCTATTCTGTATTCATGCTAATAGAACCTGTTATAGTTGTAGCTCATTGGATTTAACTTGATTGTCCTGATCATTATACCTGTTAATTCTATTCGTTTAGGGATAGTACGGAACTTTTCTGTTGCCCCTTCTATTAGTTTAATATCATAACCTTTCATTTAAAATACTTAAGAATATCCTAGTGAAAGCAAAAGACGTGGAAATTTTGAACAATGATGAATTCGGATATACATATAATCCTTGTCCGAAGATCCCCACATTTTACCACCTCCCAAAAGTCCATAAGGACCCAATTAAACCCCCAGGAAGGCCAATCATTTCCGGTATTGATTCCATCAGTAGCAACTTGTCTGTATACATAGATTGGTATCTTCAACCAGTGGTTAAAACCATTAGGTCTTATATTAAAGATACCTCTGACATCATTCAGAAATTAGAGAGTATGGATTGGGAACCAAACCTTTTTTGGATCAGGTGTGATGTTTCCGCTCTCTACATGAATATCCCACATGATTTGGGTGTGGATGCCTTTAGGGATATATGTGGTGGGTGGAACATCCCGGATCCCCATGTAGAGTTCTTGGTAGAAGCTATGCATTATGTACTTCAGTATAACTATTTTCAGTTTGAAGGAAAATTCTATAAGCAAATACAGGGGACGGCCATGGGTACTACCATGGCCCCCTCATATGCTAACATCTATATGGCTCATTATGAAAATCAGTACATCTGGAATAATAACCCATTCATCATCATAATGATAATTTATACAAATTCTACAGATATATAGATGACATTTTGATAGTATGGAGAGGGACTAATGAGCAAGCTGCCAATTGTTTTAAATTTATGAACAGCAATAACTGCAACCTCACAATTACAGAAACAAACAAGGAGTCAATAGACCTTTTAGATATCACATTCTTCATTAGAGACAATAAGGTGGCTACTAAGAATTTTAGAAAACCTTCTGACAGAAATGGTTTCTTGAATGCTAAGAGTGTACATCTAAAAAGCTGGAAGGAGAACATCCCATACGGGCAGTTTAGATGAATCAGGCGAAATTGCACGTATAAGGATGATTATTTAAAAGAAGCCAATATTCTGCAGGATAAACTTCTACAGAAAGGTTATGATATTAAACTAATAGAAGGGGCAAAGGAAAGGTGCCGTACTATCCCTAGGGATTTGAGTATGAAAACAAATAGAATTAACAGGTATAATGATCAGGACAATCAAGTTAAATGTATTACCACGTATAATGAAGGTGCCAAATTAGCCAAAAATATTTTAAAGAAACATTGGGAAATATTATCAGGAGACCATATTCTGAAAAATCATATAGGCAATAACCCTCAAATAGTATTTAAAAAGAATAGGTATTTAAAAAGGTTTACATTAGTCCTGATTGTTGGTAGGAATATCCGTCTTGTTCAATATCCCTTGAGAAAGTCTGCCTGTGAGCAGATGAAACGCGTAGGGAGGAGGTACCTATAGGAGACGTGAGAACTGTGTTGAACACCGTAAAAGTTTTGCACTCAGCTGCGGAGAGGAGCCTGAAACCAGGTGCTGCAGGTCGGCGTCCCTGTGATCCCCTCGAGGAATACAGCAGGCTAAGTCATCTGGACAGTGGGCAGAAGTGCTTCTTTTACACTTTTATCTTGTAAGTGTGTTTTTCTTATGTGTCATTGGCTTGAAGAATAAACAATACTGTGAATCGTGGATGCGCTGTGTTTTTCTCATCCTTTCTTGTACAGCTTGCCGCCTCGGGACTTACACAGCTGGAGCCCCGTGAACTATCAGCTGCTCCGCACACAGTTCAAATAACTACCATCATACTTTGAGTTTCATTGAGCCTGTGTTTTACCACCCAGACTTTCAGCCACTTACAGAACTGGGACTAAGTTAAGTGTATAACTTCATTCATTTTTTATACACTTCATAGGATTATTTTGTACTTTTTATTTTTTATTTTTCATTTACACTTTAATTTTAATTTGGTTATTTTAATCTGTCTACTTTTCCACTTGTTTGTATAATTTGTTAACGATTAGCATCATTTGTTGACTATTTGCGAACCATTGGTTCATGCTTTTGCTTATTTATTTATTCACTTGATGCGGATTTCCACCTGATATTGTTGTGTTGTACTTAAAGGTGAGCTGCAGTGCATACTTTTTGAGTCTGATTGTGCTGTCTACTGTCTTCTCAAATTTAACTGATGCGTGGATGGTACAAATAATCAGCCCAAATATTTAGTTTTAGTTTATAGCACATTTAAGAGTCACACACATCTTCTAACCAACACGTGTCATACAAGTGACATTTTCTATTTATTATTGGCTATTTTGTTTTTGATTAGACAGTTACTAAGCATTTTTCTTTGTCTAGATTCACTCAGAATAGAAAGAAAGGTGGGTAATATAAATTACATTAAACAAGCTTGTATGTTGATTCTGCTGCAGACTTAGCAATTATGCAATAATGAGAATTTAGATGTATTCTAATAACAGACCACTTGGAACCTGAACCTCTCAATGGCTTGTAAACTTTAGTAAATCTGGCCCAGAATAGACCATTTTCTGCTACTTCACATAGTTATGCACGTATGAAACCACAAGAACTATACATAAAAGTAACAGTTCCATAAACTTACCATGTTTGTATTAATGTAATTGTATCAAATTATAGACCGTTTTACAAATAGAAAGATTAGCTACTTTTTATTGGGGATATATCACTGATCCAACTAAATGCAAATAGATTTGAAATTAGAGGATTATGGAGGAGAAATATCAGGTAAATTAATTAGGAATTAGCAGCTGTATTTCATGTGAAATGGTTTTCTAAAATAAACAACCATAAAATATTACAATTTCTTGATAAAAAACAATATTGTTCCTCTATAAAAGTCATTTCAAAATAAAATATTTTTGTAAGTGTTCCTTTCTGACATTTATTTGTCTCTGCAAAAGAGTAATTTCTTATTTTGTATATTTTCTGGCACTTTAAATTAATCTATATAATTTGTGTTGATCGTTTGATGATTTTGTCTTCTCATAAGACGTAATGGTTTTCCTGACTTTTGATGCATTGAATTTGAACAAATATTTGTAAGAAAAATGTAATAAAACCACAGTGCTGATAATTATTTTGTATCATGTTATTCTGCTTGCTTATTTTGGAGGGGAAGTGACTTAAAGGGACATTAAACCCAATTTTATTTCTTTCATGATTTAGATAGAACATAACATTTTTAAACAACTTTCTAATTTACTTCTATTCTCATATTATCTTTGTTTACTTGTTATCCTTGTTTGAAAAGCATAAATGTAAGCTCAAGAGTATGCACGTCTACAGCAGTATATAGCAGCAGTTTTGCAACAATGTTATACATTAGCAAGAGCACTAGATGGCAGCAGTTTTATAACAATGTAATACATTAGCAAGAGCACTAGATGGCAGCAGTTTTATAACAATGTAATACATTAGCAAGAGCACTAGATGGCAGCAGTTTTATAATAATGTTATACATTAGCAAGAGCACTAGATGGCAGCAGTTTTATAATAATGTTATACATTAGCAGGAGCACTAGATGGCAGCAGTTTTATAACAATGTTATACATTAGCAAGAGCACTAGATGGCAGCAGTTTTATAACAATGTTATACATTAGCAAGAGCACTATATGGCAGCGGTTTTATAACAATGTTATACATTAGCAAGAGCACTAGATGGCAGCAGTTTTATAACAATGTTGTACATTAGCAAGAGCACTAGATAGCAGCAGTTTAATAACAATGTTATACATTAGCAAGAGCACTAGATAGCAGCAGTTTTATAACAATGTTGTACATTAGCAAGAGCACTAGATGGCAGCAGTTTTATAACAATGTTATACATTAGCAAGAGCACTAGATGGCAGCAGTTTTATAACAATGTTGTACATTAGCAAGAGCACTAGATGACAGCAGTTTTATAACTATGTTATACATTAGCAAGAGCACTAGATGACAGCAGTTTTATAACAATGTTGTACATTAGCAAGAGCACTAGATAGCAGCAGTTTTATAACAATGTT
Organism: Bombina bombina; assembly: GCF_027579735.1. NCBI lineage: Eukaryota > Metazoa > Chordata > Amphibia > Anura > Bombinatoridae > Bombina > Bombina bombina. The sequence continues at coordinate 319,894,193 of NC_069506.1, forward strand.
GTACATTAGCAAGAGCACTAGATGGCAGCAGTTTTATAACAGTGTTATACATTAGCAGGAGCACTAGATGGCAGCAGTTTTATAACAATGTAATACATTTGTAGGAGCACTAGATGGCAGCAGTTTTATAACAATGTTATACATTAGCAAGAGCACTAGATGGCAGCAGTTTTATAACAATGTAATACATTAGCAGTAGCACTAGATGGCAGCAGTTTTATAACAATGTTATACATTAGCAAGAGCACTAGATGGCAGCAGTTTTATAACAATGTTATACATTAGCAAGAGTACTAGATGGCAGCAGTTTTATAACAATGTAATACATTAGCAGGAGCACTAGATGGCAGCAGTTTTATAACAGTTATACATTAGCAGGAGCACTAGATGGCAGCAGTTTTATAACAGTTATACATTAGCAGGAGCACTAGATGGCAGCACTATTTCCTGCCATGTAGTGTTTCAGGCATGTGCACACTACCAATCTAGATATTTCTTCAACAAAGAATAACATGAAAATTAAATACATTTCATAATATAAGTTAATTGAAAACTTTTTACAATTTTTATTATCTATCTTATTCATGAAATAAAAAAATTGGGTTTAATGTCCCTTTACTATTAAACTCAAAATAAAACACATTGTAAAAATGTTTAATTAAAGGACTTGTAACGTTTTAATTTGAATCACTGTTTACATAAAATATATTATTATTTGTACCATAATGTGCAAAATGCATATTCAATGTTTATTTTTTTATTTAAATAATGTTTACAAAAAAATACTTTAAAATCTTACAAATAGCATTGTAGATGAAGCTAAAGTCTGCCTACTGAAAACATGGCCTATGCATAGATTTTAAAAATCCAATCAGTGGTCTCTGAATCAAGATCAATTTGAATAATAATTATTAAGCAGGCTTGTTCACAACTGCATTGGCAGAATGTGCACGTGTACATTGTAACCATATCAGCTATGACAGTTAAACGCACTGCCACTACATCACTGAAACTGCATATGGCTGACTACAGCTGTAAAGAACTGTGCAGGGGTCACTGGCACCTATCAGTAATAAGACCTGTAAAATCAGTATAACAGAGGGCTTGGAAATAATTATATATTCATAATGAAATTGCAAAACAAGAAGAAACAATTAATATAAAAGGGAATTACATTTTTATTAAAAGATAAAAACATTACAATAAAGCAGAAAAAGAAAACAATGTAGGGGTTTACTGTCACTTAAAGGAAAATAAAACGCCAAAAACATAATTTATGTAAGAACTTACCTGATAAATTCATTTCTTTCATGTTAGCAAGAGTCCATGAGCTAGTGACGTATGGGATATACATTCCTACCAGGAGGGGCAAAGTTTCCCAAACCTCAAAATGCCTATAAATACACCCCTCACCACACCCACAAATCAGTTTAACGAATAGCCAAGAAGTGGGGTGATAAGAAAAAAGTGTGAAACATAAATATAAGGAATTGGAATAATTGTGCTTTATACAAAAAAATCATAACCACCACAAAAAGGGTGGGCCTCATGGACTCTTGCTAATATGAAAGAAATGAATTTATCAGGTAAGTTCTTACATAAATTATGTTTTCTTTCATGTAATTAACAAGAGTCCATGAGCTAGTGACGTATGGGATAATGACTACCCAAGATGTGGATCTTCCACGCAAGAGTCACTAGAGAGGGAGGGATAAAATAAAGACAGCCAATTCCGCTGAAAAAAATCCACAACCAAAAATAAAGTTTAAATCTTATAAAGAAAAAAACTGAAAATATAAGCAGAAGATTCAAACTGAAACAGCTGCCTGAAGTACTTTTCTACCAAAAACAGCTTCAGAAGAAGAAAACACATCAAAATGGTAGAATTTAGTAAAAGTATGCAAAGAAGACCAAGTTGCTGCTTTGCAAATCTGATCAACCGAAGCTTCATTCCTAAATGCCCAGGAAGTAGAAACTGACCTAGTAGAATGAGCTGTAATCCTTTGAGGCGGAGTTTTACCCGACTCGACATAAGCATGATGAATTAAAGATTTCAACCAAGATGCCAAAGAAATGGCAGAGGCCTTCTGACCTTTCCTAGAACCGGAAAAGATAACAAATAGACTAGAAGTCTTTCTGAAATTCTTAGTAGCTTCAACATAATATTTCAAAGCTCTAACTACATCCAAAGAATGCAATGATTTCTCCTTAGGATTAGGACATAAAGAAGGAACCACAATTTCTCTACTAATGTTGTTAGAATTCACAACCTTAGGTAAAAATTTAAAAGAAGTTCGCAACACCGCCTTATCCTGGTGAAAAATCAGAAAAAGAGACTCACAAGAAAGAGCAGATAATTCAGAAACTCTTCTGGCAGAAGAGATGGCCAAAAGGAACAAAAGAGCCCCCAGAACCAAATTCAAACTCCAAGGAGGAGAAATTGACTTAATGACAGGTTTTATACGAACCAAAGCTTGTACAAAACAATGAATATCAGGAAGATTAGCAATCTTTCTGTGAAAAAGAACAGAAAGAGCAGAGATTTGTCCTTTCAAGGAACTTGCAGACAAACCTTTATCCAAACCATCCTGAAGAAACTGTAAAATTCTCGGAATTCTAAAAGAATGCCAGGAAAAATGATGAGAAAGACACCAAGAAATATAAGTCTTCCAGACTCTATAATATATCTCCCTAGATACGGATTTACGAGCCTGTAACATAGTATTAATCACAGAGTCAGAGAAACCTCTTTGACTAAGAATCAAGCATTCAATCTCCACACCTTTAAATTTAAGGATTTGAGATCCTGATGGAAAAAAGGACCTTGCGACAGAAGGTCTGGTCTTAACGGAAGAGTCCACGGTTGGCAAGAGGCCATCCGGACAAGATCCGCATACCAAAACCTGGAGCTACCAGCAGAACAAACGAGCATTCCTTCAGAATCTTGGAGATTACTCTTGGAAGAAGAACTAGAGGCGGAAAGATATAGGCAGGATGATACTTCCAAGGAAGTGACAATGCATCCACTGCTTCCGCTTGAGGATCCCTGGATCTGGACAGATACCTGGGAAGTTTCTTGTTTAGATGAGAGGCCATCAGATCTATTTCTGGAAGTCTCCACATTTGAACAATCTGAAGAAATACCTCTGGGTGAAGAGACCATTCGCCCGGATGTAACGTTTGGCGACTGAGATAATCCGCTTCCCAATTGTCTATACCTGGGATATGAACCGCAGAAACTAGACAGGAGCTGGATTCCGCCCATACCAGAATTCGAGATACTTCTTTCATAGCCAGAGGACTGTGAGTCCCTCCTTGATGATTGATGTATGCCACAGTTGTGACATTGTCTGTCTGAAAACAAATGAACGATTCTCTCTTTAGAAGAGGCCATGACTGAAGAGCTCTGAAAATTGCACGGAGTTCCAAAATATTGATCGGTAATCTCACCTCCTGAGATTCCCAAACCCCTTGTGCTGTCAGAGACCCCCACACAGCTCCCCAACCTGTAAGACTTGCATCTGTTGAAATTACAGTCCAGGTCGGAAGAACAAAAGAAGCCCCCTGAACTAAACGATGGTGATCTGTCCACCACGTCAGAGAGTGTCGTACAATCGGTTTTAAAGATATTAATTGAGATATCTTTGTGTAATCCCTGCACCACTGGTTCAGCATACAGAGCTGAAGAGGTCACATGTGAAAACGAGCAAAGGGGATCGCGTCCGATGCAGCAGTCATAAGACCTAGAATTTCCATGCATAAGGCTACCGAAGGGAATGATTGTGACTGAAGGTTTCGACAAGCTGATATAAATTTTAGACGTCTCTTGTCTGTCAAAGACAGAGTCATGGACACTGAATCTATCTGGAAACCTAAAAAGGTTACCCTTGTCTGAGGAATCAATGAACTTTTTGGTAAATTGATCCTCCAACCATGATCTTGAAGAAACAACACAAGTCGATTCGTATGAGATTCTGCTAAATGTGAAGACTGAGCAAGTACCAAGATATCGTCCAAATAAGGAAATACCACAATACCCTGTTCTCTGATTACAGACAGAAGGGCACCGAGAACCTTTGAAAAAATTCTTGGAGCTGTTGCTAGGCCAAACGGTAGAGCCACAAACTGGTAATGCTTGTCTAGGAAAGAGAATCTCAGAAACTGATAGTGATCTGTATGAATCGGAATATGCAGATATGCATCCTGTAAATCTATTGTAGACATATAATGCCCTTGCTGAACAAAAGGCAGGATAGTCCTTACAGTTACCATTTTGAATGTTGGTATCCTTACATAACGATTCAATATTTTTAGATCCAGAACTGGTCTGAAGGAATTCTCCTTCTTTGGTACAATGAAGAGATTTGAATAAAACCCCAGCCCCTGTTCCAGAACTGGAACTGGCATAATTACTCCAGCCAACTCTAGATCTGAAACACAATTCAGAAATGCTTGAGCCTTCGCTGGGTTTACTGGGACACGGGAAAGAAAAAATCTCTTTGCAGGAGGCCTTATCTTGAAGCCAATTCTGTACCCTTCTGAAACAATGTTCTGAATCCAAAGATTGTGAACGGAATTGATCCAAATTTCTTTGAAAAAACATAATCTGCCCCCTACCAGCTGAGCTGGAATGAGGGCCGCACTTTCATGTGGACTTAGGAGCTGGCTTTGGTTTTCTAAAAGGCTTGGATTTATTCCAGACTGGAGATGGTTTCCAAACTGATACCGCTCCTGAGGATGAAGGATCAGGCTTTTGTTCCTTGTTGTGACGAAAGGAACGAAAACATTATTAGACCTAAATTTACCTTTAGACTTTTTATCCTGTGGTAAAAAAGTTCCTTTCCCTCCAGTAACAGTTGAGATAATAGAATCCAACTGAGAACCAAACAATTTATTACCCTGGAAAGAAAGGGAAAGCAGAGTAGACTTAGAAGACATATCAGCATTCCAAGTTTTAAGCCATAAAGCTCTTCTAGCTAAAATAGCTAGAGACATATACCTGACATCAACTCTAATGATATCAAAGATGGCATCACAAAAAAAATTATTAGCATGTTGAAGAAGATTAATAATGCTATGAGAATTATGATCTGTTACTTGTTGCGCTAAAGCTTCTAACCAAAAAGTTGAAGCTGCAGCAACATCCGCTAAAGATATAGCAGGTCTAAAAAGATTACCTGAACACAAGTAAGCTTTTCTTAGAAAGGATTCAATTTTCCTATCTAAAGGATCCTTAAAGGAAGTACCATCTGCCATAGGAATAGTAGTACGCTTAGCAAGAGTAGAAACAGCCCCATCAACCTTAGGGATTTTGTCCCAAAACTCTAATCTGTCAGATGGCACAGGATATAATTGCTTAAAACGTTTAGAAGGAGTAAATGAATTACCCAAATTATTCCATTCCCTGGAAATTACTTCAGAAATAGCATCAGGGACAGGAAAATCTTCTGGAATAACTACAGGAGATTTAAAAACCTTATCTAAACGTTTAGATTTAGTATCAAGAGGACTAGAATCCTCTATTTCTAATGCAATTAGGACTTCTTTAAGTAAAGAACGAATAAATTCCATTTTAAATAAATATGAAGATTTATCAGCATCAATCTCTGAGACAGAATCCTCTGAACCAGAAGAACCATTATCAGAATCAGAATGATGATGTTCATTTAAAAATTCATCTGAAAAATGAGAAGTTTTAAAAGACTTTTTACGTTTACTAGAAGGAGGAATAACAGACATAGCCTTCTTAATGGATTTAGAAACAAAATCTCTCATGTTATCAGGAACACTCTGAGCATTAGATGTTGACGGAACAGCAACAGGTAATGTAACAGTACTAAAGGAAATATTATCTGCATTAACAAGTTTGTCATGACAATCAGTACAAACAACAGCTGGAGGAACAGATACCATAAGTTTACAGCAGATACACTTAGCTTTGGTAGATCCAGCACCAGGCAGCGATTTTCCAGAAGTAACATGGGACATCTTGCAATATGTAATAGAAAAAACAACATATAAAGCAAAATTGATCAAATTCCTTAAATGACAGTTTCAGGAATGGGAAAAAATGACAGTGAACAAGCTTCTAGCAACCAGAAGCAATAAATAATGAGACTTAAATAATGTGGAGACAATAGTGACGCCCATATTTTTTTAGCGCCAAAAAAGATGCCCACATTATTTGGCGCCTAAATGCTTTTGGCGCAAAAAATTATGCCACATCCGGAACGCCGACACTTTTGGCGCAAAAAAACGTCAAAAAATTACGCAACTTCCGGCGACACGTATGACGCCGGAAACAGAAAAAAAATTTTGCGCCAAAAAAGTCTGCGCCAAGAATGACGCAATAAAATTAAGCATTTTCAGCCCCCACGAGCCTAACAGCCCACAGGGAAAAAAGTCAAATTTAAGGTAAGAAAAAATTGATTTATTCATATGCATTATCCCAAATATGAAACTGACTGTCTGAAATAAGGAACGTTGAACATCCTGAGTCAAGGCAAATAAATGTTTGAATACATATATTTAGAACTTTATAAAAAAGTGCCCAACCATAGCTTAGAGTGTCACAGAAAACCAGTACTGAAACGAAAATCAGTAGAGGTAATGGTATATATAAGAGTATATCGTCGATCTGAAAAGGGAGGTAAGAGATGAATCTCTACGACCGATAACAGAGAACCTATGAAATAGACCCCGTAGAAGGAGATCATTGAATTCAAATAGGCAATACTCTCCTCACATCCCTCTGACATTCACTGCACGCTGAGAGGAAAACCGGGCTCCAACCTGCTGCGGAGCGCATATCAACGTAGAATCTAGCACAAACTTACTTCACCACCTCCATAGGAGGCAAAGTTTGTAAAACTGATTTGTGGGTGTGGTGAGGGGTGTATTTATAGGCATTTTGAGGTTTGGGAAACTTTGCCCCTCCTGGTAGGAATGTATATCCCATACGTCACTAGCTCATGGACTCTTGCTAATTACATGAAAGGAAATGTATTTCTTTTTTTTTTTTTTCATTTTTAAAAACCTTTATTCAACACTTTAGCATACAAATAAACAACACAAAACGTGATAATCTATCAAAATCAACTCAAGTTTCAGTCAGGTGTTTTCCTTTATCCATAGATAACAGTTTTTGCTGATTTCCGTAACTTCTGTTGTCGTCGTTGGATAATTTCTACTTAACAAAAATAATTAATGTTTACCCACAATTCAAAGTGTATAAGTAAAGCTCAAAATTAAATAACTACTCCTTAGTTTTTATTTTTTATATTCCTAAACTCGTCTTAATCAGGTTTAGCTTAGAATAATATGGTATCTTCAGCAATGCAGAGTCCCAAACCCTTCATTTCCTATTTCGTTCCCTTATTAGTTTTGTCCCATAGAGATCTTCTTATATATTTATTTGTAAAATATTCACTATATCATAGTATAGATCCATCTGGTTCATCAATTGATAATGAAGTTTTTCCATTGATACTAAGTGTTTTATTTGTGACTTCCATTCTGTTATTGTCGGAGCTCTTTTCTGTTTCCAAAGTCTAGGTATAGTCTGTTTGGCACTGTTCAGGAGAATATACAGTGCTTTATCTTGTAATGTTGATATTTTTGGTATTGGTTTAAATAGTAGAATGGTTATTGGGTCTAATACCAATTTTATTTTTAATAGTCTATTTATCTCAGTTATTATTAGCGACCAATAAGTAGAGATTGTTGGGCATAGCCACCATAAGTGTAACATTGTACCTATTTCTCCACATTCTCTCCAACATTGATCTGAGGAGTTAGGGAATATGGCTTTAATCCTTTTAGGAGTTAAATACCATCTCATTAAAAATGTATAATTTGTTTCTTGTATGCTAGACGATGTTGAAGCTTTAATATGCCGTTGAAAAATTATATTCCATTCTTTCCTTGTAGGTGGTATTATAAACTCTCGGGACCATGCCTTAGTATAAGATGGAAAATCTAAAGTTGTTGATACCATTATTGTTTTATAAATAAGTGACAATGTACCTTTTGTTGGTGTTTTCCCTGAACATAATATTTCAAAAGGAAGCCTTTGTCTAGTTAAGTCTCTTTTTCTTACATATATATCAAAAAAAGATTTAAGCTGAAAGTACCTAAACCAAGAATTAAATATCGTCACCCCAGTATTAGTTAATTCTACTTTTGATTTTAGACTGTTTCTATTCATAAAAATGTATAATGGTAATGAATCCTCCAGTGTGATTGTACTAATTTCTCTTCCATATTTACAGAATGGTAAGGAATTGTCTAGTATGATTGATGTAAGTGGAGAAGGTATTGTTGAAATTGGATTTTTTAATTTCAGGATGGTTTCCCATGTTCGTATCAATTCTTTAAAGATTGGGTATGCTTGCATATTTTTTGGCCATGTCTTTATAGGTAACCAACAATTGCTCCCTAATTGTCTAACTTGTATTAAGTTATGCTCTAATTGTACCCATTCTTTCAGTTTAAAATTCTTACTCCAATCCACTATTCTCTGTAGTATTGCTGCTCTCCTATATTTAAGTAAACAAAGTACCCCCAGACCCCCTTTTCTTTCATGTAATTAGCAAGAGTCCATGAGCTAGTGACGTATGGGATATACATTCCTACCAGGAGGGGCAAAGTTTCTCAAAATGCCTATAAATACACCCCTCACCACACCCACAAATCAGTTTTACAAACTTTGCCTCCTTTGGAGGTGGTGAAGTAAGTTTGTGCTAGATTCTTCGTTGATATGCGCTTCGCAGCAGGCTGGAGCCCGGTTTTCCTCTCAGTGTGCAGTGAATGTCAGAGGGATGTGAAGAGATTATTGCCTATTTGAATTCAATGATCTCCTTCTACGGGGTCTATTTCATAGGTTCTCTGTTATCGGTCGTAGAGATTCATCTCTTACCTCCCTTTTCAGATCGACGATATACTCTTATATATACCATTACCTCTGCTGATTCTCGTTTCAGTACTGGTTTGGCTTTCTACTACATGTAGATGAGTGTCCTGGGGTAAGTAAGTCTTATTTTTGTGACACTCTAAGCTATGGTTGGGCACTTTTATATAAAGTTCTAAATATATGTGTTTAAACATTTATTTGCCTTGATTCAGGATGTTCAACATTTCCTTATTTCAGACAGTCAGTTTCATTATTTGGGATAAATGCATTTGAATAATCAATTTTTTCTTACCTTAAAATTTGACTTTTTCTCCTGTGGGCTGTTAGGCTCGCGGGGGCTGAAAATGCATCATTTTATTGCGTCATTCTTGGCGCGGACTTTTTTGGCGCAAAAATTTTCTTTGTCATTTCCGGCGTCATACTTGTCGCCGGAAGTTGCGTAATTTTTTGACGTTTTTGCGCCAAAAATGTCGGCGTTACCGGATGTGGCGTCATTTTTGACGCTTAAAGCATTTAGGCGCCAAATAATGTGGGCATCTTTTTTGGCGCTAAAAAATATGGGCGTCATTATTGTCTGCACATTATTTAAGTCTCATTGTTTATTTGCTTCTGGTTGCTAGAAGCTTGTTCATTGGCATTTTTTCCCATTCCTGAAACTGTCTTTTAAGGAATTTGATCAATTTTGCTTTATATGTTGTTTTTTCTATTACATATTGCAAGATGTCTCAGATTGACCCTGAATCAGAAGATACTTCTGGAAAATTGCTGCCTGATGCTGGATCTACCAAAATTAAGTGTATTTGTTGTAAACTTGTGGTATCTGTTCCTCCGGCTGTTGTTTGTAATGAATGTCATGACAAACTTGTTAATGCAGATAATATTTCCTTTAGTAATGTTCCATTAACTGTTGCTGTTCCATCAACATCTAATATTCAGGGTGTTCCTGTTAACATAAGAGATTTTGTTTCTAAATCTATTAAGAAGGCTATGTCTGTTATTCCTCCTTCTAGTAAACGTAAAAGGTCTTTTAAAACTTCTCATTTTTCAGATGAATTTTTAAATGAACATCATCATTCTGATTCTGATAATGATTCCTCTGGTTCAGAGGATTCTATTTCAGAGTTTGATACTGATAAATCTTCATATTTATTTAAAATGGAATTTATTCGTTCTTTACTTAAAGAAGTCTTAATTGCATTAGAAATAGAGGAATCTGGTCCTCTTGATACTAAATCTAAACGTTTGAATACGGTTTTTAAACCTCCTGTAGTTATTCCAGAGGTTTTTCCCGTCCCTGATGCTATTTCTGAAGTAATTTCTAGGGAATGGAATAATTTGGGTAATTCATTTACTCCTTCTAAACGGTTTAAGCAATTATATCCTGTGCCATCTGACAGATTAGAGTTTTGGGACAAAATCCCTAAGGTTGATGGGGCTATCTCTACTCTTGCTAAACGTACTACTATTCCTACAGCAGATAGTACTTCCTTTAAGGATCCTTTAGATAGGAAAATTGAATCCTTTCTAAGAAAAGCTTACTTATGTTCAGGTAATCTTCTTAGGCCTGCTATATCTTTGGCAGATGTTGCTGCAGCTTCAACTTTCTGGTTGGAGGCTTTAGCCCAACAAGTAACAGATCATAATACTCATAGCATTGTTAATCTTCTTCAACATGCTAATAACTTTATTTGTGATGCCATCTTTGATATCATTAGAGTTGATGTCAGGTATATGTCTTTAGCTATTTTAGCTAGAAGAGCTTTATGGCTTAAAACTTGGAATGCTGATATGTCTTCTAAGTCAACTTTGCTTTCCCTTTCTTTCCAGGGTAATAAATTGTTTGGTTCACAGTTGGATTCTATTATTTCAACTGTTACTGGGGGTAAAGGAACTTTTTTACCACAGGATAAAAAATCTAAAGGTAAATTTAGGTCTGCTAATCGTTTTCGTTCCTTTCGTCACAATAAGGAACAAAAGCCTGATCCTTCCCCTACAGGAGCGGTATCAGTTTGAAAACCATCTCCAGTCTGGAATAAATCCAAGCCTTTTAGAAAGCCAAAGCCAGCTCCTAAGTCCACATGAAGGTGCGGCCCTCATTCCAGCCCAGCTGGTAGAGGGCAGATTATGATTTTTCAAAGAAATTTGGATCAATTCGATTCACAATCTTTGGATCCAGAACATTGTTTCACAAGGGTACAGAATAGGCTTCAAGATAAGGCCTCCTGCAAAAAGATTTTTTCTTTCCCGTGTCCCAATAAATCCAGTGAAGGCTCAAGTATTTCTGAAATGTGTTTCAGATCTAGAGTTGGCTGGAGTAATTATGCCAGTTCCAGTTCTGGAACAGGGGCTGGGGTTTTACTCAAATCTCTTCATTGTACCAAAGAAATAGAATTCCTTCAGGCCAGTTCTGGATTTAAAAATATTGAATCGTTATGTAAGGATACCAACATTCAAAATGGTAACTATAAGGACTATTCTGCCTTTTGTTCAGCAAGAGCATTATATGTCCACAATAGATTTACAAGATGCATATCTGCATATTCCGATTCATCCAGATCACTATCAGTTTCTGAGATTCTCTTTCCTAGACAAGCATTACCAGTTTGTAGCTCTGCCGTTTGGCCTAGCAACAGCTCCAAGGATTTTTACAAAGGTTCTCGGTGCCCTTCTATCTGTAATCAGAGAACAGGGTATTGTGGTATTTCCTTATTTGGACGATATCTTGGTACTTGCTCAGTCTTCACATTTAGCAGAATCTCATACGAATCGAATTGCATCGTTTCTTCAAGAACATGGTTGAAGGATCAATTTACCAAAGAGTTCGTTGATTCCTCAGACAAGGGTAACCTTTTTAGGTTTCCAGATAGATTCAGTGTCCATGACTCTGTCTCTGATGGACAAGAGACATCTGAAATTGGTTTCAGCTTGTCGAAACCTTCAGTCTCAATCATTCCCTTCAGTAGCCTTATGCATGGAAATTCTAGGTCTTATGACTGCTGCATCGGATGCGATCCCCTTTGCTCGTTTTCACATGCGACCTCTTCAGCTCTGTATTCTGAACCAGTGGTGCAGGGATTATACAAAGATATCTCAATTAATATCTTTAAAACCGATTGTACAACACTCTCTGACGTGGTGGACAGACCACCATCGTTTAGTTCAGGGGGCTTCTTTTGTTCTTCCGACCTGGACTGTGATCTCAACAGATGCAAGTCTGACAGGTTGGGGAGCTGTTTGGGGGTCTCTGACAGCACAAGTGGTTTGGGAATCTAAGGAGGTGAGATTACCAATCAACATTTTGGAACTCCGTGCAATTTTCAGAGCTCTTCAGTCGTGGCCTCTTCTAAAGAGAGAGTCGTTCATTTGTTTTCAGACGGACAATGTCACAACTGTGGCATATGTCAATCATCAAGGAGGGACTCACAGTCCTCTGGCTATGAAAGAAGTATCTCGAATACTGGTATGGGCGGAATCCAGCTCCTGTCTAATTTCTGCGGTTCATATCCCAGGTATAGACAATTGGGAAGCGGATTATCTCAGTCGCCAAACGTTACATCCGGGCGAATGGTCTCTTCACCCAGAGGTATTTCTTCAGATTGTTCAAATGTGGGGACTTCCAGAAATAGATCTGATGGCTTCTCATCTAAACAAGAAGCTTCCCAGGTATCTGTCCAGATCCAGGGATCCTCAGGCGGAAGCAGTGGATGCATTGTCACTTCCTTGGAAGTATCATCCTGCCTATATCTTTCCGCCTCTAGTTCTTCTTCCAAGAGTGATTTCCAAGATTCTAAAGGAGCATTCGTTTGTTCTGCTGGTGGCTCCAGCATGGCCTCACAGGTTTTGGTATGCGGATCTTGTCCGGATGGCTGCTTGCCAACCGTGGACTCTTCTGTTAAGACCAGACCTTCTATCGCAAGGTCCTTTTTTCCATCAGGATCTCAAATCCTTAAATTTGAAGGTATGGAGATTGAACGCTTGATTCTCAGTCATAGAGGTTTCTCTGACTCCGTAATTAATACTATGTTACAGGCTTGTAAATCTGTATCTAGAAAGATATATTATCGAGTCTGGAAGACTTACATTTCTTGGTGTTCTCATCATTTTTCTTGGCATTCTTTTAGAATTCCTAGAATTTTACAGTTTCTTCAGGATGGTTTGGATAAAGGTTTGTCTGCAAGTTCCTTGAAGGGACAAATCTCTGCTCTTTCTGTTCTCTTTCACAGAAAGATTGCTAGTCTTCCTGATATGCATTGTTTTGTACAGGCTTTGGTTCGTATAAAACCTGTTATTAAGTCAATTTCTCCTCCTTGGAGTTTGAATTTGGTTCTGGGGGCTCTTCAAGCTCCTCCGTTTGAACCTATGCATTCGCTGGATATTAAATTACTTTCTTGGAAAGTTTTGTTTCTTTTGGCCATCTCTTCTGCTAGAAGAGTTTCTGAATTATCTGCTCTTTCTTGTGAGTCTCCTTTTCTGATTTTTCATCAGGATAAGGCGGTGTTGCGAACTTCATTTAAATTTTTTCCTAAGGTTGTGAATTCTAACAACATTAGTAGAGAAATTGTGGTTCCTTCATTGTGTCCTAATCCTAAAAATTCTAAGGAAAGATCGTTGCATTCTTTGGATGTAGTTAGAGCTTTGAAATATTATGTTGAAGCTACTAAAGATTTCAGAAAGACTTCTAGTCTATTTGTTATTTTTTCTGGTTCTAGGAAAGGTCAGAAGGCTTCTGCCATTTCCTTGGCGTCTTGGTTAAAGTCTTTGATTCATCATGCTTATGTTGAGTCGGGTAGATCTCTGCCTCAAAGGATTACAGCTCATTCGACTAGGTCAGTCTCTACTTCCTGGGCATTTAAGAATGAAGCTTCGGTTGATCAGATTTGCAAAGCAGCAACTTGGTCTTCTTTGCATACTTTTACTAAATTCTACCATTTTGATGTGTTTTCTTCTTCTGAAGCAGTTTTTGGTAGAAAAGTACTTCAGGCAGCTGTTTCAGTTTGATTCTTCTGCTTATAATTTCAGTTTTTTTCATTATAAGATTTAAACTTTGTTTTGGGTGTGGATTAATTTTTCAGCGGAATTGGCTGTCTTTATTTTATCCCTCCCTCTCTTGTGACTCTTGCGTGGAAGATCCACATCTTGGGTATTCATTATCCCATACGTCACTAGCTCATGGACTCTTGCTAATTACATGAAAGAAAACATAATTTATGTAAGAACTTACCTGATAAATTCATTTCTTTCATATTAACAAGAGTCCATTAGGCCCACCCTTTTTGTGGTGGTTATGATTTTTTTGTATAAAGCACAATTATTCCAATTCCTTATTTTTTATGCTTTCGCACTTTTTTCTTATCACCCCACTTCTTGGCTATTCGTTAAACTGATTTGTGGGTGTGGTGAGGGGTGTATTTATAGGTATTTTGAGGTTTGGGAAACTTTGCCCCTCCTGGTAGGAATGTATATCCCATACGTCACTAGCTCATGGACTCTTGCTAATATGAAAGAAATTAATTTATCAGGTAAGTTCTCACATAAATTATGTTTTCCTTTGGTAGATAAAGAGTTATTCTAGATATTCTTGGGGTAATTCCCCACCAAATATATCGCTTTAGTAGAGATTGAAACTTATTAATATACTTAGTAGATAGAGGGATTGGCAATGTCTGAAATAAGTATAATATTCATGGAAGAATGGTCATTTTTACTGCTTGGATTCTCCCTAACCAAGAAAGTGGTCTCTTTGTCCACCTATTTATTTCCATCTGGGTTTCTAGATATAATTTTTCATAATTTAATTTAACTAGATCACTTTGATTATTCGCTATAGGGATTCCCAAATACTTAATAGTATTCAAAGTTATTTTCAGGTTAGTATTTCGAGTGATTAATTGAAGATTTACATTATCTAGTCCGTAACTCAAGATTTCTGATATCAAATGATTTATGGAAAAATTAGAATATTTACCGTACTCTGTAAGTGCAGTTAAAACTGCAGGGATAGATTTAGCAGGATCAGATAATGTAAAAAGAACATCATCTGCGTATAGTAAGATTTTAAAGTTAATATTCCCTATCTTAATACCATATATATTTTAATTTTCCTGATTTTAGATGCCATCACCTCAATTGCTATTGCAAATAATATAGGTGACAATGGGCACCCCTGCCTTGTGCCATTGCTTATATTAAACAATGTTGATATTGAGTTGTTAAATTTGACAGTTGCATAAGGTACGTTATATAAAGAGAAAATTCTTTCTATAAATATTTTACTAAAACCAAATTGATATAAGGTTAGACGCAAAAATTGCCAGTTTAGCCGATCAAAGGCTTTTTCAGCGTCCATTGCTAAGATAACAGTTGGGATACCTTCTTTTTTCACATATTCAAAGATCTGTATAACTTTATTTGTATTATCCCTTGCTTCCCTCCCCGGGATAAAACCCACTTGGTTAAGATGAATAAGTTCAGGTAGTACCTTATTTATTCTCGTAAAATTTTCCCGTATATCTTTATATCTAAATTTAGTAGAGAAATTGGTCTGTAATTACTTGGGGAGTCCATTGATTTCCCCTATTTTGGAATAACAGCTATTCTAGCTTCTAGCATATTCGGAGGAAAAGGTTTACCTATATCTATTTGTTGAAAGACCCTAAATAGATACGGAATGAGTATTTTCTGAAAGGTTTTGTAGTATTTTGCCGTTAAGCCATCTGGGCCAGGACTTTTCCCCATTTTTAAATTTGTAATAGTTTCTGCTATTTCTTCAATAATTATAGGTTGATCTAGCATATTTTTCATTTCTATTGAGAGGGATGGAAGATCTGTATCTTGAATATATTTTTTACATTCATTAACAAAAACTTCAGAGGGGGATTTGTCTTGTAAGTTGTATAGTTCTGAATAGTAGTTACTGAAAGTTTGTCCTATTTCCTTTATAGTTTTTACGCTTTTCCCATCTTTAGTTTTTAATTCCTGTACATAGGATTTAAGACTTTTCTTTTTAAGTGCCCTTGCTAACAATTTCCCAGATTTATTACCTTCATTAAAAAATTTCATTTTTAAATGGAGGGCTGATTGACAGGCTTTTTGGTTTAGATGATTTTGCAATACCTGCGTAGTTTCTGTTAGTTTTAATATATTAACATCTTTAGGATCATCCTTCTCTTTTTTTTTACATATGCATTAAATTTTATAAGATCCCCTCTAGCATAACACTTATGTGTTTCCCATAGTATTGATGGGGTCACATCCGGTGAGTTATTTATGTTAAAGAATTCTTGTAGAGATTCGGATAACTTCTGTGTAATTGTTAGGTCAGACAATAGAAAATCGTCCAATCTCCACAGAAAAGGGGTGTTTGGTTTGGTCGGCCATTCTAAAGATATTAACATTGCTGAGTGGTCTGACCACGAGGTATGACTAATATAAGCTCCACTAATAAACTGTAGACTCTTTTGATCAAGAAAAATATAATCAAGACGTGAGTATGTTTTACTAGCATGTGAAAAAAAAGAATAGTCTCTTTTATTAGGGTTAAAGTATCTCCATGAATCATGTATATGTTTATTAGCAAAAATGGACCATATGGTTTTGAGTGTTTTCTGAGACACTGTAGATTTCGAGACTGAGGAGTCTAGATTTGGGTCAAATGGGAAATTTAAATCTCCTCCTAAAATTAGCATTCCTTGAGCAAAATCCAGAATTCTATTAAATATTTTTTTTTAAAATTCAATGTTAGTGTTATTAGGTGCATATATATTTACAATTGTTACCAGACTCCCATATAATAATCCTTTTATTGCCAAGTATCTGCCTTCCCTATCTTTATCTACCTTATGTGTTAGGAATGGTATCCCTTTCCTGATTAATATACTAACTCCTCTTTGTCTAGTGTTAAACGAACTATGGTAATGACGATCAAAATTAAAATCCAAATATTTTGGTTCTTTATTTGGTCTAAAGTGTGTCTCTTGAAGCATTAAGATATCTGCCCTTTTAAGCTTGAAATCTAGAAAGGCCTGTTTCCTTTTTTGCGGTATATTAAAACCTTTTACATTTTGTGTAATTAAAATTAATTCTGTTTATTACTATTTGCCATATTCTATTGATAAATTAAATTTGTCGATTCTGCACCGCTGAAGACACCGCAACATATCATTTAAAATGTGACAAGTAGCTAATCCTGACGAGAATCTATTGTTATCATTGGTCTTACAGTTTAACATGTTTCTATTCATCATAGTAGTTAACTGATTATACCACTTATACCTTAACAAAAACCAAAACTTAAAACAATAATTGGCTTCAAAATGAAGCCACAACTCCATCTTTTTTTTAAGAAATGAAGTTTAAGGAAGAACCTTGGAAACCAACTTATTTCCCTTATCATTTTTTTTTATATATATATAAGGAAGAAAAAAAGAGAGAGAAACCCCCCCCCCCCCAAAAAAAAAAACCCATGACAGCTCAATAGTATATCTATCATTTCAGATATAGTTTACATATGATTAATATACATATTTACTTACTATATATCAAAAATGTATTTCATGCTTCAAATAGAGTCATATAGACTGCAGTAGGTGAGGTGCAGAAGGTACAATAACAGATATAGACCACCAGAACACAGCACCTAGGGAGGGGCAGCAGGTACAATAACAGATATAGACCAGCAGAACACAGCAGTAGGTGAGGGGCAGCAGGTACAATAACAGATATAGACCAGCAGAACACAGCAGCTTGTGAGGGGCAGCAGGTACAATAACAGATATAGACCAGCAGAACACAGCACCTAGGGAGGGGCAGCAGGTACAATAACAGATATAGACCAGCAGAACACAGCACCTAGGGAGGGGCAGCAGGTACAATAACATATATAGACCAGCAGAACACAGCAGTAGGTGAGGGGCAGCAGGTACAATAACAGATATAGACCAGCAGAACACAGCAGTAGGTGAGGGGCAGCAGGTACAGTAACAGATATAGACCAGCAGAACACAGCAGTAGGTGAGGGGCAGCAGGTACAATAACAGATATAAACCAGCAGAACACAGCACCTAGGGAGGGGCAGCAGGTACAATAACAGATATAGACCAGCAGAACACTGCAGTAGGTGAGGGGCAGCAGGTACAATAACAGATATAGACCAGCAGAACACAGCAGTAGGTGAGGGGCAGCAGGTACAATAACAGATATATACCAGCAGAACACAGCAGTAGGTGAGGGGCAGCAGGTACAATAACAGATATAAACCAGCAGAACACAGCAGCTGGTGAGGGGCAGCAGGTACAATAACAGATATAGACCAGCAGAACACAGCAGTAGGTGAGGGGCAGCAGGTACAATAACAGATATAGACCAGCAGAACACAGCAGCTAGTGAGGGGCAGCAGGTACAATAACAGATATAGACCAGCAGAACACAGCACCTATGGAGGGGCAGCAGGTACAATAACAGATATAGACCAGCAGAACACAGCAGCTAGTGAGGGGCATCAGGTACAATAACATATATAGACCAGCAGAACACAGCACCTAGGGAGGGGCAGCAGGTACAATAACAGATATAAACCAGCAGAACACAGCAGTAGGTGAGGGGCAGCAGGTACAATAACAGATATAGACCAGCAGAACACAGCAGCTAGTGAGGGGCAGCAGGTACAATAACAGATATAAACCAGCAGAACACAGCACCTAGGGAGGGGCAGCAGGTACAATAACAGATATAGACCAGCAGAACACAGCAGCTAGTGAGGGGCAGCAGGTACAATAACAGATATAGACCAGCAGAACAAAGCAGCTAGTGAGAGGCAGCAGGTACAATAACAGATATAGACCAGCAGAACACAGCAGTAGGTGAGGGGCAGCAGGTACAATAACAGATATAGTTCAGCAGAACACAGTAGTAGGTGAGGGGCAGCAGGTACAATAACAGATATAGACCAGCAGAACACAACAGCTAGTGAGGGGCAGCAGGTACAGTAACAGATATAGACCAGCAGAACACAGCAGCTAGTGAGGGGCAGCAGGTACAATAACAGATATAGACCAGCAGAACACAGCAGTAGGTGAGGGGCAGCAGGTACAATAACAGATATAGACCAGCAGAACACAGCAGTAGGTGAGGGGCAGCAGGTACAATAACAGATATAGTTCAGCAGAACACAGTAGTAGGTGAGGGGCAGCAGGTACAATAACAGATATAGACCAGCAGAACACAACAGCTAGTGAGGGGCAGCAGGTACAATAACAGATATAGACCAGCAGAACACAGCAGTAGGTGAGGGGCAGCAGGTACAATAACAGGTATAGACCAGCAGAACACAGCAGTAGGTGAGGGGCAGCAGGTACAATAACAGATATAGACCAGCAGAACACAGCTGTAGGTGAGGGGCAGCATGTACAATAACAGATATAGACAAGCAGAACACAGCAGTAGGTGAGGGGCAGCAGGTACCGTAACAGATATAGACCAGCAGAACACAGCAGTAGGTGAGGGGCCGCAGGTACCGTAACAGATATAGACCAGCAGAACACAGCAGCTAGTGAGGGGCAACGGGTACAATAACAGATATAGAACAGCAGAACACAGCAGCTGGTGAGGGGCAGCTGGTACAGTAACAGATATAGACCAGCAGAACACAGCAGCTGGTGAAGGGCAGCAGGTACAATAACAGATATAGACCAGCAGAACAAAGCAGTAGGTGAGGGGCAGCAGGTACAATAACAGATATAGACCAGCAGAACACAACAGCTAGTGAGGGGCAGCAGGTACCGTAGCAGATATAGACCAGCAGAACACAGCAGTAGATGAGGGGCCGCAGGTACCGTAACAGATATAGACCAGAAGAACACAGCAGTAGGTAAGGGGCAGCAGGTGCAATAACAGATATAGACCAGCAGAACACAGCAGCTGGCGAGGGGCAGCAGGTACAATAACAGATATATACCAGCAGAACACAGCAGTAGGCGAGGGGCAGCAGGTACAATAACAGATATAGACCAGCAGAACACAGCAGCTAGTGAGGGGAAGCAGGTACAATAACAGATATAGACCAGCAGAACACTGCAGCTGGTGAGGGGCAGCAGGTACAATAACAGATATAGACCATCAGAACACAGCAGCTAGTGAGGGGCAGCAGGTACAATAACAGATATAGACCAGCAGAACACAGCAGTAGGTGAGGGGCAGCAGGTACAATAACAGATATAAACCAGCAGAACACAGCAGCTGGTGAGGGGCAGCAGGTACAATAACAGATATAGACCAGCAGAACACAGCAGTAGGTGAGGGGCAGCAGGTACAATAACAGATATAGACCAGCAGAACACAGCAGCTAGTGAGGGGCATCAGGTACAATAACAGATATAGACCAGCAGAACACAGCACCTATGGAGGGGCAGCAGGTACAATAACAGATATAGACCAGCAGAACACAGCAGCTAGTGAGGGGCAGCAGGTACAATAACAGATATAGACCAGCAGAACACAGCACCTAGGGAGGGGCAGCAGGTACAATAACAGATATAGACCAGCAGAACACAGCAGCTAGTGAGGGGCAGCAGGTACAATAACAGATATAAACCAGCAGAACACAGCAGTAGGTGAGGGGCAGCAGGTACAATAACAGATATAGACCAGCAGAACACAGCAGCTAGTGAGGGGCAGCAGGTACAATAACAGATATAAACCAGCAGAACACAGCACCTAGGGAGGGGCAGCAGGTACAATAACAGATATAGACCAGCAGAACACAGCAGCTGGTGAGGGGCAGCAGGTACAATAACAGATAAAGACCAGCAGAACACAGCAGTAGGTGAGGGGCAGCAGGTACAATAACAGATATAGTCCAGCAGAACACAGCAGCTGGTGAGGGGAAGCAGGTACAATAACAGATATAGACCAGCAGAACACAGCAATAGGTGAGGGGCAGCAGGTACAATAACAGATATAGACCAGCAGAACACAGCAGCTGGTGAGGGGCAGCAGGTACAATAACAGATATAGACCAGCAGAACACAGCAGCTGGTGAGGGGCAGCAGGTACAATAACAGATATAGACCAGCAGAACACAGCAGCTGGTGAGGGGCAGCAGGTACAATAACAGATATAGACCAGCAGAACACAGCAGTAGGTGAGGGGCAGCAGGTACAATAACAGATATAGACCAGCAGAACACAAGTGAGGGGCAGCAGGTACAGTAACAGATATAGACCAGCAGAACACAGCAGTAGGTGAGGGGCAGCAGGTACAATAACAGATATAGACCAGCAGAACACAGCAGTAGGTGAAGGGCAGCAGGTAGAATAACAGATATATACCAGCAGAACACAGCAGTAGGTGAGGGGCAGCAGGTACAATAACAGATATAGACCAGCAGAACACAGCAGTAGGTGATAGGCAGCAGGTACAATAACAGATGTAGACCAGCAGAACACAGCAGCTAGTGAGGGGCAGAAGGTACAATAACAGATATAGATGAGCAGAACACAGCAGTAGGTGAGGAGCAGAAGGTACAATAACAGATATAGACCAGCAGAACACAGCAGCTGGTGAGGGGCAGCAGGTACAATAACAGATATAGACCAGCAGAACACAGCAGCTGGTGAGGGGCAGCAGGTACAATAACAGATATAGACCAGCAGAACACAGCAGTAGGTGAGGGGCAGCAGGTACAATAACAGATATAGACCAGCAGAACACAGCAGCTAGTGAGGGGCAGCAGGTACAATAACAGATATAGACCAGCAGAACACAGTAGGTGAGGGGCAGCAGGTACAATAACAGATATAGACCAGCAGAACACAGCAGCTAGTGAGGGGCAGCTGGTACAATAACAGATATAGACCAGCAGAACACAGCAGCTAGTGAGGGGCAGCAGGTACAATAACAGATATAGACCAGCAGAACACTGCAGCTGGTGAGGGGCAGAGGGTACAATAACAGATATAGACCAGCAGAACACAGCAGTAGGTGAGGGGCAGCAGGTACAATAACAGATATAGACCAGCAGAACACAGCAGTAGGTGAGGGGCAGCAGGTACAATAACAGATATAGTTCAGCAGAACACAGTAGTAGGTGAGGGGCAGCAGGTACAATAACAGATATAGACCAGCAGAACACAACAGCTAGTGAGGGGCAGCAGGTACAATAACAGATATAGACCAGCAGAACACAGCAGTAGGTGAGGGGCAGCAGGTACAATAACAGGTATAGACCAGCAGAACACAGCAGTAGGTGAGGGGCAGCAGGTACAATAACAGATATAGACCAGCAGAACACAAGTGAGGGGCAGCAGGTACAGTAACAGATATAGACCAGCAGAACACAGCAGTAGGTGAGGGGCAGCAGGTACAATAACAGATATAGACCAGCAGAACACAGCAGTAGGTGAGGGGCAGCAGGTACAATAACAGATATATACCAGCAGAACACAGCAGTAGGTGAGGGGCAGCAGGTACAATAACAGATATAAACCAGCAGAACACAGCAGCTGGTGAGGGGCAGCAGGTACAATAACAGATATAGACCAGCAGAACACAGCACCTATGGAGGGGCAGCAGGTACAATAACAGATATAGACCAGCAGAACACAGCAGCTAGTGAGGGGCAGCAGGTACAATAACAGATATAGACCAGCAGAACACAGCACCTAGGGAGGGGCAGCAGGTACAATAACAGATATAGACCAGCGGAACACAGCAGCTAGTGAGGGGCAGCAGGTACAATAACAGATATAAACCAGCAGAACACAGCAGTAGGTGAGGGGCAGCAGGTACAATAACAGATATAGACCAGCAGAACACAGCAGCTAGTGAGGGGCAGCAGGTACAATAACAGATATAAACCAGCAGAACACAGCACCTAGGGAGGGGCAGCAGGTACAATTACAGATATAGACCAGCAGAACATAGCAGCTGGTGAGGGGCAGCAGGTACAATAACAGATAAAGACCAGCAGAACACAGCAGTAGGTGAGGGGCAGCAGGTACAATAACAGATATAGTCCAGCAGAACACAGCAGCTGGTGAGGGGAAGCAGGTACAATAACAGATATAGACCAGCAGAACACAGCAATAGGTGAGGGGCAGCAGGTACAATAACAGATATAGACCAGCAGAACACAGCAGCTGGTGAGGGGCAGCAGGTACAATAACAGATATAGACCAGCAGAACACAGCAGCTGGTGAGGGGCAGCAGGTACAATAACAGATATAGACCAGCAGAACACAGCAGCTGGTGAGGGGCAGCAGGTACAATAACAGATATAGACCAGCAGAACACAGCAGCTGGTGAGGGGCAGCAGGTACAATAACAGATATAGACCAGCAGAACACAGCAGTAGGTGAGGGCCAGCAGGTGCAGTAACAGATATAGACCAGCAGAACACAGTAGTAGGTGAGGGGCAGCAGGTACAATAACAGATATAGACCAGCAGAACACAGTAGTAGGTGAGGGGCAGCAGGTACAATAACAGATATAGACCAGCAGAACACAAGTGAGGGGCAGCAGGTACAGTAACAGATATAGACCAGCAGAACACAGCAGTAGGTGAGGGGCAGCAGGTACAATAACAGATATAGACCAGCAGAACACAGCAGTAGGTGAAGGGCAGCAGGTACAATAACAGATATATACCAGCAGAACACAGCAGTAGGTGAGGGGCAGCAGGTACAATAACAGATATAGACCAGCAGAACACAGCAGTAGGTGAGGGGCAGCAGGTACAATAACAGATATAGACCAGCAGAACACAGCAGTAGGTGAAGGGCAGCAGGTACAATAACAGATATATACCAGCAGAACACAGCAGTAGGTGAGGGGCAGCAGGTACAATAACAGATATAGACCAGCAGAACACAGCAGTAGGTGATAGGCAGCAGGTACAATAACAGATGTAGACCAGCAGAACACAGCAGCTAGTGAGGGGCAGAAGGTACAATAACAGATATAGATGAGCAGAACACAGCAGTAGGTGAGGAGCAGCAGGTACAATAACAGATATAGACTAGCAGAACACAGCAGTAGGTGAGGGGCAGCAGGTACAATAACAGATATAGACCAGCAGAACACAGCAGCTGGTGAGGGGCAGCAGGTACAATAACAGATATAGACCAGCAGAACACAGTAGGTGAGGGGCAGCAGGTACAATAACAGATATAGACCAGCAGAACACAGCAGCTAGTGAGGGGCAGCAGGTACAATAACAGATATAGACCAGCAGAACACAGCAGCTAGTGAGGGGCAGCAGGTACAATAACAGATATAGACCAGCAGAACACAGTAGGTGAGGGGCAGCAGGTACAATAACAGATATAGACCAGCAGAACACAGCAGCTAGTGAGGGGCAGCAGGTACAATAACAGATATAGACCAGCAGAACACAGCAGCTAGTGAGGGGCAGCAGATACAATAACAGATATAGACCAGCAGAACACTGCAGCTGGTGAGGGGCAGAGGGTACAATAACAGATATAGACCAGCAGAACACAGTAGGTGAGGGGCAGCAGGTACAATAACAGATATAGACCAGCAGAACACAGCAGCTAGTGAGGGGCAGCAGGTACAATAACAGATATAGACCAGCAGAACACAGCAGCTAGTGAGGGGCAGCAGGTACAATAACAGATATAGACCAGCAGAACACTGCAGCTGGTGAGGGGCAGAGGGTACAATAACAGATATAGACCAGCAGAACACAGCAGCTGGTGAGGGGCAGAGGGTACAATAACAGATATAGACCAGCAGAACACAAGTGAGGGGCAGCAGGTACAATAACAGATATAGACCAGCAGAACACAGCAGTAGGTGAGGGGCAGCAGGTACAATAACAGATATAGACCAGCAGAACACAGCAGTAGGTGAGGGGCAGCAGGTACAATAACAGATATATACCAGCAGAACACAGCAGTAGGTGAGGGGCAGCAGGTACAATAACAGATATAGACCAGCAGAACACAGCAGCTGGTGAGGGGCAGCAGGTACAATAACAGATATAGACCAGCAGAACACAGCAGTAGGTGAGGGGCAGCAGGTACAATAACAGATATAGACCAGCAGAACACAGCAGCTAGTGAGGGGCAGCAGGTACAATAACAGATATAGACCAGCAGAACACAGCACCTATGGAGGGGCAGCAGGTACAATAACAGATATAGACCAGCAGAACACAGCAGCTAGTGAGGGGCAGCAGGTACAATAACAGATATAGACCAGCAGAACACAGCACCTAGGGAGGGGCAGCAGGTACAATAACAGATATAGACCAGCGGAACACAGCAGCTAGTGAGGGGCAGCAGGTACAATAACAGATATAAACCAGCAGAACACAGCAGTAGGTGAGGGGCAGCAGGTACAATAACAGATATAGACCAGCAGAACACAGCAGCTAGTGAGGGGCAGCAGGTACAATAACAGATATAAACCAGCAGAACACAGCACCTAGGGAGGGGCAGCAGGTACAATAACAGATATAGACCAGCAGAA
The DNA here is from genome assembly GCF_027579735.1 of Bombina bombina. Taxonomy (NCBI): domain Eukaryota; kingdom Metazoa; phylum Chordata; class Amphibia; order Anura; family Bombinatoridae; genus Bombina; species Bombina bombina. The sequence continues at coordinate 319,919,592 of NC_069506.1, forward strand.
CACAGCAGCTGGTGAGGGGCAGCAGGTACAATAACAGATAAAGACCAGCAGAACACAGCAGTAGGTGAGGGGCAGCAGGTACAATAACAGATATAGTCCAGCAGAACACAGCAGCTGGTGAGGGGAAGCAGGTACAATAACAGATATAGACCAGCAGAACACAGCAATAGGTGAGGGGCAGCAGGTACAATAACAGATATAGACCAGCAGAACACAGCAGCTGGTGAGGGGCAGCAGGTACAATAACAGATATAGACCAGCAGAACACAGCAGCTGGTGAGGGGCAGCAGGTACAATAACAGATATAGACCAGCAGAACACAGCAGCTGGTGAGGGGCAGCAGGTACAATAACATATATAGACCAGCAGAACACAGCAGCTGGTGAGGGGCAGCAGGTACAATAACAGATATAGACCAGCAGAACACAGCAGTAGGTGAGGGCCAGCAGGTGCAGTAACAGATATAGACCAGCAGAACACAGTAGTAGGTGAGGGGCAGCAGGTACAATAACAGATATAGACCAGCAGAACACAGTAGTAGGTGAGGGGCAGCAGGTACAATAACAGATATAGACCAGCAGAACACAAGTGAGGGGCAGCAGGTACAGTAACAGATATAGACCAGCAGAACACAGCAGTAGGTGAGGGGCAGCAGGTACAATAACAGATATAGACCAGCAGAACACAGCAGTAGGTGAAGGGCAGCAGGTACAATAACAGATATATACCAGCAGAACACAGCAGTAGGTGAGGGGCAGCAGGTACAATAACAGATATAGACCAGCAGAACACAGCAGTAGGTGATAGGCAGCAGGTACAATAACAGATGTAGACCAGCAGAACACAGCAGCTAGTGAGGGGCAGAAGGTACAATAACAGATATAGATGAGCAGAACACAGCAGTAGGTGAGGAGCAGCAGGTACAATAACAGATATAGACTAGCAGAACACAGCAGTAGGTGAGGGGCAGCAGGTACAATAACAGATATAGACCAGCAGAACACAGCAGCTGGTGAGGGGCAGCAGGTACAATAACAGATATAGACCAGAAGAACACAGTAGGTGAGGGGCAGCAGGTACAATAACAGATATAGACCAGCAGAACACAGCAGCTAGTGAGGGGCAGCAGGTACAATAACAGATATAGACCAGCAGAACACAGCAGCTAGTGAGGGGCAGCAGGTACAATAACAGATATAGACCAGCAGAACACAGTAGGTGAGGGGCAGCAGGTACAATAACAGATATAGACCAGCAGAACACAGCAGCTAGTGAGGGGCAGCAGGTACAATAACAGATATAGACCAGCAGAACACAGCAGCTAGTGAGGGGCAGCAGGTACAATAACAGATATAGACCAGCAGAACACTGCAGCTGGTGAGGGGCAGAGGGTACAATAACAGATATAGACCAGCAGAACACAGCAGCTGGTGAGGGGCAGAGGGTACAATAACAGATATAGACCAGCAGAACACAAGTGAGGGGCAGCAGGTACAATAACAGATATAGACCAGCAGAACACTGCAGTAGGTGAGGGGCAGCAGGTACAATAACAGATATAGACCAGCAGAACACAGCAGTAGGTGAGGGGCAGCAGGTACAATAACAGATATATACCAGCAGAACACAGCAGTAGGTGAGGGGCAGCAGGTACAGTAACAGATATAGACCAGCAGAACACAGCAGTAGGTGAGGGGCAGCAGGTACAGTAAGAGATATAGACCAGCAGAACACAGCAGTAGGTGAGGGGCAGCAGGTACAATAACAGATATAGAACAGCAGAACACAGCAGTAGGTGAGGGGCAGCAGGTACAATAACAGATATAGACCAGCAGAACACAGCAGTAGGTGAGGGGCAGCAGGTACAATAACAGATATAGAACAGCAGAACACAGCAGTAGGTGAGGGGCAGCAGGTACAATAACAGATATAGACAAGCAGAACACAGCAGTAGGTGAGGGGCAGCAGGTACAATAACAGATATAGACGAGCAGAACACAGCAGTAGGTGAGGGGCAGCAGGTACAATAACAGATATAGACCAGCGGAACACAGCAGTAGGTGAGGGGCAGCAGGTACAATAACATATATAGACCAGCAGAACACAGCACCTAGGGAGGGGCAGCAGGTACAATAACATATATAGACCAGCAGAACACAGCAGTAGGTGAGGGGCACCAGGTACAGTAACAGATATAGACCAGCGAAACACAGCAGTAGGTGAGGGGCAGCAGGTACAATAACAGTTATAGACCAGCAGAACACAACAGCTGGTGAGGGGCAGCAGGTACAATAACAGATATAGACCAGCAGAACACAGCAGTAGGTGAGGGGCAGCAGGTACAGTAAGAGATATAGACCAGCAGAACACAGCAGTAGGTGAGGGGCAGCAGGTACAATAACAGATATAGAACAGCAGAACACAGCAGTAGGTGAGGGGCAGCAGGTACAATAACAGATATAGACGAGCAGAACACAGCAGTAGGTGAGGGGCAGCAGGTACAATAACAGATATAGACCAGCGGAACACAGCAGTAGGTGAGGGGCAGCAGGTACAATAACAGATATAGAAGAGCAGAACACAGCAGTAGGTGAGGGGCAGCAGGTACAATAACAGATATAGACCAGCGGAACACAGCAGTAGGTGAGGGGCAGCGGGTACAATAACAGATATAGACCAGCAGAACACAGCACCTAGGGAGGGGCAGCAGGTACAATAACACATATAGACCAGCAGAACACTGCAGCTGGTGAGGGGCAGCAGGTACAATAACAGTTATAGACCAGCAGAACACAGCACCTAGGGAGGGGCAGCAGGTACAATAACAGATATAGACCAACAGAACACAGCAGCTGGTGAGGGGCAGCAGGTACAATAACAGATATAGACCAGCAGAACACAACAGCTGGTGAGGGGCAGCAGGTACAATAACAGTTATAGACCAGCAGAACACAGCAGCTAGTGAGGGACAGCAGGTACAATAACAGATATAGACCAGCAGAACACAGCAGTAGGTGAGGGGCAGCAGGTACAATAACAGATATAGACCAGCAGAACACAGCAGTAGGTGAGGGGCAGCAGGTACAATAACAGATATAGACCAGCAGAACACTGCAGCTGGTGAGGGGCAGCAGGTACAGTAACAGATATAGAGCAGCAGAACACAGCAGGCAGCAGGTACAATAACAGATATAGACCAACAGAACACAGCAGTAGGTGAGGGGCAGCAGGTACAATAACAGATATAGACCAGCAGAACACAGCAGCTAGTGAGGGGCAGCAGGTACAATAACAGATATAGACCAGCAGAACACAGCAGTAGGTGAGGGGCAGCAGGAAGAATAACAGATATAGACCAGCAGAACACAGCAGTAGGTGAGGGGCAGCAGGTACAATAACAGATATAGACCAGCAGAACACAGCAGCTAGTGAGGGGCAGCAGGTACAAAAACAGATATAGACCAGCAGAACACTGCAGCTGGTGAGCGGCAGCAGGTACAGTAACAGATATAGACCAGCAGAACACAGCAGCTAGTGAGGGGCAGCAGGTACAATAACAGATATAGACCAGCAGAACACAGCAGTAGGTGAGGGGCAGCAGGTACAATAACAGATATAGACCAGCAGAACACAGCAGTAGGTGAGGGGCAGCAGGTACAATAACAGATATAGACCAGCAGAACACAAGTGAGGGGCAGCAGGTACAGTAACAGATATAGACCAGCAGAACACAGCAGTAGGTGAGGGGCAGCAGGTACAATAACAGATATAGACCAGCAGAACACAGCAGTAGGTGAAGGGCAGCAGGTACAATAACAGATATATACCAGCAGAACACAGCAGTAGGTGAGGGGCAGCAGGTACAATAACAGATATAGACCAGCAGAACACAGCAGTAGGTGATAGGCAGCAGGTACAATAACAGATGTAGACCAGCAGAACACAGCAGCTAGTGAGGGGCAGAAGGTACAATAACAGATATAGATGAGCAGAACACAGCAGTAGGTGAGGAGCAGCAGGTACAATAACAGATATAGACCAGCAGAACACAGCAGCTGGTGAGGGGCAGCAGGTACAATAACAGATATAGACCAGCAGAACACAGTAGGTGAGGGGCAGCAGGTACAATAACAGATATAGACCAGCAGAACACAGCAGCTAGTGAGGGGCAGCAGGTACAATAACAGATATAGACCAGCAGAACACAGCAGCTAGTGAGGGGCAGCAGGTACAATAACAGATATAGACCAGCAGAACACAGTAGGTGAGGGGCAGCAGGTACAATAACAGATATAGACCAGCAGAACACAGCAGCTAGTGAGGGGCAGCAGGTACAATAACAGATATAGACCAGCAGAACACAGCAGCTAGTGAGGGGCAGCAGGTACAATAACAGATATAGACCAGCAGAACACTGCAGCTGGTGAGGGGCAGAGGGTACAATAACAGATATAGACCAGCAGAACACAGCAGCTGGTGAGGGGCAGAGGGTACAATAACAGATATAGACCAGCAGAACACAAGTGAGGGGCAGCAGGTACAATAACAGATATAGACCAGCAGAACACTGCAGTAGGTGAGGGGCAGCAGGTACAATAACAGATATAGACCAGCAGAACACAGCAGTAGGTGAGGGGCAGCAGGTACAATAACAGATATATACCAGCAGAACACAGCAGTAGGTGAGGGGCAGCAGGTACAATAACAGATATAAACCAGCAGAACACAGCAGCTGGTGAGGGGCAGCAGGTACAATAACAGATATAGACCAGCAGAACACAGCACCTATGGAGGGGCAGCAGGTACAATAACAGATATAGACCAGCAGAACACAGCAGCTAGTGAGGGGCAGCAGGTACAATAACAGATATAGACCAGCAGAACACAGCACCTAGGGAGGGGCAGCAGGTACAATAACAGATATAGACCAGAGGAACACAGCAGCTAGCGAGGGGCAGCAGGTACAATAACAGATATAAACCAGCAGAACACAGCAGTAGGTGAGGGGCAGCAGGTACAATAACAGATATAGACCAGCAGAACACAGCAGCTAGTGAGGGGCAGCAGGTACAATAACAGATATAAACCAGCAGAACACAGCACCTAGGGAGGGGCAGCAGGTACAATAACAGATATAGACCAGCAGAACACAGCAGCTGGTGAGGGGCAGCAGGTACAATAACAGATAAAGACCAGCAGAACACAGCAGTAGGTGAGGGGCAGCAGGTACAATAACAGATATAGTCCAGCAGAACACAGCAGCTGGTGAGGGGAAGCAGGTACAATAACAGATATAGACCAGCAGAACACAGCAATAGGTGAGGGGCAGCAGGTACAATAACAGATATAGACCAGCAGAACACAGCAGCTGGTGAGGGGCAGCAGGTACAATAACAGATATAGACCAGCAGAACACAGCAGCTGGTGAGGGGCAGCAGGTACAATAACAGATATAGACCAGCAGAACACAGCAGCTGGTGAGGGGCAGCAGGTACAATAACAGATATAGACCAGCAGAACACAGCAGCTGGTGAGGGGCAGCAGGTACAATAACAGATATAGACCAGCAGAACACAGCAGTAGGTGAGGGCCAGCAGGTGCAGTAACAGATATAGACCAGCAGAACACAGTAGTAGGTGAGGGGCAGCAGGTACAATAACAGATATAGACCAGCAGAACACAGTAGTAGGTGAGGGGCAGCAGGTACAATAACAGATATAGACCAGCAGAACACAAGTGAGGGGCAGCAGGTACAGTAACAGATATAGACCAGCAGAACACAGCAGTAGGTGAGGGGCAGCAGGGACAATAACAGATATAGACCAGCAGAACACAGCAGTAGGTGTAGGGCAGCAGGTACAATAACAGATATATACCAGCAGAACACAGCAGTAGGTGAGGGGCAGCAGGTACAATAACAGATATAGACCAGCAGAACACAGCAGTAGGTGATAGGCAGCAGGTACAATAACAGATGTAGACCAGCAGAACACAGCAGCTAGTGAGGGGCAGAAGGTACAATAACAGATATAGATGAGCAGAACACAGCAGTAGGTGAGGAGCAGCAGGTACAATAACAGATATAGACTAGCAGAACACAGCAGTAGGTGAGGGGCAGCAGGTACAATAACAGATATAGACCAGCAGAACACAGCAGCTGGTGAGGGGCAGCAGGTACAATAACAGATATAGACCAGCAGAACACAGTAGGTGAGGGGCAGCAGGTACAATAACAGATATAGACCAGCAGAACACAGCAGCTAGTGAGGGGCAGCAGGTACAATAACAGATATAGACCAGCAGAACACAGCAGCTAGTGAGGGGCAGCAGGTACAATACCAGATATAGACCAGCAGAACACAGTAGGTGAGGGGCAGCAGGTACAATAACAGATATAGACCAGCAGAACACAGCAGCTAGTGAGGGGCAGCAGGTACAATAACAGATATAGACCAGCAGAACACAGCAGCTAGTGAGGGGCAGCAGGTACAATAACAGATATAGACCAGCAGAACACTGCAGCTGGTGAGGGGCAGCAGGTACAATAACAGATATAGACCAGCAGAACACAGTAGGTGAGGGGCAGCAGGTACAATAACAGATATAGACCAGCAGAACACAGCAGCTAGTGAGGGGCAGCAGGTACAATAACAGATATAGACCAGCAGAACACAGCAGCTAGTGAGGGGCAGCAGGTACAATAACAGATATAGACCAGCAGAACACTGCAGCTGGTGAGGGGCAGAGGGTACAATAACAGATATAGACCAGCAGAACACAGCAGCTGGTGAGGGGCAGAGGGTACAATAACAGATATAGACCAGCAGAACACAAGTGAGGGGCAGCAGGTACAATAACAGATATAGACCAGCAGAACACTGCAGTAGGTGAGGGGCAGCAGGTACAATAACAGATATAGACCAGCAGAACACAGCAGTAGGTGAGGGGCAGCAGGTACAATAACAGATATATACCAGCAGAACACAGCAGTAGGTGAGGGGCAGCAGGTACAATAACAGATATAAACCAGCAGAACACAGCAGCTGGTGAGGGGCAGCAGGTACAATAACAGATATAGACCAGCAGAACACAGCAGTAGGTGAGGGGCAGCAGGTACAATAACAGATATAGACCAGCAGAACACAGCAGCTAGTGAGGGGCAGCAGGTACAATAACAGATATAGACCAGCAGAACACAGCACCTATGGAGGGGCAGCAGGTACAATAACAGATATAGACCAGCAGAACACAGCAGCTAGTGAGGGGCAGCAGGTACAATAACAGATATAGACCAGCAGAACACAGCACCTAGGGAGGGGCAGCAGGTACAATAACAGATATAGACCAGCGGAACACAGCAGCTAGTGAGGGGCAGCAGGTACAATAACAGATATAAACCAGCAGAACACAGCAGTAGGTGAGGGGCAGCAGGTACAATAACAGATATAGACCAGCAGAACACAGCAGCTAGTGAGGGGCAGCAGGTACAATAACAGATATAAACCAGCAGAACACAGCACCTAGGGAGGGGCAGCAGGTACAATAACAGATATAGACCAGCAGAACACAGCAGCTGGTGAGGGGCAAAAGGTACAATAACAGATAAAGACCAGCAGAACACAGCAGTAGGTGAGGGGCAGCAGGTACAATAACAGATATAGTCCAGCAGAACACAGCAGCTGGTGAGGGGAAGCAGGTACAATAACAGATATAGACCAGCAGAACACAGCAATAGGTGAGGGGCAGCAGGTACAATAACAGATATAGACCAGCAGAACACAGCAGCTGGTGAGGGGCAGCAGGTACAATAACAGATATAGACCAGCAGAACACAGCAGCTGGTGAGGGGCAGCAGGTACAATAACAGATATAGACCAGCAGAACACAGCAGCTGGTGAGGGGCAGCAGGTACAATAACATATATAGACCAGCAGAACACAGCAGCTGGTGAGGGGCAGCAGGTACAATAACAGATATAGACCAGCAGAACACAGCAGTAGGTGAGGGCCAGCAGGTGCAGTAACAGATATAGACCAGCAGAACACAGTAGTAGGTGAGGGGCAGCAGGTACAATAACAGATATAGACCAGCAGAACACAGTAGTAGGTGAGGGGCAGCAGGTACAATAACAGATATAGACCAGCAGAACACAAGTGAGGGGCAGCAGGTACAGTAACAGATATAGACCAGCAGAACACAGCAGTAGGTGAGGGGCAGCAGGTACAATAACAGATATAGACCAGCAGAACACAGCAGTAGGTGAAGGGCAGCAGGTACAATAACAGATATATACCAGCAGAACACAGCAGTAGGTGAGGGGCAGCAGGTACAATAACAGATATAGACCAGCAGAACACAGCAGTAGGTGATAGGCAGCAGGTACAATAACAGATGTAGACCAGCAGAACACAGCAGCTAGTGAGGGGCAGAAGGTATAATAACAGATATAGATGAGCAGAACACAGCAGTAGGTGAGGAGCAGCAGGTACAATAACAGATATAGACTAGCAGAACACAGCAGTAGGTGAGGGGCAGCAGGTACAATAACAGATATAGACCAGCAGAACACAGCAGCTGGTGAGGGGCAGCAGGTACAATAACAGATATAGACCAGCAGAACACAGCAGCTAGTGAGGGGCAGCAGGTACAATAACAGATATAGACCAGCAGAACACAGCAGCTAGTGAGGGGCAGCAGGTACAATAACAGATATAGACCAGCAGAACACAGTAGGTGAGGGGCAGCAGGTACAATAACAGATATAGACCAGCAGAACACAGCAGCTAGTGAGGGGCAGCAGGTACAATAACAGATATAGACCAGCAGAACACAGCAGCTAGTGAGGGGCAGCAGGTACAATAACAGATATAGACCAGCAGAACACAGCAGCTAGTGAGGGGCAGCAGGTACAATAACAGATATAGACCAGCAGAACACTGCAGCTGGTGAGGGGCAGAGGGTACAATAACAGATATAGACCAGCAGAACACAGTAGGTGAGGGGCAGCAGGTACAATAACAGATATAGACCAGCAGAACACAGCAGCTAGTGAGGGGCAGCAGGTACAATAACAGATATAGACCAGCAGAACACAGCAGCTAGTGAGGGGCAGCAGGTACAATAACAGATATAGACCAGCAGAACACTGCAGCTGGTGAGGGGCAGAGGGTACAATAACAGATATAGACCAGCAGAACACAGCAGCTGGTGAGGGGCAGAGGGTACAATAACAGATATAGACCAGCAGAACACAAGTGAGGGGCAGCAGGTACAATAACAGATATAGACCAGCAGAACACTGCAGTAGGTGAGGGGCAGCAGGTACAATAACAGATATAGACCAGCAGAACACAGCAGTAGGTGAGGGGCAGCAGGTACAATAACAGATATATACCAGCAGAACACAGCAGTAGGTGAGGGGCAGCAGGTACAATAACAGATATAAACCAGCAGAACACAGCAGCTGGTGAGGGGCAGCAGGTACAATAACAGATATAGACCAGCAGAACACAGCAGTAGGTGAGGGGCAGCAGGTACAATAACAGATATAGACCAGCAGAACACAGCAGCTAGTGAGGGGCAGCAGGTACAATAACAGATATAGACCAGCAGAACACAGCACCTATGGAGGGGCAGCAGGTACAATAACAGATATAGACCAGTAGAACACAGCAGCTAGTGAGGGGCAGCAGGTACAATAACAGATATAGACCAGCAGAACACAGCACCTAGGGAGGGGCAGCAGGTACAATAACAGATATAGACCAGCGGAACACAGCAGCTAGTGAGGGGCAGCAGGTACAATAACAGATATAGACCAGCAGAACACAGCAGTAGGTGAGGGGCAGCAGGTACAATAACAGATATAGACCAGCAGAACACAGCAGCTAGTGAGGGGCAGCAGGTACAATAACAGATATAGACCAGCAGAACACAGCACCTAGGGAGGGGCAGCAGGTACAATAACAGATATAGACCAGCAGAACACAGCAGCTGGTGAGGGGCAGCAGGTACAATAACAGATAAAGACCAGCAGAACACAGCAGTAGGTGAGGGGCAGCAGGTACAATAACAGATATAGTCCAGCAGAACACAGCAGCTGGTGAGGGGAAGCAGGTACAATAACAGATATAGACCAGCAGAACACAGCAATAGGTGAGGGGCAGCAGGTACAATAACAGATATAGACCAGCAGAACACAGCAGCTGGTGAGGGGCAGCAGGTACAATAACAGATATAGACCAGCAGAACACAGCAGCTGGTGAGGGGCAGCAGGTACAATAACAGATATAGACCAGCAGAACACAGCAGCTGGTGAGGGGCAGCAGGTACAATAACAGATATAGACCAGCAGAACACAGCAGCTGGTGAGGGGCAGCAGGTACAATAACAGATATAGACCAGCAGAACACAGCAGTAGGTGAGGGCCAGCAGGTGCAGTAACAGATATAGACCAGCAGAACACAGTAGTAGGTGAGGGGCAGCAGGTACAATAACAGATATAGACCAGCAGAACACAGTAGTAGGTGAGGGGCAGCAGGTACAATAACAGATATAGACCAGCAGAACACAAGTGAGGGGCAGCAGGTACAGTAACAGATATAGACCAGCAGAACACAGCAGTAGGTGAGGGGCAGCAGGTACAATAACAGATATAGACCAGCAGAACACAGCAGTAGGTGAGGGGCAGCAGGTACAATAACAGATATATACCAGCAGAACACAGCAGTAGGTGAGGGCAGCAGGTACAATAACAGATATAGACCAGCAGAACACAGCAGTAGGTGATAGGCAGCAGGTACAATAACAGATGTAGACCAGCAGAACACAGCAGCTAGTGAGGGGCAGAAGGTACAATAACAGATATAGATGAGCAGAACACAGCAGTAGGTGAGGAGCAGCAGGTACAATAACAGATATAGACTAGCAGAACACAGCAGTAGGTGAGGGGCAGCAGGTACAATAACAGATATAGACCAGCAGAACACAGCAGCTGGTGAGGGGCAGCAGGTACAATAACAGATATAGACCAGCAGAACACAGTAGGTGAGGGGCAGCAGGTACAATAACAGATATAGACCAGCAGAACACAGCAGCTAGTGAGGGGCAGCAGGTACAATAACAGATATAGACCAGCAGAACACAGCAGCTAGTGAGGGGCAGCAGGTACAATAACAGATATAGACCAGCAGAACACAGTAGGTGAGGGGCAGCAGGTACAATAACAGATATAGACCAGCAGAACACAGCAGCTAGTGAGGGGCAGCAGGTACAATAACAGATATAGACCATCAGAACACAGCAGCTAGTGAGGGGCAGCAGGTACAATAACAGATATAGACCAGCAGAACACTGCAGCTGGTGAGGGGCAGAGGGTACAATAACAGATATAGACCAGCAGAACACAGCAGCTGGTGAGGGGCAGAGGGTACAATAACAGATATAGACCAGCAGAACACAAGTGAGGGGCAGCAGGTACAATAACAGATATAGACCAGCAGAACACTGCAGTAGGTGAGGGGCAGCAGGTACAATAACAGATATAGACCAGCAGAACACAGCAGTAGGTGAGGGGCAGCAGGTACAATAACAGATATATACCAGCAGAACACAGCAGTAGGTGAGGGGCAGCAGGTACAATAACAGATATAAACCAGCAGAACACAGCAGCTGGTGAGGGGCAGCAGGTACAATAACAGATATAGACCAGCAGAACACTGCAGCTGGTGAGGGGCAGAGGGTACAATAACAGATATAGACCAGCAGAACACAGTAGGTGAGGGGCAGCAGGTACAATAACAGATATAGACCAGCAGAACACAGCAGCTAGTGAGGGGCAGCAGGTACAATAACAGATATAGACCAGCAGAACACAGCAGCTAGTGAGGGGCAGCAGGTACAATAACAGATATAGACCAGCAGAACACAGCAGCTGGTGAGGGGCAGAGGGTACAATAACAGATATAGACCAGCAGAACACAGTAGGTGAGGTGCAGCAGGTACAATAACAGATATAGACCAGCAGAACACAGCAGCTAGTGAGGGGCAGCAGGTACAATAACAGATATAGACCATCAGAACACAGCAGCTGGTGAGGGGCAGAGGGTACAATAACAGATATAGACCAGCAGAACACAGCAGCTGGTGAGGGGCAGAGGGTACAATAACAGGTATAGACCAGCAGAACACAAGTGAGGGGCAGCAGGTACAATAACAGATATAGACCAGCAGAACACTGCAGTAGGTGAGGGGCAGCAGGTACAATAACAGATATAGACCAGCAGAACACAGCAGTAGGTGAGGGGCAGCAGGTACAATAACAGATATATACCAGCAGAACACAGCAGTAGGTGAGGGGCAGCAGGTACAATAACAGATATAAACCAGCAGAACACAGCAGCTGGTGAGGGGCAGCAGGTACAATAACAGATATAGACCAGCAGAACACAGCAGTAGGTGAGGGGCAGCAGGTACAATAACAGATATAGACCAGCAGAACACAGCAGCTAGTGAGGGGCAGCAGGTACAATAACAGATATAGACCAGCAGAACACAGCACCTATGGAGGGGCAGCAGGTACAATAACAGATATAGACCAGCAGAACACAGCAGCTAGTGAGGGGCAGCAGGTACAATAACATATATAGACCAGCAGAACACAGCACCAAGGGAGGGGCAGCAGGTACAATAACAGATATAGACCAGCGGAACACAGCAGCTAGTGAGGGGCAGCAGGTACAATAACAGATATAAACCAGCAGAACACAGCAGTAGGTGAGGGGCAGCAGGTACAATAACAGATATAGACCAGCAGAACACAGCAGCTAGTGAGGGGCAGCAGGTACAATAACAGATATAAACCAGCAGAACACAGCACCTAGGGAGGGGCAGCAGGTACAATAACAGATATAGACCAGCAGAACACAGCAGCTGGTGAGGGGCAGCAGGTACAATAACAGATAAAGACCAGCAGAACACAGCAGTAGGTGAGGGGCAGCAGGTACAATAACAGATATAGTCCAGCAGAACACAGCAGCTGGTGAGGGGAAGCAGGTACAATAACAGATATAGACCAGCAGAACACAGCAATAGGTGAGGGGCAGCAGGTACAATAACAGATATAGACCAGCAGAACACAGCAGCTGGTGAGGGGCAGCAGGTACAATAACAGATATAGACCAGCAGAACACAGCAGCTGGTGAGGGGCAGCAGGTACAATAACAGATATAGACCAGCAGAACACAGCAGTAGGTGAGGGGCAGCAGGTACAATAACAGATATAGACCAGCAGAACACAGCAGCTGGTGAGGGGCAGCAGGTACAATAACAGATATAGACCAGCAGAACACAGCAGCTGGTGAGGGGCAGCAGGTACAATAACAGATATAGACCAGCAGAACACAGCAGTAGGTGAGGGCCAGCAGGTGCAGTAACAGATATAGACCAGCAGAACACAGTAGTAGGTGAGGGGCAGCAGGTACAATAACAGATATAGACCAGCAGAACACAGTAGTAGGTGAGGGGCAGCAGGTACAATAACAGATATAGACCAGCAGAACACAAGTGAGGGGCAGCAGGTACAGTAACAGATATAGACCAGCAGAACACAGCAGTAGGTGAGGGGCAGCAGGTACAATAACAGATATAGACCAGCAGAACACAGCAGTAGGTGAAGGGCAGCAAGTACAATAACAGATATATACCAGCAGAACACAGCAGTAGGTGAGGGGCAGCAGGTACAATAACAGATATAGACCAGCAGAACACAGCAGTAGGTGATAGGCAGCAGGTACAATAACAGATGTAGACCAGCAGAACACAGCAGCTAGTGAGGGGCAGAAGGTACAATAACAGATATAGATGAGCAGAACACAGCAGTAGGTGAGGAGCAGCAGGTACAATAACAGATATAGACTAGCAGAACACAGCAGTAGGTGAGGGGCAGCAGGTACAATAACAGATATAGACCAGCAGAACACAGCAGCTGGTGAGGGGCAGCAGGTACAATAACAGATATAGACCAGCAGAACACAGTAGGTGAGGGGCAGCAGGTACAATAACAGATATAGACCAGCAGAACACAGCAGCTAGTGAGGGGCAGCAGGTACAATAACAGATATAGACCAGCAGAACACAGCAGCTAGTGAGGGGCAGCAGGTACAATAACAGATATAGACCAGCAGAACACAGTAGGTGAGGGGCAGCAGGTACAATAACAGATATAGACCAGCAGAACACAGCAGCTAGTGAGGGGCAGCAGGTACAATAACAGATATAGACCAGCAGAACACAGCAGCTAGTGAGGGGCAGCAGGTACAATAACAGATATAGACCAGCAGAACACAGCAGCTGGTGAGGGGCAGAGGGTACAATAACAGATATAGACCAGCAGAACACAAGTGAGGGGCAGCAGGTACAATAACAGATATAGACCAGCAGAACACTGCAGTAGGTGAGGGGCAGCAGGTACAATAACAGATATAGACCAGCAGAACACAGCAGTAGGTGAGGGGCAGCAGGTACAATAACAGATATATACCAGCAGAACACAGCAGTAGGTGAGGGGCAGCAGGTACAGTAACAGATATAGACCAGCAGAACACAGCAGTAGGTGAGGGGCAGCAGGTACAGTAAGAGATATAGACCAGCAGAACACAGCAGTAGGTGAGGGGCAGCAGGTACAATAACAGATATAGAACAGCAGAACACAGCAGTAGGTGAGGGGCAGCAGGTACAATAACAGATATAGACCAGCAGAACACAGCAGTAGGTGAGGGGCAGCAGGTACAATAACAGATATAGAACAGCAGAACACAGCAGTAGGTGAGGGGCAGCAGGTACAATAACAGATATAGACAAGCAGAACACAGCAGTAGGTGAGGGGCAGCAGGTACAATAACAGATATAGACGAGCAGAACACAGCAGTAGGTGAGGGGCAGCAGGTACAATAACAGATATAGACCAGCGGAACACAGCAGTAGGTGAGGGGCAGCAGGTACAATAACATATATAGACCAGCAGAACACAGCACCTAGGGAGGGGCAGCAGGTACAATAACATATATAGACCAGCAGAACACAGCAGTAGGTGAGGGGCAGCAGGTACAGTAACAGATATAGACCAGCGGAACACAGCAGTAGGTGAGGGGCAGCAGGTACAATAACAGTTATAGACCAGCAGAACACAACAGCTGGTGAGGGGCAGCAGGTACAATAACAGATATAGACCAGCAGAACACAGCAGTAGGTGAGGGGCAGCAGGTACAGTAAGAGATATAGACCAGCAGAACACAGCAGTAGGTGAGGGGCAGCAGGTACAATAACAGATATAGAACAGCAGAACACAGCAGTAGGTGAGGGGCAGCAGGTACAATAACAGATATAGACGAGCAGAACACAGCAGTAGGTGAGGGGCAGCAGGTACAATAACAGATATAGACCAGCGGAACACAGCAGTAGGTGAGGGGCAGCAGGTACAATAACAGATATAGAAGAGCAGAACACAGCAGTAGGTGAGGGGCAGCAGGTACAATAACAGATATAGACCAGCGGAACACAGCAGTAGGTGAGGGGCAGCGGGTACAATAACAGATATAGACCAGCAGAACACAGCACCTAGGGAGGGGCAGCAGGTACAATAACACATATAGACCAGCAGAACACTGCAGCTGGTGAGGGGCAGCAGGTACAATAACAGTTATAGACCAGCAGAACACAGCACCTAGGGAGGGGCAGCAGGTACAATAACAGATATAGACCAGCAGGACACAGCAGCTGGTGAGGGGCAGCAGGTACAATAACAGATATAGACCAGCAGAACACAACAGCTGGTGAGGGGCAGCAGGTACAATAACAGTTATAGACCAGCAGAACACAGCAGCTAGTGAGGGACAGCAGGTACAATAACAGATATAGACCAGCAGAACACAGCAGTAGGTGAGGGGCAGCAGGTACAATAACAGTTATAGACCAGCAGAACACAGCAGCTAGTGAGGGACAGCAGGTACAATAACAGATATAGACCAGCAGAACACAGCAGTAGGTGAGGGGCAGCAGGTACAATAACAGATATAGACCAGCAGAACACAGCAGTAGGTGAGGGGCAGCAGGTACAATAACAGATATAGACCAGCAGAACACTGCAGCTGGTGAGGGGCAGCAGGTACAGTAACAGATATAGAGCAGCAGAACACAGCAGCTAGTGAGGGGCAGCAGGTACAATAACAGATATAGACCAACAGAACACAGCAGTAGGTGAGGGGCAGCAGGTACAATAACAGATATAGACCAGCAGAACACAGCAGCTAGTGAGGGGCAGCAGGTACAATAACAGATATAGACCAGCAGAACACAGCAGTAGGTGAGGGGCAGCAGGAAGAATAACAGATATAGACCAGCAGAACACAGCAGTAGGTGAGGGGCAGCAGGTACAATAACAGATATAGACCAGCAGAACACAGCAGCTAGTGAGGGGCAGCAGGTACAAAAACAGATATAGACCAGCAGAACACTGCAGCTGGTGAGCGGCAGCAGGTACAGTAACAGATATAGACCAGCAGAACACAGCAGCTAGTGAGGGGCAGCAGGTACAATAACAGATATAGACCAGCAGAACACAGCAGTAGGTGAGGGGCAGCAGGTACAATAACAGATATAGACCAGCAGAACACAGCAGTAGCTGAGGGGCAGCAGGTACAATAACAGATATAGACCAGCAGAACACAGCAGTAGGTGAGGGGCAGCAGGTACAATAACAGACATAGACCAGCAGAACACAACAGCTGCTGAGGGGCAGCAGGTACAATAACAGATATAGACCATCAGAACACAGCTGTAGGTGAGGGGCAGCAGGTACAATAACAGATATAGACCAGCAGAACACAGCAGCTGGTGAGGGGCAGCAGGTACAATAACAGATATAGACCAGCAGAACACAGCAGTAGCTGAGGGGCAGCAGGTACAATAACAGATATAGACCAGCAGAACACAGCAGTAGGTGAGGGGCAGCAGGTACAATAACAGATATAGACCAGCAGAACACAACAGCTGCTGAGGGGCAGCAGGTACAATAACAGATATAGACCATCAGAACACAGCAGTAGGTGAGGGGCAGCAGGTACAGTAACAGATATAGACCAGCAGAACACAACAGCTGCTGAGGGGCAGCAGGTACAATAACAGATATTGACCAGCAGAACACAACAGCTGCTGAGGGGCAGCAGGTACAATAACAGATATAGACCAGCAGATCAATCAATCTTTGCACCAACAATAAAGCATAGACTCTTTATAAATTTCAAGGACACCAATGAAAAGTTCCTCTATATTGTTAATCTCATCTGCTTGTCCTAGCTCAGACCTTCCTTCCTGCCGCCTTGGTAGAGTAGTACCCATTTTCCCAGCTCCTGATTATTGCTATCTGTAATACTTCTTTTGGCTGCTTTAATACTGTTCAAAAGAGACCCTAAGGCTGAGTACTACTAACCACAAGAAGCAAGCAAGGCAATAACTATGAACTTGTAGTCTTGAACTTGAAGCTTATGTTGAGCTGCAATATTCAACTGGACAGGAAGATGGCGACAAAACACAAGTTCCAACAAACAGTTCAGGAAGAGGATTTTAAAGTAACATGGAATTCTTTGAAATATTAATCGGGGGAGAAAAGTTTAGTTATGTGCAGTAAAATAACTTTGCAGCAGACTTTCATTATTTCATTACTTTGTCCCCAGTTCATGTAATTGAACTCTAAAAATTGTGATTCCCACTCCTGAGAATTGGAAGTGGACAGTGACTCATACCTCCCAACTGTCCCGATTTTCGCTGGACAGTCCCGATTTTAGGGGTCTGTCCCGCTGCCCCGGGTTACTAGCCATCTGTCCTGCATTGCCCCATGCATTTAAAAAAAAAATATATATATATATATATATATATTTTTTTTTTTAAATCTATTGGGCCCATTCTCAGAAGCAGCTGGCTTTTCTCTCCCAGGGTTGAATGCCTTGTGGAAAATGAATTGTGTGTGGGTTAAGTAGGAGTACGAAGGTTTTATACCCTCTGACCTCAGGTAATGGTGACCTCTAACCCCTGGTAGTGATGACGTCTAACCTCTGGTGATAATACTAGCATGCCTTCAGTTTTATACGATGAGCAGTGCAACACCAGGGTAACGAACAGTGGCAGCCTCAGACTGCCAGCTTATGTGCTTGCCAACCCCAGGACCTCATACAATGAGTTACAGATACCAATATATGATGTAGTGTGTGTCTATCTGTATCTATAAGTGTGTGTGTGTATCTGCATGTATAAGTGTAAGCTGTGTAGTGTGTGTGTATCTGTATGTATAAGTGTAGGCTATGTAGTGTGTGTATGTATTAATGTAAGCTTTGAAGTGTGTGTATCTGCATGTATAAGTGTATGCTTTGCAGTATGTGTCTGTGTATCTGTATGTATAAATATGTGTGTGTATCTGCATGTATAAGTGTAAGCTGTGTAGTGTGTGTGTGTGTGTGTATCTGTATGTATAAGTGCAGGCTATGAAGTGTGTGTGTGTCTCTGCATGTATAAATGTAAGCTATGAAGTGTGCATATCTGCATGTATAAGTTAAGCTATGTAGTGTGTGTGTGTGTGTATCTGCATGTATAAGTGTATGCTATGTAGTGTGTGTGCGTATCTGCATGTATAAGTGTATGCTATGTAGTGTGTGTTTATCTGTATGTATAAGTGTATGCTATGTAGTGTATGTGTGTATCTGCATGTATAAGTGTAAGCTATGTAGTGTGTGTGTGTATCTTTATGTATAATTGTGTATCTGCATGTATAAGTGTATGCTATGTAGTGTGTGTGTGTATCTGTATGTATAAGTGTGTGTGTGTATCTGCATGTATGTGTATGCTGTTTAGTGTGTGTGTATCTGCATGTATAAGTGTAAGCTATGTAGTGTATGTGTATCTGCATGTATAAGTGTATGCTATGTAGTGTGTGTGTGTGTGCGTGTATCTGCATGTATAAGTGTATGCTATGTAGTGTGTGTATCTGTATGTATAAGTGTATGCTATGTAGTGTGTGTGTGCCTGCCTGTATAAGTGTATGATATGTAGTATGTGGCTGCATGTGTAAGTGTATGCAATGTAGTGCGTGTGTGTATCTGTATGTATCAGTGTATGCTATGTAGTGTGTGTGTATCTGCATGTATAAGTGTAAGCTATGTAGTGTGTGTGTATCTGTATGTATAAGTGTGTATCTGCATGAATAAATGTATGCTATGTAGTGTATGTGTATCTGCATGTATAAGTGTATGCTGTGTAGTGTGTGTGTGTATCTGTATGTATAAGTGTGTGTATCTGTATGTATAAGTGTGTGTGTGTGTGTGTGTATCTGCATGTATAAGTGTATGCTGTGTAGTGTGTGTGTGTATCTGTATGTATAAGTGTGTGTGTGTATCTGCATGTATACTGTAAGTGTATGCTGTGTAGTGTGTGTGTATCTGTATGTATAAGTGTGTGTGTATCTGCATGTATAAGTGTATGCTGTGCAGTGTGTGTGTATCTTTTTGTATAAGTGTGTGTGTATCTGCATGTATAGGTGTATGCTGTGTAGTGTGTATCTGTATGTATAAGTGTAAGCTATGTAGTGTGTGTATATCTGCATGTGTAAGTGTATGCTATGTAGTGTGTATGTGCCTCTATAAGTGTATGCTATGTAGTATGTATTTATCTGCATGTGTAAGTGTATGCTAAGTAGTGTGTGTGTGTATGTGCATGTATAAGTGTATGCTATGTAGTGTGTGTGTATGTATCTGCATGTGTAAGTGTATGCTATGTAGTGTGTGTGTATCTGTATGTATAAGTGTATGCTATGTATCTGCATGTATACTGTAAGTGTATGCTGTGTAGTGTGTGTGTATCTGTATGTATAAGTGTGTGTGTATCTGCATGTATAAGTGTATGCTGTGCAGTGTGTGTGTATCTTTTTGTATAAGTGTGTGTGTATCTGCATGTATAGGTGTATGCTGTGTAGTGTGTATCTGTATGTATAAGTGTAAGCTATGTAGTGTGTGTATATCTGCATGTGTAAGTGTATGCTATGTAGTGTGTATGTGCCTCTATAAGTGTGTATCTGTATGTATAAGTGTATGCTATGTATCTGCATGTATACTGTAAGTGTATGCTGTGTAGTGTGTGTGTATCTGTATGTATAAGTGTGTGTGTATCTGCATGTATAAGTGTATGCTGTGCAGTGTGTGTGTATCTTTTTGTATAAGTGTGTGTGTATCTGCATGTATAGGTGTATGCTGTGTAGTGTGTATCTGTATGTATAAGTGTAAGCTATGTAGTATGTATTTATCTGCATGTGTAAGTGTATGCTAAGTAGTGTGTGTGTGTATGTGCATGTATAAGTGTATGCTATGTAGTGTGTGTGTATGTATCTGCATGTGTAAGTGTATGCTATGTAGTGTGTGTGTATCTGTATGTATAAGTGTATGCTATGTAGTGTGTGTGTATGTGCATGTGTAAGTGTATGCTATGTAGTGTGTGTGTATGATCATGTATAAGTGTATGCTATGTAGTGTGTGTATGTATCTGCATGTGTAAGTGTATGTTATGCAGTGTGTGTGTATCTGCCTGTATAAGTGTATGCTATGTAGTGTGTTACTGTGCATTTTTGCTAACTTAAAAGGCCAGAATCTATAATATTAATGGGCAATGCAGAGAACAGTTTTAAAGAATCTTTTTTTAAATGTCCAATTAAGATAAAAATATTTAGCACTGTCTCTGCAAAGGTTAATTAAATACAGAGCTCACATAGCTATACCAGTGGTTTGAGCTTGTGTTTGATTTTATGCCTAAGAGTATTAAAAGATATAACTTTATTTAGAATTTTATTTATATTACTTTGGTCTTACGATTTTGTTAAGCCCCGCCCCTTTCAAAGTTTTGCCGCGGGGGGGTCCCTCTTTTGAATTTTGAAATGTTGGGAGGTATGCTGTGTAAACGTCACAAGCCTAACGCTACTAAGATCTGTCCGTAATTGGTCTCAGCCGAGATGAAAAGATAAAAAACTACAAAACAATGGAGAATATGCTAACAAAACAACAGTGGCTAGCCTTGTCTAATGCACTTATCCATAGTAGCCCCACCATATGTGTAGGGTTTGATCATTGAAAAACTGCACCATGCAAGGTTTGAATGCATTGTAACAGTTTTACAATTGCCTAGTATGTAAATGTATTGCAATACTACAGAAAAACATTGTAATCACTGCACTGTAGCGCAAGTTAGATGTAGAAATGGTAGATAAATGACAAATAACATACACATCCGTCTGTCGCAGTAATCATATTCATGTCTCCCCTTTGTGCGCTGGAATTTGAGGTGACTCACAAGACCGCACTTCCATAGGCTCCAATGGGAGCCTCGTTCTCATGCTAAGACATGGCATGAGAGCTTAGCTCAGCGAAGGGAGTAAGTCATGCAGCGATGGGCAGAAGATTTAAATCTATATGTATAGGAATATTATACGTGTAAACAGTATACACATAACATATAAATATATATGTATAGGAATATTATATGTGTAAACAGTATACACATAGTAACATATAAATATATATGTATAGGAATATTATATGTGTAAACAGTATACACATAACATATAAATATATATGTATAGGAATATTATATGTGTAAACAGTATGCACATAGTAACATATAAATATATATGTATAGGAATATTATACGTGTAAACAGTATACACATAGTAACATATAAATATATATGTATAGGAATATTATACGTGTAAACAGTATACACATAGTAACATATAAATCTATATGTATAGGAATATTATATGTGTAAACAGTATACACATATTACATATAAATATATATGTATAGGAATATTATATGTGTAAACAGTATACACATATTAACATATAAATATATATGTATAGGAATATTATACGTGTAAACAGTATACACATAGTAACATATAAATATATGTATAGGAATATTATACGTGTAAACAGTATACACATATTAACGTATAAATATATATGTATAGGAATATTATATGTGTAAACAGTATACACATATTACATATAAATATATATGTATAGGAATATTATATGTGTAAACAGTATACACATATTAACGTATAAACATATATGTATAGGAATATTATACGTGTAAACAGTATACACATATTAACATATAAATATATATGTATAGGAATATTATACGTGTAAACAGTATACACATATTAACATATAAATATATATGTATAGGAATATTATACGTGTAAACAGTATACACATATTACATATAAATATATATGTATAGGAATATTATATGTGTAAACAGTATACACATATTAACATATAAAAATATATGTATAGGAATATTATATGTGTAAACAGTATACACATAACATATAAATATATATGTATAGGAATATTATACGTGTAAACAGTATACACATAACATATAAATATATATGTATAGGAATATTATATGTGTAAACAGTATACACATAGTAACATATAAATATATATGTATAGGAATATTATATGTGTAAACAGTATACACATATTACATATAAATATATATGTATAGGAATATTATATGTGTAAACAGTATACACATAACATATAAATATATATGTATAGGAATATTATACGTGTAAACAGTATACACATAACATATAAATATATATGTATAGGAATATTATACGTGTAAACAGTATACACATAACGTATAAATATATATGTATAGGAATATTATATGTGTAAACAGTATACACATATTACATATAAATATATATGTATATGAATATTATACGTGTAAACAGTATACACATAACGTATAAATATATATGTATAGGAATATTATACGTGTAAACAGTATACACATAACGTATAAATATATATGTATAGGAATATTATATGTGTAAACAGTATACACATAGTAACGTATAAATATATATGTATAGGAATATTATATGTGTAAACAGTATACACATAGTAACGTATAAATATATATGTATAGGAATATTATATGTGTAAACAGTATACACATAACATATAAATATATATATATAGGAATATTATACGTGTTAACAGTATACACATAGTAACATATAAATATATATGTATAGGAATATTATATGTGTAAACAGTATACACATAACATATAAATATATATATATAGGAATATTATACGTGTAAACAGTATACACATAGTAACGTATAAATATATATGTATAGGAATATTATACGTGTAAACAGTATACACATAGTAACGTATAAATATATATGTATAGGAATATTATACGTGTAAACAGTATACACATAGTAACGTATAAATATATATGTATAGGAATATTATACGTGTAAACAGTATACACATAGTAACGTATAAATATATATGTATAGGAATATTATACGTGTAAACAGTATACACATAGTAACGTATAAATATATATGTATAGGAATATTATACGTGTAAACAGTATACACATAGTAACGTATAAATATATATGTATAGGAATATTATACGTGTAAACAGTATACACATAGTAACGTATAAATATATATGTATAGGAATATTATACGTGTAAACAGTATACACATAGTAACGTATAAATATATATGTATAGGAATATTATACGTGTAAACAGTATACACATATTAACGTATAAATATATATGTATAGGAATATTATACGTGTAAACAGTATACACATATTAACATATAAATATATATGTATAGGAATATTATACGTGTAAACAGTATACACATAGTAACATATAAATATATATGTATAGGAATATTATACGTGTAAACAGTATACACATATTACATATAAATATATATGTATAGGAATATTATACGTGTAAACAGTATACACATATTACATATAAATATATATGTATAGGAATAAACAGTATACACATAGTAACATATAAATATATATGTATAGGAATATTATACGTGTAAACAGTATACACATAGTAACATATAAATATATATGTATAGGAATATTATACGTGTAAACAGTATACACATAGTAACATATAAATATATATGTATAGGAATATTATACGTGTAAACAGTATACACATAGTAACATATAAATATATATGTATAGGAATATTATACGTGTAAACAGTATACACATAGTAACATATAAATATATATGTATAGGAATATTATACGTGTAAACAGTATACACATAGTAACGTATAAATATATATGTATAGGAATATTATATCTGTAAACAGTATACACATAGTAACGTATAAATATATATGTATAGGAATATTATATCTGTAAACAGTATACACATAGTAACGTATAAATATATATGTATAGGAATATTATATGTGTAAACAGTATACACATATTACATATAAATATATATGTATAGGAATATTATATGTGTAAACAGTATACACATATTACATATAAATATATATATATAGGAATATTATATGTGTAAACAGTATACACATATTAACGTATAAATATATATGTATAGGAATATTATATGTGTAAACAGTATACACATAGTAACGTATAAATATATATGTATAGAAATATTATATGTGTAAACAGTATACACATAGTAACGTATAAATATATATGTATAGGAATATTATATGTGTAAACAGTATACACATAGTAACGTATAAATATATATGTATAGGAATATTATATGTGTAAACAGTATACACATAGTAACGTATAAATCTATATGTATATGAATATTATATGTGTAAACGGTATACACATATTAACATATAAATATATATGTATATGAATATTATATGTGTAAACAGTATACACATATTACATATAAATATATATGTATAGGAATATTATGTGTAAACAGTATACACATATTAACATATAAATATATATGTATAGGAATATAATATGTGTAAACAGTATACACATAACATATAAATATATATGTATATGAATATTATATGTGTAAACAGTATACACATAACATATAAATATATATATGTATAGGAATATTATATGTGTAAACAGTATACACATATTAACGTATAAATATATATGTATAGGAATATTATATGTGTAAACAGTATACACATATTACATATAAATATATATGTATATGAATATTATACGTGTAAACAGTATACACATATTAACATATAAATATATATGTATATGAATATTATATGTGTAAACAGTATACACATATTACATATAAATATATATGTATAGGAATATTATATGTGTAAACAGTATACACATATTAACGTATAAATATATATGTATAGGAATATTATATGTGTAAACAGTATACACATATTACATATAAATATATATGTATAGGAATATTATACGTGTAAACAGTATACACATATTAACATATAAATATATATGTATAGGAATATTATATGTGTAAACAGTATACACATAGTAACATATAAATATATATGTATAGGAATATTATATGTGTAAACAGTATACACATAGTAACGTATAAATATATATGTATAGGAATATTATATGTGTAAACAGTATACACATATTAACGTATAAATATATATGTATAGGAATATTATATGTGTAAACAGTATACACATATTACATATAAATATATATGTATAGGAATATTATACGTGTAAACAGTATACACATATTAACATATAAATCTATATGTATATGAATATTATATGTGTAAACGGTATACACATATTAACATATAAATATATATGTATATGAATATTATATGTGTAAACAGTATACACATATTACATATAAATATATATGTATAGGAATATTATGTGTTAACAGTATACACATATTAACATATAAATATATATGTATAGGAATATAATATGTGTAAACAGTATACACATAACATATAAATATATATGTATATGAATATTATATGTGTAAACAGTATACACATAACATATAAATATATATATGTATAGGAATATTATATGTGTAAACAGTATACACATATTAACGTATAAATATATATGTATAGGAATATTATACGTGTAAACAGTATACACATATTAACATATAAATATATATGTATAGGAATATTATATGTGTAAACAGTATACACATATTAACGTATAAATATATATGTATAGGAATATTATATGTGTAAACAGTATACACATATTACATATAAATATATATGTATAGGAATATTATATGTGTAAACAGTATACACATAGTAACATATAAATATATATGTATAGGAATATTATATGTGTAAACAGTATACACATATTAACGTATAAATATATATGTATAGGAATATTATATGTGTAAACAGTATACACATATTAACATATAAATATATATGTATAGGAATATTATATGTGTAAACAGTATACACATATTAACGTATAAATATATATGTATAGGAATATTATATGTGTAAACAGTATACACATATTATAATATAAATATATATGTATAGGAATATTATATGTGTAAACAGTATACACATATTAACATATAAATCTATATGTATAGGAATATTATATGTGTAAACAGTATACACATATTAACATATAAATCTATATGTATAGGAATATTATATGTGTAAACAGTATACACATATTAACATATAAATATATATGTATAGGAATATTCTATGTGTAAACAGTATACACATATTAACATATAAATATATATGTATAGGAATATTATACGTGTAAACAGTATACACATAGTAACGTATAAATATATATGTATAGGAATATTATATGTGTAAACAGTATACACATATTAACGTATAAATATATATGTATAGGAATATTATATGTGTAAACAGTATACACATAGTAACATATAAATATATATGTATAGGAATATTATATGTGTAAACAGTATACACATATTAACATATAAATATATATGTATAGGAATATTATATGTGTAAACAGTATACACATATTAACATATAAATATATATGTATAGGAATATTATATGTGTAAACAGTATACACATAACATATAAATATATATGTATAGGAATATTATATGTGTAAACAGTATACACATATTAACATATAAATATATATGTATAGGAATATTATATGTGTAAACAGTATACACATATTAACATATAAATCTATATGTATAGGAATATTATATGTGTAAACAGTATACACATATTAACATATAAATATATATGTATATGAATATTATACATGTAAACAGTATACACATATTAACGTATAAATATATATGTATATGAATATTATATGTGTAAACAGTATACACATAACGTATAAATATATATTTATATGAATATTATATGTGCAAACAGTATACACATATTAACGTATAAATATATATGTATATGAATATTGTATGTGTAAACAGTATACACATAACGTATAAATATATATGTATATGAATATTATATGTGCAAAACAGTATACACATATTAACATATAAATATATATGTATATAGGCATATTTATCAATGTTTAGAGTGAACACACAGTTCCCCATAGACCGCAATGTAAAGGCACTTTTCAGTGCCGTTTTTTTTTTTCTAATGCCCCACAGCCGCCAACATTAAAGTGATGGCAAATTAAACACCTTTATATTTTGCCATTCGATGTGAAATTGTAAAATAATAGTTTCATTGATGAAAAAACATAAATTTAAAACTTACTTTAGTAACTTTTATTTAACTGCTACTTTTCAACTGCACGATCCAGCAGACAATTTTTTTCCCCATGACGTTTTCGCCGTTGTCAAATCAAAATTGTGTCATGCGCAAAAGATCTGTGTTTTTTTTATACCTAAAATACTGATTTGAGCAGTTATTTTTTATTAAAATTAAAGATGCTTTATTTTTTTATTTTATTACAGGCACACTATACTTAATTTTGGGGCCAATTGGGGGACATTTATAAAATTAACCAGAGATATGGAGAGATATGGAGAGATATGGAGAGTGCGCTAAGCCTTCTGTTAGTGTGGCTGGGGCGCTGGCAAGAAGACGAACAGGTTAGAATTAATGTTTTATTACGTTAGGCTTTGCCTTTTTTCCACTCATTTAAAGGGACATAAAATGAAAAAATGAAATCCGTATAAGCGCATTTCAAGTTTGAAATTTATCAATTTTAAAATACATACACAGATGCATCTGTGACTGGGAGGTGGAGACTCAGGGCCTGATATTCAAAACCTCACTAGCATGTAGAGATATCACGCAAAATCTTTCGGATTCTTTTCAGAAGTCTCAGTTTCACATAAAGAACACTAAATAAATTTGTATTTTCTAATTTTTTTTGAAGGGCCTCACTGTACCGTTGAGACTTCTTAGATAATCTCATCTGAGCGGCAAGGCTTTGAATAATAGGCCCTCGGTGAGGAAAACTAGCATTGTTCCTGGTGTTTGCTGTGTGGGGCCATGACAAGTGAACTAAGTCACTGTCATTCATGGACAGGGTTGGGCAAAGAGTAGCCGGGTTTGGCTTCTAGTAAAAGTTATTACTATTTTTCAGTGGCATACACACATATTCTGTGAGGGCCCTTGCACTCAGAGAGTCAGCAGTGGCTTGTATGGCACAAATTAAGTCTTCACAGACATAATACACAGCACTGCCAGCTCGTTGAGCTTGAATACTGGTGCAAAGGCTCTCATATCATATGTGCTCTTCCCGCTGAATAACTGTTACTAGAAGCATTATTGTTAATAAGAGTATATTGCGTTTGTATTACAAGTTCAGTTGGAGACAAGAGACCAGGCAGCCAGCAAACTACAGGAGGCACAAAAAAGAAAGTTGGAGGCTACGGCAGCCAGGTGTGGAGTTAAGCAGGTCAGAACTATAGCTTTGGGTACTATGCTCCTTCACAGGACAGGGCTCGGTTTGCCCCTGCTGTAGTGAAGGTAAAGCTTGGGGAGATGGGTGTGTTGCAGGCCTTTTGTGAGTGTTTGCTTACAGTCGGAAATGTTTTCAAGTTAAAAGTTGTCACACCG
Organism: Bombina bombina; assembly: GCF_027579735.1. NCBI lineage: Eukaryota > Metazoa > Chordata > Amphibia > Anura > Bombinatoridae > Bombina > Bombina bombina. Next base: position 319,948,589 of record NC_069506.1, read on the forward strand.
CCACTGCTCTACACTCATTTATGTATATCATTACAGACATCCAGGCTGCAGCGTAACCCTTGTGGACCTGAATAGTCCACAAATCTGTACAGATGTTGTGGTGCATGTATGGTATGTGGTGTGGGCATGTGTGGTGTTTTTGTGTATTTGTGTGCATATGAGTGTGTGTATGTGTGGTGTGTATGTCTGTATGTGTAGTTGGTGTTATTTATGTGTGTGTGGTGTGCGTGTGCATGAGTGTATATATGTGGTGTGAACATGTATGTGTGGTGTGTGTGCGTATGAGTGTTGTGTTTATGTGTGGTGTGCTTGTGTATAAGTGAGTGTATGTGTAGTGAGCGTGTGTATAAGAGGGTGTATGTGTGCGGTTAAATAAAAAATGGGGCGGGGAGTGGGGCTGCTGTTCCTTAAAATGCCCTGGCCTATTTTTGGTCCATTTCGTCTTTTGAAGAAGAGGCAAAATGCGCATGAGGCGACCGTTACCTGATTTATAGCGTACAGAAATATGTGTGAAAATTGTTCCACATATACTTATGATACTGATACCTTAATTTAATGGTTACTCTGAGGGGCTGGGTTGTGCGGCACCACTGTTATAACTGGGATCGTGTCCCAATTTCTAATTGAATTATATTTCTTCCCTAGTCTCTCTTATAAGTTGTGTTGGGTTATATTACCCTTTGGTAGTTAGTATCTGTTCTTAAGAGGCTTATGCACCTCATTGTACTATATACATTGGGTTTATACTGTATAGAATTTTTTACATCTGTAGGTTTTTTATGGTTTGGGGGTAAACCTCAGATATATTTTACTTATTTATGCCAACTAAAAGTACTGATTCATGCCTGATGAAACGGTTTGCTAACCGAGAAACGCGTTGCAATTATTGCAACGGATTGTCTCCGTGTATTAATGCCTTAGAGTATTTAAGACAGACAACTAAAAGTACTGATTCATGCCTGATGAAACGGTTTGCTAACCGAAAAAAGCGTTGCAATTATTGGGGCCAACTGGGTGACCCTGTAATCCACTTTATATAACAACCTTGGTGTTGTTTTTTAACTTTTTTTTTAATAAATATTTGCAAACTTTTACTTTTGGAGTGGATCTTATTTCCTACCTTCTGCCTACAATCACTGCAAAGGACACAGCTACTGAGAAGCACTAAGCCTGCCTTTGTTCCTACTGCACCAATACCAAAAAGATCGTTTGTATGGGTGAGCTGCCACACCTGCCTGAATCTGCAGCCTGCATCTACCAGCACATTGGTGTGCTTCTGGAATATGTGAGTACCCACTTTACATTACTAAGCACACACCTATGTTTCTTTAATGGTCTGCACATGTAGTGCACTCTGTTTGTTTCATCACACCTGCTGTAGCACCACAGCATTGGAAGTATCCCTGAATGGGTGAGCTGTTACACCCACCTAAATCTACAGCCTGCCCCTACCAGCACATAAGTGTGCTCCTGGAGTATGTGAGTACTCATTTGGCTATTCTGTTGCATTATATATGTCTTCATCCAGACAATACTACACATGAGGCGCCCCTCTGTTGTTTTTTATTTTTCCGAATTATATTTCTTCCCTAGTCTCTCTTATAAGTTGTGCTGGGTTATATTACCCTTTGGTAGTTAGTATCTGTTATTAAGAGGCTTATGCACCTCATTGTACTATATACATTGGGTTTATACTGTATAGAATTTTTTACATCTGTAGGTTTTTTATGGTTTGGGGGTAAACCTCAGTTATATTTTACTTATTTATTATTAAAAGTTCATTTTGAATTTATTTTTGTCTCTCATGTTTTGTGTCGTTGCTACTTTCTCATCACATCTATGCTAAGCGAGTGCTCTCTAGGGTGTATTTTTTCTATACATACATATTGTCTATTTTTGGTCCAGTCCGGCCCTGGAGGAGACATGTATTGCCACTGTCATTTGGTTCACTTGCATTGTTTTGCAGTATCTTATTTAACCCACTTCTGACACCAGTTAAGGATATAAACACAGCAGGGCTAGGGCTGTGAAGTCTGCAGTGTGCACTGCCAAAAGTACAAGTTAAATTACAGGAAAACAAGTCAAAATAAAAATTGGAAGTATATTGCTAAGGCTTTTATTATGCATAGTTAAAGGGACATTAAACACTAATTTTTTCTTTGAATGCATCATTCTATCTAGCATTTATTTAGTCTGAGAATAACATGTGAATGTATTTTTTAAAGTTTCATTAGCTGTTTAAATATTGACAAAATAAGTGTAAACTTTTAGGGGCCGATTTATTAAAGTGCGAGCGGACATGATACGATGTAGCACATCATGTCCGCCGCACATCGATAAATGTCAACAGTATACGCTGTCAGCATTTATCATTGCACAAGTAGTTCTTGTAAACTGCTTGTGCAATGCCGCCATCGTATAGGATCGGGAGGATTGATGTCCGCAGCCTCAGAGCAGGCTGACAAGTTATGGAAGAAATTTTTAGTACAAGCAATTGGGTAAATCTTTTTTGCTCTGCTAATTTTAAAGGTAAGCTAAATCTCCTTTGATATTCCCCCTTTGAATATCAATTTGTGGTGGACAGAAAAGAGAAGTGGTAGGAGAAAAAGCGCAAATGAATGTTAAAACCTATATGAGTATGTCTTTTAGAAAGGAAAAATATTGCTTCCAATACCAATGAAGTCTTTTGATAAATAATGCCAAGAAAACGGATTGTCTCCGTGTATTAATGCCTAAGAGTATTTAAGACAGACAACTAAAAGTACTGATTCAAATAAATTATATTTAATATGTTAAAACAAAATGGTCTAAATGTTTCTAGTCATAGGCTCATTAATATAAAACATTTAAATTTGTTACAAATGGTCTAAATGTTTCTAGTCATAGGCTCATTAATATAAAACATTTAAATTTGTTACAATAAATTGTTATAGTCATACAGAGCGAAGGTCGGCCGACCAAATAAGGTTAAAATGTTCTGGGTACCCTGTTGAAAACAAGGGAAAAAAGGAAAAAATGGATGATCCCAGAGCAGTGATTGTTATGAAACCACAAATTAGTTTTTCTTTATATATCCATTTTCTATAGCGGGGAGCGGTATATTTAAAAAAACGTGATCTCTTTATTGTGATAATAGGATTGTCCCTTGGTGTAAAGGTGTTAACGGTAGTACTTACTGTCTGCCTCAAGCTTATCCCGCAGACCGGTCCTGGAGCCTGTCAGTAGTTTACCTTGTAACTCGTGTGGAGATGTTTCCGGTCTGTGTTCACAGACTAATACCTTTTTACTGTTCCTTGGCTCTGCGGTCCTGCGTGTGCTCTCTGAGGACAGAGCAGTAGCTTGCAGTTACTGCGATAAATTTTGTCAGTGGTTTGTCAGTGTCAGCAGCTTTCAGCTTTAGTGGTACACACGCTGTTTCCTGGTATTATCCAAATATGTTGTCAGGTAGTGATCAGCAGTTAAAGCTACACGTTTCAGCCGTGTAGTTGGCCTTTTTCATCCGGATCATGTCGGACAGACCGATGATAAATCGGCCCCAATGACTGTATGGAATATAAAAGTGTTCTGCACTTCCATTTTTAACAGGGACTGAAAAGCTCATCATTTCAGAGTGGAATTACAGGAACAGGGAACAAAATAAACAATGAAAGTATATTGCAGAGTTTTTTTATATATGTGATTTATTATTTAATATTACCATCTCAAAGTGTTTAATGTCCCTTTAAACAATTTATATTACAGTCTTAAAGTATTTTATATCCCTGTAATGTTACTTTAGTTTTCCATACATAAAGATGAGTATAATATCAACCGTCCATTCTCTCTTTTGTATGTATTTATTTATTTGTATTATTTTTCGCTATATTTATTTGTAGCATGAAGTATTTTCTTTTAATCAGTTTTATGCGTCTTCCTTTGAGTGGTCTCTGTTCCGAATATGTTCTTTAGCAGCTATTTATTACTGTAAAACATACAATAAAGCTGTGCTAAAAATCAGTACCAGTGCTGCTTTTTTAAGTAAGTTAGACTGTATAATTTCCTGGTTAGGGTTTGAATTAACTTACTCACTTTGAAGAAATGAGACATACTTCTGCTATGCCCATTTCCTTATGTTTAACCACACAATATCCTCTGCAATAGTAACATCTGTAACATCATAGCTGTCTCACTCTTGCCTTTTATGTGTGGCATCAAAAATACAAAAACAATATATCTCATTCTTGCCTATGTTCGTCACACTTAAAATAAATTGAAAGAAAGACTATTGGAATGTTGCAATTTTGTCTTCGTATTTATATATATATATATATATATATATATATATATATATATATATATATATATATATATATATATATATATAATACACACAGAGAGTGTGTATATATATATATATAATATATGTAGATATATAAATATATTCTTCTGTCCTGACAACAGGGGTGCACTCCATCTAGTACTGATACAACAAAAGATGACACAAAAATGCAGTATGACAATAGCAGTGTTTATTGTGAACTTATTGCAATCATATATATCAGTAATCAGCTTATAAGCAAGGTAATCATTAAACTATAATTAACTTCGGATTTTAAATAAGGCATTAATATCAGGTACAAGAGTCTGCAGAAAAAAAACGGCTGCGACCAGGTATGTCATCACCACACAGCAGATGTGACAGGTGTTTGTCCCTCTGATTTCGCCCAGAAATGTATCCCTCGATCACTCCTGCCCCCTTTCATAATACATCTAATAATTAAACAGTTAGTGTAGCAGGCGTGTCTACGTGTTATGTCATTCATATATTGTAGCAATTCTGTTAGCTAACTTAAAAAGTGTTCTCAAAAGTAAACATCAATCCTCCCTCATAGAGAACAATTTCCACACCAGTACCCCACAATGGAATGCGACCCCCCCTTCTACCTTTGAGATAAGCTTGAGAGAGAGAGAGAGAGAGAGAGTCTGAAGCAAAACTGTATTACACATATACATTTTGTGATTAGTTGATGGCTGTCATATGATTTAGGGGGAAGAAAAATGTAACTAACTGAAATTTGTCAAAAACAAATCTACTGCTCATCTCAAATTCATACTAACGTCATGATGATAAAAGATTATCCTGCTTGGAGATGACTTGTAGTTCATAATTTACAGGGGCTGAACTTGCTGAATGCTAAAAGAAACTAACCAGATCTATCAGGATTCTAGACAGGCCAAATTTGCTATACTTGTCTAAGGAGAATTCTCTACATTTCTGTATGTGGAGAGACAATGCCAGTGCAATATAACACTGCATGTTTTGAGAGTTTTGTTACACTTGCACGTTGTGCTTTGTATTTTATATTTTTTTGCACTTCAGATTAGGTCCTTTCAGTATTATTACATTTAAACTTTGCACTTTATATTTTAAATTTTAATACATTTAGATTTAGATCCAGCAGTTATTTTACAAATTCTGATTATGCTTTGAAAGTTTCTGTTTTACTTTAACAAATTAGGATCATACCTTGTATATTTCTGTGTATATTTTACAAATTAATTACCACTTTGTATTTTCTTTATTGCAAAATAAAACAGAGCTTCAGAACAAGGACAGGCTACACAGCAAAAGGGTGAGCGCTAATAAATAGCTAGTGATAACCTCAATGATATATAAGCATGTAAATACAATTAGAATTGCCAGCAATTTGGCATGTTAAAGGAAAGTTCAATTTCAGATTAAGAGGTGTATCTTTCTTCCCAACAATGGCAGCCTCCTCCTCACCAACAATGGTCCAGAGATGCTATATAAAAGACAAAACAAAGGGGCGCCTCATGTGTAGTATCATCAAATAAGCACAAAGCCACAGAAAAAAAGCCAAATGGGTACTCACAAGGCTCTGGAGCACACCTATGTGCTTGTAGGGACAGGCTGCAGATTTTATCAGGTGTGACAGCTCACCCACAGAGGATATCAGTCATTAAATATTAGATGAGCACACTTATGTGCTAGTGGGAGCAAGCTGGCATATTATGGTAAGGTGTGTCAGCTCACCACCAAGGGACTTTTCCTTAGGAAACAATATCCAAAAGTGGCAGACTTCAGTGTGTTAGGTTCCACTCCAAGCAGGTGCAGGCAGGTAAAATCCCTCACAAGAGTATTTTTTAAAAATTAAAAAATACTATTTATTTAAATCAAATTAAATACATATACAAAGGAGTGAACTAGGGGCATACAGTCAAGCCCCCTGTAAATGCTTTTGGATATTGCTTCCTAAGGAAAAGTCCCTTGGTGGTGAGCTGACACACCTTACCATAATATGCCAGCTTGCTCCCACTAGCACATAAGTGTGCTCATATAATATTTAATGACTGATATCCTCTGTGGGTGAGCTGTCACACCTGATAAAATCTGCAGCCTGTCCCTACAAGCAAATAGGTGTGCTCCAGAGCCTTGTGAGTACCCATTTGTCTTTTTTTCTGTGGCTTTATGCTTATTTGATGATACTACACATGAGGCGCCCCTTTGTTTTGTCTTTTATAGAACAAGGACAGGGGTGTTCATTTGGGTTGAACATGGAAGTTTCCAGGATATGCCTGGAACTCTCTCACAATTATTGTGACATGCTGAAAGTATGTTAAACAAGCTGGTCTCACTGAATTATCTTGCCTGCTGTATGCAAATGAAGTTTGCTTAAAATTCACAATAAAATTATTTTATGGACAGAACAGTAATATATCCTAAACTACTGGCAAAACAAGTAAAATTGTAGTGAAAACATTTCAGTCTAATTTGTAATTGCTACAAACTGAGACCATGGGGCTGATTTATTATATGGCAGGTGGACATGATTCGCTGTAGCGAATTATGTCTCGATATTAATAAATGCTGACAGCATTTGCTGTCGGCATTTATCATTGCACAAGCATTTCTGGTGAAATGCTTGTGCAATACCGCCCCCTGCACATTCGTGTCCATCATCCCGGTCACATCTGATCAGGATGATTGCAGTCCGCCACCTCAGAGGTGGCGGATGAGTTAAGGAGCAGCGGTCTTAAGACCGCTGCTTCTTAACTCCTGATTCCGGTGATAAGCTGGAAGGTTTGCGCCGAATGAGCAGCATACGCTGCTTAATAAATTGGCCCCTTTATAACAGCTCCAGGTGTTCTCCTGTTTACTCCTTTCTCCTCTATGAAATTTTCTATCCCAGAGAGCCTCATTACTTTCTATGGAAGTCATCTCTCATTTCTCTGGGAGTTCCAGGTTGTGCCCTTTTTCTTACAGAATTCAGTGAGTATAGCCCCAATGAATTATGTACTATAATTTCTCCCCAAACATGAGAATATTTGTATATCAGGCCCATAGAAATTAATGAAGCATTCTAGGGAACTGAAGTTGTCAGTTTCAGTTTTATTTTAAATAGAAGAAATACAAAGTGCAATGTAATTTTTAAAGGTGTATATATATATATATATATATATATATATATATATATATATATATATATATATACAGGGCTTTTTTTCTGCCGGTACGCAACTCTGTTCGCCGTACAGGCAGCTCTTCAAAGCACAATTGACTATTAGATCTAACAATTAAGGCTGCACATCATTAGCTTGATTTGAAGTACACTGACTTTACAATGAAACACATAGAGCGGTTTCACGTTCTACACATACTTCAGACTTTCCAGGTTATGGTCAACAAAAGGAATTCTGTATTACTAAAACTCTTCTATTTTCTTTATAGTAATGTCTTAGCCCCACCCTTCTTGTATTTTCCCATCCAGGTTGATGCTCTCATTGCATTTTATTAAGCATGGCTGCTGTGTTCCATATCCTGGGTTTGTTAATTGTGCAATGGGCATTTATATGGAAACCGTCTGCTGGAACCCGTAATGAGGTGACCAGTAGCAGAACTCAAAGGGTTTAACCTGTGTGTTTTAATGGGACATGCAAAGTGTTGTTCTTAAAGGGCCATAATACCCAAATGTTTAAACACTTGAAAGTGATGCAGCATAGCTGTAAAAAGCTGACTAGAAAATCTCTATGTAAAAAAGAAAGATATTTTACCTCAAAAGTTCCTCAGTAGCCACCTCCCATTGTAAAGGATTTCTAAGCAGCATTTTAGTGTGTTTGTCCTGGGACATCTGAAGGGACTAGCATCGTGCACTCTCATATTATTTCACCAATCAGGTAAAGGAAGCTTACTATGAAATCTCATGAGAGTTAAGTGAAATCTCATGAGATCACAGTAAGAGTTCATGACCTCAGCACTGCTGATGCTGATTGGCTGCTGTTCATTTCTTCATTTTTTTAAAAATTTTTACCTGCAGCTGGGAGCAGCTGAGTATAACTTTTTACACAGAACTTACTCTGCTGAGCTGAGGAGATTGTGAGGTAAAATATCTTCCTTTTTTACATAGAGATGCTCAGGTGATATTTTCCTGTCAGCTTTTTACAGTTATATTGCATCAGTTTCAAGTGATTTAGCATATGAGTATTATGTCCCTTTAAGTATGTTGCTTTGTCAGTAAAACAGTTAATTGACTTGACGGGAATACGTTATTGAGTTTAACTGGCCAATCAAATTCTTATATTCTCGTTCACTCCGTTACTCTAATCTGTCAGCAACTTACCCTACATGGTTTTGCCTACCTGACCAAATGCTAAATGAAAAAAATACATGATGTTCAAGTGCGGGATGTTTTAAACTTTGTGGATTAAGGAGAGAAAGCATTAAGCAGACCTACCTGCAGGTAATATGAAGCAGTTTTTGTTAGCTATGACAGTGAGAAATCATAGGTTATTACCTGATGGCTACTATTTTATATAATTGTATAAAATCTATTAAATTAAAAAGTAAACATAATTGAGAAGCCGCCAAACTCTTTGCTGCATAAGAGCAGTCTTAACTATATGTTTAACCCTTTAGTGAAAGGTGTTCAGTAATTGTGTATTTATTATTTTAATTTTCACTGTAGTTTGTAAAAAACAGCTGTACGACTAATTGCTATACAATTAGACAAAAAGTTTGTTATGGATGGTGCATCTCTAAAGTTAAAATGTGTAATCTTGTGGAACCCTCTGGTAATGAGTTAATAATATCAAGTTTATATATGTAAAGGCACTTTAAAATTAAATACACAATAGTTTAATGTTTCTTTTCTTTTTTTGGCTGAAGCAAAACATTACATTTATGCTGGGATATTCACTCCTGGCCAGCAGGAGGAGGCAAAGAGCACCCCAGTAAAGCTGTTAAGTGTCACTTTCCTTACCCATAACCCCCAGTCATTTAGCCGAAGGGAAATGGGAAAAGAAGATAACACAAAGGTGTAGAGGTGCCTGAGGTTTAGTAAAAAATAATGTCTATTCTTAAGGGTGGGGTCATGGACTCTCCATGTCCGGAAAGAAAGAAATTTATCAGGTAAGCATACATTTTAATTTCTTCCCTAAGACATGGAGAGTCCACAACGTCATTCCAATTACTAGTGACAACCAATACCCAAGCTAGAGGACACGGATTTAACAGGGAGGGAGAACAAGACAGGCAGACCTAAACAGAAGGCACTACCGCTTGAAGAACCTTTCTCCAAAAAGAAACTTCAACCGAGGCAAAAGTATCAAATTTGGAAAATTTGTAAAAAAAAGTATGCAAAGAGGACCATGTTGCCGCCTTGCAATTCTGTTCCACAGAAGCTTCATTTTTGAAAGCCTAAGAAGAGGAGACAGCCCTAGTGGAATGAGCCGTAATTCTCTCAGGAGGCTGCTGTCCAGCAGTCTCATAAGCAAAACAAATCATACTTCTCAACCAGAGGGAAAGAGAAGTAGAAGTGGCCTTCTGACCCTTACGCTTTCCTGAGAAACAAACAAACAGGGCAGAAGACTGACGAAAATCCTTAGTAGCCTGTAGGTAAAATTTTAAAGCACGCACAACATCCAAGTTATGCAAAAGATGTTCCTTATGAGAAGAAAGATTAGGACAAAAGGAAGGAACAACAATTTCCTGATTAATGTTTCGATCCAAAACCACCTTAGGGAGAAACCCCAATTTAGTACGAAGGACTGCCTTATCTGCATGAAAAATAAGGTAAGGCGAATCACACTGCAGAGCAGAGAGTTCAAAAACTCTACGAGCAGAGGAAATAGCAATAAGAAACAAAACTTTCCAAGATAACAACTTAATATCTACAGAATGCATTTGGCTTTAACGGAGCCTGCTGCAAAACTCTAAGGCTCAAAGAAGGAGCAACAGGCTTAAACAAAGGTCTGACTCTGACCAAGGCCTGACAAAAAGATTGAACATCTGGCACATCTGCCAGACGTTTGTGTAAAAAGATAGACAGTGCAGAAATCTGACCTTTCAGAAAACTGACTGACAAACACTTCTCCAGACCTTCCTGGAGAAAGACAAAATTCTAGGAATCCTGACCCTGCTCCACGAGAAGCCTTTCGATTCACACCAAGAAAGTTATTTGCACCATACCTTATGGTAAATCTTGCGAGTAACCGACTTGCAAGCTTGAAGCATGGTATCAATAACAGATTCAGAAAATCCACGCTTAGCCAAAACTAATCGTTCAATCTCCAAGCAGTCAGCTTCAGAGAAACTAGATTTGAATGGAGGAAAGGACCCTGAGTTAGAAGGTCCTTTCTCAGAGTTAACCTCCAAGGTGGAAGAGAAGACATCTTCACTAGGTCTGCAAACCAGATCCTGTGAGGCCATGCAGGCGCTATCAGAATTACAGATGCTCTCTCCTGTTTGATACAAGCAATGACTCTTGGAAGGAGAGTAAACGGAGGAAACAGGTATGCTAGACCGAAATCCCAAGGAACCACCAGAGCATCTATCAGGGTGGCCTGAGGATATCTTGACCTGTAACAGTACCTTGGAAGCTTGTTGTTCTGACGAGATGCCATCAGATCCAACACCGGCACCCCCCACTTGAGGGTTAACCTGTAGAACACCTCCGGATGGAGAGCCCACTCCCCGGGATGAAAAGTCTGTCTGTTCAGAAAATTTGCCTCCCACTTGTCCACTCCTTGAATGTGGATGGCAGATAGAAGACAATCGTGAGCTTCCGTCCACTGAATAATCCGAGCCACCTCCTTCATGGCCAAGGAACTCCAAGTTCCTCCCTGGTGGTTGATGTAAGCCACTGAGGTGATTTTGTCCAACTGGAACCTGATAAACCAGGCTAAAGGTAACTGAGGCCAAGCCATCAGGGTATTGAAGATCACTCTCAATTCCAAGATGTTTATGGGGAGAGAAGACTCCTCCCGAGTCCATTGGCCCTGAGCCTTTAACGAGTCCCAGACTGCCCCCCAGCCTAGCAGGCTGGCGTCCATGGTCACAATCACCCAGGAGGGTCTCCGGAAGCATGTGCCCTGAGACAGATGATCCTGATAAATCCACCACGAGAGAGAGTCTCTTGTCAACTGGTTCAGATCTATCCTCTGAGACAGATCCGAATGGTCTCCATTCCATTGTCTGAGCATGCATAATTGTAGAGCTCTCAAATGGAATCGAGCAAAGAGAATGATGCCCATGGAAGTGACCATCAGACCAATAACCTCCATGCATTGAGCTACTGATGGCCAAACAGTAGACTGAAGAGAGAGGCAAGAGGAGAGACGTTTGGATTTTCTGACCTCTGTCAGAAAAATCTTCATAGATAAGGAATCTATGATGGTCCCTAAGAAACACACCCTTGTAGTTGGAACAAGGGAACTCTTTTCCAGATTCAGTTTCCATCCGTGGAAACTTAGAAAAGACAACAAGATCTCTGTATAAGAGTTTGCTTGGAGGAGGGAGAGGAAGACTTTTGACCTTTGAAGTTACGAAAGGAGTGAAAATTAGAACTTTGACATCCCTTAGTTATATTCTTCTTGTCTTGTGGTAGAAAGAACCCCTTAACACCTGTAATTTCAGAAATTATCTCCGCCAGACTAGGACCAAACAGGGTCTTACCCTTATAAGGTAGCGACAGGAGCTTGGACTTGGAGGTAACATCCGCTGATCAAGATTTAAGCCACAGAGCCCTGCATGCTAGGACAGTGAAGCCAGACATCTTGGCTCCTAGTCTAATGACTTGCATGTTAGCATCAGAGATAAAGGAATTGGCCAGTTTGAGAGCCTTAATCCTATCTTGGATCTCCTCTAATGGAGTCTCCTCTAAAATAAAATCAGACAAAGCATCACACCAATAAGATGCTGCACTTGTCACCGTGGCAATACAAACTGCAGGTTGTCATTGTAAACCCTGATAAACATACATTTTCTTTAAATAAGCCTCCAGCTTTTTGTCCATAGGATCCTTAAAGGGACACTGAACCCAAATTTGTTCATTTGTAATTCAGAAAGAGCATGCAATTTTAAACAACTTTCTAATTTACTCCTATTATCAATTTTTCCTCGTTCTCTTGCTATCATTTTTTTTTAAAATAAGGCATCTAAGCTTTTTTTTGGTTTTAGTACTCTGGACAGCACTTTTTTATTGGTGGATGAATGTATCCACCAATCAGCAAGGACAACCCAGGTTGTTAACCAAAAATGGTCCGGCATCTAAACTTACATTCTTGCATTTCAAATAAAGATACCAAGAGAATGAAGATAATTTGATAATAGGAGTAAATTCGAAATTTGCTTGAAATTTCATGCTCAATCTGGGGGGTAGTTATCAAGCCGTCTACTTTTCTGGCTTCGCCGGCCCAATACGCCCGCCTAAGCTCGCCTACCTTCGCCGCCGCGGACCTGAAAAAATACGCCTAAGTTATCAAATAAAGCTGTCAAAAAGCCGCGGGGCGATGAGCAGCGGACTGTGACAGTTATCACTCATCCGATCTCGCTGCCCTTCGGCTTTTTCCCAGCTTTATTCCTAGCCTGTCACTAAGCACTCACACTAAACTACACTGTTCTACCCCCTATACCGGCGCCCCCGGAGCCTCCCGCAACTCAATAAAGTTACTAACCCCTAAACCGCCGCTCCTAGACCCTGCCGCAAGTCTTATAAATGTATTAACCCCTAAACCGCCGCTCCTAAACCCTGCCGCAAGTCTTATAAATGTATTAACCCCTAAACCGCCGCTCCCGGACACCGCTGCCACCTACAGTATACCTAGTAACCCCTATCCTGCCCCCCATACCGTCGCCCTCTATAATAAAATTATCAACCCCTATCCTGCTGATCCCGCACCTCTCTGCAACTAAATAAATAGTTTAATCCCTAAACCGCCGCTCCATGAACCCGCGCAACCTATATTAAACCTATTAACCCCTATCCTGCCCCCCCTACACCGTCGCCACCTATAATAAATTTATTAACCCCTAATCTGCCCCCCCTACACCGTCGCCACCTATAATAAATTTATTAACCCCTATCCTGCCCCCCACTACGCCGCCGCCGCCACTGTCATAAAATTATTAACCCCTAAACCTAAGTCTAACCCTAACCCTAACGCCCCCCTAACTTAAATATTAATTAAATAAATCTAAATAAATTAACTCTTATTAAGTAAATGAATCCTATTTAAAACTAAATACTTACCTTTAAAATAAACCCTAATATAGCTACAATATAAATAATAATTATATTCTAGCTATCTTAGGATTTATTTTTATTTTACAGGTACCTTTCAATTTATTTTAACCATGTACAATAACTATTAAATAGTTATTAACTATTTAATAGCTTACCTAGCTAAAATAAAGAGAAATGTACCTGTGAAATAAATCCTAACCTAAGTTACAATTACACCTAACACTACACTATACTTTAATAAATTATTCCTATTTAAAAATAAATACCTACCTGTAAAATAAACCCTAAGATAGCTACAATATAATTAATAATTATATTATAGCTATCTTAGGATTTATATTTATTTTACAGGTAACTTTGTATTTATTTTAGCTAGTTAGAATAGTTATTAAATAGTTATTAACTATTTAATAACTACATAGCTAAAAGAAATACAAAATTACCTGTAAAATAAATCCTAACTTAAGTTACAATTAAACCTAATACTACACTATCATTAAATTAATTAAATAAACTACCTACAAATAACTACAATTAAATACAATTACATAAACTAACTAAAGTACAAAAAATAAAAAAAGCTAAGTTACAAAAAATAAAAAAATAAGTTACAAACATGTTACAAATATTACAACAATTTTAAGCTACTTACACCTAATCTAAGCCCCCTAATAAAATAACAAACCCCCCCAAAATAAAAAAATGCCCTACCCTATTCTAAATTAAATAAATTTCAAAGCTCTTTTACCTTACCAGCCCTTAAAAGGGCCATTTGTGGGGGCATGCCCCAAAGAAAACAGCTCTTTTGCCTGTAAAAGAAAAATACAACCCCCCCCCAACATTAAAACCCACCACCCACATACCCCTAATCTAACCCAAACCCCCCTTACAAAAACCTAACACTAATCCCCTGAAGATCATCCTACCTTGAGTCGTCTTCACTCAGCCGAGCCACCGATGGAACTGAAGAGGACATCCGGAGCGGAAGAAGTTAATCCTCCAAGCGGCGCTGAAGAAATCTTCCTTCCGATGAAGTCATCTTCCAAGCCGGGTCTTGAATCTTCCTTCCGCCGACGCGGAACCACCTTCTTCACCGACGGACTACGACGAATGACGGCTCCTTTAAGGGACGTCATCCAAGATGGCGTCCCCTCAATTCCGATTGGCTGATAGGATTCTATCAGCCAATCGGAATTAAGGTAGGAAAAATCTGATTGGCTGATGGAATCAGCCAATCAGATTGAGCTCGCATTCTATTGGCTGTTCCGATCAGCCAATAGAATGCGAGCTCAATCTGATTGGCTGATTGGATCAGCCAATCGGATTGAACTTGAATCTGATTGGCTGATTCCATCAGCCAATCAGATTTTCCTACCTTAATTCCGATTGGCTGATAGAATCCTATCAGCCAATCGGAATTGAGGGGACGCCATCTTGGATGACGTCCCTTAAAGGAGCCGTCATTCGTCGTAGTCCGTCGGTGAAGAAGGTGGTTCCGCGTTGGCGGAAGGAAGATTCAAGACCCGGCTTGGAAGATGACTTCATCGAATGGAAGATTTCTTCAGCGCCGCTTGGAGGATTAACTTCTTCCGCTCCGGATGTCCTCTTCAGTTCCATCGGTGGCTCGGCTGAGTGAAGACGACTCAAGGTAGGATGATCTTCAGGGGATTAGTGTTAGGTTTTGGGTTAGATTAGGGGTATGTGGGTGGTGGGTTTTAATGTTGGGGGGGGTTGTATTTTTCTTTTACAGGCAAAAGAGCTGTTTTCTTTGGGGCATGCCCCCACAAATGGCCCTTTCTAGGTAAGCTATTAAATAGTTAATAACTATTTAATAGCTATTGTACCTAGTTAAAATAAATTGAAAGGTACCTGTAAAATAAAAATAAATCCTAAAATAGCTAGAATATAATTATTATTTATATTGTAGCTATATTAGGGTTTATTTTAAAGGTAAGTATTTAGTTTTAAATAGGATTCATTTACTTAATAAGAGTTAATTTATTTAGATTTATTTAATTAATATTTAAGTTAGGGGGGCGTTAGGGTTAGGGTTAGACTTAGGTTTAGGGGTTAATAATTTTATGACAGTGGCGGCGGCGGCGTAGTGGGGGGCAGGATAGGGGTTAATAAATTTATTATAGGTGGCGACGGTGTAGGGGGGGCAGGATAGGGGTTAATACATTTAATATAGGTTGCGGCGGGTTCAGGGAGTGGCGGTTTAGGGGTTAATATGTATAGAGTAGCTTGCGGTGGGCTCCGGGAGCGGCGGTTTAGGGGTTAATATGTATAGAGTAGCTTGCGGTGGGCTCCGGGAGCGGCGGTTTAGGGGTTAATATGTATAGAGTAGCTTGCGGTGGGCTCCGGGAGCGGCGGTTTAGGGGTTAATATGTATAGAGTAGCTTGCGGTGGGCTCCGGGAGCGGCGGTTTAGGGGGTAATAACTTTATTTAGTTGCGGTGGTGTAGGGGGGTTAGATTAGTGGTGTTTAGACTCGGGGTACATGTTAGGGTGTTAGGTGTAGACAGCTCCCATAGAAATCAATGGGATGTCTGTCAGCAGCGAACTTGTACTTTCGCTATGGTCAGACTCCCATTGATTCCTATGGGATCCGCCGCCTCCAGGGGTGGCGGATTGAAAACCAGGTACGCTGGGCCGTAAAAGTGCCGAGCGTACCTGCTAGTTTTTTGATAGCTAGCAAAAGTAGTGAGATTGTGCCGCACTTGTGTGCGGAACATCTGGAGTGACGTAAGAATCGATCTGTGTCGGACTGAGTCCGGCGGATCGATGATTACGTCACAAAATTCTACTTTTGCCGGTCTCGAGCCTTTGATAACTAAGGCGAATCAGCCTCGCCACAAATACGCTGCGGAATTCCAGCGTATTTGAGGTTGACGGCTTGATAACTACCCCCCTCTGAATCACAAAATTACATTTTTGGGTACAGTGTCCCTTTAAAAGAACAGCTATCCTCTATAGGAATTGTGGTTCTCTTGGCCAGAGTAAAAATAGCCACTTCTACCTTAGGCACAGTACGCCATGAGTCCCGAATGGAGTCAGCAACAGGAAACATCTTTTTAAAGACAGGGGACAGGGAAATAGGAATCCCTGGCTTATCCCATTCCTTTGCAATGATGTCCGACACTCACGGTCTGGAACAGGCAACACTTCCACAGAGGAAGGAACATCATAGTATTTGTTAAGCTTACTAGATTTTTTAGGGTTGACAGTGACAGAAGAATCTGAGTCGTCCATAGTAGCCAGTACTTCCTTTAGAAGTAAACAAAGGTGTTCAAGCTTAAATCTGAAGTTTACTTCTTCAGAATCAGACAAAGGATTTATACTGTCAGAATCTGAGATTTCACCCTCAGAAGCTACCGAGGTATCCTCCTCATCAGACTTATGGAGAGAGGGAACCTTCACAGTAGCAGATGGAACAGAAAAATGTTTTGATTTCCTCTTGCGCTTCCCCATCATGGGAAAAGCAGATAAAGCCGCAGATATTGCATAAGATATCTGTGCAGCAAAATTTATTGGCAAATACACTCCTCCAGGAGTCTGATAGGAACTGCAGGGCACTGTATGTAAAGACATTGAGTCTTGGGACGTTTGAGGAGAAAGCTGTGGTATTGCTTGAACAACATCATCCTGAGAGACATTAGGCTGAGAAACAACATAATTTATGTAAGAACTTACCTGATAAATTCATTTCTTTCATATTAGCAAGAGTCCATGAGCTAGTGACGTATGGGATATACATTCCTACCAGGAGGGGCAAAGTTTCCCAAACCTTAAAATGCCTATAAATACACCCCTCACCACACCCACAAATCAGTTTAACAAATAGCCAAGAAGTGGGGTGATAAGAAAAAAGTGCGGAAGCATATAAAATAAGGAATTGGAATAATTGTGCTTTATACAAAAAAATCATAACCACCACAAAAAGGGTGGGCCTCATGGACTCTTGCTAATATGAAAGAAATGAATTTATCAGGTAAGTTCTTACATAAATTATGTTTTCTTTCATGTAATTAGCAAGAGTCCATGAGCTAGTGACGTATGGGATAATGACTACCCAAGATGTGGATCTTTCCACGCAAGAGTCACTAGAGAGGGAGGGATAAAATAAAGACAGCCAATTCCTGCTGAAAATAATCCACACCCAAAATAAAGTTTAATGAAAACATAAGCAGAAGATTCAAACTGAAACCGCTGCCTGAAGTACTTTTCTACCAAAAACTGCTTCAGAAGAAGAAAACACATCAAAATGGTAGAATTTAGTAAAAGTATGCAAAGAGGACCAAGTTGCTGCTTTGCAAATCTGATCAACCGAAGCTTCATTCCTAAACGCCCAGGAAGTAGAAACTGACCTAGTAGAATGAGCTGTAATCCTTTGAGGCGGAGTTTTACCCGACTCGACATAGGCATATTGAATTAAAGATTTCAACCAAGATGCCAAGGAAATGGCAGAAGCTTTCTGGCCTTTTCTAGAACCAGAAAAGATGAAAAATAGACTAGAAGTCTTTCGGAAAGACTTAGTAGCTTCAACATAATATTACAAAGCTCTAACAACATCCAAAGAATGCAATGATTTCTCCTTAGAATTCTTAGGATTAGGACATAATGAAGGAACCACAATTTCTCTACTAATGTTGTTAGAATACACAACCTTAGGAAAAAATTCAAAAGAAGTTCGCAACACCGCCTTATCCTGATGAAAAATCAGAAAAGGAGACTCACAAGAAAGAGCAGATAATTCAGAGACTCTTCTGGCAGAAGAGATGGCCAAAAGAAACAAAACTTTCCAAGAAAGAAGTTTAATGTCCAAATGAATGCATGGGTTCAAAAGGAGGAGCTAGAAGAGCCCCCAGAACCAAATTCAAACTCCAAGGAGGAGAAATTGACTGAATGACAGGTTTTATACGAACCAAGTCTTGTACAAAACAATGAATATCAGGAAGATTAGCAATCTTTCTGTGAAAAAGAACAGAAAGAGCAGAGATTTGACCTTTCAAGGAACTTGTGGACAAACCTTTATCTAAACCATCCTGAAGAAACTGTAAAAAATTCTCGGAATTCTAAAAGAATGCCAGGAAAAATGATGAGAAGACACTAAGAAATATAAGTCTTCCAGACTCTATAATATATCTCTCTAGATACAGATTTACGAGCCTGTAACATAGTATTAATCACAGAGTCAGAGAAACCTCTTTGACCAAGAATCAAGCGTTCAATCTCCATACCCTTAAATTTAAAGATTTGAGATCCTGATGGAAAAAAGGACCTTGCGACAGAAGGTCTGGTCTTAACGGAAGAGCCCACGGTTGGCAAGAGGCCATCCGAAAAAGAATCCGTCCATGCTGGAGCTACCAGCAGAACAAACGAGCATTCCTTCAGAATCTTGGAGATTACTCTTGGAAGAAGAGCTAGAGGTGGAGAGATATAGGCAGGATGATACTTCCAAGGAAGTGATAATGCATTCACTGCCTCCGCCTGAGGATCCCGGGATCTGAACAGATACCTGGGAAGTTTCTTGTTTAGATGAGAAACCATCAGATCTATTTCTGGAAGTTCCCACATTTGAACAATCTGAAGAAATACCTCTGGGTGAAGAGACCATTACGCCCGGATACAACGTTTGACGACTGAGATAATCCGCTTCCCAATTGTCTATACCTGGGAAATGAACCGCAGAGATTAGACAGGAGCTGGATTCCGCCCAAACCAGAATTCGAGATACTTCTTTCATAGCCAGAGGACTGTAAGTCCCTCCTTGATGATTGATGTCTGTCTGAAAACAAATGAATGACTCTCTCTTCAGAAGAGGCCAAGACTGAAGAGCTCTGAAAATTGCACGGAGTTCCAAAATATTGATCGTAATCTCACCTCCTGAGATTCCCAAACCCCTTGTGCCGTCAGAGACCCCCACACAGCTCCCCAACCTGTAAGACTTGCATCTGTTGAAAATACAGTCCAGGTCGGAAGAACAAAGAAGCCCCCTGAACTAAACGATGGTGATCTGTCCACCACGTCAGAGAGTGTCGTACAATCGGTTTTAAAGATATTAATTGAGATATCTTTGTGTAATCCCTGCACCATTGGTTCAGAATACAGAGCTGAAGAGGTTGCATGTGAAAATGAGCAAAGGAGATTGCGTCCGATGCAGCAGTCATAAGACCTAAAATTTCCATGCATAAGGCTACCAAAGGGAATGATTGTGACTGAAGGTTTTGACAAGCTGATATCAATGTTAGACTTCTCTTGTCTGACAAAGACAGAGTCATAGACACTGAATCTATCTGGAAACCTAAAAAGGTTACCCTTGTCTGAGGAATCAATGAACTTTTTGGTAAATTGATCCTCCAACCATGATCTTGAAGAAACAACACAAGTCGATTTGTATGAGATTCTGTTAAATGTTAAGACTGAGCAAGTACCAAGATATCGTCCAAAAAAGGAAATACCAATACCCTGTTCTCTGAATACAGACAGAAGGGCACCGAGAACCTTTGTAAAAATTCTTGGAGCTGATGCTAGGCCAAACGGTAGAGCCACAAAACTGGTAATGCTTGTCTAAAAAAGAGAATCTCAGAAACTAAAAGTGATCTGGATGAATCGGAATATGCAGATATGCATCCTGTAAATCTATTGTAGACATATAATGCCCTTGCTGAACAAAAGGCAGGATAGTCCTTACAGTTACCATCTTGAATGTTGGTATCCTTACATAACGATTCAATATTGATAGATCCGGAACTGGTCTGAAGGAATTGACCTTCTTTGGTACAATGAAGAGATAGAATAAAACCCCAGCCCATGTTCCAGAACTGGAACTGGCATAATTACTCCAGCCAACTCTAGATCTGAAACACATTTCAGAAATGCTTGAGCCTTTGCTGGGTTTACTGGGACACGGGAAAGAAAAAAATCTCTTTGCAGGAGGCCTTAACTTGAAGCCAATTCTGTACCCTTCTGAAACAATGTTCTGAAACCAGAGATTGTGAACGGAATTGATCCAAATTTCTTTGAAAAGAACGTAAACTGCCCCATACCAGCTGAGCTGGAATGAGGGCCGCACCTTCATGGGGACTTAGGAGCTGGCTTT
This sequence comes from Bombina bombina, assembly GCF_027579735.1. Taxonomy (NCBI): domain Eukaryota; kingdom Metazoa; phylum Chordata; class Amphibia; order Anura; family Bombinatoridae; genus Bombina; species Bombina bombina. The sequence goes on from NC_069506.1 coordinate 319,969,210, forward strand.
GGGTTTCTATAAGGCTTGGATATATACCAAAGTGAAGATGGTTTCCAAACTGATACCGCTCCTGAGGATGAAGGATCAGGCTTTTGTTCCTTGTTGTGATGAAAGGAACGAAAACGATCATTAGACCTAAATTTACCTCAGATTTTTTATCCTGTGGTAAAAAAGTTCCCTTCCTTCCAGTAACAGTTGAGATAAAATAATCCAACTGAGAACTGAATAAATTATTACCCTGGAAAGAAAGGGATAGCAAAGTTGACTTAGAAGACAAATCAGCATTCCAAGTTTTAAGCCATAAAGCTCTTCTAGCTAAAATAGTTAGAGACATATACCTGACATCAATTCTAATGATATCAAAGATGGCATCACAAATAAAATAATTAGCATGTTATAGAATAATAATGCTATGAGAATTATGATCTGTTACTTGTTGCGCTAAAGCTTCTAACCAAAAAGTTGAAGCTGCAGCATCATCCGCTAAAAATATAGCAGGAGTAGAGACAGCCCCATTAACCTTAGGGATTTTGTCCCAAACTCTAATCTGTCAGATGGCACAGGATATAATTGCTTAAAACGTTTTAAAAGGAGTAAATGAATTACCCAAATTATTCCATTCCCTGGAAATTACTTCAGAAATAGCATCAGGGACAGGAAACACTTCTGGAATAACTACAGGAGATTTAAAAACCTTATTTAAACGTTTAGTTTTAGTATCAAGAGGACCAGAATCCTCTATTTCTAATGCAATTAATACTTCTTTAAATAAAGAACGAATAAATTCCATCTTGAACAAATACAAAGATTTATCAGCATCAACCTCTGAGACAGAAACCTCTGAACCAGAAGAACCATTATCAGTATCAGAATGATGATGTTCATTTAAAAATTCATCTGAAAAAAGAGAAGTTTTAAAAGACTTTTATGTATACTAGAAGGAGAAATAACAGACATAGCCTTCTTAATGGATTTAGAAACAAAATCTCTTATGTTATCAGGAACACTCTGAGTATTAGATGTTGACGGAACAGCAACAGGTAATGTAACAGTACTAAAGGAAATTTTATCTGCATTAACAAGTTTGTCATAACATTTAATACAAACAACAGCTGAAGGAACAGATACCAAAAGTGATACACTTAGCTTTGGTAGCTCCAGCACCGGGCAGCGATTTTCCTGAAGTATCTTCTGACTCAGATGCAACGTGAGACATCTTGCGATATGTAATAGAAAAAACAACATATAAAGCAAAATTGATCAAATTCCTTAAATGACAGTTTCAGGAATGGGAAAAAAATGCCAGTGAACAAGCTTCTAGCAACCAGAAGCAATAAATAATGAGACTTAAATAATGTGGAGACAAAAGTGACGCCCATATTTTTTTAGCGCCAAATAAGACGCCCACATTATTTGGCGCCTAAATGCTTTTGGCGCCAAAAATGACACCACATCCGGAACACCGACACTTTTGACGCAAAAGAACGTCAAAAATGACGCAACTTCCGGCGACACGTATGACGGCGGAAACAGAAAAAAATTTTGCGCCAAAAAAGTCCGCGCCAAGAATGACGCAATAAAATGAAGCATTTTCAGCCCCCGCGAGCCTAACAGCCCACAGGGAAAAAGTAAAAAAAAATTTTTTAAGGTAAGAAAAAATGATTGATTCAAATGCATTATCCCAAATGAAACTGACTGTCTGAAAATAAGGAATGTTGAACATCCTGAGTCAAGGCAAATAAATGTTTGAATACATATATTTAGAACTTTATAAAAAAGTGCCCAACCATAGCTTAGAGTGTCACAGAAAATAAGACTTACTTACCCCAGGACACTCATCTACATGTTTGTAGAAAGCCAAACCAGTACTGAAACGAAAATCAGCAGAGGTAATGGTATATATATATATATATATATATATATAAGAGTATATCGTCGATCTGAAAAGGGAGGTAACAGATGAATCTCTATGACCGATAACAGAGAACCTATGAAATAGACCCCGTAGAAGGAGATCATTGCATTCAAATAGGCAATACTCTCCTCACATCCCTCTGACATTCACTGCACGCTGAGAGGAAAACCGGGCTCCAACCTGCTGCGGAGCGCATATCAACGTAGAATCTAGCACAAACTTACTTCACCACCTCCATAGGAGGCAAAGTTTGTAAAACTGATTTGTGGGTGTGGTGAGGGGTGTATTTATAGGCATTTTGAGGTTTGGGAAACTTTGCCCCTCCTGGTAGGAATGTATATCCCATACGTCACTAGCTCATGGACTCTTGCTAATTACATGAAAGAAAAGTAATTTATCTTTACACTTTAAGGTCTTTTCTAAACATAAGGAACAAAATTGTATAGGCAAGACAATATGAGCCTCCAAACATAATAAGCATTTATCAAAAGGAACAGACTCCTGTTCATTATCCATAGCTGATACAGTACCCAAAAATTAAGGAATGTCGCTTTAAGAATGATAGTCCTTCAAAGAGTAAAACAAATTGAAAATCAAATACACCTCTACATTTCAGAAGCTGAGGTGCCCTACCGTAACCTGCAGAAGCTGCACAAATTTAAGACTCTCCAATTGGCCAGAGGATAACCCCACAGCTGCAACTTTTAGAGAAACTCACAGAAATTATGCCGCTCCGCTCAAAGCTACAAGCGGAAGAGCGGGAGGTCACGTAAGCGGCATCAAAAGAAACTGTGCATTAAAGAAAAAGTGTGCGATTCTACTTTGAAGCAAAAAACGGAAAGTAGCCATTTAAACATTCCTTCAAAAAAGACCTTTACGATAAATACACATAGTCATAGGGTTATTAGCTATCCCATAAAACTAATGGAAGTCATTAACCCCTAGTCTCCTCACATAGAAATAGTGCCTGCATACTACCCCAAATGAATCCTCCCTAAAGGATTATGATGCCCCATAACAATTAGTGCAGGATTAAATTCAATAGTGAAAGTTTCCAGTACCTAGAAGACAAAAGCACTTACCTGCAAATCTAGCTGCCGGGCAGGAAGACAGCTCACAAGGCGTGAAAGGACACATACTCCTTACAGAGACCTGTAGAAAAAGAAAGAACAGAGTAACCAACTCTGGCTTTCTATACCGAGGGCAGCAAATATGTTAGAAAACAAAACAAGGACCACCTCGCCACTTTCTAACTGCTTAAAAGCCACCATTACTCTTACTCAAGAGATTGATTGATGTGGACACAGCTAAACCCAAATCCAAAAGGAATAAAATCTTCAGACAACAATTTCCCATCCTCCATTGACAGAGGCAAAAAGAATAACTGGGGCTTATGGGTAAGGGAAGTGACACTTAACAGCTTTGCTGGGGTGCTCTTTGCCTCCTCCTGCTGGCTAGGAGTGAATATCCCACTAGTAATTGGAATGACATTGTGGACTCTCCATGTCTTAGGAAAGAAATTATAATTTTGTACTTAAAAAAGACAAAAAATCTGGTTGGCAGTGAGCCACAGCTGCTTATGTTTTGCTCCATGTATGTATAGTGTTGCTAGCTGTGCTCCTTAAAAATACCGGACAATATATAGCTGACTGGGCACAGGTGATAGCTGCAGTCACACAATGTTCCCCTAAAAGCTCAAACTTAGATCCTAGCCTTGATCCCACTATCTATATTTTTCCACTATTGAGTAGTCATTTTATCCCCTTGGTTGCCAGTAAAACACGAGCACACACAAAGCAATGATTAATTACCCATGGTTGCTTGTAACAGAAAATTCACAGTGCCACTTCTTATTTTTTAGCCATATTTGTAATGAATAGAGGCATAGGAGGCCCTTTACATTTAGTTGACAATTAGGAGACTTTAAAAATACTCAACATTTAAGTGTCCGGTATTTTTATATATATTTTACATACAGCCTGTTAAAATACTGGACTGTCCAGTTAAATACTGGACACCTAGCAACTCTATGTATGCATATGTATATATGTGTATACTGTGGACATTGATATCTGGTAGGATGGGGCCAACAGAACTCACATTATTTGCAGATATTAATATTTTCATTATTTAACTGCATAGTAAAAGCATGAGCGAGGTTTTCATTGTTATTGAAATTATTTCATACTTTATCAAAATATTTATTTAATAGAAAACTATTTGCACCTTTTTATAATTATGAGTGCTGTGCTATTGGAACATTTTTTTAGATAAATTCAATATAATATATATTAAAAGGGGCAGAGGTTTTATACCAGGGCCTCTGGGTTGTACTTGACCCCTTGCTCAGAAATTGCCTTTATTGGAATGGGCAGCTTACGGTTAGAATGCGTGCCTATAACTATGGTTGTTAAATAAAATAACTTCTCTGTGTATGAGTACCTGTGTGTCAGTGTAAGTGTGTCTGTGTTAATGTCTGTGTGTGTTAGTGTGTCAGTATCTCTATCAGCTAGATTACAAGTTATGGCGTAATGACTGTTCGCAAATAGCGTGTGCATTATTTACATTGCCCAGTCTTCATAACGTAGGTATTACGAGTCTGAAAACAACCTCGTAACGCATTGCGGTAACATGAGTACCGTGTTTATTTCTCTAGCGTAAACACGGACGCGTAATGGATTCTCCCATATAGATCAATGCAAACTGAAGAATAGACTGATTTTTCATCTAACACTCGATATTGCGAGAACTACACACCGCTCTGTCATATTACACATACAACATAATGGACAATAAAAAGAATCAGATCAAATGTACAAACAACAATTGCTCACACAACAACAAATACAACAAATACTACACAACAAAACAAAAGGGAAGTGATCCCAGATTTGCTGGAAAAGGCAAAAATTATATTATCTCCCAGCTGACCTTGATGTCTATATTATAGAAAGAGGTAACTGGCTGGGAGTGTGCTTAGAGCATATTACAACATTTAAATCAAAGAAAAAAACCTATTAAGAGAATAGGGAAAGTATGCTCTTTCTACACATAAATACTACACAATATTTACACTAAACGAGGATTAGGAAAATACGTTGCGATCTGCATCATGGAACAAAACAACATGAAAAAAGAATTGCACACTGATACACAAACAAAACATTTGCATTGGCGATTAGAAAACATTATTCAAAATAAACATTTACAACACTTAACAAATACGATACCATCAGAAATCAGCATTTAGATTTTGAGATACTAAATAAGGAGAATGTTATGCAAAACGATCACTATGACATCATTGCATTATACACATTCCAGAAACACATATGGGCATTTAGAAACTCAATCTGAGCATGCGCAAATTCTACTACTCCACATTGCCCGCATGCAAATCAAAACTAAAGGACACCTGGACCTCCTTTACTTTGCAAACCGGTACATCATTAACTATTTACATAGGGTATATAAGCACGCTAGAAACATGGCTTCTTTGACTGAATTGCTTTTTGGAGATAGGTACAGGTCTAGGCGTTGGAGGTTTCAGAGAGTTAACGAGTTAGTTAGTGAGAGAGAGTTAGTTAGTGAGAGTCAGTGTGAGAGTTAGTTAGTGAGAGAGAGTAAGTTAGTGAGAGCGAGTGAGTTAGTGAGAGAGTTTGTGTGGGTGAGTGTGAGAGTGCTGTTTTTTTGTAGATTACTTATATAAACACATTTACACGCAAACACATTCAATACATACGCATATCAGTAGCACTACATACGACACACATACCCTATTCCCTTTAATCCTACACTTCATACCCCATTCCCTTTAATCCCATACCCATTCCATAGTTACATTCGTTTTGATTTACACCAAATTATTGTTTACATAACCTCATTTACTCTTTTTTTATACGTTTGTCTGTTTATTAATACCCCTTACCCTATTTTATTAATCCCATTCACAGTTCGAGCACTTTTTTACTTTTATTTCATTATTTTGACCCCCTTTTATTTGGGCACTTTCACATTTTGAAAGAGTATGGCAGGAAGGAGGGCTAGGGGAGAGCCGAGGCATGAGATCAGTGAGGAGCTCTTAGAGCTTATTAGGAAGCAGGTTAGTCAGCAGGTTAGGGAGCAGGTTATGAGGAGGTTAGGCAGGAGAGGGGGAGAGGAACTAGAGAGGAAGGGGGAAATAGGAATGGGGGAGACGAAGGGGGAGAGGTCAGGGTGGGTGTTGAAGATGAACAAGTGGCTGGGCCCAGTGGGGTAGGTCAGGAGCACAGACAGGGCGCATTACAGTCCGGAGTACAGAGGCTCACATCACAGGGGAAGCCCAGGCAGAGGGAGGAGAGGAATACCATGGAGGAGAAGCAGGACCTTATAGCGGCCTATATGGAGAGGGCTAGGAGGCTGCAGGCACCAAAGGCCACCCCTTCAGATAAGAAAAAGCTGTGACTGGAGATAACGAATGCTGTCAATGCAGTGGGGGAGTGCAGGAGGGATGTCAAATAAATACAGCACCGCTACCAGGACTGCAAAAGTGAACTCAAGAAGAAGATGTCAAGGGAGAATGAATACCATGCAGGGACTGGTGGCGGGCCGGAACAGACATTTGTATACAGCCGCTGGGAGGACATGCTGCGTCCCAACATCTCTGAGGTGGCCATAGTCGGTATCGAAGGAGGAATTGATACCGGGAACCTGCCCCTCTCATCTGCTGGTAATTTCATTTATTAATCTCTTTACATCCACCTCAAAACCCATTCACACGCAAAAGAAATTAGGGCTATGACTAACGCAATTACTCTTTTTTCAACATTATTACGTTAACGCATTCAGAATTACCTAGAGAAAGTTGGATTTGAAGAAAAGCCATCACATTAGTATCTAGTCTACAGATCAGGTGTATTTAAACAGATTTAAGATGAACAAAAAAATACATTCATATTGACCATCTAGATATGCGAAAGACGGGTTTGCAAATACGTAAATCGTATTGATTGCTTTTGGTTACAATTGAATTACTAAGGCAGCCTCATTAATACACTTTCAAATATAACATTTACATCTTTATTTGGAACTGTGATATCTCTTTTTCTTTAATTTTCTAATATACAGTGTCTGAGGCCAGGGAGGAGGAAACACAGCACGAACAGGCTCCTCTTTCACCCAGGCATGAGAGTAGTGCAGAAAATGACAAGCCACCTCGGGGAGAAGCAGTGAACAAGTGAGGCAGTCCCTCACGAAACGCGTATGTTTGTTGTTACTGTACTGTAACCTACGGAGTATGTCCGTTTGGTGCCCTTTTCTGCATGCCTTTTTTTTATTTTAAGCACTGTCTGTACCTGTGAAATAAACCCGCTTTTTGCATCTTACCTACTACTCCTTTGGATTTATTGGCGGATGGTTAGCCGGTCTCCTCTCTGTGTATATTTCAAGTTTACTGACGTCATTGGACCGAGACGTCTGGATCTGGCTCCTATCGGCATCCGTAGGAATGTGAATAGTGCACACGCTGAAGACGCGCTGGACAGGATCGCTGAAGAAAGCCGCCCATCACACTGCCTGGGGGTAAGCACCGCTTGCTTTGTTGTTTCCACCTCGGGGAGAACTGGAAGATATCGCTGCAGAAGCCCCATTGCAGAATCCCCCCTGCAGAAGATATCCGTGCAGCAGCAGCAGCCCGCCGAGCTGCAGCTCCTCCTGTGAACATCCCCCCAGTAATACCAGAGGTGGAGCTGTTGAGGGGCTTCCTGGAGGAAATGCAGACCTCCCGGAGGGCACAACAGGCACACACAGAGTTCCTGACCAACGCAGTGAACCGCCTGATCGAAGGGCAAACTAATATGTTAAATGTTCATAATAATATATTGCAGGTCCTCCGGGAGGTGTTAAGCAGACTAAATCCAGGAATGGGAAGAACATCAGCTCCTGGGCCTACTCTGCCTAGTGAATCCCCAACCACTCACAGTACTCCTCCTCCCCTTCTTCCCCAACCATCTCCAATGAAGACACGTCGGAGGGGGCATTTGCCCTCCCCAGAGCCTCAGTCTCATGGGAAGAAGAGAAGGAAGAAGTAATTATGTATATATTTTTTTAATTTTACATTTAATGTGTAAAGGATAGGTATGTGATGATGTTGTCTTCTTACACTTGTGCAGCACACTCTGTATTGAATAGGCTTCTATAGGACCGGCTCCATGGAAGCAGATTGTTTGCACAGTGTGTTTTACAAGTGTGTTGAGACAACATCAACACATGCTGTCCTTGTTGATTAGATTGATTGTTTTTTTTATTGTTTTTTGTGATTTGATGTACACCTAAACAATAACCATTACAATTATACATGATGGCATATCACACTGTGTTGATGCAAACAACCTAGCTTAAACAAGAACATATGCTAACATATACTAATTCTTATGACTTATTGGTATATCTACAGGGAGTGCAGAATTATTAGGCAAATTAGTATTTTGACCACATCATCCTCTTTATGCATGTTGTCTTACTCCAAGCTGTATAGGCTCGAATTAAGCAAATTAGGTTATGTGCATCTCTGTAATGAGAAGGGGTGTGGTCTAATGACATCAACACCTTATATCAGGTGTGCAAAATTATTAGGCAACTTCCTTTCATTTGGCAAAATGGGTCAAAAGAAGGACTTGACAGGCTCAGAAAAGTCAAAAATAGTGAGATAGTGAGGGATGCAGCACTCTTAAAATTGCAAAGCTTCTAAAGCGTGATCATCGAACAATCAAGCGTTTCATTCAAAGTAGTCAACAGGGTCGCAAGAAGCGTGTGGAAAAACCAAGGCGCAAAATAACTGCCCATGAACTGAGAAAAGTCAAGCGTGCAGCTGCCAAGATGCCACTTGCCACCAGTTTGGCCATATTTCAGAGCTGCAACATCACTGGAGTGCCCAAAAGCACAAGGTGTGCAATACTCAGAGACATGGCCAAGGTAAGAAAGGCTGAAAGACGACCACCACTGAACAAGACACACAAGCTGAAACGTCAAGACTGGGCCAAGAAATATCTCAAGACTGATTTTTCTAAGGTTTTATGGACTGATGAAATGAGAGTGAGTCTTGATGGGCCAGATGGATGGGCCCGTGGCTGGATTGGTAAAGAGCAGAGAGCTCCAGTCTGACTCAGACGCCAGCAAGGTGGAGGTGGAGTACTGGTTTGGGCTGGTATCATCAAAGATGAGCTTGTGGGGCCTTTTCGGGTTGAGGATGGAGTCAAGCTCAACTCCCAGTCCTACTGCCAGTTTCTGGAAGACACCTTCTTCAAGCAGTGGTACAGGAAGAAGTCTGCATCCTTCAAGAAAAACATGATTTTCATGCAGGACAATGCTCCATCACACGCGTCCAAGTACTCCACAGCGTGGCTGGCAAGAAAGGGTATAAAAGAAGAAAATCTAATGACATGGCCTCCTTGTTCACCTGATCTGAACCCCATTGAGAACCTGTGGTCCATCATCAAATGTGAGATTTACAAGGAGGGAAAACAGTACACCTCTCTGAACAGTGTCTGGGAGGCTGTGGTTGCTGCTGCACGCAATGTTGATGGTGAACAGATCAAAACACTGACAGAATCCATGGATGGCAGGCTTTTGAGTGTCCTTGCAAAGAAAGGTGGCTAAATTGGTCACTGATTTGTTTTTGTTTTGTTTTTGAATGTCAGAAATGTATATTTGTGAATGTTGAGATGTTATATTGGTTTCACTGGTAAAAATAAATAATTGAAATGGGTATATATTTGTTTTTTGTTAAGTTGCCTAATAATTATGCACAGTAATAGTCACCTGCACACACAGATATCCCCCTAAAATAGCTAAAACTAAAAACAAACTAAAAACTACTTCCAAAACTATTCAGCTTTGATATTAATGAGTTTTTTGGGTTAATTGAGAACATGGTTGTTGTTCAATAATAAAATTAATCCTCAAAAATACAACTTGCCTAATAATTCTGCACTCCCTGTACATGTGCTTGTTAAATAAAGCAAATATTTGTATTTTTTAATAAGCCTGTATAAGGAAATGTTAAAAGAAAGTACTGGCGCTACTGAGCTAGGGGGAGTCTATACTAAAGACCTATGTCAGAAATAGGAGTGATATTAACTTACTCCTATGTGTATGGAGATAAAGCAAAACTGTATATAACCATAAAAACAGAATTTATACTTACCTGATAAATTTCTTTCTCTTGTGATGTATCGAGTCCACGGATTCATCCATACTTGTGGGATATTCTCCTTCCCTACAGGAAGTGGCAGAGAGAGAACCCACAGCAGAGCTGTCTATATAGCTCCTCCCTTAGCTCCACCCCCCAGTCATTCGACCAAAGGCTAGGAAGAAAAAGGAGAAACTATAGGGTGCAGTGGTGACTGAAGTTTTTTAAATAAAAATATACTACCTGTCTTAAATAGACAGGGCAGGCCGTGGACTCGATACATCACAAGAGAAAGAAATTTATCAGGTAAGCATAAATTCTGTTTTCTCTTGTAAGATGTATCAAGTCCGCGGATTCATCCATACTTGTGGGATACCAATACCAAAGCTTTAGGACACGGATGAAGGGAGGGACAAGACAGGTTCCTTAAATGGAAGGCACCACTGCTTGTAGAACCTTTCTCCCAAAAATAGCCTCCGAAGAAGCAAAAGAAGCAAATTTGGAAAAAGTATGAAGCGAAGACCAAGTCGCCGCCTTACAAATCTGTTCAACAGAAGCCTCATTTTTAAAAGCCCATGTGGAAGCCACTGCTCTAGTAGAATGAGCAGTAATTCTTTCAGGAGGCTGCTGGCCAGCAGTCTCATAAGCCATACGGATTATGCTTTGCAGCCAAAAAGAAAGAGAGGTAGCCGTAGCCTTTTGACCTCTCCGCTTACCAGAATAGACAACAAACAATGAAGATGTTTGACGGAAATCTTTGGTTGCTTGTAAGTAGAACTTTAAAGCACGAACTACATCAAGATTGTGCAACAGACGTTCCTTCTTTGAAGAAGGATTAGGACACAGCGAAGGAACAACAATTTCCTGATTGCTATTCCTATTAGAAACAACCTTATGAAGGAATCCAGGTTTGGTACGTAAAACCACCTTATCTGCATGGAAAATAAGATAAGGTGAGTCACACTGTAAAGCAGATAACTCAGAAACTCTTCGAGCCGAAGAGATAGCTACCAAAAACAAAACTTTCCAAGATAGAAGCTTAATATCTATGGAATGCATAGGTTCAAACGGAAACCCTTGAAGAACTTTAAGAACCAAGTTTAGGCTCCATGGCGGAGCAACAGGTTTAAATACAGGCTTGATCCTGACCAAGGCCTGACTAAATGCTTGAACGTCTGGGACATCTGCCAGACGTTTGTGTAAAATAATAGACAAAGCAGATATTTGTCCCTTTAAGGAACTAGCTGATAATCCCTTCTCCAATCCTTCTTGGAGAAAAGACAAAATTCTAGAAATCCTAATCTTACTCCATGAGTAACCCTTGGATTCACACCAACAAAGATATTTGCGCCAAATCTTATGATAGATTTTCCTGGTGACAGGCTTTCTAGCGCGAATCAGGGTATCAATGACCGACTCAGAGAAAACACGCTTTGATAGAATCAGGCGTTCAATCTCCAAGCAGTCAGACGCAGAGAAATTAGATTTGGATGCTTAAACGGACCTTGGATTAGAAGGTCCTGCCTCATTGGCAGAGTCCACGGTGGAACAGATGACATGTCCACCAGGTCTGCATACCAAGTCCTGCGTGGCCATGCAGGCGCTATCAGAATCACCGAAGCTCTCTCCTGCTTGATTCTGACAACCAGACGTGGGAGGAGAGGAAACGGTGGAAATACATAAGCCAGATTGAAGGACCAGGGCACTGCTAGATCATCTATCAGTACCGCCTGGGGATCCGGGGACCTGGACCCGTAACGTGGAAGTTTGGCGTTCTGTCGGGACGCCATCAGATCCAATTCTGGTGTGCCCCATAGCTGAGTCAGCTGGACAAATACCTCCGGATGGAGCTCCCACTACCCCCAGATGAAAAGTCTGACGACTTAGGAAATTGGCCTCCCAGTTCTCTACCCCTGAGATATGGATTCCTGAGAGATGGCAAGAGTGATCCTCCGCCCATCGGATAATTTTGGTTACCTCCATCATCGCTAGAGAACTCCGTGTTCCTCCTTGATGATTGATATAGGCTACAGTCGTGATGTTGTCCGACTGAAATCTGATGAATTTGGCCGCAGCTAGCTGAGGCCACGCCTGAAGCGCATTGAATATCGCTCTCAGTACTAGAATGTTTATTGGGAGGAGAGATTCATCCTGAGACCATAAGCCCTGTGCTTTCAGGGATTTCCAGACTGCACCCCAGCCTAGCAGGCTGGCATCTGTCGTTACTATGAGCCACTCTGGCCTGCGGAAACATATTCCCTGAGACAGGTGGTCCTGAGACAACCACCAGAGAAGAGAATCTCTGGTCTCCTGGTCCAGATGTAGTTGAGGAGATACATCTGCATAATCCCCATTCCACTGTTTGAGCATGCATAGTTGCAGTGGTCTGAGGTGTAGGGGGGCATAAGGAACTAAGTCCATTGCCGCTACTATAAGTCTGATTACCTCCATACACTGAGCCACTGATGGCCGAGGAATGGAATGAAGAGCTTGGCAAGTGATTAAATGTTTTGATTTTCTGACCTCCGTCAGAAATATTTTCATTTCTACCGAGTCTATCAGAGTCCCTAGGAAGGAAACTCTTGTGAGAGGGATGAGAGAACTCTTTTTTATGTTCACCTTCCACCCGTGAGATCTCAGAAAAGCCAACATGATGTCTGTGTGAGACTTGGCTAGCTGGAAAGTCGACGCCTGAATTAAGATGTCGTCTAGATAAGGCGCCACTGCTATACCCCGCAGTCTTAGAACCACCAAAAGGGACCCTAGCACCTTTGTGAAAATTCTGGGAGCCGTGGCCAACCCGAAGGGAAGGGCCACAAACTGGTAATGCCTGTCTACAAAGGCGAATCTGAGGAATTGATGATGATCTCTGTGAATAGGGATGTGTAGATATGCATCCTTTAAGTCCACGGTAGTCATATATTGACCCTCCTGGATCAGAGGAAGATGGTACTCTGAGGAATTTGTTTAGAATTTTGAGATCCAAGATTGGTCTGAAAGTTCCCTCTTTTTTGGGAACCACAAACAGGTTGGAGTAAAAACCTAGCCCTTGTTCCGCTCTTGGAAATGGGCAAATCACTCCCATGGTATATAGGTCTTCTACACAGCGTAAGAACGCCTCTCTCTTTGTCTGGTTTGCAGACAATTGAGAAATGTGAAATCTCCCCCTTGGGAGGGAGTCTTTGAAGTCCAGAAGATATCCTTGTGACACAATTTCTAAAGCCCAGGAATCGTGAACATCTCTTGCCCAAGCCTGAGCAAAGAGAGAGAGTCTGCCCCCTACTAGATCCGGTCCCGGATCGGGGGCTACCCCTTCATGCTGTCTTAGAGGCAGCAGCAGGCTTCTTGGCCTGTTTACCTTTGTTCCAAGCCTGGTTAGGTCTCCAGACTGACTTGGATTAGACAGAATTCCCCTCTTGTGCTGCAGGGGAAGCTGAAGTGGGACCACCCTTGAAGTTCCGAAAGGAACGAAAATTATTTTGTTTGGTCCTCATCTTATTTGTTTTATCCTGAGGGAGGGCATGGCCTTTCCCTCCAGTGATGTCTGAAATAATTTCTTTCAGTGCAGGCCCAAATAGGCTCCGTGGGCATTTCCAATATTCACCAATGACTGATAATAATCAAAAATGGAGAGGGGTCAAATCAGATGATTTAAACCCCAGCATAGAGACTGATGGGTTGGCTGACTCCTGAAGGAATAACTACGGCAGTTATTATTAAAGCACACACCTACTATTGGACTCCATATGCATTATCCCCAAATTTTGAATTTCTGAGGTGAAATTGGATCTGTTAAAAAACATTGGAAACTGGATTGCTGTTTATTTGGTGATGTATACAAAGTTTTATTGTAAGATAAGTTATATGCATAGCCATTACAGTTAATAGATTTAAAGAGCAGATTATACTTTTAAACTGTGTGTCATTGTTTTAGATAGCTCTTAGCCTGCCTATTTGTATGCAAGCATTTAAAGTAAGCATTTACTATTGCTGTATGTAGCAGAGTTAAAGAAATAGTTTGGATTTTAAGTTAGCATTTCATAGCCTATGTATTGTTAACTAATCCCAATCTTAAATTGTTTATCTATGCAAATATATAATAATAATTCAGATAAATAAATTGTTTTTCAAATTGGTAGTCACAGCCTACATATTGTTTAAATCTGTATCTGATTTGTTAAGTAACATATCTGTGCAAGTTCTGATATTGTAAGTTAATTATGTATTAGGATAAATTGCAGTTAAATAGCAGAATATATACATTACCCTATTGATTATAGGCACTGTTGCTTGGATGTTAAAGGCTATTTATAAATAAGGTTGGTTTTAAAGGTAAGCGTGTATGAACTTTGCATAGCATATTTAAATAGTTTTCAAGCGCATATAATATTATTTCATATTCCTTTTATTGCAAATATATTTCAAAAATGTTCATGGATATTAACTAAATAAAAGAGTTCAGGTATTTATATTAATTTTATTTGTTGTCTTAGTAGAAGTATATTGATTGTGGGTTCAGTCTAAAGGAAGATTGTTAAATATATTCCCTGCCATATACTCACACATTGTTTGGAGAATACAGCTAAGATTTTCATAAATATACTGACAAATATATGCTGGCGCTGCGATATAGAAAGGGGCACAATGTCCCACATATGGTGGTCATGTAATAGAATAGCTCCAATATGGGAAAGCATTGCTGCCGAAGCTTCCAAGATATTAAAGAGGCCGATCCCACTAGACCCTAAAATATGGTTATTCTTATGTACACCCAAAAAATTCACAACAGCACAAAAAAGAATGATGTGTATCTTAAGTAATAGCATGAAAAACCTATTAGCCCAGAAATGGAAGTCAAGAAATGTCCCAGATTTAGCACAATAGATACATAAATGTAATGACATATTAAATATGGAAGAGTATCACTACATGAGGGTTAAATGTATGGAGATATATGCTCAGATGAGGGAGATGTGGGAGGCATACGTAGAACACAGATTCAAAGGCCAACAACGGGATGCCACAATGGGTTCATAAATGACATAAAATGCCAAAAATGAGGACAATAGATGGGCGAGGAAGGTTTTAGCTAACTAAAGTCAAGTAGGTAGTAAGCAGCTCTCACTATATAAAAGTTCCCTGAGGGGGATTTTACACCCATGTTATACAGTCTATACGTCAGGCTTATAGTTTTGTTTATTCAAATGTTTTATTGTTTGACAAGATAAACTCTCTAAAAGGAATCCTATTCTTTTGCCGAATGAGTAATCACAATGTATGAAACCCATATGTAAAGTCTTTATATTTTTGCAAGTGTTGTTCATTCTATGTATACATACATTTTGTTTTGCAATGGATGTCCAATAAAAGAAATTTAAAAAAAAATTAAATATTCAAAGCTATAACTGGGTATGTTTGGCAAAACTCATTCCAGACTGGCTAACAGAGTGTAAGCACTTTGTAGTGCATGACCTTGAATCTAGTATTTTGAAGGGGATTGAAATAAAAGCACTGATCGATGTAAAGCCTACAAAGTTCCCCGGACAGATTAAAAAAATGATTACATTTAAAAACCCAATTTTGGCCTGGCAAAAAATGTGTAAAGTGTTAGGAATTAGTGATGTCGCGAACTTAAAAATTTCGGTTCGCGAACGGCAGACTCGAACTTCCGGTATTGTTCGTGAACCGGCGAACTGCGCAAACCACCATTGACTTCAATAGGCAGGCAAACTTTAAAACCTACAAGGACTCTTTCTGGCCACAATAGTGATGGAAAAGTTGTTTCAAGGGGACTATCACCGGGACTGCGGCATGCTGGAGGGGGATCCATGTCAAAACTCCCATGGAAAATTACATAGTTGATGCAGAGTCTGCTTTTAACCCATAAAGGGCCTAAATCACCTAACATTCCCAAATTGTTTGCAATAACGTGCTTTAAAACATCAGTTATGATGTCGTATCTATCAGGTAGTGTAAGTGTTACGGCCGCTTCACAGTGACAGAGCAAACTCCAAGTGTAACGCACCGCAAACAGTCCATTTGCACAACCACGAGATAGATTTGATAGATAGATACATAGATTACATAGCTCAATCAATGCAATATACATATGATTGATACAAATTACATAGATCAATAGATGCAATATACATTTGATAGATACGAATTACATTGATCAATAGATGCAATATCCATTTGATAGATACGAATGTTATCGATCCAAAGATGCAATATACATTTGATAAATACAAATTACATCAACCAAAAGATGTAATATACATTCTATAGATACGAATTACATTGATCAATAGATGCAATATACATTTGATAGATACGTTTGATAGTTAGATCGATTTGATAGATAAATAGATAGATTTTAAATATATATAATTTCCCTGACAGAGTATAACAATAAGAAAGGCGGTCTGTGACCCGTGGTGTGTTAAGCAGTACTATTCTTAGCAGTTTACTACAACCTGTTACTCCCCCTATCGGGGGAGGTCTATATGGCCTGCATTTTTGGAACCGGGAGATGGAAGAAGATGATTGGTCTGTCCTCCTACTTCAAATTTGTCAAAAACACAAGTGGCTGTCTCAAAACAGTCCAGACACAAAATAGATAGATAGGATAGATAGATATACATAGATTGATAGTTAGATAGAATCGATAGAAGATAGATAGATTTGTTAGATATATAATTACCCTGACAAAGTATAATAATTAAACATGCGGTCTGGGACCCATGGTAACTAGGTTGTGTTAAGTAGTACTATTCTTAGCACTTTCAGCCCTGTAACTCCTCTTATCGGTGGAGGTCTATATGGCGTGTATTATTACCCTGACAAAGTATAACAACAAGACACGCGGTCTGGGACCCATGGTAACTAGGTTGTGTTAAGTAGTACTATTCTTAGCACTTTCAGCCCTGTAACTCCTCCTATCAGTGGAGGTCTATATGGCGTGTATGATTACCCTGACAAAGTATAACAACAAGACATGCGGTCTGGGACCCATGGTAATTAGGTTGTGTTAAGTAAAACTTTTCTTAGCACTTTAATCCCTCTTACTCCCCCTTTCGGTGGAGTTCTATATGGCCTGCATGATTACCTTGACAAAGTATAACAACAAAACATCTGGTCTGGGACCCATGGTAACTAGGTTGTGTTAAGTAGTTCATTTTTACTATTCTTACCACTTTAATCCCTGTTACTCCCCCTATCGGGGGCGGTCTATATGGCCTGGCTGATTATCCTGGCAAAATCTAATAACAAGACATGCAGTCTGGGAACCACTGTTAATGTTAACTAGGTTGTGTTAAGTTGTACTATTCTTTGCACTTTAATCCCTGTTACTTCCCCTATCAAGGGAGGTCTATATGGCCTGCATGATTACCCTGACAAAGTATAACAACAAAACATGCGGTCTGCGACCCATGGTGGTACTGGTATAACTAGGTTTTCTTAAGTATTACTATTCTTCGCAGTTTAATCCCTGTGATTGGTCTGTCCTCCTACTTCAAATTTGTCCAAAACACAAGTGGCTGTCTCAAAACAGTCTGGACAGAAGATAGATAGATAGGATAGATAGATATACATAGATTGATAGTTAGATAGAATTGATAGAAGAGAAATAGATAGATTTGTTAAATATATAACTACCCTGACAAAGTATAATAATTAAACATGCGGTCTGGGACCCATGGTAACTAGGTTGTGTTAAGTAAAACTTTTCTTAGCACTTTAATCCCTCTTACTCCCCCTTTCGGTGGAGTTCTATATGGCCTGCATGATTACCCTGACAAAGTATAACAACAAAACATCTTGTCTGGGACCCATGGTAACTAGGTTGTGTTAAGTAGTACTATTCTTAGAACTGTAATCCCCGTTACTCCCCCTATCAAGGGAGGTCTATATGACCTGCATGATTACCCTGACAAAGTATAATAACAAAAATTCCGTCATGGACCCTTGTTAACTAGGTTTTGTTAAGTAGTACTATTCTTAGCACTTTAATCCCTGCGTTGTGTTCATTTTTACTATTCTTACCACTTTAATCCCTGTTACTCCCCCTATCGGGGGCGGTCTATATGGCCTGGCTGATTATCCTGGCAAAATCTAATAACAAGACATGCAGTCTGGGAACCACTGTTAATGTTAACTAGGTTGTGTTAAGTTGTACTATTCTTTGCACTTTAATCCCTGTTACTTCCCCTATCAAGGGAGGTCTATATGGCCTGCATTATTACCCTGGCAAAGTATAATAACAAAACATGCGGTCTGGGACCCATGGTGGTACTGGTATAACTAGGTTTTCTTAAGTATTACTATTCTTCGCAGTTTAATCCCTGTGATTGGTCTGTCCTCCTACTTCAAATTTGTCCAAAACACAAGTGGCTGTCTCAAAACAGTCTGGACAGAAGATAGATAGATAGGATAGATAGATATACATAGATTGATAGTTAGATAGAATCGATAGAAGAGAAATAGATAGATTTGTTAAATATATAACTACCCTGACAAAGTATAATAATTAAACATGCGGTCTGGGACCCATGGTAACTAGGTTGTGAAAAGTAGTACTATTCTTAGCACTTTCATCCCTGTAACTCCTCCTATCGGGGGAGGTCTATATGGCCTGCATTATTAGCATGACAAAGTATAACAACAAGACACGCAGTCTGGGACCCATGGTAATTAGGTTGTGTTAAGTAAAACTTTTCTTAGCACTTTAATCCCTCTTACTCCCCCTTTCGGTGGAGTTCTATATGGCCTGCATGATTACCCTGACAAAGTATAACAACAAAACATCTGGTCTGGGACCCATGGTAACTAGGTTGTGTTAAGTAGTTCATTTTTACTATTCTTACCACTTTAATCCCTGTTACTCCCCCTATCAAGGGAGGTCTATATGGCCTGCATGATTACCCTGACAAAGTATAATAACAAAAATTCCGTCATGGACCCTTGTTAACTAGGTTTTGTTAAGTAGTACTATTCTTAGCACTTTAATCCCTGCTACTCCCCCTATCGGGGGAGGTCTATATGGCGTGCCTGATTATCCTGGAAAAATATAACAACAAGACATGTGGTCTGGGAACCACTGTTAACTAGGTTGTGTTCATTTTTACTATTCTTACCACTTTAATCCCTGTTACTCCCCCTATCGGGGGGTCGGTCTATATGGCCTGGCTGATTATCCTGGCAAAATCTAATAACAAGACATGCAGTCTGGGAACCACTGTTAATGTTAACTAGGTTGTGTTAAGTTGTACTATTCTTAGCACTTTCATCCCTGTAACTCCTCCTATCGGGGGAGGTCTATATGGCCTGCATTATTAGCATGACAAAGTATAACAACAAGACACGCAGTCTGGGACCCATGGTAATTAGGTTGTGTTAAGTAAAACTTTTCTTAGCACTTTAATCCCTCTTACTCCCCCTTTCGGTGGAGTTCTATATGGCCTGCATGATTACCCTGACAAAGTATAACAACAAAACATCTGGTCTGGGACCAATGGTAACTAGGTTGTGTTACGTAGTTCATTATTACTATTCTTACCACTTTAATCCCTGTTACTCCCCCTATCGGGGGTGGTCTATATGGCCTGGCTGATTATCCTGGCAAAATCTAATAACAAGACATGCAGTCTGGGAACCACTGTTAATGTTAACTAGGTTGTGTTAAGTTGTACTATTCTTTGCACTTTAATCCCTGTTACTTCCCCTATCAAGGGAGGTCTATATGGCCTGCATGATTACCCTGACAAAGTATAACAACAAAACATGCGGTCTGGGACCCATGGTGGTACTGGTATAACTAGGTTTTCTTAAGTATTACTATTCTTCGCAGTTTAATCCCTGTGATTGGTCTGTCCTCCTACTTCAAATTTGTCCAAAACACAAGTGGCTGTCTCAAAACAGTCTGGACAGAAGATAGATAGATAGGATAGATAGATATACATAGATTGATAGTTAGATAGAATCGATAGAAGAGAAATAGATAGATTTGTTAAATATATAACTACCCTGACAAAGTATAATAATTAAACATGCGGTCTGGGACCCATGGTAACTAGGTTGTGTTAAGTAAAACTTTTCTTAGCACTTTAATCCCTCTTACTCCCCCTTTCGGTGGAGTTCTATATGGCCTGCATGATTAACCTGACAAAGTATAACAACAAAACATCTGGTCTGGGACCCATGGTAACTAGGTTGTGTTAAGTAGTACTATTCTTAGAACTGTAATCCCTGTTACTCCCCCTATCAAGGGAGGTCTATATGGCCTGCATGATTACCCTGACAAAGTATAATAACAAAAATGCCGTCATGGACCCTTGTTAACTAGGTTTTGTTAAGTAGTACTATTCTTAGCACTTTAATCCCTGCTACTCCCCCTATCGGGGGAGGTCTATATGGCGTGCCTGATTATCCTGGCAAAATATAACAACAAGACATGTGGTCTGGGAACCACTGTTAACTAGGTTGTGTTCATTTTTACTATTCTTACCACTTTAATCCCTGTTATTCCCCCTATCGGGGGCGGTCTATATGGCCTGGCTGATTATCCTGGCAAAATCTAATAACAAGACATGCAGTCTGGGAACCACTGTTAATGTTAACTAGGTTGTGTTAAGTTGTACTATTCTTTGCACTTTAATCCCTGTTACTCCCCCTATCAAGGGAGGTCTATATGGCCTGCATGATTACCCTGGCAAAGTATAACAACAAAACATGCGGTCTGGGACCCATGGTGGTACTAGTATAACTAGGTTTTCTTAAGTATTACTATTCTTCGCAGTTTAATCCCTGTGATTGGTCTGTCCTCCTACTTCAAATTTGTCCAAAACACAAGTGGCTGTCTCAAAACAGTCTGGACAGAAGATAGATAGATAGGATAGATAGATATACATAGATTGATAGTTAGATAGAATCGATAGAAGAGAAATAGATAGATTTGTTAAATATATAACTACCCTGACAAAGTATAATAATTAAACATGCGGTCTGGGACCCATGGTAACTAGGTTGTGTTAAGTAAAACTTTTCTTAGCACTTTAATCCCTCTTACTCCCCCTTTCGGTGGAGTTCTATATGGCCTGCATGATTACCCTGACAAAGTATAACAACAAAACATCTGGTCTGGGACCCATGGTAACTAGGTTGTGTTAAGTAGTACTATTCTTAGAACTGTAATCCCTGTTACTCCCCTATCAAGGGATGTCTACAGGGAGTGCAGAATTATTAGGCAAATTAGTATTTTGACCACATCATCCTCTTTATGCATGTTGTCTCACTCCAAGCTGTATAGGCTCGAAAGCCTACTACCAATTAAGCATATTAGGTGATGTGCATCTCTGTAATGAGAAGGGGTGTGGTCTAATGACATCAACACCCTATATCAGGTGTGCATAATTATTAGGCAACTTCCTTTCCTTTGGCAAAATGGGTCAAAAGAAGGAATTGACAGGCTCAGAAAAGTCAAAAATAGTGAGATATCTTGCAGAGGGATGCAGCACTCTTAAAATTGCAAAGCTTCTGAAGCGTGATCATCAAACAATCAAGCGTTTCATTCAAAATAGTCAACAGGGTCGCAAGAAGCGTGTGGAAAAACCAAGGCGCAAAATAACTGCCCATGAACTGAGAAAAGTCAAGCGTGCAGCTGCCAAGATGCCACTTGCCACCAGTTTGGCCATATTTCAGAGCTGCAACATTACTGGAGTGCCCAAAAGCACAAGGTGTGCAATACTCAGAGACATGGCCAAGGTAAGAAAGGCTGAAAGACGACCACCACTGAACAAGACACACAAGCTGAAACATCAAGACTGGGCCAAGAAATATCTCAAGACTGATTTTTTCTAAGGTTTTATGGACTGATGAAATGAGAGTGAGTCTTGATGGGCCAGATGGATGGGCCCGTGGCTGGATTGGTAAAGGGCAGAGAGCTCCAGCTCGACTCAGACGCCAGCAAGGTGGAGGTGGAGTACTGGTTTGGGCTGGTATCATCAAAGATGAGCTTGTGGGGCCTTTTCGGTTTGAGGATGGAGTCAAGCTCAACTCCCAGTCCTACTGCCAGTTTCTGGAAGACACCTTCTTCAAGCAGTAGTACAGGAAGAAGTCTGCATCCTTCAAGAAAAACATGATTTTCATGCAGGACAATGCTCCATCACACACGTCCAAGTACTCCACAGCGTGGCTGGCAAGAAAGGGTATAAAAGAAGAAAATCTAATGACATGGCCTCCTTGTTCACCTGATCTGAACCCCATTGAGAACCTGTGGTCCATCATCAAATGTGAGATTTACAAGGAGGGAAAACAGTACACCTCTCTGAACAGTGTCTGGGAGGCTGTGGTTGCTGCTGCACGCAATGTTGATGGTGAACAGATCAAAACACTGACAGAATCCATGGATGGCAGGCTTTTGAGTGTCCTTGCAAAGAAAGGTGGCTAAATTGGTCACTGATTTGTTTTTGTTTTGTTTTTGAATGTCAGAAATGTATATTTGTGAATGTTGAGATGTTATATTGGTTTCACTGGTAAAAATAAATAATTGAAATGGGTATATATTTGTTTTTTGTTAAGTTGCCTAATAATTATGCACAGTAATAGTCACCTGCACACACAGATATCCCCCTAAAATAGCTATAACTAAAAACAAACTAAAAACTACTTCCAAAACTATTCAGCTTTGATATTAATGAGTTTTTTTGGGTTCATTGAGAACATGGTTGTTGTTCAATAATAAAATTAATCCTCAAAAATACAACTTGCCTAATAATTCTGCACTCCCTGTATATGGCCTGCATGATTACCCTGACAAAGTATAATAACAAAAATGCTGTCATGGACCCTTGTTAACTAGGTTTTGTTAAGTAGTACTATTCTTAGCACTTTAATCCCTGCTACTCCCCCTATCGGGGGAGGTCTATATGGCGTGCCTGATTATCCTGGCAAAATATAACAACAAGACATGTGGTCTGGGAACCACTGTTAACTAGGTTGTGTTCATTTTTACTATTCTTACCACTTTAATCCCTGTTACTCCCCCTATCGGGGGCGGTCTATATGGCCTGGCTGATTATCCTGGCAAAATCTAATAACAAGACATGCAGTCTGGGAACCACTGTTAATGTTAACTAGGTTGTGTTAAGTTGTACTATTCTTTGCACTTTAATCCCTGTTACTCCCCCTATCAAGGGAGGTCTATATGGCCTGCATGATTACCCTGGCAAAGTATAACAACAAAACATGCGGTCTGGGACCCATGGTGGTACTGGTATAACTAGGTTTTCTTAAGTATTACTATTCTTCGCAGTTTAATCCCTGTGATTGGTCTGTCCTCCTACTTCAAATTTGTCCAAAACACAAGTGGCTGTCTCAAAACAGTCTGGACAGAAGATAGATAGATAGGATAGATAGATATACATAGATTGATAGTTAGATAGAATCGATAGAAGAGAAATAGATAGATTTGTTAAATATATAACTACCCTGACAAAGTATAATAATTAAACATGCGGTCTGGGACCCATGGTAACTAGGTTGTGTAAAGTAGTACTATTCTTAGCACTTTCATCCCTGTAACTCCTCCTATCGGGGGAGGTCTATATGGCCTGCATTATTAGCATGACAAAGTATAACAACAAGACACGCAGTCTGGGACCCATGGTAATTAGGTTGTGTTAAGTAAAACTTTTCTTAGCACTTTAATCCCTCTTACTCCCCCTTTCGGTGGAGTTCTATATGGCCTGCATGATTACCCTGACAAAGTATAACAACAAAACATCTGGTCTGGGACCAATGGTAACTAGGTTGTGTTAAGTAGTTCATTATTACTATTCTTACCACTTTAATCCCTGTTACTCCCCCTATCGGGGGCGGTCTATATAGCCTGGCTGATTATCCTGGCAAAATCTAATAACAAGACATGCAGTCTGGGAACCACTGTTAATGTTAACTAGGTTGTGTTAAGTTGTACTATTCTTTGCACTTTAATCCCTGTTACTTCCCCTATCAAGGGAGGTCTATATGGCCTGCATGATTACCCTGACAAAGTATAACAACAAAACATGCGGTCTGGGACCCATCGTGGTACTGGTATAACTAGGTTTTCTTAAGTATTACTATTCTTCGCAGTTTAATCCCTGTGATTGGTCTGTCCTCCTACTTCAAATTTGTCCAAAACACAAGTGGCTGTCTCAAAACAGTCTGGACAGAAGATAGATATATAGGATAGATAGATATACATAGATTGATAATTAGATAGAATCGATAGAAGAGAAATAGATAGATTTGTTAAATATATAACTACCCTGACAAAGTATAATAATTAAACATGCGGTCTGGGACCCATGGTAACTAGGTTGTGTTAAGTAAAACTTTTCTTAGCACTTTAATCCCTCTTACTCCCCCTTTCGGTGGAGTTCTATATGGCCTGCATGATTACCCTGACAAAGTATAACAACAAAACATCTTGTCTGGGACCCATGGTAACTAGGTTGTGTTAAGTAGTACTATTCTTAGAACTGTAATCCCTGTTACTCCCCTATCAAGGGATGTCTACAGGGAGTGCAGAATTATTAGGCAAATGAGTATTTTGACCACATCATCCTCTTTATGCATGTTGTCTTACTCCAAGCTGTATAGGCTCGAAAGCCTACTACCAATTAAGCATATTAGGTGATGTGCATCTCTGTAATGAGAAGGGGTGTGGTCTAATGACATCAACACCCTATATCAGGTGTGCATAATTATTAGGCAACTTCCTTTCCTTTGGCAAAATGGGTCAAAAGAAGGAATTGACAGGCTCAGAAAAGTCAAAAATAGTGAGATATCTTGCAGAGGGATGCAGCACTCTTAAAATTGCAAAGCTTCTGAAGCATGATCATCAAACAATCAAGCGTTTCATTCAAAATAGTCAACAGGGTTGCAAGAAGCGTGTGGAAAAACCAAGGCGCAAAATAACTGCCCATGAACTGAGAAAAGTCAAGCGTGCAGCTGCCAAGATGCCACTTGCCACCAGTTTGGCCATATTTCAGAGCTGCAACATTACTGGAGTGCCCAAAAGCACAAGGTGTGCAATACTCAGAGACATGGCCAAGGTAAGAAAGGCTGAAAGACGACCACCACTGAACAAGACACACAAGCTGAAACATCAAGACTGGGCCAAGAAATATCTCAAGACTGATTTTTTCTAAGGTTTTATGGACTGATGAAATGAGAGTGAGTCTTGATGGGCCAGATGGATGGGCCCGTGGCTGGATTGGTAAAGGGCAGAGAGCTCCAGCTCGACTCAGATGCCAGCAAGGTGGAGGTGGAGTACTGGTTTGGGCTGGTATCATCAAAGATGAGCTTGTGGGGCCTTTTCGGTTTGAGGATGGAGTCAAGCTCAACTCCCAGTCCTACTGCCAGTTTCTGGAAGACACCTTCTTCAAGCAGTAGTACAGGAAGAAGTCTGCATCCTTCAAGAAAAACATGATTTTCATGCAGGACAATGCTCCATCACACACGTCCAAGTACTCCACAGCGTGGCTGGCAAGAAAGGGTATAAAAGAAGAAAATCTAATGACATGGCCTCCTTGTTCACCTGATCTGAACCCCATTGAGAACCTGTGGTCCATCATCAAATGTGAGATTTACAAGAAGGGAAAACAGTACACCTCTCTGAACAGTGTCTGGGAGGCTGTGGTTGCTGCTGCACGCAATGTTGATGGTGAACAGATCAAAACACTGACAGAATCCATGGATGGCAGGCTTTTGAGTGTCCTTGCAAAGAAAGGTGGCTAAATTGGTCACTGATTTGTTTTTGTTTTGTTTTTGAATGTCAGAAATGTATATTTGTGAATGTTGAGATGTTATATTGGTTTCACTGGTAAAAATAAATAATTGAAATGGGTATATATTTGTTTTTTGTTAAGTTGCCTAATAATTATGCACAGTAATAGTCACCTGCACACACAGATATCCCCCTAAAATAGCTATAACTAAAAACAAACTAAAAACTACTTCCAAAACTATTCAGCTTTGATATTAATGAGTTTTTTTGGGTTCATTGAGAACATGGTTGTTGTTCAATAATAAAAATAATCCTCAAAAATACAACTTGCCTAATAATTCTGCACTCCCTGTATATGGCCTGCATGATTACCCTGACAAAGTATAATAACAAAAATGCCGTCATGGACCCTTGTTAACTAGGTTTTGTTAAATAGTACTATTCTTAGCACTTTAATCCCTGCTACTCCCCCTATCGGGGGAGGTCTATATGGCGTGCCTGATTATCCTGGCAAAATATAACAACAAGACATGTGGTCTGGGAACCACTGTTAACTAGGTTGTGTTCATTTTTACTATTCTTACCACTTTAATCCCTGTTACTCCCCCTATCGGGGGCGGTCTATATGGCCTGGCTGATTATCCTGGCAAAATCTAATAACAAGACATGCAGTCTGGGAACCACTGTTAATGTTAACTAGGTTGTGTTAAATTGTACTATTCTTTGCACTTTAATCCCTGTTACTTCCCCTATCAAGGGAGGTCTATATGGCCTGCATGATTACCCTGGCAAAGAATAACAACAAAACATGCGGTCTTGGACCCATGGTGGTACTGGTATAACTAGGTTTTCTTAAGTATTACTATTCTTCGCAGTTTAATCCCTGTGATTGGTCTGTCCTCCTACTTCAAATTTGTCCAAAACACAAGTGGCTGTCTCAAAACAGTCTGGACAGAAGATAGATAGATAGGATAGATAGATATACATAGATTGATAGTTAGATAGAATCGATAGAAGAGAAATAGATAGATTTGTTAAATATATAACTACCCTGACAAAGTATAATAATTAAACATGCGGTCTGGGACCCATGGTAACTAGGTTGTGTAAAGTAGTACTATTCTTAGCACTTTCATCCCTGTAACTCCTCCTATTGGGGGAGGTCTATATGGCCTGCATTATTAGCATGACAAAGTATAACAACAAGACACGCAGTCTGGGACCCATGGTAACTAGGTTGTGTTAAGTAAAACTTTTCTTAGCACTTTAATCCCTCTTACTCCCCCTTTCGGTGGAGTTCTATATGGCCTGCATGATTACCCTGACAAAGTATAACAACAAAACATCTTGTCTGGGACCCATGGTAACTAGGTTGTGTTAAGTAGTACTATTCTTAGAACTGTAATCCCTGTTACTCCCCTATCAAGGGATGTCTACAGGGAGTGCAGAATTATTAGGCAAATGAGTATTTTGACCACATCATCCTCTTTATGCATGTTGTCTTACTCCAAGCTGTATAGGCTCGAAAGCCTACTACCAATTAAGCATATTAGGTGATGTGCATCTCTGTAATGAGAAGGGGTGTGGTCTAATGACATCAACACCCTATATCAGGTGTGCATAATTATTAGGCAACTTCCTTTCCTTTGGCAAAATGGGTCAAAAGAAGGAATTGACAGGCTCAGAAAAGTCAAAAATAGTGAGATATCTTGCAGAGGGATGCAGCACTCTTAAAATTGCAAAGCTTCTGAAGCGTGATCATCAAACAATCAAGCGTTTCATTCAAAATAGTCAACAGGGTTGCAAGAAGCGTGTGGAAAAACCAAGGCGCAAAATAACTGCCCATGAACTGAGAAAAGTCAAGCGTGCAGCTGCCAAGATGCCACTTGCCACCAGTTTGGCCATATTTCAGAGCTGCAACATTACTGGAGTGCCCAAAAGCACAAGGTGTGCAATACTCAGAGACATGGCCAAGGTAAGAAAGGCTGAAAGACGACCACCACTGAACAAGACACACAAGCTGAAACATCAAGACTGGGCCAAGAAATATCTCAAGACTGATTTTTTCTAAGGTTTTATGGACTGATGAAATGAGAGTGAGTCTTGATGGGCCAGATGGATGGGCCCGTGGCTGGATTGGTAAAGGGCAGAGAGCTCCAGCTCGACTCAGACGCCAGCAAGGTGGAGGTGGAGTACTGGTTTGGGCTGGTATCATCAAAGATGAGCTTGTGGGGCCTTTTCGGTTTGAGGATGGAGTCAAGCTCAACTCCCAGTCCTACTGCCAGTTTCTGGAAGACACCTTCTTCAAGCAGTAGTACAGGAAGAAGTCTGCATCCTTCAAGAAAAACATGATTTTCATGCAGGACAATGCTCCATCACACACGTCCAAGTACTCCACAGCGTGGCTGGCAAGAAAGGGTATAAAAGAAGAAAATCTAATGACATGGCCTCCTTGTTCACCTGATCTGAACCCCATTGAGAACCTGTGGTCCATCATCAAATGTGAGATTTACAAGGAGGGAAAACAGTACACCTCTCTGAACAGTGTCTGGGAGGC
The DNA here is from genome assembly GCF_027579735.1 of Bombina bombina. Taxonomy (NCBI): domain Eukaryota; kingdom Metazoa; phylum Chordata; class Amphibia; order Anura; family Bombinatoridae; genus Bombina; species Bombina bombina. Next base: position 319,997,612 of record NC_069506.1, read on the forward strand.
TGTGGTTGCTGCTGCACGCAATGTTGATGGTGAACAGATCAAAACACTGACAGAATCCATGGATGGCAGGCTTTTGAGTGTCCTTGCAAAGAAAGGTGGCTAAATTGGTCACTGATTTGTTTTTGTTTTGTTTTTGAATGTCAGAAATGTATATTTGTGAATGTTGAGATGTTATATTGGTTTCACTGGTAAAAATAAATAATTGAAATGGGTATATATTTGTTTTTTGTTAAGTTGCCTAATAATTATGCACAGTAATAGTCACCTGCACACACAGATATCCCCCTAAAATAGCTATAACTAAAAACAAACTAAAAACTACTTCCAAAACTATTCAGCTTTGATATTAATGAGTTTTTTTGGGTTCATTGAGAACATGGTTGTTGTTCAATAATAAAAATAATCCTCAAAAATACAACTTGCCTAATAATTCTGCACTCCCTGTATATGGCCTGCATGATTACCCTGACAAAGTATAATAACAAAAATGCCGTCATGGACCCTTGTTAACTAGGTTTTGTTAAGTAGTACTATTCTTAGCACTTTAATCCCTGCTACTCCCCCTATCGGGGGAGGTCTATATGGCGTGCCTGATTATCCTGGCAAAATATAACAACAAGACATGTGGTCTGGGAACCACTGTTAACTAGGTTGTGTTCATTTTTACTATTCTTACCACTTTAATCCCTGTTACTCCCCCTATCGGGGGCGGTCTATATGGCCTGGCTGATTATCCTGGCAAAATCTAATAACAAGACATGCAGTCTGGGAACCACTGTTAATGTTAACTAGGTTGTGTTAAATTGTACTATTCTTTGCACTTTAATCCCTGTTACTTCCCCTATCAAGGGAGGTCTATATGGCCTGCATGATTACCCTGGCAAAGAATAACAACAAAACATGCGGTCTTGGACCCATGGTGGTACTGGTATAACTAGGTTTTCTTAAGTATTACTATTCTTCGCAGTTTAATCCCTGTGATTGGTCTGTCCTCCTACTTCAAATTTGTCCAAAACTCAAGTGGCTGTCTCAAAACAGTCTGGACAGAAGATAGATAGATAGGATAGATAGATATACATAGATTGATAGTTAGATAGAATCGATAGAAGAGAAATAGATAGATTTGTTAAATATATAACTACCCTGACAAAGTATAATAATTATACATGCGGTCTGGGACCCATGGTAACTAGGTTGTGTAAAGTAGTACTATTCTTAGCACTTTCATCCCTGTAACTCCTCCTATTGGGGGAGGTCTATATGGCCTGCATTATTAGCATGACAAAGTATAACAACAAGACACGCAGTCTGGGACCCATGGTAACTAGGTTGTGTTAAGTAAAACTTTTCTTAGCACTTTAATCCCTCTTACTCCCCCTTTCGGTGGAGTTCTATATGGCCTGCATGATTACCCTGACAAAGTATAACAACAAAACATCTTGTCTGGGACCCATGGTAACTAGGTTGTGTTAAGTAGTACTATTCTTAGAACTGTAATCCCTGTTACTCCCCTATCAAGGGATGTCTACAGGGAGTGCAGAATTATTAGGCAAATGAGTATTTTGACCACATCATCCTCTTTATGCATGTTGTCTTACTCCAAGCTGTATAGGCTCGAAAGCCTACTACCAATTAAGCATATTAGGTGATGTGCATCTCTGTAATGAGAAGGGGTGTGGTCTAATGACATCAACACCCTATATCAGGTGTGCATAATTATTAGGCAACTTCCTTTCCTTTGGCAAAATGGGTCAAAAGAAGGAATTGACAGGCTCAGAAAAGTCAAAAATAGTGAGATATCTTGCAGAGGGATGCAGCACTCTTAAAATTGCAAAGCTTCTGAAGCGTGATCATCAAACAATCAAGCGTTTCATTCAAAATAGTCAACAGGGTTGCAAGAAGCGTGTGGAAAAACCAAGGCGCAAAATAACTGCCCATGAACTGAGAAAAGTCAAGCGTGCAGCTGCCAAGATGCCACTTGCCACCAGTTTGGCCATATTTCAGAGCTGCAACATTACTGGAGTGCCCAAAAGCACAAGGTGTGCAATACTCAGAGACATGGCCAAGGTAAGAAAGGCTGAAAGACGACCACCACTGAACAAGACACACAAGCTGAAACATCAAGACTGGGCCAAGAAATATCTCAAGACTGATTTTTTCTAAGGTTTTATGGACTGATGAAATGAGAGTGAGTCTTGATGGGCCAGATGGATGGGCCCGTGGCTGGATTGGTAAAGGGCAGAGAGCTCCAGCTCGACTCAGACGCCAGCAAGGTGGAGGTGGAGTACTGGTTTGGGCTGGTATCATCAAAGATGAGCTTGTGGGGCCTTTTCGGTTTGAGGATGGAGTCAAGCTCAACTCCCAGTCCTACTGCCAGTTTCTGGAAGACACCTTCTTCAAGCAGTAGTACAGGAAGAAGTCTGCATCCTTCAAGAAAAACATGATTTTCATGCAGGACAATGCTCCATCACACACGTCCAAGTACTCCACAGCGTGGCTGGCAAGAAAGGGTATAAAAGAAGAAAATCTAATGACATGGCCTCCTTGTTCACCTGATCTGAACCCCATTGAGAACCTGTGGTCCATCATCAAATGTGAGATTTACAAGGAGGGAAAACAGTACACCTCTCTGAACAGTGTCTGGGAGGCTGTGGTTGCTGCTGCACGCAATGTTGATGGTGAACAGATCAAAACACTGACAGAATCCATGGATGGCAGGCTTTTGAGTGTCCTTGCAAAGAAAGGTGGCTAAATTGGTCACTGATTTGTTTTTGTTTTGTTTTTGAATGTCAGAAATGTATATTTGTGAATGTTGAGATGTTATATTGGTTTAACTAGGTTTTCTTAAGTATTACTATTCTTCGCAGTTTAATCCCTGTGATTGGTCTGTCCTCCTACTTCAAATTTGTCCAAAACACAAGTGGCTGTCTCAAAACAGTCTGGACAGAAGATAGATAGATAGGATAGATAGATATACATAGATTGATAGTTAGATAGAATCGATAGAAGAGAAATAGATAGATTTGTTAAATATATAACTACCCTGACAAAGTATAATAATTAAACATGCGGTCTGGGACCCATGGTAACTAGGTTGTGTAAAGTAGTACTATTCTTAGCACTTTCATCCCTGTAACTCCTCCTATTGGGGGAGGTCTATATGGCCTGCATTATTAGCATGACAAAGTATAACAACAAGACACGCAGTCTGGGACCCATGGTAACTAGGTTGTGTTAAGTAAAACTTTTCTTAGCACTTTAATCCCTCTTACTCCCCCTTTCGGTGGAGTTCTATATGGCCTGCATGATTACCCTGACAAAGTATAACAACAAAACATCTTGTCTGGGACCCATGGTAACTAGGTTGTGTTAAGTAGTACTATTCTTAGAACTGTAATCCCTGTTACTCCCCTATCAAGGGATGTCTACAGGGAGTGCAGAATTATTAGGCAAATGAGTATTTTGACCACATCATCCTCTTTATGCATGTTGTCTTACTCCAAGCTGTATAGGCTCGAAAGCCTACTACCAATTAAGCATATTAGGTGATGTGCATCTCTGTAATGAGAAGGGGTGTGGTCTAATGACATCAACACCCTATATCAGGTGTGCATAATTATTAGGCAACTTCCTTTCCTTTGGCAAAATGGGTCAAAAGAAGGAATTGACAGGCTCAGAAAAGTCAAAAATAGTGAGATATCTTGCAGAGGGATGCAGCACTCTTAAAATTGCAAAGCTTCTGAAGCGTGATCATCAAACAATCAAGCGTTTCATTCAAAATAGTCAACAGGGTTGCAAGAAGCGTGTGGAAAAACCAAGGCGCAAAATAACTGCCCATGAACTGAGAAAAGTCAAGCGTGCAGCTGCCAAGATGCCACTTGCCACCAGTTTGGCCATATTTCAGAGCTGCAACATTACTGGAGTGCCCAAAAGCACAAGGTGTGCAATACTCAGAGACATGGCCAAGGTAAGAAAGGCTGAAAGACGACCACCACTGAACAAGACACACAAGCTGAAACGTCAAGACTGGGCCAAGAAATATCTCAAGACTGATTTTTTCTAAGGTTTTATGGACTGATGAAATGAGAGTGAGTCTTGATGGGCCAGATGGATGGGCCCGTGGCTGGATTGGTAAAGGGCAGAGAGCTCCAGCTCGACTCAGACGCCAGCAAGGTGGAGGTGGAGTACTGGTTTGGGCTGGTATCATCAAAGATGAGCTTGTGGGGCCTTTTCGGTTTGAGGATGGAGTCAAGCTCAACTCCCAGTCCTACTGCCAGTTTCTGGAAGACACCTTCTTCAAGCAGTAGGACTGGAAGAAGTCTGCATCCTTCAAGAAAAACATGATTTTCATGCAGGACAATGCTCCATCACACACGTCCAAGTACTCCACAGCGTGGCTGGCAAGAAAGGGTATAAAAGAAGAAAATCTAATGACATGGCCTCCTTGTTCACCTGATCTGAACCCCATTGAGAACCTGTGGTCCATCATCAAATGTGAGATTTACAAGGAGGGAAAACAGTACACCTCTCTGAACAGTGTCTGGGAGGCTGTGGTTGCTGCTGCACGCAATGTTGATGGTGAACAGATCAAAACACTGACAGAATCCATGGATGGCAGGCTTTTGAGTGTCCTTGCAAAGAAAGGTGGCTAAATTGGTCACTGATTTGTTTTTGTTTTGTTTTTGAATGTCAGAAATGTATATTTGTGAATGTTGAGATGTTATATTGGTTTCACTGGTAAAAATAAATAATTGAAATGGGTATATATTTGTTTTTTGTTAAGTTGCCTAATAATTATGCACAGTAATAGTCACCTGCACACACAGATATCCCCCTAAAATAGCTATAACTAAAAACAAACTAAAAACTACTTCCAAAACTATTCAGCTTTGATATTAATGAGTTTTTTTGGGTTCATTGAGAACATGGTTGTTGTTCAATAATAAAAATAATCCTCAAAAATACAACTTGCCTAATAATTCTGCACTCCCTGTATATGGCCTGCATGATTACCCTGACAAAGTATAATAACAAAAATGCCGTCATGGACCCTTGTTAACTAGGTTTTGTTAAGTAGTACTATTCTTAGCACTTTAATCCCTGCTACTCCCCCTATCGGGGGAGGTCTATATGGCGTGCCTGATTATCCTGGCAAAATATAACAACAAGACATGTGGTCTGGGAACCACTGTTAACTAGGTTGTGTTCATTTTTACTATTCTTACCACTTTAATCCCTGTTACTCCCCCTATCGGGGGCGGTCTATATGGCCTGGCTGATTATCCTGGCAAAATCTAATAACAAGACATGCAGTCTGGGAACCACTGTTAATGTTAACTAGGTTGTGTTAAATTGTACTATTCTTTGCACTTTAATCCCTGTTACTTCCCCTATCAAGGGAGGTCTATATGGCCTGCATGATTACCCTGGCAAAGAATAACAACAAAACATGCGGTCTTGGACCCATGGTGGTACTGGTATAACTAGGTTTTCTTAAGTATTACTATTCTTCGCAGTTTAATCCCTGTGATTGGTCTGTCCTCCTACTTCAAATTTGTCCAAAACACAAGTGGCTGTCTCAAAACAGTCTGGACAGAAGATAGATAGATAGGATAGATAGATATACATAGATTGATAGTTAGATAGAATCGATAGAAGAGAAATAGATAGATTTGTTAAATATATAACTACCCTGACAAAGTATAATAATTAAACATGCGGTCTGGGACCCATGGTAACTAGGTTGTGTAAAGTAGTACTATTCTTAGCACTTTCATCCCTGTAACTCCTCCTATTGGGGGAGGTCTATATGGCCTGCATTATTAGCATGACAAAGTATAACAACAAGACACGCAGTCTGGGACCCATGGTAACTAGGTTGTGTTAAGTAAAACTTTTCTTAGCACTTTAATCCCTCTTACTCCCCCTTTCGGTGGAGTTCTATATGGCCTGCATGATTACCCTGACAAAGTATAACAACAAAACATCTTGTCTGGGACCCATGGTAACTAGGTTGTGTTAAGTAGTACTATTCTTAGAACTGTAATCCCTGTTACTCCCCTATCAAGGGATGTCTACAGGGAGTGCAGAATTATTAGGCAAATGAGTATTTTGACCACATCATCCTCTTTATGCATGTTGTCTTACTCCAAGCTGTATAGGCTCGAAAGCCTACTACCAATTAAGCATATTAGGTGATGTGCATCTCTGTAATGAGAAGGGGTGTGGTCTAATGACATCAACACCCTATATCAGGTGTGCATAATTATTAGGCAACTTCCTTTCCTTTGGCAAAATGGGTCAAAAGAAGGAATTGACAGGCTCAGAAAAGTCAAAAATAGTGAGATATCTTGCAGAGGGATGCAGCACTCTTAAAATTGCAAAGCTTCTGAAGCGTGATCATCAAACAATCAAGCGTTTCATTCAAAATAGTCAACAGGGTTGCAAGAAGCGTGTGGAAAAACCAAGGCGCAAAATAACTGCCCATGAACTGAGAAAAGTCAAGCGTGCAGCTGCCAAGATGCCACTTGCCACCAGTTTGGCCATATTTCAGAGCTGCAACATTACTGGAGTGCCCAAAAGCACAAGGTGTGCAATACTCAGAGACATGGCCAAGGTAAGAAAGGCTGAAAGACGACCACCACTGAACAAGACACACAAGCTGAAACATCAAGACTGGGCCAAGAAATATCTCAAGACTGATTTTTTCTAAGGTTTTATGGACTGATGAAATGAGAGTGAGTCTTGATGGGCCAGATGGATGGGCCCGTGGCTGGATTGGTAAAGGGCAGAGAGCTCCAGCTCGACTCAGACGCCAGCAAGGTGGAGGTGGAGTACTGGTTTGGGCTGGTATCATCAAAGATGAGCTTGTGGGGCCTTTTCGGTTTGAGGATGGAGTCAAGCTCAACTCCCAGTCCTACTGCCAGTTTCTGGAAGACACCTTCTTCAAGCAGTAGTACAGGAAGAAGTCTGCATCCTTCAAGAAAAACATGATTTTCATGCAGGACAATGCTCCATCACACACGTCCAAGTACTCCACAGCGTGGCTGGCAAGAAAGGGTATAAAAGAAGAAAATCTAATGACATGGCCTCCTTGTTCACCTGATCTGAACCCCATTGAGAACCTGTGGTCCATCATCAAATGTGAGATTTACAAGGAGGGAAAACAGTACACCTCTCTGAACAGTGTCTGGGAGGCTGTGGTTGCTGCTGCACGCAATGTTGATGGTGAACAGATCAAAACACTGACAGAATCCATGGATGGCAGGCTTTTGAGTGTCCTTGCAAAGAAAGGTGGCTAAATTGGTCACTGATTTGTTTTTGTTTTGTTTTTGAATGTCAGAAATGTATATTTGTGAATGTTGAGATGTTATATTGGTTTCACTGGTAAAAATAAATAATTGAAATGGGTATATATTTGTTTTTTGTTAAGTTGCCTAATAATTATGCACAGTAATAGTCACCTGCACACACAGATATCCCCCTAAAATAGCTATAACTAAAAACAAACTAAAAACTACTTCCAAAACTATTCAGCTTTGATATTAATGAGTTTTTTTGGGTTCATTGAGAACATGGTTGTTGTTCAATAATAAAAATAATCCTCAAAAATACAACTTGCCTAATAATTCTGCACTCCCTGTATATGGCCTGCATGATTACCCTGACAAAGTATAATAACAAAAATGCTGTCATGGACCCTTGTTAACTAGGTTTTGTTAAGTAGTACTATTCTTAGCACTTTAATCCCTGCTACTCCCCCTATCGGGGGAGGTCTATATGGCGTGCCTGATTATCCTGGCAAAATATAACAACAAGACATGTGGTCTGGGAACCACTGTTAACTAGGTTGTGTTCATTTTTACTATTCTTACCACTTTAATCCCTGTTACTCCCCCTATCGGGGGCGGTCTATATGGCCTGGCTGATTATCCTGGCAAAATCTAATAACAAGACATGCAGTCTGGGAACCACTGTTAATGTTAACTAGGTTGTGTTAAATTGTACTATTCTTTGCACTTTAATCCCTGTTACTTCCCCTATCAAGGGAGGTCTATATGGCCTGCATGATTACCCTGGCAAAGTATAACAACAAAACATGCGGTCTTGGACCCATGGTGGTACTGGTATAACTAGGTTTTCTTAAGTATTACTATTCTTCGCAGTTTAATCCCTGTGATTGGTCTGTCCTCCTACTTCAAATTTGTCCAAAACACAAGTGGCTGTCTCAAAACAGTCTGGACAGAAGATAGATAGATAGGATAGATAGATATACATAGATTGATAGTTAGATAGAATCGATAGAAGAGAAATAGATAGATTTGTTAAATATATAACTACCCTGACAAAGTATAATAATTAAACATGCGGTCTGGGACCCATGGTAACTAGGTTGTGTAAAGTAGTACTATTCTTAGTACTTTCATCCCTGTAACTCCTCCTATCGGGGGAGGTCTATATGGCCTGCATTATTAGCATGACAAAGTATAACAACAAGACACGCAGTCTGGGACCCATGGTAACTAGGTTGTGTTAAGTAGTACTTTTCTAAGCACTTTAATCCCTGTTACTCCCCCTATCGGGGGAGGTCTATATGGCCTGCATGATTACCCTGACAAACTATAATAACAAAACATGCGGTCTGGGACCCATGGTGGTTCTGGTATAACTAGGTTTTCTTAAGTATTACTATTCTTCCCAGTTTAATCCCTGTGATTGGTCTGTCCTCCTACTTCAAATTTGTTCAAAACACAAGTGGCTGTCTCAAAACAGTCTGGACAGAAGATAGATAGGATAGACAGATATATATAGATTGATAGTTAGATAGAATCGATAGAAGAGAAATAGATAGATTTGTTAGATATATAACTACCCTGACAAAGTATAATAATTAAACATGCGGTCTGGGACCCATGGTAACTAGGTTGTGTTAAGTAGTACTATTCTTAGCACTTTAATCCCTGTAACTCCCCCTATCGGGGGAGGTCTATATGGCATGCATGATTACCCTGACAAAGTATAACAACAAGACACGCGGTGTGGGACCCATGGTAACTAGCTTGTGTTAATTAGTACTTTTCTTAGCACTTTAATCCCTGTTACCCCCCCTATCGGGGGAGGTCTATATGGCCTGCCTGATTACCCTGACAAAATATAATAATAAGACATGCGGTCTGGGACCCATGGTAACTAGGTTGTGTTTTAAGTAGTACTATTCTTAGCACTTTAATCTCTGTAACTCCCCCTATCGGGGGAGGTCTATATGGCCTGCATGATTACCCTAACAAAATATAATAATAAGACATATGCTCTGGGACCCATGGTAAGTTTGTGTTAAGTAGTACTGTTCTTAGCATTTTAATACCTGTTACTCACCCTATCAGGGGCTGTCTATATGGCCTTCATGATTACCCTAACAAAATATAATAATAAGACATATGCTCTGTGACCCATGGTAAGGTTGTGTTAAGTAGTACTGTTCTTAGCAATTTAATACCTGTTACTCACCCTATCGGGGGAGGTCTATATGGCCTTCATGATTACCCTTACAAAATATAATAACAAGACATGCGGTCTGGGACCCATGGTAACTAGGTTGTGTTAAGTAGTACTGTTCTTAGCATTTTAATAGAAAGATAGAGATGGGCCCAGCACTCACCATCCAATTTCGGGTGCACGCTACAGGGGTTTCTGCACTAACCCTCAAAGTAGACAAATTGTAGAAAAGAGCAGCAGCACCACACTTTATGAACTTTTAACTGCTTTTAATGATGAAACATACAGAAAAACAACGACGTTTCGGTCATCAACTGACCTTAATCATGTTGTATACAAAAGTAACTAAACACACTACTTAAATAGCTATATGGGGAGGGGTCACAGATACCTGTGTGGGTGTGGACCCATATAGTTAACACTTTCATACATCAAACAAAGTAAGGTTCTCAAGCTCCCTCTAGTGGATAAAGGTACTTCATTTTAAGCTTCTATAGTGACCTATAAGACAAGATGTAAATACATATATATTATACAAATATCAATTTAAAATATTCTGACTTTTCAAAAAGCAAATATTACAAAAGCAAAATATGTACATAGATACCACACTTATAACAATATATCCAGATATGTAATATATTCACAGTGTTACTTGCCAATCTATTTCCTTATTCATTCCTAGAGGGGCAAGTGTTTGTAATGTATAGATCCAGAATGTCTCTCTGCTTTTAAGAATAGATTGTCTGTCCCCACCTCTCCTAGGCCTCTTAATCTGCTCTATAACCTGGAATCTCAGTTGGGAGATAGTGTGGCCTGCCTGTAAGAAATGGTTAGAGACTGGAGCGTCCCTATTCCCACATCTTATATTGGATTTGTGTTCAACAATCCTATCCCTTATCCGACGTGTAGACTCACCTATATAAATCTTTGAGCATGGACATTTGATTAAATAAATCACATACTCTGAGTTACATGTAAAGTAACCAGGGATTTTGTATTTCTTACCGGTTAGGGGATGTAGGAAACAGTCACCTCTAATTACATTATTGCAATTACAACACCCTAAGCATGGGAAACAGCCGAATTTAGGTTTAGATATATATGTTTGTGTCTGTTTCTTCCCAGAGCCTAAATCTGCTCTTACTAGTTTATCCCTTAGGTTTTTGCACCTTCTATACGCTGGCATAGGTGGTAATTCGAATTCTTTAATTTGAGGGTTAAGATCTTTAATAACAGACCAGTGTTTTCTAATAATGCTGTTAATATTTTTGCTAAGTGGGTTGAATTGTGAGACAAAGACCATACGTTTATTATCTTTTTCCTGCCTCACTGTATTGCCTCTCAGGATAGAATGTCTAGGAATTTCACTGACTTCTTCTATCTGTTTCTGGATAAGTTGTTTGGGAAAACCTCTCTCAATGAATAATTTACCCATTTCAAGTAATCTGGTATGTGCTGTACTGTCATCTGAGACAATTTTTTTGACCCTCAAAAGTTGGCTTCTAGGAAGGCTATTAATCAAATGAGGGGGGTGGGCACTTTCATACCTCAGAAGACTATTTCTGTCACTCTCTTTCCTATATAGGTCAATTTTTAATGTCCTCCCATCTTTGATTACCTTAGTATCTAAGAAAGCCACTGACTCTTCACTGAAGGTCAACTTAAACTTGATGTGTCTAGTGGACACATTCAAATCAGCCACAAACTCTTGTAGGGAGTCAATGTCGCCCCCCCATATGCCAAACACATCATCGATATATCTGAACCAACATAGTCCATATTGTTGAAACAACTGATTAGTGTATACAAATCTCTCCTCATATACATTCATAAAGATGTTGGCATATGTGGGGGCGACATTTGACCCCATAGCAGTACCCTGACATTGTAGGTAAAATTGATCCTGAAAAAGGAAAAAATTGCAGTAGAGGATGAGTTGTAATAATCCTAAGATAAATTCACACTGAATGTTAGAAAATCTATCATTACTCTGAATAGCCTGTCCAATAGCCCCTAAGCCACTTGTATGTGTAATGGATGTATATAGACTATTCACATCAAGGGTAAAAAGGATACATTTCTCACTTGACACACTCAATTCCTCTAATTTCACAAGGAAGTCACCTGTGTCCTTAATATAGGACATAGATTCCATAGCTAATGGTCTAAGTAGCTTGTCAAGGTATTTGGATACATTTGTCATGATCGAATTAGTACTGGCAACGATTGGACGGCCAGGGGGGGCCTCTCTGTTCTTGTGTATTTTGGGTAATGTATAAAATACAGGTGTAACAAATTCTTCAATCAACAGAAATTTTTGTTCTTTTTCAGTTATCACCCCATTACCCATTGCTTTATTAATATATTTAGCCAACTCACGTTGTATCTCAAATGTTGGGTCTCTGTCTAATAATTTATACACAGTTTTGTCTTGTAATTGGCCCCTAATCTCTTGAATATAGTATTGCTTATCAAGAATGACGGTGGCTCCGCCCTTATCTGCTGGCTTGCAAATAATCTCACTATTGTTTTTCAAACTTAATAGTGCATTGTTTTCAGATCTAGAGAAATTACTCTGTAAGGTTTTCCTGTCCCTATCTGTGACTAGTTGTTTTTGTTTAAGTACATCAATATCCCTCAGAACAAGCTGTATAAAAGTTTCTATGCTGTTGTTATGCACCTGAGGATTAAAATTACTTTTACATCTTAAACCCAAATTTTTGAGAGACAAAGGTTTATTACCATACTCCAAGTCCGCATTAGTATTATGTCCTTGAACACCCTGTAATTGTCCAAAATATACCTTTAGTTTAATGTTGCGGAATAAAGTATGTAATTCTCTTTGTAGCTGAAAAAAGTCCCATCTCGATATGGGACAAAATGACAGTCCTTTGTTGACTACCTGTTTCTCTGTGTCTGTTAGAGTATGTTTGGAAATATTCACCATCAATTCCGCTTGTTCTTGTTCCGTGCCGTCCTCTGTGGCCTGGCTTCTTTTGTTTTGGTATCCATTGTTTTTCCGGCGGTGCTTCCGACCGCCCCTGCGTCTCCTTCGGAGTCCCCCGACGTGTCGCTCGTGGATGACGTAGAAGATGCGCCCGTGTCGCGCATCCGACGTTGCCGTCTCCAATTGGTCGACCCTTGTCGCCTCCTATCGTCGTAATTGGGATCTGTTGCCCATCGATACACCATACCACTGCGATAGTCGTCTTCGTCCCTCTGGAACTTTTGGCGTTTTCGTGCCTCAATGACCTTCTTCATTTCTGCAATATTACTATTCACAGATTGCAGTAATTTATCCACATCCTCGGCCGTCATCATCGCTCTCAATGCTGACTCCTGGCGTGACAGTTCCTCTTTCTGCATATCCAGGTCCCGCTGCAAATAATCCACTGTGAGTACCAAGAGGTCAAAAGAACACTTGTTTAGAATGTAGGTGAATTTTTCACAGTATTCCTTGTTGTCACGCATGAGTGTTGGTCTCACACTCATGCGGAGGCCCCTCGGTATACGTCTTACTCTGTGGTACTCCGCTAGAGTCGTGGCATGTAGCCCATAAGCCAGATTTTTCTTTGATAGTTTCTCAAATTCTTTAGATGATACCTCTGTTGGAGGAGTTTGGAGAAAGTTCCGTGAACCTCGTACTAAGGTGGTAATCCGTGCCGCCTCAAGGTCACTATAGGTAAAAGTCTGTGGTTCAGTTCCATCATTCTTGTTCTCCATGTTTAAATAAAGAGTAGGGAGTGCACGAAGCCCAGTGCAAACAGTCAGGATAGAAAGATAGAGATGGGCCCAGCACTCACCATCCAATTTCGGGTGCACGCTACAGGGGTTTCTGCACTAACCCTCAAAGTAGACAAATTGTAGAAAAGAGCAGCAGCACCACACTTTATGAACTTTTAACTGCTTTTAATGATGAAACATACAGAAAAACAACGACGTTTCGGTCATCAACTGACCTTAATCATGTTGTATACAAAAGTAACTAAACACACTACTTAAATAGCTATATGGGGAGGGGTCACAGATACCTGTGTGGGTGTGGACCCATATAGTTAACACATTCATACATCAAACAAAGTAAGGTTCTCAAGCTCCCTCTAGTGGATAAAGGTACTTCATTTTAAGCTTCTATAGTGACCTATAAGACAAGATGTAAATACAGAGAGACATTCTGGATCTATACATTACAAACACTTGCCCCTCTAGGAATGAATAAGGAAATAGATTGGCAAGTAACACTGTGAATATATTACATATCTGGATATATTGTTATAAGTGTGGTATCTATGTACATATTTTGCTTTTGTAATATTTGCTTTTTGAAAAGTCAGAATATTTTAAATTGATATTTGTATAATATATATGTATTTACATCTTGTCTTATAGGTCACTATAGAAGCTTAAAATGAAGTACCTTTATCCACTAGAGGGAGCTTGAGAACCTTACTTTGTTTGATGTATGAAAGTGTTAACTATATGGGTCCACACCCACACAGGTATCTGTGACCCCTCCCCATATAGCTATTTAAGTAGTGTGTTTAGTTACTTTTGTATACAACATGATTAAGGTCAGTTGATGACCGAAACGTCGTTGTTTTTCTGTATGTTTCATCATTAAAAGCAGTTAAAAGTTCATAAAGTGTGGTGCTGCTGCTCTTTTCTACAACTTAGCATTTTAATACCTGTTACTCACCCTATCGGGGGAGGTCTATATGGCCTGCATGATTACCCTGACAAACTATAATAACAAAACATGCGGTCTGGGACCCATGGTGGTTCTGGTATAACTAGGTTTTCTTAAGTATTACTATTCTTCCCAGTTTAATCCCTGTGATTGGTCTGTCCTCCTACTTCAAATTTGTTCAAAACACAAGTGGCTGTCTCAAAACAGTCTGGACAGAAGATAGATAGGATAGACAGATATATATAGATTGATAGTTAGATAGAATCGATAGAAGAGAAATAGATAGATTTGTTAGATATATAACTACCCTGACAAAGTATAATAATTAAACATGCGGTCTGGGACCCATGGTAACTAGGTTGTGTTAAGTAGTACTATTCTTAGCACTTTAATCCCTGTAACTCCCCCTATCGGGGGAGGTCTATATGGCATGCATGATTACCCTGACAAAGTATAACAACAAGACACGCGGTGTGGGACCCATGGTAACTAGCTTGTGTTAATTAGTACTTTTCTTAGCACTTTAATCCCTGTTACCCGCCCCTATCGGGGGAGGTCTATATGGCCTGCCTGATTACCCTGACAAAATATAATAATAAGACATGCGGTCTGGGACCCATGGTAACTAGGTTGTGTTTTAAGTAGTACTATTCTTAGCACTTTAATCTCTGTAACTCCCCCTATCGGGGGAGGTCTATATGGCCTGCATGATTACCCTAATAAAATATAATAATAAGACATATGCTCTGGGACCCATGGTAAGTTTGTGTTAAGTAGTACTGTTCTTAGCATTTTAATACCTGTTACTCACCCTATCAGGGGCGGTCTATATGGCCTTCATGATTACCCTAACAAAATATAATAATAAGACATATGCTCTGTGACCCATGGTAAGGTTGTGTTAAGTAGTACTGTTCTTAGCAATTTAATACCTGTTACTCACCCTATCGGGGGAGGTCTATATGGCCTTCATGATTACCCTTACAAAATATAATAACAAGACATGCGGTCTGGGACCCATGGTAACTAGGTTGTGTTAAGTAGTACTGTTCTTAGCATTTTAATACCTGTTACTCACCCTATAGGGGGAGGTCTATATGGCCTGCATGATTACCCTAACAAAATATAATAATAAGACATAAGCTCTGGGACCCATGTTAAGTTTGTGTTAAGTAGTACTGTTCTTAGCATTTTAATACCTGTTACTCACCCTATCGGGGGAGGTCTATATGGCCTGCATGATTACCCTTACAAAATATAATAACAAGACATGCGGTCTGGGACCCATGGTAACTAGGTTGTGTTAAGTAGTACTGTTCTTATTAGTTTAATACCTGTTACAACACCGAATGGTGGGAGGTCTAAATGGCCTGCATGATTAGCCGCACCAAACCAAAAAAAAAGGCATGCGGTCTTGGACTAAGACCCATGGCTAACTCGGTTGTGTAAAGTAGTACTATTCTTAGCACTTTTATCCCTGTTACTTCAAGGCCTCTCGGGGGTGGTCTACATGGCCATCATGATTAGCCTAACAAAGTACAACAATAAAACCTTGGCTCTGGAAAGCCCGTTAATTGGCTGTATTTTGCTAGTACTGTTCTTATTAGTTTAATACCTGTTACAACACCGAATGGTGGGAGGTCTATATGGCCTGCATGATTAGCCGCACCAAACCAAAAAAAAAGGCATGCAGTCTTGGACTAAGACCCATGGCTAACTCGGTTGTGTAAAGTAGGACTATTCTTAGCACTTTCATCCCTGGTCTACATGGCCATCATGATTACCCTCACCAAAATATAACAACAAGACGTGCGGTCAGGGAACCATGGTAAGGCTACTTCCTTTCGCAAAATCGAGTATACCAGTTGCAGGCAGAGGTTCTGACCCTGCATTATGGCTGCACCTCTCCCTAAAAGAGGCATCCATTACAGAGTCTGTGGGCATGCAAAGAGCTGCCCTGCCTAAAAGGAGCAGCAAGGCAGTACAGGTCGTTCTCCTTCAGCCGTTTTATACGATGGCCCACGGCCACGACCCTCAACAGCCACAACAGAATGATACACCACATATGCCATCCTTTTGAACAATAGAGTACAGTAAAGTACTTCCCACGACTCAGTTTCTTTTGGCACAGGTTGCAAATGCCATCGCTGTTGTCAGAGGCAGACACACAAAAAAAATGCCACACTGCTGAGCTCTGCGATGACGGCATTCTGGTGGTGGCAACAGCATGCGTTGATTGGCGTGCTGTCTGGCTGACCCCGGGTGCCGATGCATGCTGTCTGACTGTGCCACTAGCTCCTTGCGACGGCCTCCCCCTGCTTCCAACTTGTCTCCTCCTCCTCCTCTCTGTCTCCCCATCTGAACTTTCCCCCTCTTCTTCTTCTCTTCTAGCAGGCACCCACGTGACATCCACCGACACATCATCATCAACCGCTTCACTTGTATCTGACACATCAAGAAAGGAAGCAGCAGCGGGTACAACATCATCATCATCATCATCACACCGTACCTCCATGTCTGTAATGCTGCCTGACTGAGACATATCACTGTTATCTACATCCTCTGTCAATGATGGTTGCGCATCACTCATTTCTTCCAACTGATGTGTCAATAACTCCTGTGACAGATCAAGTGAAGCGGCTGTGGTGCTAGTGTTGGTGGTGGCGACAGGCGGGCGAGTGGCACTGGTCACTTGAGACGTGCCCAAAGCACAGCTGGACGTAGATGGTGCGTCAAGGTTAGGAGGACTAGGAGCGGAAGCTGTAGAAGATTGGGTGTCCTGTGTTAGCCATTCAGCTAGGTTCTCCTCAGAACTTTTCGCGTCCCCCCTGGCACCCGGCGTCTGAGCAATGTGCATATTTGTAGGGTCTAAAGGAATCACAGCACCATGACCACGACAGAACCTGCGGGGTGGCCTGCCTCTGCCTGTCATTTTTTTTTAAATGGACACTTACAATACTATTACACAAATTATGAGTGGTGGCACTGGGCAAGTGGGCACAGACTGACAACAAAAAAAAGTCTGATGTTTCAAAGTCAAAAATGTTTATTTTTTAAATATTAGAAGTACTGTGACAACAAATATGATTGTTGGTACTAGTTGGCAAATGGGCCTGTCTGGCATACACGCTGGGAGTAAGGCAACTGCAATTAGATTAAACTAGCTGAGTCATGCTTCTTAGTCCAAAATTTTTTTGTAAAAAAAATTTGACAATACTGTTAGAACAAATATGATTGGTGGCACTAGTTGGAAACGGCAAGTGGGCCTGGCACACAGGCTAGCAGGCAGGCAACTGCAATTCAATGGCACTAGGAGACTGAAGATTCACAGTCAAAAAAGTTATGATTTAAAAAAAAATTCAATACTGTTACAACAAATATGATTGGTGGGAATAGTTGGCTAGTGGGCCTGGCACACACACTGGCAGGCAGGAGTAAACTGCAATTCAATGGCACTAGCAAACTGATGATTCAAAATCTAACAATTTTTTTATTTTAAATATTAACAATACTGTTACAACAAATATGATTGGTGTAACTAGTTGGCAAGTGGGCCTGGCACACAGGTTGGCAGGCAGGCAACTGCAATTCAATGGCACTAGGAGACTGAAGATTCACAGTCAAAAATGTTATGATTTAAAAAAAAATCAATACTGTTACAAGAAATATGATTGGTGGCACTAGTTGGCTAGTGGGCCTGGCACACACGCTGGCAGGCAGGAGGAAACTGCAATTCAATGGCACTATAAAACTGATGATTCACAATCTAACAATGTTTTATTTTAAATATTAACAATAATGTTACAACAAATATGATTGGTGTAACTAGTTGGCAAGTGGGCCTGGCACAAACGCTGGCAGGCAGGCAGGCAACTGCAATTCAATGGCACTAGGAGACTGAAGATTCACAGTCAAAAAACTTATGATTTAAAAAATTTTCAATACTGTTACAAGAAATATGATCGGTGGCACTAGTTGGCTAGTGCGCCTGGCACACACACTGGCAGGCAGGAGGAAACTGCAATTCAATGGCACTAGCAAACTGATGATTCACAATCTAACAATTTTTTTATTTTAAATATTAACAATAATGTTACAACAAATATGATTGGTGTAACTAGTTGGCAAGTGGGCCTGGCACACAGGCTGGCAGGCAGGCAACTGCAATCAATTCAATGGCACTAGGAGACAGAAGATTCACAGTCAAAAAAGTTATGATTTTAAAAAAATTCAATACTGTTACAAGAAATATGATTGGTGGCACTAGTTGGCTAGTGGGCCTGGCACACACGCTGGCAGGCAGGAGGAAACTGCAATTCAATGGCACTAGCAAACTGATGATTCACAATCTAACAATTTTTTATTTTAAATATTAACAATACTGTTACAACAAATATGATTGGTGTAACTAGTTGGCAAGTGGGCCTGGCACACACGCTGGCAGGCAGGCAACTGCAATTCAATGGCACTAGGAGACTGAAGATTCACAGTCAAAAAAGTTATGATTGAAAAAAAATTCAATACTGTTACAAGAAATATGATTGGTGGCACTTGTTGGCTAGTGGGCCTGGCACACACGCTGGCAGGCAGGAGGAAACTGCAATTCAATGGCACTAGCAAACTGATGATTCACAATCTAACAATTTTTTATTTTTAATATTAACAATAATGTTACAACAAATATGATTGGTGTAACTAGTTGGCAAGTGGGCCTGGCACACACGCTGGCAGGCAGGCAACTGCAATTCAATGGCACTAGGAGACTCAAGATTCACAGTCAAAAAACTTATGATTTAAAAAATTTTCAATACTGTTACAAGAAATATGATTGGTGGCACTAGTGGGCCTGGCACACACGCTGGCAGGCAGGAGGAAACTGCAATTCAAAGGTAGTAGCAAACTGATGATTCACAATCTAACAATTTTTTTATTTTAAATATTAACAATACTGTTACAACAAATATGATTGGTGTAACTAGTTGGCAAGTGGGCCTGGCACACAGGCTGGCAGGCAGGCAACTGCAATTCAATGGCACTAGGAGACTGAAGATTCACAGTAAAAAAACTTATGATTTAAAAAAATTTCAATACTGTTACAAGAAATATGATTGGTGGCACTTGTTGGCTAGTGGGCCTGGCACACACGCTGGCAGGCAGGAAACTGCAATTCAATGGCACTAGCAGACTGATGATTCACAATCTAAGAATTTATTATTTTAAATATTTATAATACTGTTACAACAAATATGATTGGTGTAACTAGTTGGCAAGTGGCCTGGCACACACGCTGGCAGGCAGGCAACTGCAATTCAAAGGCACTAGCAGACTGATGATTCAGAGGCAAAAAATTATTTATTCTAAATATTTACTATACTGTTATAACAAATATTATTGGTGGGAATAGTTGGCAGCAAGTGGGCCTGGCACACACGCTGGCAGGCAGGCAACTGCAATTGGATTACACTAACAGACTGATCTTTCAAAAATGTATTATTTTTAATATTTAAACTACTGTTATAACAAATATGATTGGTGGCACCAGTTGGCAAGTGGGCCTGGCACACACGCTGGCTGGCAGGCAACTGCAATTCAATTGCACTAGCAGGCCAATGATTCACAGTCAACAAATATTTTATTTTAAATATTTACACTACTGTTATAACAAATATGATTGGTGTAACTAGTTGGCAAGTGGGCCTGGCACACACGCTGGCAGGCAGGCAACAGCAAATTAAATAACAATAGCTGAGTGATGTAACAGTTTGTTTTTACAAAACTTACAAAAATGTTACAACAGATAGGAGTAATGGCACTCAGGATAGAACTAGGCACAGTATGTGCTGGCAGCCTGACACACAGGCTGGCACTAGTGGTGGCAGGCTGGCCTGTGAACTAAGATTAAATAACACTCGAAGAGTGATGTAAAAGTTTTTTTTTACAAAATGTAATATTATGTTACACCAGATAGGAGTCGTGGACTGGCACTGAGGATGGAAGTAGGCACAGTATATGATGGCAGCCTGACACACAGGCTGGCACTAATGGCAGCCTGGCTGGCCTGGCAACTAAAATTAAATAACACAAGAAGAGGACTGATGTAAAAATTTTTTTTATATAAAAACATAATTTATGTAAGAACTTACCTGATAAATTAATTTCTTTCATATTAGCAAGAGTCCATGAGCTAGTGACGTATGGGATATACATTCCTACCAGGAGGGGCAAAGTTTCCCAAACCTCAAAATGCCTATAAATACACCCCTCACCACACCCACAAATCAGTTTAACGAATAGCCAAGAAGTGGGGTGATAAGAAAAAAGTGCGAAGCATAAATATAAGGAATTGGAATAATTGTGCTTTATACAAAAAAATCATAACCACCACAAAAAAGGGTGGGCCTCATGGACTCTTGCTAATATGAAAGAAATGAATTTATCAGGTAAGTTCTTACATAAATTATGTTTTCTTTCATGTAATTAGCAAGGGTCCATGAGCTAGTGACGTATGGGATAATGACTACCCAAGATGTGGATTTTCCACGCAAGAGTCACTAGAGAGGGAGGGATAAAATAAAGACAGCCAATTCCGCTGAAAACAATGCACACCCAAAATAAAGTTCAAATCTTATAATGAAAAAAACTGAAATTATAAGCAGAAGAATCAAACTGAAACAGCTGCCTGAAGTACTTTTCTACCAAAAACTGCTTCAGAAGAAGAAAACACATCAAAATGGTAGAATTTAGTGAAAGTATGCAAAGAAGACCAAGTTGCTGCTTTGCAAATCTGATCAACCGAAGCTTCATTCCTAAACGCCCAGGAAGTAGAAACTGACCTAGTAGAATGAGCTGTAATCCTTTGAGGCGGAGTTTTACCCGACTCGACATAAACATGATGAATTAAAGATTTCAACCAAGATGCCAAAGAAATGGCAGAGGCCTTCTGACCTTTCCTAGAACCGGAAAAGATAACAAATAGACTAGAAGTCTTACGGAAATTCTTAGTAGCTTCAACATAATATTTCAAAGCTCTAACTACATCCAAAGAATGCAATGATTTCTCCTTAGAATTCTTAGGATTAGGACATAATGAAGGAACCACAATTTCTCTACTAATGTTGTTAGAATTCACAACCTTAGGTAAAAATTTTAAAGAAGATCGCAACACCGCCTTATCCTGGTGAAAAATCAGAAAAGGAGACTCACAAGAAAGAGCAGATAATTCAGAAACTCTTCTGGCAGAAGAGATGGCCAAAAGGAACAAAACTTTCCAAGAAAGTAATTTAATGTCCAATGAATGCATAGGTTCAAACGGAGGAGCTTGAAGAGCCCCCAGAACCAAATTCAAACTCCAAGGAGGAGAAATTGACTTAATGTCAGGTTTTATACGAACCAAAGCTTGTACAAAACAATGAATATCAGGAAGATTAGCAATCTTTCTGTGAAAAAGAACAGAAAGAGCAGAGATTTGTCCTTTCAAGGAACTTGCAGACAAACCTTTATCCAAACCATCCTGAAGAAACTGTAAAATTCTCGGAATTCTAAAAGAATGCCAGGAAAAATGATGAGAAAGACACCAAGAAATATAAGTCTTCCAGACTCTATAATATATCTCCCTAGATACGGATTTACGAGCCTGTAACATAGTATTAATCACAGAGTCAGAGAAACCTCTTTGACTAAGAATCAAGCGTTCAATCTCCATACCTTTAAATTTAAGGATTTGAGATCCTGATGGAAAAAAGGACCTTGCGACAGAAGGTCTGGTCTTAACGGAAGAGTCCACGGTTGGCAAGAGGCCATCCTAACAAGATCCGCATACCAAAACCTGTGAGGCCATGCTGGAGCTACCAGCAGAACAAACGAGCATTCCTTCAGAATCTTGGAGATTACTCTTGGAAGAAGAACTAGAGGCGGGAAGATATAGGCAGGATGATACTTCCAAGGAAGTGACAATGCATCCACTGCTTCCGCTTGAGGATCCCTGGATCTGGACAGATACCTGGGAAGTTTCTTGTTTAGATGAGAGGCCATCAGATCTATTTCTGGAAGTCCCCACATTTGAACAATCTGAAGAAATACCTCTGGGTGAAGAGACCATTCGCCCGGATGTAACGTTTGGCGACTGAGATAATCCGCTTCCCAATTGTCTATACCTGGGATATGAACCGCAGAAACTAGACAGGAGCTGGATTCCCCCCATACCAGAATTTGAGATACTTCTTTCATAGCCAGAGGACTGTGAGTATGATTGATGTATGCCACAGTTGTGACATTGTCTGTCTGAAAACAAATGAACGATTCTCTCTTTAGAAGAGGCCATGACTGAAGAGCTCTGAAAATTGCACGGAGTTCCAAAATATTGATCAGTAATCTCACCTCCTGAGATTCCCAAACCCCTTGTGCTGTCAGAGACCCCCACACAGCTCCCCAACCTGTAAGACTTGCATCTGTTGAAATTACAGTCCAGGTCGGAAGAACAAAAGAAGCCCCCTGAACTAAACGATGGTGATCTGTCCACCACATCAGAGAGTGTCGTACAATCGGTTTTAAAGATATTAATTGAGATATCTTTGTGTAATCCCTGCACCACTGGTTCAGCATACAGAGCTGAAGAGGTCGCATGTGAAAACGAGCAAAGGGAATCGCGTCCGATGCAGCAGTCATAAGACCTAGAATTTCCATGCATAAGGCTACCGAAGGGAATGATTGTGACTGAAGGTTTCGACAAGCTGATATCAATTTTAGACGTCTCTTGTCTGTCAAAGACAGAGTCATGGACACTGAATCTATCTGGAAACCTAAAAAGGTTACCCTTGTCTGAGGAATCAATGAACTTTTTGGTAAATTGATCCTCCAACCATGATCTTGAAGAAACAACACAAGTCGATTCGTATGAGATTCTGCTAAATGTGAAGACTGAGCAAGTACCAAGATATCGTCCAAATAAGGAAATACCACAATACCCTGCTCTCTGATTACAGACAGAAGGGCACCGAGAACCTTTGTAAAAATTCTTGGAGCTGTTGCTAGGCCAAACGGTAGAGCCACAAACTGGTAATGCTTGTCTAGGAAAGAGAATCTCAGAAACTGATAGTGATCTGGATGAATCGGAATATGCAGATATGCATCCTGTAAATCTATTGTAGACATATAATGCCCTTGCTGAACAAAAGGCAGGATAGTCCTTACAGTTACCATTTTGAATGTTGGTATCCTTACATAACGATTCAATATTTTTAGATCCAGAACTGGTCTGAAGGAATTCTCCTTCTTTGGTACAATGAAGAGATTTGAATAAAACCCCAGCCCCTGTTCCAGAACTGGAACTGGCATAATTACTCCAGCCAACTCTAGATCTGAAACACATTTCAGAAATGCTCGAGCCTTCGCTGGGTTTACTGGGACACGGGAAAGAAAAAATCTCTTTGCAGGAGGCCTTATCTTGAAGCCAATTCTGTACCCTTCTGAAACAATGTTCTGAATCCAAAGATTGTGAATGGAATTGATCCAAATTTCTAAATTTTCTAAAAGGCTTGGATTTATTCCAGACTGGAGATGGTTTCCAAACTGATACCGCTCCTGAGGATGAAGGATCAGGCTTTTGTTCCTTGTTGTGACGAAAGGAACGAAAACGATTATTAGACCTAAATTTACCTTTAGATTTTTTATCCTGTGGTAAAAAAGTTCCTTTCCCTCCAGTAACAGTTGAGATAATAGAATCCAACTGAGAACCAAATAATTTATTACCCTGGAAAGAAAGGGAAAGCAGAGTAGACTTAGAAGACATATCAGCATTCCAAGTTTTAAGCCATAAAGCTCTTCTAGCTAAAATAGCTAGAGACATATACCTGACATCAACTCTAATGATATCAAAGATGGCATCACAAATAAAATTATTAGCATGTTGAAGAAGATTAATAATGCTATGAGAATTATGATCTGTTACTTTTTGCGCTAAAGCTTCTAACCAAAAAGTTGAAGCTGCAGCAACATCCGATATAGCAGGTCTAAGAAGATTACCTGAACACAAGTAAGCTTTTCTTAGAAAGGATTCAATTTTCCTATCTAAAGGATCCTTAAAAGAAGTACTATCTGCCGTAGGAATAGTAGTACGCTTAGCAAGAGTAGAGACAGCCCCATCAACCTTAGGGATTTTGTCCCAAAACTCTAATCTGTCAGATGGCACAGGATATAATTGCTTAAAACGTTTAGAAGGAGTAAATGAATTACCCAAATTATTCCATTCCCTGGAAATTACTTCAGAAATAGCATCAGGGACAGGAAAAACTTCTGGAATAACTACAGGAGATTTAAAAACCTTATTTAAATGTTTAGATTTAGTATCAAGAGGACCAGAATCCTCTATTTCTAATGCAATTAGGACTTCTTTAAGTAAAGAACGAATAAATTCCATTATAAATAAATATGAAGATTTATCAACATCAACCTCTGAGACAGAATCCTCTGAACCAGAAGAACCATTATCAGAATCAGAATGATGATGTTCATTTAAAAATTAATCTGAAAAATGAGAAGTTTTAAAAGACTTTTTACGTTTACTAGAAGGAGGAATAACAGACATAGCCTTCTTAATGGATTTAGAAACAAAATCTCTTATGTTATCAGGAACACTCTGAGTATTAGAAGTTGACGGAACAGCAACAGCTAATTTAACAGTACTAAAGGAAATATTATCTGCATTAACAAGTTTGTCATGACAATCAGTACAAACAACAGCTGGAGGAACAGATACCACAAGTTTACAGCAGATACACTTAGCTTTGGTAGATCCAGCACCAGGCAGCGATTTTCCAGAAGTATCTTCTGACTCAGTGTCAACGTGGGACATCTTGCAATATGTAATAGAAAAAACAACATATAAAGCAAAATTGATCAAATTCCTTAAATGACAGTTTCAGGAATGGGAAAAAATGCCAGTGAACAAGCTTCTAGCAACCAGAAGCAATAAATAATGAGACTTAAATAATGTGGAGACAATAGTGACGCCCATATTTTTTTAGCGCCAAAAAAGACGCCCACATTATTTGGCGCCTAAATGCTTTTGGCGCCAAAAATAACGCCACATCCGGTACGCCGACACTTTTGGCGCAAAAAAACATAAAAAATTACGCAACTTCCGGCGACAAGTATGACGCCGGAAACAGAAAAAAATTTTGCGCCAAAAAAGAATGACGCAATAAAATGAAGCATTTTCAGCCCCCGCGAGCCTAACAGCCCACAGGGAAAAAAGTCAAATTTTAAGGTAAGAAAAAATTGATTTATTCATATGCATTATCCCAAATATGAAACTGACTGTCTGAAATAAGGAACGTTGAACATCCTGAGTCAAGGCAAATAAATGTTTGAATACATATATTTAGAACTTTATAAAAAAAAGTGCCCAACCATAGCTTAGAGTGTCACAGAAAATAAGACTTACTTACCCCAGGACACTCATCTACATGTTGTAGAAAGCCAAACCAGTACTGAAACGAAAATCAGTAGAGGTAATGGTATATATAAGAGTATATCGTCGATCTGAAAAGGGAGGTAAGAGATGAATCTCTACGACCGATAACAGAGAACCTATGAAATAGACCCCGTAGAAGGAGATCATTGAATTCAAATAGGCAATACTCTCCTCACATCCCTCTGACATTCACTGCACGCTGAGAGGAAAACTAGGCTCCAACCTGCTGCGGAGCGCATATCAACGTAGAATCTAGCACAAACTTACTTCACCACCTCCATAGGAGGCAAAGTTTGTAAAACTGATTTGTGGGTGTGGTGAGGGGTGTATTTATAGGCATTTTGAGGTTTGGGAAACTTTGCCCCTCCTGGTAGGAATGTATATCCCATACGTCACTAGCTCATGGACTCTTGCTAATTACATGAAAGAAATTTACACTAATGTTGTTACACCAGATATAAGTGGTGGAAAAAAAATATATTAATCTGTATCACACTATATGATGTGGGCCAGAAACACACAGGCCTGATGGAAAAAGAAATTAAATTACACTAGCAAAATGATTTATTTTATTTTTTTAACTTTAAAATAATGTAAAGCAGATATGAGTCGTGGCTGGTAGGTAGGACAGCAATTTACCACAGTATGCTGTGTAAGTGAGAAAGACACAGGCCTGATAGAAAATGAAATTAGATTACACTAGCAAAATAATTTAAAGGGTTTTTTTTTGGAATTTAAAAAAAGGTTAAGCACATATGAGTTGTGGCTGATAGACTAGGGAGGGCATCAATTAACCACAGTAGGCTCTGTAAGTCAGATACACACAGGCCTGATAGAAAATAAAATTAGATTACACTAGCAAAATGATTTAAAGTTTTTTTTTTTTTAATTTTAATTTAAATTAAAAGGTTAAGCCGGTTGGGCCGGCTGCTAGCCTTGGTAGGGCAGCAATTAACCACAGTACGCTCTGTAAGTCAGATACACGTAGGCCTGATAGAAAATAAAATTAGATTACACTAGCAAAATTATTTAAAGTTTTTTTGGGGGGAATTTAAAAAAAAGTTAAGCACATATGAGTCTTGGCTGATAGACTGGGGAGTGCAGCAATTAAACACAGTAAGCTCTGTAAGTCAGCAAAACACACAGGCCTGATAGAAAATGAAATTAGATTACACTAGCAAAATGATTTAAAAGTTTTTTTTAAAATGTAAAATAATGTTATAAGCAGATATGAGTGGTGGCTGGCACAGAGCAATGAACCACAGTTTATGCTGTGTGAGCCTGAGACACAGGCCTGATAGAAAATGAAAATAAATTACACTAGCAAAATAATTTCAAATTTTTGTTGGTTAAATTTAAACTAATGTTAAGCAGATATCAGTGGTGGCACTAATCACAGCATATGCTGTGAGCCTCACACACAGGCTTAAAGCCAGGCAAATGCAAATAAAAATACAAAGAAAAAAAGAAAAAAAAAACACTGAAGTTATAGCCCTAAAAAGGGCTTTTTGGGGTGCTGTCCTTGCAGCAGAGATGAGATGAGTCCTTCAGGACTGTAGTGAACACTAAATACACTAGCCTAGCTATCTATTTCCCTATAATGTCAGCAGCAGCAACACAAAAGCTCCTCTCACTAAGAAAGCAAGGTCGTAATGAGTCTAAAATGGCTGCTGCCAAGAAGCTGGGAGGGTCTGTGAAGGAGTGTCTGATGCTGATTGGCTCTAATGTGTCAGAAGGCTGTGACATACAGGGTCAAAGTTTCCTCAATGATGACACATAGGGGGCGGATCGAACATCGCATATGTTCGCCCGTAGTGGCTAAGTTCGCGGTGAACTGTTCGCGGGCGAACAGTTCGGGACATCACTATTAGGAATTAAGTATGGGTGTTTTTAACCATTACAGGCAACCCTGAATTTATTGGAGGTATAGAATCTAAAGTCTTCCACGAATGGAAGGAGAAGGGTTTGGAATTAGTAATACAGGTAATAGACTTGACACAGGGCATAGTTAAATCATTTGAGTCACTCAGGCAAGAATTTGATATCTCGCATAAAGATTTTTTTGCGTACCTGCAAATCAGGCATTATATTAAATCATTCAAGATTTAAATTTTGTATGAGGACCAATAATCAAGGGATGCACCCTGTTCAGAGCAGGGTTTTACTCTATTTAATTTTGGTACGGGTTAGTCATGGAAAGAGAGGGGATAAACATTTTGGATAACCTCACGCTAAAATGGATAGAAGATTGTAGTTCAATAATTAGTCTAATAATTCAGATAAGTGTACAGAGGGCTTGGAAAGCAACTACATATATTTCATGGCGCGAATCTCATCTTAAACTTTTAAATAGAGCATATATTACACCTAGAAATGGAAGATATATAGAGGGCGACTCCTAGTGCAGATCAGTTAGCTTTAAATTCTCCCACTAACAACTCCCCTTGGAAGAATACTCACACAATGGGAAGCACACTATAGTGCTAATGCAGCCTGCTGGGTATATTGCAGTGGCCCAGCGCACATATACACTCTGGTAATGAACAGTTCCAAGGTTTTTTTGCAGGATGTTCCAATAAAACAACAGGAGACTTCAGTGGATAAAAGGAACTTTATAAAAATCAATGAATCATATAAAAACAGGTACAGATACAAATTGTTTAGTTTGCAAACAATGTTGTTTGATATGTCATATTATGCTTCTATATGTTTATGTGTAAATATCTTTTTGTTTGGTAATACATTGTATAACTTTGTGGATATGCACTTTTCAGATTATAGCTAAGCAATGCAGCTTTTCATTAAAAAGGCAAATGCACCTGTGAGAATAGAGAAAGGGTGTGCACTGGGTGTAACTCATACCCTAATCGGTTCTAGGTTACATAAATAGGAGACTTCAGCTATTGATCAGTATTACTTGCCTGAGGAAACAGAGTGGTTAACTCTGAGAAACGCGTAGCGTGTTTTACTGACTGTTTTTATATGATTCATTGATTTTTATAAAGTTCCTTTTATCCACTGAAGTCTCCTGTTGTTTTATTGGAACATCCTGCAAAAAACCTTGGAACTGTTCATTAACAGAGTGTATATGTGCGCTGGGCCACTGCAATATACCCAGCAGGCTGCATTAGCACTATAGTGTGCTTCCCACTGTGTGAGTATTCTTCCAAGGGGAGTTGTTAGTGGGAGAATTTAAAGCTAACTGATCTGCACTAGGAGTCGCCCTCTATATATCTTCCATTTCTACAGATTGCCATAACAATTTAACAGGAGCAGCTGCCCTGCCATCTGGTGCACAGTCAACTGGGACACTGCTGAGTTCCCAGAGCGTTCACCTTGGCATTATCTTTGCCTTCACAATTTGTGAGTATAAAATTTATATCTGATTATATCTGTCCAGTTCTATATTGGCTACATTAGGAGGCGCCCTTTCTCTTTTTGTCTCATATATTACACCTAGTCGCTAAGCCAGCTGGGAGGGAGATAGAAATAAGAATGCTGCATGTCACAGATGTAATTACCCCACAGCTTATGTGATGCACTGTATCTGGTATTGTCCCAAGGTAAGGGAACTTTGGTTTAAAATGACATTCAGGCTATCTAAGACGATCAGACAGTATATTACCTACAAAAAGAAGATGTTATATTCTTAATAGAAGGTAAATGGGAGAATGTTTGCTCTAAATTTATTAATATTGTAATTATGTGTCTGAGAAATGTAATCTTCTCCACATGGAAATCCAAAAAAAAAACCGAGTTTTAAACAACTGCTAAATACTATCAAAGCAAAATTTATTTTACAACACTTGGATTATATGTTAAGGGGACATGAGACTCAAAAAAAATATTTCATGTTTCGGATGGGGCATACAAGTTTAAACAATTTTGCTTGAATTGCCAAATTTGCATTGTTCCATTGATATTCTTTATTAAAGGAGCAGCATTGCAATACAGGAAGCTTACTGAACACATTCAGTGAACCAATAGCAAGAGGTATATATGTGCTGCCACCAATCAGCAGCTAGTACCCAGTAGTGCATTGCTGCTCCTGAGGTATTCTTTTCAACAAATTTTACCAAGAGAACGGTGCAAATAAGATAATAGAAGCAAATTGGAAAGTTGTTTGGAATTGGTAACTCCTTTTGAATCATGGAAGAGATGTTTTGGGTTTCATGTCCCTTTAAATGCAGAATTAGACATCAAGAACTGGGGCTGCTAGATAAAGACTATGCCTGTAAATGTACAAAAGTAATATATATATATATACATTTGTTAATACTTTATATGTGCAAAATGCCATGTTAAGGGGGGATATTATACAGATTTAAGTTTTTTTTCTGTTTTTTTTTCTCTTCAATACCCCTACCCCTCTCATATAGTTCAACAGTTGGGAGGAGCATGGGTAATAGACCTGATATAATATGCATAATATTTCAAGGTATATAGCTTTTTTGGATTCAAGGTACTTTTCGTTTTAGTTTATTAGTTGTTAAATGATAACTTTTATAGGATATTGTTTCATTTGCTTTTAGTAAATAATAAAAAGCTATGGGGAAAGTTATATCTGAGCTGCGTCTCGGAAACTAAAATGTCAATGTGGGCTACGCTCCCAAAACTTGCTTTTTTTTTTTTCCTTTGTTTGCTATTTTTCTTTTGATGATTGCGTTTGTGCCCTTTCCTTTCTAAACAATAAAAAGATTATTTAAAAAAAGAAAAATCATCATAGTTATGGAGTCTATGATGGTTCCCAAGAAAGTTACCCTTGTGCTTGGGACTAAGGAACTCCTTTCCCAAATTTACCTTCCACTCGTGAAAACGCAGGAAGGTTATGAAATCTTGCTTGCTGGAAGAATGGTGCCTGGACTAGGATGGCACCACTGCATTGCCCTGTAACCGAAGCACCGCCAACAGCAATTCCCATACCTTTGTGAAAATTCTGGGAGCTGTGGCAAAACCGAAAGGAAGAGCCACAATCTGAAAGAGTTTGTCCAGAAAAACAAACCTTAGAAACTTAAGATGAGTCTTGTGAATGGGCACATGAAGGTACTCTGAGAAATTTATTTAGACTCTTGAGATCTAAAATAGGTCTGAAGAGAACCACAAACATATTGGAATAAAAACCCAGACCCTGTTCCTGTATTGGAATTGAAACAATCACTCCCAGGTCTGAGAGGCCTCCTACGCAGTGTAAGAATGCCTCTCTTTTTGTCTGGTCTGCAGATAATCTTGAAAGCAGAAACCTGCCTCTGGGGGGAAAAACCTTTTCAACTCTGTTGTCCCTTTTTTGTTTGTTTCTCTTATCCTGCGGGAGAAGATGACCCTTACCTCCCGTGATATCAGAGATCATTTCTGACAAGCCAGGTCCAAACAAGGACTTCCCCTTGTAAGGAATTGCTAAAAAATTAGACTTAGAGGACACATCCGCAGACCAAGGTTTAAACCATAAGGCTCTGTGAGCTAGAGTAGAGAAACCTGAAATCTTTGCTCCCAGATAGATAACTTGAAGAGAAGCATCCGTAATAAGGGAATAGTTAATTAAAAGCTTTTATCCAATCCTGGATTACATCCCGGGAAGTTCCGTCCTGATAACATCAGACAACGTATCAAACCAATATGCCGCCGCGCAAGTGATGGTAGCCATGCACACAGATGGTTGTCATTTTAAGCCCTGGTTTATATAGATCTTCTTGAGTAAACCCTCCATAGTATCCTTTGAAGGCACAACTATCCTCTATGGGAATAGTAGTTCTCTTACCTAAAGTGGAAACGGTTCCTTTCACCTTGTGAACTGTTTGCCAAACCTCCTTAGTAGGGTCGCCTTAACTCAGAAGCTCGGTCAGGAACCAAAAACCGTCTGTCAAGGAAGGAACCTCGAAATATTCGTTGAGCTTACTGGACTTCTTAGGAACAACAACTACCGTAATATATGTTGAATGATATTGTATTGGGTACTTGTAAAGCGCAACTAATCACCCGTAAGGGTCTCAAGGGGCTGCTCATTTTATCGAACTCGCCGGGGATCAAACCTGCAACCCTTGGGTTGCTACAGAGCTCAGCCACAGTGCCTTAGTATGCTGAGCTATCTGTCCAGCATAGGAGTCACTGTCATCCAAAGTAGCTAAAACCTCCTTAAGTAACAGACGGAGGTACTCTAGCTTAAATCTGAAGGAAACTACTACAGTATCAGCAGGAGGAATTATACTATCAGAAACTGAAATCTTATTCTAACAGACTACCAAAGTATCCTTTTCCTCAGTCTAGGAGGGGACTTCTGAGATAGCAACAACCGTGACAGAAGCCTCGCTCACTGAATGTTTAATTTTCCTCTTGCGCTCTCCCTGCAGCATGGGAAAAGCCAACAAACACACCCGAGATCGCCTAGTACAAGAGGAAAGTGATGTCTTGCAAGATAACTCCTGAAAGAGTTGTGGAGGAAAAGCAGTGCACTGGATGAATGGACGCTAAGTTTTTAGGACACTTAAGGAGAAGGCTGCGGCATATATTGAACATTGTCAGAATGCTTCTTGTCACATTAAAGACAATGTTGGCTCTGAAAATCTAAAATCCTCTCAATACATGAGGAACAGAATTTTTTTTACCGTTCCACATAAGCATCAAAAGGCATAACGCACATGTAACCTCTTTATTCGCATTTAACATAATAAGGCTTACTTTGTCTTTAAATTCCTAAATGTGCTACACATTTATTCAATTAACTGTAGATATGCTAACATATATGATATAGGGTCTTTTGGACCAAAAGACATCATAAGTTGATTAACTTAAAATTGGGTGGTTCTGTGCCCTTAAATGATTAACTCAAATAGGGTGGTACTGTCTCTTTAAATGTTAAGAAACACCTTACATTTAGACCATTATGACCAAAAGACATCATAAGTTGATTAACTTAAAATCGGGTGGTACTGTGCCTTTAAATGTTAAAAAACAGTGCTTTATTTTTACAATATGGTTCGTAACATACAAGTAGAAAATTGCAACTGTTGTCCCTTTTTGTTAGAGATGTCTGTCTGCTAACGTAAGGTTGACTAACAAACAGCAGGCATCCGCCCCACTCCAAGCTATTCTTAGTATGCATGAGAAAGCCTCCCTGCTGAATGCCCGCAGCAGAGGAGACCCCCCCCCCTTTGCTCATCGTTTACCAAGACTGTGCATAGAAGGCGCGCAAACTTTCTCTTTAGCGTTGCGTAGCGTAGCCTTGCTCCGCCCATGGTGGGCGTATCAAGCTGGAACTCCCGAGCGGCTAATTAGTGAAAATGGAGCCGTCGGGAACAGTAACCCACATCATAGCCATGTAAAGACATACCTCCCGATCGGCTAGAAAGTAAAATGCAGCCGTCGGGAGTGGAGAGTTGCACTACCATGAGTAACCCGTAACCTGTATAATAAGGCCAATCCAAGTCGGGTAAATAAAATAAGACCGGCGCTCTTTTAACTTGCTAACATGGCAAAATCCCCATAAAAAATTAGAGCCACTTCTCCACGCCCTCCAGTGCCTGCAACCACTGTCCAATAACTTATCCTCACTCCCAGGGATAATGTCATAAAGTGTCCATGAAAATAATAAAGTGCCAATTTTTCTGTGTCTCCAGAAAATAAAAGTTAGCACTTACCTTAGCAATCTGCCCGGCAGTAAGGCAGCTCACGCGGCTTGCAAGGTTTCTTTTTTCTTCTCCCTCACATTGGCCTGTGGAAAACAAAAAGTACTGAGTCTATTTTTTACCCCTCAGACTTTCACAAATAGGGCAGCATATATTCTATGGGAGGCGCAGTGAGAATTATGTCCCACAACTTCCCATTGCTCTAAAGCCACCAAAAGCTCTACTGTAGAGACTGATATGGACTAGGCTACACCCTAGAACAAAGCAGCACACTCTGGCGCTACTTTAAAAATAATAAACTCTTGATTGAAGAATCTTTTCTAGCACCTCACTTTACCTCTTCCTATCACTAACATAGGCAAAGAGAATGACTGGGGTGGGAGGGAAGGGAGGAGCTATTTAACAGCTCTGCTGTGGTGCTCTTTCCCTCCTCCTGCTGACCAGGAGGTGAATATCCCATTAGTAATTAAGATGATCCGTGGACTCATCATGTCTTAAAAAAGAAAATACCCTATTAACATTCCCAACATTTCCACATGGGTATAACTGTTTCCACACATTATGTACTTACCAATATGTTCAGTTTATCTTTATAGTTTTACTTATGACCTGTCCCTCATCTCCCTTTATTCATATCAAGTATTTGTGAGAATCTGCAAAGCAATAAGGGTCCAACCTCAATACATACTGATGCTCCCTATATATGATTGGGAAATCAGATCACATACTGGATTACAGCTAAAAAACAAGAATGGGTACATTCCACCTTAAAGAATGATGGGCTACCTGTATAACACATCCACAGCCAATTATCCAATAGGATCCAGGCATCTGCCTTAAGTAAACGCTTATGTGAAATATGACTCATTCTTGAAAAAGCCCCAAGCATGGGGTGAAACGTGTTGAACTGAGTCACTTATACTTTTTATTGCACTTTGAACTTGCTGCAATCTCACAGCCATACTATTGAACTGAATTACTGCACTTTGTACTTGCTGTACTTGTTGCAATCTTACAGCCATACATCTGCCATCACTTGTGAACAGACCGGACTTACAACCACACTACTTCTGGCTTCACTTGTGAACAGGCTAGACTATCTCTGCACTTAACGGTTGCAGAAAGTATGAAGTACATCGCCGACACCTACATTATATTTATTAACCCCTAATCTGCCCCCCCCAACGTCGCCGCAACCTAACTGCACTTATTAACTCCTAATCTGCCGACCAGACATCGCTGCCACTTTAATAAATGTATTAACCCCTAAACCGCTGCACTCCCGCCTCGCAAACACTATAATAAATTGTATTAACCTCTAATCTGCCCTCCCTAACATCGCCGCCACCTACCTACAATTATTAACCCCTAATCTGCCGCCCCCAACTTCGCCGCTACTATAATAAATTTATTAACCCCTAAACCTAAGTCTAACCCTAACACCCCCCCTAAGTTAAATATAATTTAAATAAAATGAACTAAAATTACTATAATTAAATAAATTAATCCTATTTAAA
The DNA here is from genome assembly GCF_027579735.1 of Bombina bombina. Lineage (NCBI taxonomy): Eukaryota > Metazoa > Chordata > Amphibia > Anura > Bombinatoridae > Bombina > Bombina bombina. The sequence continues at coordinate 320,032,403 of NC_069506.1, forward strand.
ACTAAATACTTACCTATAAAATAAACCCTAAGATAGCTACAATATAACTAATAGTTACATTGTAGCTATTTTAGGATTAATATTTATTTTACAGGCAACTTTGTATTTATTTTAACTAGGTACAATAGCTATTAAATAGTTAATAACTATTTAATAGCTACCTAGTTAAAATAATTACAAAATTACCTGTAAAATAAATCCTAACCTAAGTTACACTATCAATAAATTAATTAATTAAATAAATTAACTACAATTATCTAAACTAAAATACAATTCAATAAACTAAACTATAATACAAAAACAAACACTAAATTACAAAAAATACAAAAATATTACAAGAATTTTAATCTAATTACACCTAATCTAAGTCCCCTAATAAAATAAAAAAGCCCCCCAAAATAATAAAATTCCCTACCCTAAACTAAATTACAAAGTAATCAGCTCTTTTACCAGCCCTTAAAAGGGCTTTGCAGGGCATTGCCCCAAAGTAATCAGCTCTTTTACCTGTAAAAAAAAATACAACCCCCCCAACATTACAACCCACCACCCACACACTCCTACTCTAAAACCCATCCGATCCCCCCTTAAAAAAACCTAACACTACCCCCCTGAAGATCACCCTACCTTGAGCCGTCTTCAGCCATTCACCGATGGGACAGAAGAGGACATCCGGACCGGCAGAAGTCTTCATCCTATCCGGGCAGAAGAGGACATCCGGACCGGCAGACATCTTCATCCAGGCGGCATCTTCTATCTTCATCCTTCCGGAGCGGAGCCATCTTCTATCCAGTCGACGCGGAGCCATCCTCTTCTTCCGACGGACTAACGACGAATGAAGGTTCCTTTAAATGACGTCATCCAAGATGGCGCCCCTCGAATTCGGATTGGCTGATAGGATTCTATCAGCCAATCAGAATTAAGGTAGGAAAAATCTGATTGGTTGATTTAATCAGCCAATCAGATTGAAGTTCAATCCGATTGGCTGATTGGATGAGCCAATAGAATGCGAGGTCAATTCTATTGGCTGATCCAATCATGGTGGTTTCTGTTATGGTTATAGGAAGCATATCCTCCATCATAATGATAATGGATATGGAAGAAATGCCACCAACACAAATAGAAATTGGAGAATAAATACAAATTTGAATAATCAATTCCAGAATAGGAACTCTAACATTGAGACAAACAATATATATGAACCACTAACACATATAGACGAAAATAGCTATAATTCTCCAAGACCGAGTACCTCTAGGCAAGTAGAAACAAATAAAAAAACTGCCCAAAAAAACAACTAATCATCATTTTTTAGGGGTAAGCCAAAAGCCACCACAAGAAAGCCCCTTACATCAAAGAAATATAAGAAAAAGAAGGGCATCAGAAAAAGAGGAGTTAGAGGTGGAACAAAACGGTCACAAAAAAATGAAAAAACATAATTTATGCTTACCTGATAAATTTATTTCTCTTGTAGTGTATCCAGTCCACGGATCATCCATTACTTGTGGGATATTTTCCTTCCCAACAGGAAGTTGCAAGAGGATCACCCACAACAGAGCTGCTATATAGCTCCTCCCCTCACTGCCATATCCAGTCATTCAACCGAAACAAGACGAGAAAGGAGAAACCATAGGGTGCAGTGGTGACTGTAGTTTAATTAAAATTTAGACCTGCCTTAAAAGGACAGGGCGGGCCGTGGACTGGATACACTACAAGAGAAATAAATTTATCAGGTAAGCATAAATTATGTTTTCTCTTGTTAAGTGTATCCAGTCTACGGATCATCCATTACTTGTGGGATACCAATACCAAAGCTAAAGTACACAGATGATGGGAGGGACAAGGCAGGAACTTAAACGGAAGGAACCACTGCATGAAGAACCTTTCTCCCAAAAACAGCCTCAGAAGAAGTAAAAGTGTCAAATTTGTAAAATTTTGAAAAGGTGTGAAGCGAAGACCAAGTCGCAGCCTTGCAAATCTGTTCAACAGAGGCCTCATTTTTAAAGGCCCAGGTGGAAGCCACAGCTCTAGTAGAATGAGCTGTAATCCTTTCAGGGGGCTGCTGTCCAGCAGTCTCATAGGCTAAACGTATTATGCTCCGAAGCCAAAAGGAGAGAGAGGTTGCCGAAGCTTTTTGACCTCTCCTCTGTCCAGAGTAAACGACAAACAGGGCAGATGTTTGACGAAAATCTTTAGTAGCCTGTAAGTAAAACTTCAAGGCACGGACTACGTCCAGATTATGCAAAAGACGTTCCTTCTTTGAAGAAGGATTAGGACACAATGATGGAACAACAATCTCTTGATTGATATTCCTGTTAGAAACCACCTTAGGTAAAAACCCAGGTTTGGTACGCAGAACTACCTTGTCTGAATGAAAAATCAGATAAGGAGAATCACAATGTAAGGCAGATAACTCAGGGACTCTTCGAGCCGAGGAAATAGCCATCAAAAACAGAACTTTCCAAGATAAAAGTTTAATATCAATGGAATGAAGGGGTTCAAACGGAACTCCCTGAAGAACTTTAAGAACCAAGTTTAAGCTCCACGGGGGAGCAACAGTTTTAAACACAGGCTTAATCCTAACCAAAGCCTGACAAAATGCCTGGACTTATGGAACTTCTGCCAGACGCTTGTGCAAAAGAATAGACAGAGCAGAGATCTGTCCTTTTAAAGAACTAGCTGATAAGCCTTTGTCCAAACCCTCTTGGAGAAAGGACAATATCCTAGGAATCCTAACCTTACTCCATGAGTAACTCTTGGATTCACACCAATAAAGATATTTACGCCATATCTTATGGTAGGTTTTCCTGGTGACAGGCTTCCAAGCCTGTATTAAGGTATCAATGACTGACTCGGAGAAGCCACGCCTTGATAGAATCAAGCGTTCAATCTCCATGCAGTCAGTCTCAGAGAAAGTAGATTTGGATGATTGAAAGGACCTTGTATTAGAAGGTCCTGCCTCAGAGGCAGAGTCCATGGTGGAAGAGATGACATGTCCACTAGGTCTGCATACCAGGTCCTGCGTGGCCACGCAGGCGCTATCAGAATCACCGATGCTCTCTCCTGTTTGATTTTGGCAATCAGTCGAGGGAGCAGAGGAAACGGTGGAAACACATAGGCCAGGTTGAAGAACCAAGGAGCTGCTAGAGCAACTATCAGCGTTGCTCCCGAGTCCCTGGACCTGGATCCGTAACAAGGAAGCTTGGCGTTCTGGCGAGACGCCATGAGATCCAGTTCTGGTTTGCCCCAACGATGGACCAGTTGAGCAAACACCTCCGGATGGAGTTCCCACTCTCCCGGATGAAAAGTCTGACGACTTAGAAAATCCGCCTCCCAGTTCTCTACGCCTGGGATGTGGATCGCTGACATGGGCAAGAGTGAGACTCTGCCCAGCGAATTATCTTTGAGACTTCTAACATCGCTAGGGAACTCCTGGTTCCCCCTTGATGGTTGATGTAAGCCACAGTCGTGATGTTGTCCGACTGAAATCTGATGAACCTCAGTGTTGCTAACTGAGGCCAAGCTAGAAGAGCATTGAATATTGCTCTTAACTCCAGAATATTTATTGGGAGGAGTTTCTCCTCCTGAGTCCACGATCCCTGAGCCTTCAGGGAGTTCCAGACTGCGCCCCAACCTAGAAGGCTGGCATCTGTTGTTACAATCTTCCAATCTGGCCTGAGAAAGGTCATACCCTTGGACAGATGGACCAGAGAAAGCCACCAGAGAAGAGAATCTCTGGTCTCTTGATCCTGATTTAGTAGAGGGGACAAATCTTAGTAATCCCCATTCCACTGACTTAGCATGCATAATTGCAGCGGTCTGAGATGCAGGCGCGCAAATGGCACTATGTCCATTGCCGCTACCATTAAGCCGATTACTTCCATGCACTGAGCCACTGACGGTCGTGGAATGGAATGAAGGACACGGCAAGCATTTAGAAGTTTTAATAACCTGGACTCCGTCAGGTAAATTTTCATCCCTACAGAATCTATAAGAGTCCCTAGGAAGGAGACTCTTGTGAGTGGTGATAGAGAACTCTTTTCCACGTTCACTTTCCACCCATGCGACCTCAGAAATGCCAGAACTATCTCTGTATGAGACTTGGCAATTTGAAAGCTTGACGCCTGTATCAGGATGTTGTCTAGATACGGAGCCACCGCTATGCCTCGCGGTCTTAGAACCGCCAGAAGTGAGCCCAGAACCTTTGTAAAAATTCTCGGGGCTGTGGCCAACCCGAAGGGAAGAGCTACAAATTGGTAATGCCTGTCTAGAAAGGCAAACCTTAGGAACCGATGATGATCTTTGTGAATCGGTATGTGAAGGTAGGCATCCTTTAAGTCCACTGTGGTCATGTACTGACCCTCTTAGATCATGGATAGGATGGTCCGAATAGTTTCCATTTTGAATGATGGAACTCTGAGGAATTTGTTTAAGATCTTTAGATCCAAGATTGGTCTGAAGGTTTCCTCTTTCTTGGAAACCACAAACAGATTTGAATAAAATCCCTGTCCTTGTTCCGTCCGCGGAACTGGATGGATCACTCCCATTACTAGGAAGTCTTGCACACAGCTTAGGAATGCCTCTTTCTTTTTCTGGTTTGATAATAACCTTGAAAGATGAAATCTCCCTTGTGGAGGAGAAGCTTTGAAGTCCAGAAAATATCCCTGAGATATGATCTCCAACGCCCAGGGATCCTGAACATCTCTTGCCCACGCCTGGGCGAAGAGAGAAAGTCTGCCCCCCACTAGATCCGTTTCCGGATAGGGGGCCGTTCCTTCATGCTGTCTTGGGGGCAGCAGCAGGATTCCTGGCCTGCTTGCCCTTGTTCCATGACTGGTTAGGTTTCCAGGCCTGTCTGGAATGAGCAACAGTTCCCTCTTGTTTTGAAGCGGAGGAAGTTGATGCTGCTCCTGCCTTGAAATTTCGAAAGGCACGAAAATTAGACTGTTTGGCCTTTGATTTGGCCCTGTCCTGAGGAAGGGTATGACCCTTGCCTCCAGTAATGTCAGCAATAATTTTCTTCAAGCCAGGCCCGAATAAGGTCTGCCCCTTGAAAGGAATGTTGAGTAATTTAGACTTTGAAGTCACGTCAGCTGACCAGGATTTAAGCCATAGCGCCCTACGCGCCTGAAAAAGCACAACTGTCCTCAACCGGGATAGTGGTACGCTTTGCTAAAGTAGAAACTGCTCCCTCCACCTTAGGGACCGTCTGTCATAAGTCCCGTGTAGTGGCGTCTATTGGAAACATTTTTCTAAATATAGGAGGTGGGGAAAAGGGCACACCGGGTCTATCCCACTCCTTGCTAATAATTTCTGTAAGCCTTTTAGGTATAGGAAAAACATCAGTACACACCGGCACCGCATAGTATCTATCCAGCCTACACAATTTCTCTGGAATTGTAACTGTGTTACAGTCGTTCAGAGCAGCTAATACCTCCCCAAGCAATAAACGGAGGTTCTCAAGCTTAAATTTAAAATTAGAAATCTCTGAATCAGGTTTCCCCGAGTCAGAGATGTCACCCACAGACTGAAGCTCTCCGTCCTCATGTTCTGCATACTGTGACGCAGTATCAGACATGGCTCTAACAGCATTCGCGCGCTCTGTATCTCTCCTAACCCCAGAGCTATCGCACTTGCCTCTTAATTCAGGCAATCTAGATAATACCTCTGACAGGATATTATTCATGATTGTCCTGCAAGTTAATCGCTATGGGCGTCCCTGATGTAATTGGCGCCATATTAGCGTGCGTCCCCTGAGCTGGAGGCGAAGGGTCTGACACGTGGGGAGAGTTAGTCGGCATAACTTCCCCCTCGACAGAACCCTCTGGTGATAATTCTTTTATAGATAAAGACTGATCTTTACTGTTTAAGGTGAAATCAATACATTTAGTACACATTCTCCTATGGGGCTCCACCATGGCTTTCAAACATAATGAACAAGTAGGTTCCTCTGTGTCAGACATGTTTAAACAGACTAGCAATGAGACTAGCAAGCTTGGAAAACACTTTAAAACAAGTTTACAAGCAATATAAAAAACGTTACTGCGCCTTTAAGAAACACAAATTTTCCCAAATTTTGAAATAACAGTGAAAAAATGCAGTTACACTAACAAAATTTTTACAGTGTATGTAATAAGTTAGCAGAGCATTGCACCCACTTGCAAATGGATGATTAACCCCTTAATACCAAAAACGGAATAACAAATGACAAAAACGTTTTTTAAACAGTCACAACAACTGCCACAGCTCTACTGTGGCTTTTTACCTCCCTCAATACGACTTTTGAAGCCTTTTGAGCCCTCCAGAGAAGTCCTGGATCATGCAGGAAGAAGCTGGATGTCTGTGTCTGTAATTTTTGCTGTGCAAAAAAACGCCAAAATAGGCCCCTCCCACTCATATTACAACAGTGGGAAGCCTCAGGGAACTGTTTCTAGGCAAAATTCAAGCCAGCCATGTGGAAAAAACTAGGCCCCAATAAGTTTTATCACCAAACATATGTAAAAAAACGATTAAACATGCCAGCAAACGTTTTAAAATACACTTTTATAAGAGTATGTATCTCTATTAATAAGCCTGATACCAGTCGCTATCACTGCATTTAAGGCTTTACTTACATTACTTCGGTATCAGCAGCATTTTCTAGCAAATTCCATCCCTAGAAAAATATTTTAACTGCACATACCTTATTGCAGGAAAACCTGCACGCTATTCCTGCTATGAAGTTACCTCACTCCTCAGAATATGTGAGAACAGCAAAGGATCTTAGTTACTTTTGCTAAGATCATAGAAAACGCAGGCAGATTCTTCTTCTAAATACTGCCTGAGATAAACAGTACACTCCGTTACCATTTAAAAATAACAAACTTTTGATTGAAGAAATAAACTAAGTATAAAACACCACAGTCCTCTTACGACCTCCATCTTAGTTGAGAGTTGCAAGAGAATGACTGGATATGGCAGTGAGGGGAGGAGCTATATAGCAGCTCTGCTGTGGGTGATCCTCTTGCAACTTCCTGTTGGGAAGGAGAATATCCCACAAGTAATGGATGATCCGTGGACTGGATACACTTAACAAGAGAAATTGGGACTAAACAAAAACTGTAAGAAAAATAATGGAATTTTTAATTTAAGCAATTATACATAAAATAAAACAGAAGAGGATATTCTATGTAGAGGACTTACCTATGCTCCTACTAGTAAACTAGACAAATTCAGCACTTTTATTGATGCACACAAATTTATAAAAAAAACTTACGGTTAAGCGATGGTTTGCTAAAACTGAAATAGAGAGAAAAGCACAAGCGACTCTAACCGATCAAAATGAGTATATACACTCAAATTTAAAAAACAAATCCACATTTTATCCGAAACATGATAAGGGACATGCCATTGAAACTTTTGAAGGACTTATAACTAGAGATATCGAAAATATATATATAAAAAAATGAATAAAGTACAAAACAACCTTACCAAAAAACAACTTAAAGTCATCAGAGATTTAGAAAATCTTTTTAAATGGAAGGTATCAATTTTATCTTAACTCACAATTATTTCAGTTACAATGGAGAATTATATATGCAAAATTGTGGGACAGCAATGGGGACCAGGTTTGCCCCAAGTTATGCTTATCTCTTCATGGGATTATGGGAGAAAGAATTTTTGGCAACTAGCAAACTTGCGGCAAACCAGGTCCTCTAAATAAGGTAAAGATGATATACTACTAATATGGAAGGGAAGCCAGTTGGAATTTGAACAATTCCTGATAGAGATGAATGACAATAATAAGAACTTAAAATTTACTAGTGACATTAGTAATGAGAAAATTAGTTTTTTAGACTTAGAAATGTATGTCTCAAATAACACTATAAATACCAAAACACATTTCAAAACTGTTGACGCAAATAACTACATACATCAGACAAGTTGCCATTACCAAAAATGGAAAAGAAACATCCCTAAAGGACAGTTGTTGCGTATTAGAAAGAATTGCAGCAATGACATAAATTATAAAATACAAGCAGACTTTCTAAAAGATAAATTTATAGCAAGAGGCTACAAAGAAAATGAAATTGTGGCAATTAAAGAAGAAGCGATAAGTAGAAATAGAAAAGATTTATTAACAACAAAAACAAAAAATAAGACAAAAAATAGTGAAGAATTGTTCATTCCGTTTATAACCAAATTTAGTCAAAATCATTATTTAATAGAAAAAAATATAAGGAAACATTGGACAGTCCTAAGAAGTGATGAAATATTAGGGGATCTATTACCTAAATATCCAAACATGGTTTATAAGAAATCGCAAAACTTAAAATCCATTCTAGCTCCAACAGAATTAAAGAAGAGAGAAATAAATAGGGATCAAGACCTTTCAGGCAAAAATATAAAAGGGTTCTTTCCTTGCCTTACATGTAAAGCCTGTAAACACGCAGAAAAAAGAAAATAAATAATATCAAATGTTACAGGGAAAAGTTATAAAATTACACAGCAAATTAGATGTTCAGATCAAAATGTTGTCTATCTCCTAAAATGTAAATGTGGCCTACAATATATAGGAGAATCAGAAAGGCCCCTTAGGGATAGAATTAGGGAGCATATCCTTTCAATAGAGAATCATAACAAAGAAAGAAATCAGGAACTCCCTATACCGAAACATTTTGTTGAGTGCAATAAATCTAATACTAAAAATCTAAAATATACAGGTATTGCAAAAGTTATAAATAATTGGAGAGGAATAGATATACATAAAAATGTATTCAATTTGGAAAGCAAATGGATTTTTGAAATGCAGACCCTAACCCCTAAAGGGCTAAATCAAGAATTTGACTTAGGCTGTTTCCTTTCAGAATAGAAATCATTTATAGAAAACTAGATAAATTGCCATTCTTATAAAATAAAATAATAAAGTAACATTTCCCTTTTGATATCCTTGTCTTTCTAATATTATTATAATGATAAATCCCAAAACCATAATTGCTCTGATATCAATTAGATACCCCCAAATAAATATCATTACTCTGATTTTAAATTAGTATATCCTCTTTAGGAAGGATTGTTTACCAATATACCTCATAAATATTATTGCTCTGATTTTAAAATAAATGAATTACAATTTTTTGTTTTAGGTAAGAATGTTTATTAATTAATTTATTAAATATTTTTTCTAAAGATTATTTATTGACAATATTAATTATTCTCTCAATCTTCTACTTAAAGGGACACTGTACCCAATTTTTTTGTTTTGTAATTCAGAAAGAGCATGCAATTTTAAGCAACTTTCTAATTTACTCCTATTATCACTTTTTCTTCGTTCTCTTGCTATCATTATTTGAAAAATAAGGCATCTAAGCTTTTTTTGGTTTCAGTACTCTGGACAGCACTTTTTTATTGGTGGATGAATTTATCCACCAATCAGCAAGGACAACCCAGGTTGTTCACCAAAAATGGGCTGGCATCTAAACTTACATTCTTGCATTTCAAATAAAGATACCAAGAGAATTAAGAAAATTTGATAATAGGAGTAAATTAGAAAGTTGCTTAAAATTTCATGCTCAATCTGAATCACGAAAGAAAATTTTTGGGTACAGTGTCCCTTTAATATTTTAAACATAATATTCCCTCTTCAAGTAAATCATATGAATTTAATAATGGGACTGTACCTTTAATAAGAAGGCCTTTTTAAAGAATAAATGAGTTTCACACATATCTATGATATTTTTATGACGTTCTATCTTCATCTATAGTAATTTTCCAGTATTTTCACATATAGGTCACTGTACATTAAGTTGATGGACATAAAATGTGCCCTTTTACACAAAATCAGATTGTTAGGCAATGTGCTCCCAAATATGTAATTTAGATTGTTAGCGGTCCCAATCCTATGCCTTTGTTAATATCCAAAACCCTAAATTAATAAAGGTTAAGAATTGATCTTTATAGAAAGAATTTATATGTAATAAGTCCATGAACTTTGCGATAAAGCAATAACATTCTTATGTTCACATTAATATCTATCAATTAAAACCCCCTATATAAGGCATAGGACTGCACTGCAAGATATGAGCTTGACAAAGGCGTAATAGCCGAAACGCGTTGCTCTTTTTGGTCCCTCCGAGGACCCGTACTTAGATCTCAGCTTTTCAAACAGTAGATGCTGAGAAGCGCAAGTTTGTTGTGTGCCGGTTCCGGTTATCCCTTAAGAGAGGACGGATGATCTAACTGAACCTTGGAGCTGCTAAAAGAGAAGCAGCGTACAGAGCTGGAGAGCCCTCATACCACGGGAGTTTCTCAAACCTTTCACTAATCAGGGGGTATCGGGTCAGTAGCAGTGGTCTATTCTTTTTATCAATCCATGGAAGGGAGGCAAGATTATTCATCTGCATAAGATTAGCATCCAACTGTATCCAATCTTTTTGGGGGCTGTTATGGCACCATTCAATCACTTTTTGAAACAAAATAGCCTTTCTATAGAGGAGGAGGTTAGGAAGTCCCAACCCCCCATCCTCTCTTGGGAGGTACATGGTCTTCTTATTTACCCTTGGTCTGATACCTTTCCAAACATAATCCTCTATTAGTTTTTGTAAGGAAGGAATGAACGTGGGAGAGGAATCGGTATGGTCTGCAGTATATACAACACCCTGTGGAGAATGTTCATTTTGATGACATTAATTCTCCCCAACCAGGAAATAGTTTTGTGTTTCCACCCTATAAGGTCATTGGCAATGTCTTTCTTAAGGGATACATAATTGTTCTCAAAGATATCTGATATCTCACCCGATAGATTGACCCCCAAGTATCTCAGGGATTTAGAGTTTACTGCAAAAGGACTGTAGGTCTTAAGCCATGCACACGTTTCGGGAGTTAGTGTGATACGCAATACTTCTGATTTGGAATGATTTAGAAGAAACCCGGATACCTCCACATACCTGACGAGCTCTTCTAACAAAGCAGGAATGGATGTTTCCACCTCTGTAAGTGTAAATAGGTTGTCAGCATACATAGCAAGTTTATATTCTTTGGGTTCTACCCAGATCCCTTGTATCAGTGCGTTAGCCCTGACATTAACTGCTAGTGCCTCAATAGATATGGCAAACAATAAGGGCGACAAACGGCAACCCTGCCTGGTGCCATTTGTAATCGTAAAAGCAGATGAGAGTATATTATTGACTTTAACCCTGGCATTGGGTGCTGAATACAACGCAAAGGCCGTTCCCAAGAATCTTTTACCAAAACCTATCCTCTCCATAGTACTCCTTAAAAACTTCCAATTCACTCTATCGAACGCTTTCTCAGCGTCTGTGGATAGAAGAGCGAACGGTATGGCATTATTTTTAGAGTAGTCAATTCATTGTAATACTTTTAAGGTGTTGTCTCTCGCCTCCCTCCCTGGGACAAAGCCAACCTGATCTGTAGAAATCAGTGTGGGGAGAACCGTATTGACCCTGTTCGCTAGTGTTTTTGCTAGTATCTTAATGTCTGTGTTGAGCAGCAATATTGGTCTATAATTTTGTGGCCTTTCTGTCGTCTTGCCTGGCTTCGGTAATTGGGGTAGCAAGGTGGGTAGAAAGGTTTTATAATATTTGGCCCTAAATCCATCAGGGCCCGGGCTCTTCCCATTAGGAAGGTCTTTCAATGCAGTTTGTATTTCCTCTTGTGTGAGAGGAGATTCCAGGAAGTCTATCTTGTCCTGATTTAGAGTCGGTAGTTGTGTCGTGGACAGATATGTTTGTATATTATTTTGCTCCAGATTGGACCCTGAAGTAGAGGTCTTCAAGGAGGATTTTAGATTATATATTTGGTGATAATATGAGCGGAAGGTTTCTGCTATTTTAGGACTATCATTCTGTGTGTTGCCATCCGTGTCTTTTATTAAATATACATGTGTTTTCAATTGTATCCGTCGAAGTGCTCTAGCCAGTAATTTTCTTGCTTTATCACCCCCTTCATAAAAGTTTTGCTTCAGCATCAGGGCCTGTCTGATTCTGATCTTGCAGTAATTGCTTAAAATCTAATCTGGCTTGTGTTAAATTTGTTTCTAATATGGTGTCAGAGGGATTGCTTTTATGTTATTCCTCCAGAGTCGCTATATGTTGCAAAATACGGTTATATTTTTCTCTAACCTGCTTCAGAATTCTGGCTTTATGTTTGAGTAGATGCCCTCTAATAACACTTTTATGAGACTCCCATACAGTAGATAAAGCTAAGTCCTCTGTCAAATTAAGTCTGAAAAATTCCGACAACACTGAGTCAATGTCTTCCACAATAAGTGGGTTGTCCAAAAGTGTGTCATCCAGTCGCCACAAAAACACAATTTATGCTTACCTGATAAATTTATTTCTCTTGTGGTGTATCCAGTCCACGGATCATCCATTACTTGTGGGATATTCTCCTTCCCAACAGGAAGTTGCAAGAGGACACCCACAGCAGAGCTGCTATATAGCTCCTCCCCTAACTGCCATATCCAGTCATTCGACCGAAACAAGCCGAGAAAGGAGAAACCATAGGGTGCAGTGGTGACTGTAGTTTAATCTAAAATTTTGACCTGACTTAAAATGACAGGGCGGGCCGTGGACTGGATACACCACAAGAGAAATAAATTTATCAGGTAAGCATAAATTGTGTTTTCTCTTGTAAGGTGTATCCAATCCACGGATCATCCATTACTTGTGGGATACCAATACCAAAGCTAAAGTACACGGATGAAGGGAGGGACAAGGCAGGTACTTAAACGGAAGGTACCACTGCCTGTAAAACCTTTCTCCCAAAAATAGCCTCCGAAGAAGCAAAAGTATCAAATTTGTAGAATTTGGAAAAAGTATAAAGCAATGTCATATCAGAGTTTGTTAGCAGTAGTTGTTAGAGTGGAATCATTGACAAGAGACCACACCAGAGGAAACTGCATTTTGATTTAACTATCAGTAGCAGTCTGAGTCTGAGAGTGCAGGCAAGACTGCTAGCAATAGCTGGTTAATTAAGGGTTAACATTGCTGGCTAGCAGCTGATACTAATGTTGTGGGTAGATGTGAAAACATTATCTGAACACAGGGGCTGCCTTGAGATTAATGGAAAATAAACAATCTCTGTTTTAGATTAGTAGTTCATAAATAGCAGGTAGAGACACAGTTAGTTTGTTAATTGCAGTCCATTTAAGCAACAGGTTATAACAAGTTGATGATTAGTGTGTGTGCTGTTAGCAAAAAGAACTAGTAAGATTTGTTGTATTATAGATTATAGCAAGCACAGACTTTGTGAGAGTAAATGAGCAGCACACATAAGCATAGATTGTAAGGGAAACAACTTATCTTATGGAAGGAATGCAGTCCTGTATAGGAGATCATTAGAGCAGTGATTGCCAGCAGTAATTCAGTAGTTAAGGTTAAAGGCTTTTCCAGCCAGCAGGAGAGGAACAATGCAGCTTCAGTGTGGAGTGTCCTGCTGTGAAAGTGAATCCATAAGCAGTGAGAAAGACTGCAGCTCCTGTAGGTTAGCAGCTGATACAGACAGAGGAGCAACAGCACTCTGTAGTTGATTGGCTTCAGTAAGTTGCACAGGAAGATAACTCTCTGCAATTGAAGATACCTAAGCAGAGTGTTAGAGGAAGTGCTGGCTTAAATAGGCTGAAGGAGGAGGGCCATACTTAAAGGGGCAGTAAGTTAGAGCATTACAGGACCCCCCGAGTAAGGCAGACCTCAGGGCTGCGAGGGCAACGTTTGTGGAAGTCAGAACGAAGACGAGGGGCTCTCAGGTCAGAGACGGGAATCCAAGAATCTTCAGAAGAGTCATAACCCTTCCATCTGACTAAGTATTGGAGTCTCCCTCTACAGAATCTAGAGTCCAATATTTGATCAACCTCATATTCCAAATCGCCATCTATCACAACGGGAGCAGGAGGAGGAAGAGATCTCCCAGGAAACTTGTTCTCTAGGTATGGCTTAAGGAGAGAAACGTGGAAGGTTGGATGAATATGGAGATGTGCTGGGAGTGTCAAGCGTACAGCATTTTGGTTTATCACCTTAGCGATGGAGTAAGGACCAATGAATAAGGCGCTGAGTTTCTTTGAAGGAGTTCCAAGTTTTAAGTTCTTGGTTGATAACCAAACCCTGTCACCAACCTTAAAAGTTGGCGGATGGCGTCGATGTAGGTCAAAGTATCGTTTTTGTCTTAACTGTGCTATTTTAATATTGGAGCGTATAACTTCGAATCCGGATTTGATGGTATTTAGGGTTTCTGTGACAGTCGGATTATAGCTGGAGTCAGGTTTTAAGAAATGAAAAGTTGGATGATAGCCATAGTTGGCATAGAAAGGCGTAAGTTTAGTAGTGGAACTGAGAGTGTTATTGAAGGAGAACTCTGCCAAAGGCAAGAATGTAGACCAGTCATCTTGTAAATGAGAACAGTAACAACGCAAGAACTGCTCCAACCACTGATTAGTCCTTTCTGAAAGTCCATTTGATTGGGGATGGTAAGCACTAGTGAAGTTGTTCTGGATGGAGAGGAGTCTACATAGCTCTCTCCAGAATTTGGAGGTAAATTGTACGCCCCTGTCAGAAGTGATGGTGCAAGGTAAACCGTGCAGACGTACAATATTTTCAATGAAAATGTGCACAGTTTTTAGAGCAGTTGGAAGTTCGGTTAAAGGAATAAAGTGTACCATCTTAGTGAATTGATCAATAACCACCAGGATGGTGGTGTAATCTGCAGAAGGGGGTAAGTCAACGACAAAATCCATTGAAATGGAGCTCCAAGGTTTCTCTGGAATAGGTAAAGACATAAGAAGTCCATATGGAGGAACTCTCTGTCGTTTAGAGGTTGCACAGACTGTACATGTATTGATATAGTCATAAACTGTTTTGTACATATTTGGCCACCAGAAGTTCCTTTTTAGGAGTTCTAGGGTTCTGTAATGTCCAGGGTGTCCAGACAATGGGTTGTCATGTATTGTTTGGAGAATTTCAAGTCGTAGCTCAGTTGGGATATATAATTTATCTTCCTTATAGAGTAACTGATCAGATCCTTTTGTAAGAGTATGTGAAGACGGAAGGGAGTGGTCATTGAGCAAAGCTTGTTTTATCCTTGAGGGAAAATCAGCTATGAGAGCTATAATCTGTTCTGTGGGTATTATAGTAGTTGTGGAGGCACAATGAGGCCTGGGAAACATCCTGGAGAGCGAGTCAGCCTTACCATTGGCACTACCGGGACGGTAGGTAATTAGATAGTTAAACCTATCAAAAAAAAGACTCCACCTAACTTGTCTAGATGACAAAGACTTGGTGGTTTTGAGGTATTCTAGGTTACGATGGTCAGTGTAAATTAAAATGGGCAAGTCAGTGCCTTCCAATAGGTGTCTCCAGTTCTCAAGAGCGACCTTAATAGCCAGCAACTCCTTTTCAGCGATAGGGTAGTTCATTTCGGCTGATGTAAGAGTTCTAGAGTGATAGGCGACGGGATGCACTGGAGTACTGATGGAAGTCCTTTGGGAAAGTATAGCACCAATTGCGTAATCAGAGGCATCTACCTCTAATATGTACTGTAGAGTAGGGTCAGGTAATTTAAGTATAGGCTCAGAGGTGAAGGCATTTTTAAGTTCGTCAAAGGCATGTTGGGCTTCAGAGTCCCATGTGAATCCTGTAGTGGTACCAGTGAGTCTTGTTAAAGGTTTAACAATGTGCGAGTAGTTCCTTATGAATTTTCTATAGAAATATGAGAAACCGAGGAAACGTTGTAGTGATTTCTTATCGATAGGAGTAGGCCAGTTGAGTATGGATTTAATCTTATAATCCTCCATTCGGATCTCACCAGGTGTAAGCTTATAGCCTAGGAAACTGATATTTTGAGAGTGGAATGTACATTTCTCTAGCTTTGCATACAGACGGTGTGTTTGAAGCCTGGCGAGGACCCATTGGACGTGTTTAATGTGTTCTTCTTCTGAAGATGAATAGATGAGGATATCATCTAAATAGATGACGACACAAATATCCAGTAGGTCTCGAAAGATATCATTAACAAAAAACTGAAAAGTGTCGGGGGCATTGCAAAGCCCAAAAGGCATCACCAAGTACTCATAGAGGCCATATCTAGTGCGGAAGGCTGTTTTCCATTCATCACCACTCTTGATTCGCACTAAGTTGTAGGCACCCTGTAGATCAAGTTTTGTGAAAAACATAATTTATGCTTACCTGATAAATTTATTTCTCTTGTAGTGTATCCAGTCTACGGATCATCCATTACTTATGGAATATATTCTCCTTCCCAAGAGGAAGCTGCAAGAGTCCACCCACAGCAAAGCTGCTATATAGCTCCTCCCCTAACTGCCATATTCAGTCATTCGACCGAAAACATGCAGAGAAAGGAAAAACCATAGGGTGCAGTGGTGACTGTAGTTCAAATTAAAAAATTACCTGCCTTAAAGTGACAGGGCGGGCCGTGGACTGGATACACTACAAGAGAAATAAATTTATCAGGTAAGCATAAATTATGTTTTCTCTTGTTAAGTGTATCCAGTCCACGGATCATCCATTACTTATGGAATACCAATACCAAAGCTAAAGTACACGGATGATGGGAGGGACAAGGCAGGTACTTAAAATGGAAGTTACCACTGCCTGTAAAAAACCCTTTCTCCCAAAAATAGCCTCCGAAGAAGCAAGGTATCAAATTTGTTAAATTTGAAAAGTATGAAGCGTAGACCAAGACTCCGTCTTGTAAATCTGTTCAACAGAAGCCACATTTAAAAAAGGCCCAAGTGAAAACCACAGCTCTAGTAGAATGAGCTGTAATCCCTTCAGGAGGCTGCTGTCCAGCAGTCTCATAAGCTAAATGAATTATGCTTTTTAACCAAAATGACAGAGAGGCTGCTGAAGTCTTTTGACCTCTCCTCTGTCCAGAATAGACAACAAACAAGGTGAACGTTTGATGAAAACTGTAGTAGCTTGTAAGTAAAACTTTAAAGCACAAACCACGTCCAATATTGTGTAATAGACGTTCCTTCTTTGAGGAAGGATTAGGATACAAGCATGGAACAACTATCTCTTGAGTGATGTACTTGTTAGATACCACCTTAGGAAAAAACCCAGGTTGGTACGCAGGACTACCTTATCCGTACGAAGGACCAGATAAGGAGAATCACATTGTAACACAGATAACTTGGAGACTCTACGAGTCGAGGAATTAGCTACCCAAAAGGAACTTTCCAAGATAAAGATTGATATCTATGGAACAAAAAAGGTTCAAACGGAACTTCTTGAAGAACCTTAAGAATCAGGTTTAAGCTCCATGGCGGAGCAACAGTTTTAAACACAGGCTTGGATCTAACCAAAGCCTGACCAAATGCCTGAACGTCTAGAATACCTGCCAGACGCTTGTGCAAAAAAATAGACAGAGTAAAAATCTGTCCCCTTTTAAGGAATTAGCTGACAACCCTTTTCTCAAAAACATCTTGGAGAAAAGATAATATCCTGGGAATCCAGACTTTACTCCATGAGTAACCCTTGGATTCATAACAATCAGATATTTACACCATATCTATGTTCAATTTTCCTAGAGACAGGCTTTCATGTCTGTATTAAGGTATCAATGACTGACTCGGAGAAGCCATGCTTTGATAACATCAAGCGTTCAGTCTCCAGGCAGTCCATCTCAGATTGATTCTATTTAGATGGTTGAAAGGACCCTGAGGTAGAGGGACCTGTCTCTGAAGCAGAGACCGTGATGGAAAGGATGACATGTCCACCAGATCTGCATACCAGGTCCTGCGTGGCTACGCAGGCGCTGTCAAAAACACCAAAGCCCTCTCCTGCTTGGTCTTGACCTCCGGAGGAAATCCCACTCCCCCGGAAGAAAAGTCTGACGACTTAGAAAATCCACCTCCCAGTTCTCAACACCTGGGATATGGATAGCTGATAGACAAGAGTGAGTCTCTGTCCAGTAAATTATTGTAAGACTTCTAACATCGCTAGGGAACTTCTGTTCCCCCTTGATGGCTGATGTAAGCCACAGTCGTGTATATTGTCCGACTGAGTATGATGTACCTCAGAGTTGCTAACTGAGGCCAAGTCTGAAGAGCATGGAATATCACTCACAGTTCCAGAATATTTATTAGAAGGAGGGTCTCCTCCTAAGTCCACTATCCCTGAGCCTTCAGGGAGTTCCAGACTGCATCCCAACCTAAAAGGCTGGCATCTATTGTAACAATTGTCCCATCTGACCTGCGGAAGGTCATACCCTTGGACAGATGGACCCGACATAGTCACCAGAGAAGAGAATCTCTGGTCTCTTGGTCCAGGTTTAACAGGGGGACAAATCTGTGTAATCCCCGTTCCTCTGACTGAGCATGCATAGTTGCAGCGGTCTGAAATGTAGACGTGCAAACGGTACTATGTCCCTTGCCGCTACCATTAAGCCGATTTCATTCATGTACTGAGCCACCGAAGGGCGCGGATGGGATGAAAAAAACACGGCAGAAATTTAGAAACTTTGACAACCTGGACTCCGTCAGGTAAATTCATTTCTACAGAATCTATCAGAGTCCCTAGGAGGGAAACCCTTGAGATTGGGGATAGAGAACTCTTTCCTTGTTCACTTTCCACCCATGTGATCTCAGAAATGCCAGTACTACGTCCGTATGAGACTGGGCAATTTGGATGTTTGACGCCTGTATCAGGATGTCGTCTAAATAAGGGGCCACTTCTATGCCCCGCGGTCTAAGGACCGCCAAAGCGACCCCAGAACCTCCATAAAGATTCTTGGGGCTGTAGATATCCCAAAGGAAAGAGCTACAAACTGGTAATGCCTGTCTAGAAAGGCAAACCTGAAAAACGATGGTGATCTTTATGCATCACAATGTGAGGATAAGCATCCTTCAAATCCATTGTAGTCCTCTATTGACTCTCCTGGATCATAGTTAAGATGGTACGAATAGTTTCCATCTTAAATGACGGAATTCTGAGGAATTTGTTTAAGATCTTTAGATCCAAAATAGGTCTGAAGGTTCCCTCTCCTTGGGAACCACAAACAGATTTGAGTAAAAACTCTGTCCCTGTTCCTCTCTTGGAACTGGATGGATCTCGTACACAATGTAAGAATGCCTCCTTCTTTATCTGGTTTGCAGATAATTGTGAAAGGCGAAATCTCCCCTTTTTTGGGGGGGGAATCTTTGAAATCCAGAAGATATCTCTGGGATATAAATTCCAATGCCTAGGGATCCTGGGCATCTCTTGCCCACGCCTGGGCAAAGAATGAAAGTCTGCCCCCTATAGGATCCGTTACCGGATAGGGGTCCGTTCCTTCATGCTGCCTTAGAGGCAGCAGCAGGCTCCTTGGCCTGCTTATCTTTGTTCCAGGTCCGATTGTCTCCAGACCGCCTTGGACTGAGCAAAAATTCCCTCTTGTTTTGCCTTAGAGGAAGAGGATGCCACACCTGCCCTGAAGTTTTTAAAAGGTACGAAAATTAGACTTTTTTTTTTTTTTTTTTGCCCTTGATTTAGACCTATCCTGAGGAAGGGCATGACCTTTTCCTCCAGTGATATAAGCAATAATCTCCTTCAAACCAGGCCCGAATAGGGTCTGCCCCTTGAAGGGAAGTTAAGTAGCTTATTTATTAAAGTCACGACAGCTGACCATGATATAAGCCATAGCGCTCTGCGCGCCAGTATAGTAAAAAAACAGAATTCTTAGCCGTTAGTCTAGTCAAATGAACAAGGCATCAGAAAACAAAGGAATTGGCTAGCATAAGCTTGTCAAATATATTCATCCAATGGAGTCGCTTAACTGTAAAGCCTCATCAAGAGACTCAACCCAGAACGCCGCAGCAGCAGTGACAGAAGCAATGTATGCAAGGGGCTGCAGGATAAAACCCTGTTGAATAAACATTTTTTATCCATTGGATCTAAAAAGCACAACTGTCCTCGTCAGAGGTAGTGGTACGCTTAGCTAGAGTAGAAACTCTTCTCTCCACCTTAGGAACTGTCTGCCAGAAGTCCCGTGTGGTGGTAACTATTAGAAAACATTCTTCTAAAAAATAGGAGGGGAAGAGAACGGCACACCTGGTCTATCCCATTCCTTATTAAAAAAAATTTTTAGTAAACCTCTTTAGGTATTGGAAAAACATCAGTACACACCGGCACTGCATATTATTTATCCAGTCTACACAATTTCTCTGGCCCTGCAATTGTACACATTCATTCAGAGCAGCCAAAGCCTCCCTGAGCAACAAGTGGAGGTTCTCAAGCATAAATTTTAAATGTAGAAATATCAGAATCAGGTTAAATCATCTTCCCTGAGTCAAAAAAAAAAAAAAAATCACCCACAGACTAAGCATATTGTGAGGTAGTATCATACATGGTTCTTAAAGCGTCTGTATGCTCTGTATCTACCCCCAGAGCTAACTGCTTTCCTTTAATTTCAGGTAGTCTGACTAATACTGCTGCCAGAATATTATTCACCACCTTTGCCATGTCTTGTAAAATAAACGCTATGGGCGCCCTTGATGTACTTGGCGCCATTTGAGCGTGAGTCCCTTAAGCGGGAGTCGAAGGGTCTGACACGTGGGGAGAGTTAGTCGGCATAACTTTCCCCTCGACAGAATCCCCTGGTAAAGAAACGCTATGGGTGCCCTTGATGTACTTGGCGCCATTTGAGCGTGAGTCCCTAAAGCGGGAGTCAAAAGGTCTGACACGTGGGGAGAGTTAGTCGGCATAACTACCCCCACGACAGAATCCTCTGGTGATAATGTTTTTAAAGACAAAAAATGATCTTTATTGTTTAACATGAAATCAGTACATCTGGTACACATTCTAAGATGGGGTTCCACCATGGCTTTAAAACATAATGAACACAGAGCTTCCTCTATGTCAGACATGTTAGAACAGACTAATAATGAGACTAGTAAGCTTGGAAAACACTTTAAATCAAGTTAACAAGCAAATATATAAAACGTTACTGTGCCTTTAAGAGAAACAAATTTTGCCAAAATTTGAAATAACAGTGAAAAAAGGCAGTTAAACTAACAACATTTTTACAGTGTATGTAACAAGTTAGCAGAGCATTGCACCCACTTGCAAATGGATGATTAACCCCTTAATACAAAAAACAGATTAACAAAACGAAAAATATGTTTTAAACAGTCATAACAGCTCCTACTTTTGAAGCCCTTTTGAGCCCTTCAGAGATGTCCTATAGCATGCAGGGGACTGCTGAGGGAAGCTGAATGTCACTGTTTGTAATTTTAACTGCACCAACTGTAACTTTTATACTATAACAGTGGAAAGCCTCAGGAAACTGTTTCTATGCAAAATTTAAGCCAGCCATGTGGAAAAAACTTAGGCCCCAATAAGTTTTATCACCAAACATATGTTAAAAAACGATTAAACATGCCAGCAAACGTTTTAAAACACATTTTTACAAGAGTATGTATCTCTATTAATAAGCCTGATACCAGTCGCTATCGCTGCATTTAAGGCTTTACTTACATTACTTCGGTATCAGCAGTATTTTCTTAGTCAATTCCATTCCTAGAAAAATATTTTACTGCACATACCTTATCTGCAGGAAAACCTGCACGCCATTCCCCCTCTGAAGTACCTCACTCCTCAGAATGTGTGAGAACAGCAAATAGATCTTAGTTACGTCTGCTAAGATCATAGAAAAACGCAGGCAGATTCTTCTTCCAAATACTGCCTGAGATAAACAGCACACTCCGGTGCCATTTAAAAATAACAAACTTTTGATTGAAGAATAAACTAAGTAGAAAGCACCACAGACTCTCACAACCTCCTATCTATGTTGAGGCTTGCAAGAGAATGACTGAATATGGCAGTTAGGGGAGGAGCTATATAGCAGCTTTGCTGTGGGTGGACTCTTGCAGCTTCCTGTTGGGAAGGAGAATATATTCCATAAGTAATGGATGATCCGTGGACTGGATACACTTAACAAGAGAAATTCTGGCCTTTTGTAACCTCTCCACTAGGTCAGGAATGAGTGGAAGAGGGTACCTATTTTTTATAGTTATTTTATTCAGAAGCCTGTAATCTATAATAGGGCGAATGGTGGCATCTTTATTTCTCACAAAAAACATACCAGCCCCAGCTGGAGAGGTAGACGGTCTTATAAATCCCTTGCGTAGATTATCATCTATGTAGGTCTTGAGTTGAGCGAGTTCTGGTTCGGGCAAGGAGTAGACATGCCCGTAAGGAACACTAGAGCCGGGTAATAGGTCGATAGGGCAATCATAAGGACGATGGGGAGGTAGGCTTTCAGCTACCTTTTTACTGAACACATCATGGAAATCTTGGTACTGTTCAGGTAATACATTAGTAGAAGGCTGTAGTAGTAGGTGGTGCTGTAGACAGGTTTTACTGCAGTAGTCAGAGTTAAAATTCACATGTAGGCTATCCCAAGATATGGAAGGGCAATGTAGTCTTAACCAGGGTAAACCAAGAATTAAAGGGTAAAAGGGCAAAGAGATAACGTCAAAAGTTATATGTTCAGTATGTCCAGAGGTAGAGCACATTTGTAATGGTATTGTGTTATGTGTAATAGGACTATTAGGGACAAGGGAGCCATCAAAGATTCTGAGAGACACAGGAGTAGATTTCTTAACAGAAGGAATTTCATTAACTTGTAACACAGATGAATCTATGAAGTTAGCAGAGGCTCCAGAGTCAATAATTGCTTCTAAATGTAGCAGCTTTTTGTCCCACTGTACAGACACGGGAAGTGTACAATAAGCAGAATGTGGGGAGTGTGTAGAGAAACAAGATACTGAATGGAGGCAGGTACCAATAGTTTTTTTATTTAGGACTGGGCATGAGCGGACTTCATGGTCACTTGCAGCACAGTATAGGCTTAGGTTTTGGAGCTTTCTCCTACGTCTTTCTTCAGATGTGAGAGGACCACGGATAACACTTTTTTCCATAGGTACAGGCGGATTGGCTTGAGGGGTGGAATCCTGGTGTGGTCTTCTCTTTCTCTTATAGGACTGTTCCAAATGGGAATGTTCTGCTCTTCTTTCCCTGAGTCTTCTATCAATGATGGTAGATGTTTTAATAAGTTCTTCAAGAGTGGGGGGTAGCTCTGTCCTTGAGAGTTCATCCTTGAGGTTCTCAGAGAGGTTAAGTCTAAACTGATTTTTCAGACTAATGTCATTCCACTGTGAGTCACGGGCCCATTTTTTAAATTCTATAACATAATCTTCAACGGGTCTTTTCCCTTGTTTGACTGCCCTTAGAGCAGTTTCTGCTGTGAATTGACTATCCATATCCTGGTATAATGATGACATTGCTGAGAAAAAGACTGCAGCTCCTGTAGGTTAGCAGCTGATACAGACTGAGGAGCAACAGCACTCTGTAGTTGATTGGCTTCAGTAAGTTGCACAGGAAGATAACTCTCTGCAATTGAAGATACCTAAGCAGAGTGCTAGAGGAAGTGCTGGCTTAAATAGGCTGAAGGAGGAGGGCCATAATTAAAGGGGCAGTAAGTTAGAGCATTACAAGCAAAGACCAAGTCGCCGCCTTGTAAATCTGTTCAACAGAAGCCTCATTTTTAAAGGCCCAAGTGGAAGCCACAGCTCTAGTAGAATGAGCTGTAATCCTTTCAGGAGGATGCTGTCCAGCAGTCTCATAGGCTAAGCGGATTATGCTTCTTAGCCAAAAAGAAAGAGAGGTTGCCGAAGCCTTCAACCTCTTCTCTGTCCAGAGTAAACAACAAACAAAGCAGATATACGACAAAAATCTTTAGTAGCTTGTAAGTAAAACTTTAAAGCACGAACCACGTCCAGATTATGTAAAAGACGTTCCTTCTTTGAAGAAGGATTAGGACACAATGATGGAACAACAATCTCTTGATTGATATTCTTAGTAGATACCACCTTAGGCAAAAACCCAGGTTTTGTACGCAGAACTACCTTATCTGCATGGAAGATCAGATAAGGAGAATCACATTGAAAAGCAGATAACTCGGAGACTCTACGAGCCAAGGAAATAGCCATCAAAAAAAGAACTTTCCAAGATAAAAGCTTGATATCTATGGAATGAAGAGGTTCAAACGGAACCCCCTGAAGAACTTTAAGAACCAAATTTAAGCTCCATGGGGGAGCAACAGGTTTAAACACAGGCTTGATTCTAACCAACGCCTGACAAAACGCCTGAACGTCTGGAACATTCGCCAGACGCTTGTGCAAAAGAATAGATAGTGCAGAGATCTGTCCCTTCAAAGAACTAGCTGATAATCCTTTCTCCAAACCCTCTTGGAGAAAAGATAATATCCTGGGAATCCTAATCTTAATCCATGAGTAACTCTTGGATTCACACCAATAAAGATATTTACGCCATATCTTATGGTAGATTTTCCTGGTAACAGGCTTTCGTGCATGTATTAAGGTATCAATGACAGACTCGGAGAAGCCACGCTTTGATAAAATCAAGCGTTCAATCTCCATGCAGTCAGTCTCAGAGAAATTAGATTTGGATGATTGAAAGGACCTTGAAGAAGAAGGTCTCGTCTCAAAGGCAGAGTCCAAGGTGGAAAGGATGACATGTCCACTAGGTCTGCATACCAGGTCCTGCGTGGCCACGCAGGCGCTATCAAAATCACCAATGCTCTCCTGCTTGATTTTGGCAATCAGTCGAGGGAGCAGAGGAAACGGTGGAAGCTTGGCGTTCTGGCGAGACGCCATGAAATCCAGTTCTGGTTTGCCCCAACGATGAATCAATTGAGCAAACACCTCCGGATGGAGTTCCCACTCCCCCGGATGAAAAGTCTGACGACTTAGAAATTCCGCCTTCCAGTTCTCTACACCTGGGATATGGATCGCTGATAGGTAGCAAGAGTGTTTCTCTGCCCAGCGAATTATTTTGGAGACTTCTAACATCGCTAAGGAACTCCTTGTTACCCCTTGATGGTTGATGTAAGCCACAGTCGTGATGTTGTCCGAATGAAATCTGATGAACTTCAGGGTTGTTAACTGAGGCCAAGCCTGAAGAGCATTGAATATTGCCCTCAATTCCAGAATATTTATTGGAAGGAGTGTCTCTTCCTGAGTCCACGATCCCTGAGCCTTCAGGGAGTTCCAGACTGCACCCCAACCTAGAAGGCTGGCATCTGTCGTTACAATTCTCCAATCTGGCCTGCGAAAGGTCATACCTTTGGACAGATGGACCCGAGATAGCCACCAGAGAAGAGAATCTCTGGTCTCTTGATCCAGATTTAGTAGAGGGAACAAATCTGTTTAATCCCCATTCCACTGACTGAGCATGCATAGTTGCAGCGATCTGAGATGTAGGCTCGCAAACGGAACTATGTCTATTGCCGCTACCATTAAGCCGATTACCTCCATGCACTGAGCCACCGAAGGGCGCGGAATAGAATGGAGAACATGGCAAGAATTTAGAAGTTTTGATAACCCTGACTCCATCAGGTAAATTTTCATTTCTACAGAATCTATCAGAGTCCCTAGGAAGGAGACTCTTGTGAGTGGGTACAGAGAACTCTTTTCCTCGTTCACTTTCCACCCGTGCGACCTCAGAAATGCCAGAACTATGTCCGTATGGTACTTGGCAATTTGGAAATTTGACGTCTGTATCAGGATGTCGTCTAGATAAGGGGCCACTGCTATGCCCCGCGGCCTTAGGACCACTAGAAGCGACCCCAGAACCTTTGTAAAAATTCTTGGGGCTGTAGCTAACCCGAAAGGAAGAGCCACAAACTGGTAATGCCTGTCCAGAAAGGCAAACCTTAGGAACCGATGATGATCTTTGTGTATCGGAATGTGAAGGTAAGCATCCTTTAGATCCACCGTAGTCATATATTGACCCTCCTGGATCATAGGTAGGATGGTCCGAATAGTTTCCATTTTGAATGATGGAACTCTGAGGAATTTGTTTAAGATCTTTAGATCCAAGATTGGTCTGAAGGTTCCCTCTTTTTTGGGAACCACAAACAGATTTGAGTAAAATCCCTGTCCCTGTTCCTCCTTTGGAACTGAATGGATCACTCCCATAACTAGAAGGTCTTGCACACAGCGTAAGAATGCCTCTTTCTTTATCTGGTTGACAGATAAGCGTGAAAGGTGAAATCTCCCTTGTGGAGGAGAAGCCTTGAAGTCCAGAAGATACCCCTGAGATATAATCTCCAACGCCCAGGGATCCTGAACATCTCTTGCCCACGCCTGGGCGAAGAGAGAAAGTCTGCCCCCTACTAGATCCGTTACCGGATAGGGGGCCATTCCTTCATGCTGTCTTAGAGGCAGCAGCAGGCTTTTTGGCCTGCTTGCCTTTGTTCCAGGACTGGTTAGGTTTCCAGGCTGTCTTGGACTGAGCAAAAGTTCCCTCTTGTTCTGTAGCAGAGGAAGTTGATGCTGCACTTGCCTTGAAGTTTCGAAAGGCACGAAAAACAGAATTTATGCTTACCTGATAAATTACTTTCTCCAACGGTGTGTCCGGTCCACGGCGTCATCCTTACTTGTGGGAATATCTCTTCCCCAACAGGAAATGGCAAAGAGTCCCAGCAAAGCTGGCCATATAGTCCCTCCTAGGCTCCGCCCACCCCAGTCATTCGACCGACGGACAGGAGGAAAAATATAGGAGAAACCATATGGTACCGTGGTGACTGTAGTTAGAGAAAATAATTCATCAGACCTGATTAAAAAAACCAGGGTGGGCCGTGGACCGGACATACCGTTGGAGAAAGTAATTTATCAGGTAAGCATAAATTCTGTTTTCTCCAACATTGGTGTGTCCGGTCCACCGCGTCATCCTTACTTGTGGGAACCAATACCAAAGCTTTAGGACACGGATGAAGGGAGGGAGCAAATCAGGTTACCTAAACGGAAGGCACCACGGCTTGCAAAACCTTTCTCCCAAAAATAGCCTCCGAAGAAGCAAAAGTATCAAATTTATAAAATTTGGCAAAAGTGTGCAGTGAAGACCAAGTCGCTGCCTTATATATCTGGTCAACAGAAGCCTCGTTCTTGAAGGCCCATGTGGAAGCCACAGCCCTAGTGGAGTGAGCTGTGATTCTTTCAGGAGGCTGCAGTCCGGCAGTCTCGTAAGCCAATCGGATGATGCTTTTAAGCCAAAAGGAAAGAGAGGTAGAAGTCGCTTTTTGACCTCTCCTTTTACCAGAATAGACAACAAACAAAGAAGATGTTTGTCTGAAATCTTTTGTAGCCTCTAAATAGAATTTTAGAGCACGGACTACGTCCAAATTGTGTAACAAACGTTCCTTCTTTGAAACTGGATTCGGACATAAAGAAGGTACAACTATCTCCTGGTTAATATTCTTGTTAGAAACAACCTTTGGAAGAAAACCAGGCTTAGTACGCAAAACCACCTTATCTGCATGGAACACCAGATAAGGCGGAGAACACTGCAAAGCAGATAACTCTGAAACTCTTCTAGCAGAAGAAATAGCAACCAAAAACAAAACTTTCCAAGATAGTAACTTAATATCTATGGAATGTAAAGGTTCAAACGGAACCCCTTGAAGAACTGAAAGAACTAGATTTAGACTCCAGGGAGGAGTCAAAGGTCTGTAAACAGGCTTGATCCTAACCAGAGCCTGAACAAATGCTTGAACATCTGGCACAGCTGCCAGTCTTTTATGTAGTAAGACAGATAAAGCAGAGATCTGTCCCTTTAGAGAACTTGCAGATAATCCTTTCTCCAAACCCTCTTGTAGAAAGGAGAGAATCTTAGGAATTTTTATCTTATTCCATGGGAACCCTTTGGATTCACACCAACAGATTTATCTTTTCCATATTTTATGGTAAATCTTTCTAGTTACTGGTTTTCTGGCCTGAACTAGAGTATCTATCACAGAATCTGAAAACCCACGCTTTGATAGGATCAAGCGTTCAATCACCAAGCCGTCAGCTGGAGGGAGACCAGATTTGGATTTTCGAATGGACCCTGAACAAGAAGGTCCTGTCTCAAAGGTAGCTTCCATGGTGGAACCGATGACATATTCACCAGGTCTGCATACCAAGTCCTGCGTGGCCACGCAGGAGCTATCAAGATCACCGAGGCCCTCTCCTGTTTGATCCTGGCTACCAGCCTGGGAATGAGAGGAAACGGTGGAAAAACATAAGCTAGGTTGAAGGTCCAAGGTGCTACTAGTGCATCTACTAGAGTCGCCTTGGGATCCCTGGATCTGGACCCGTAGCAAGGAACCTTGAAGTTCTGACGAGACGCCATCAGATCCATGTCTGGAATGCCCCATAATTGAATCAACTGGGCAAAAATCTCCGGGTGGAGTTCCCACTCCCCCGGATGGAATGTCTGACGACTCAGATAATCCGCCTCCCAGTTTTCCACTCCTGGGATGTGGATCGCAGATAGGTGGCAGGAGTGATCCTCCGCCCATTTTATGATTTTGGTCACTTCTCTCATCGCCAGGGAACTCCTTGTTCCCCCCTGATGGTTGATGTAAGCACCCGTCGTCATGTTGTCTGATTGGAATCTTATGAATCTGGCCTTTGCTAGTTGAGGCCAAGCCCTGAGAGTATTGAATATCGCTCTCAGTTCCAGAATGTTTATCGGGAGAAGAGACTCTTCCCGAGACCATAGCCCCTGAGCTTTCAGGGAGTCCCAGACCACGCCCCAGCCCACTAGACTGGCGTCGGTCGTGACGATGACCCACTCTGGTCTGCGGAAGCTCATTCCCTGGGATAGGTGGTCCAGGGTTAGCCACCAACGGAGTGAGTCTCTGGTCTTCTGATCTACTTGAATCACTGGAGACAAGTCTGTATAGTCCCCATTCCACTGTTTGAGCATGCACAGTTGTAATGGTCTTAGATGAATTCGTGCAAAAGGAACTATGTCCATTGCTGCAACCATCAACCCTACTACTTCCATGCACTGCGCTATGGAAGGACGTGGAACAGAATGAAGAACTTGACAAGTGCTTAGAAGTTTTGATTTTCTGACCTCTGTCAGAAAAATCCTCATTTCTAAGGAATCTATTATTGTTCCCAAGAAGGGAACTCTTGTTGACGGAGACAGAGAACTTTTTTCTGTGTTCACCTTCCATCCGTGTGATCTGAGAAAGGCTAGAACGATGTCTATATGAGCCTTTGCTTTTGACAGGGACGACGCTTGTATTAGAATGTAGTCCAAGTATGGTACTACTGCAATGCCCCTCGGTCTTAGAACCGCTAGAAGAGACCCGAGTACCTTTGTGAAAATCCTTGGAGCAGTGGCTAACCCGAATGGGAGGGCCACAAACTGGTAATGTTTGTCCAGAAAGGCAAACCTTAGGAACTGATGATGTTCTTTGTGGATAGGAATATGTAGGTACGCATCCTTCAGATCCACGGTAGTCATAAATTGACCTTCCTGGATAGTGGGTAGAATCGTTCGAATGGTTTCCATCTTGAACGATGGTACCCTGAGAAATTTGTTTAGGATCTTCAAATCCAAAATCGGTCTGAAGGTTCCCTCTTTTTTTGGGAACTACGAACAGATTTGAATAAAATCCCATTCCTTGTTCCTTTATTGGAACTGGGTGTATCACTCCCATCTTTAACAGGTCTTCTACACAATGTAAGAAAACCTGTCTCTTTATTTGGTTTAAGGATAAGTGAGACATGTGGAACCTTCCCCTTGGGGGTAGTTCCCTGAATTCCAGAAGATAACCCTGAGAAACTATTTCTAGTGCCCAGGGATCCTGAACATCTCTTGCCCAAGCCTGAGCAAAGAGAGAGAGTCTGCCCTCCACTAGATCCGGTCCCGGATCGGGGGCTACTCCTTCATGCTGTTTTGTTAGCAGCAGCAGGCTTCTTGGCCTGCTTACCCTTGTTCCAGCCTTGCACCGGTTTCCAGGCTGGTTTGGGCTGTGAGGCATTACCCTCTTGCTTAGAGGATGCAGAATTAGAGGCCGGTCCGTTCCTGAAATTGCGAAAGGAACGAAAATTAGACTTATTCTTGGCCTTGAAAGGCCTATCTTGTGGAAGGGCGTGGCCCTTTCCCCCAGTGATGTCTGAGATAATCTCTTTCAATTTTGGTCCAAATAGAGTTTTACCTTTGAAAGGGATGTTAAGCAATTTTGTCTTGGATGATACATCCGCTGACCAAGACTTTAGCCAAAGCGCTCTGCGCGCCACAATTGCAAACCCTGAATTTTTTGCTGCTAATCTAGCTAATTGCAAAGCGGCATCTAAAATAAAAGAGTTAGCCAACTTAAGTGCGTGAACTCTGTCCATAACCTCCTCATATGGAGTCTCTCTATTGAGCGACTTTTCTAGTTCTTCGAACCAGAACCACGCTGCTGTAGTGACAGGAACAATGCACGAAATGGGTCGTAGAAGGTAACCTTGCTGTACAAAAATCTTTTTAAGCAAACCCTCCAATTTTTTATCCATAGGATCTTTGAAAGCACAACTATCATCGATAGGAATAGTAGTGCGCTTGTTTAGAGTAGAAACTGCCCCCTCGACCTTAGGGACTGTCTGCCATAAGTCCTTTCTGGGGTCGACCATAGGAAATAATTTCTTAAATATAGGGGGGGGAACAAAAGGTATGCCGGGCTTTTCCCACTCCTTATTTACTATGTCTGCCACCCGCTTGGGTATAGGAAAAGCGTTGGGGTGCACCGGAACCTCTAGGAACTTGTCCATCTTGCATAATTTCTCTGGAATGACCAAGTTGTCACAATCATCCAGAGTAGATAACACCTCCTTAAGCAGTGCGCGGAGATGTTCTAATTTAAATTTAAATGTCACAACATCAGGTTCAGCTTGTTGAGAAATTTTTCCAGAATCTGAAATTTCCCCATCTGACAAAACCTCCCTCATGGCCACTTCAGATTGGTGTGAGGGTATGACAGAACAATGATCATCAGCGCCCTCCTGCTCTTCAGTGTTTAAAACAGAGCAATCGCGCTTTCTCTGATATGTAGGCATTTTGGATAAAATATTTGCTATGGAGTTATCCATTACAGCCGTCAATTGTTGCATGGTAATAAGCATTGGCGCGCTAAATGTACTAGGGGCCTCCTGCGTGGGCAAAACTGGTGTAGACACAGTAGGAGATGATGTAGTATCATGTCTACTCCCCTCATTTGAGGAATCATCTTGGGCAATTTCATTATCTGTGGCAGTACTGTCCTTACTTTGTTTGGACACTATGGCACAATTATCACACAAATTTAAATGAAGAGACACATTGGCTTTCATACATATGAAACAAAACCGTTACTGTCTCTTTAAATTTTAAACAGAAACACTTTATTATTGAATATGTGAAAAAGTATGAAGGAATAGTTCAAAAATTACCACAGTGTCTTAAAGCATTAAGAGTATTGCACACCAATTTTCAGAGCTTTAACCCTTAAAATAACGGAACCGGAGCCGTTTACAAATTTAACCCCTATACAGTCCCAGCTATAGCCTTTGCTGCGACCTAACCAAGCCCAGAGGGGAATACGATACCAAATGACGCCTTCTAGAAACTTTTCCAGCTATCTTCAGATCCTCACACATGCATCTGCATGTCTTGCTCTCAAAAACAACTGCGCAGTAATGGCGCGAAAAGTAGGCTCAGCCTACAACTGGGAAGGCCCTCCCTGACTGGAAAAGGTGTCTAACATAGTGCCTGTCGTTAAAAAACGTTCCCCAAGTTTATAAATGTGAATTATCAGCATAAACATGTATAAAATGTCCAAATAAAGCAATCGATTTAGCCCATAAAAGTGTCTACCAGTTTTATAGCCCATATTAAGCCCTTTATTCTGTTTGCTTGACTGAGAAAATGGCTTACCGGTCCCCATGAGGGGAAATGACAGCCTTCCAGCATTACATGGTCTTGTTAGAAATATGGCTAGTCATACCTTAAGCAGAAAAGTCTGCTGTTTCCCCCAACTGAAGTTACTTCATCTCAACAGTCCTATGTGGAAACAGCAATCGATTTTAGTTACTGTCTGCTAAAATCATCTTCCTCTCACAAACAGAAATCTTCATCCTTTTCTGTTTCAGAGTAAATAGTACATACCAGTACTATTTTAAAATAACAAACACTTGATAGAAGAATAAAAAACTACATTTAAACACCAAAAAACTCTTAACCATCTCCGTGGAGATGTTGCCTGTGCAACGGCAAAGAGAATGACTGGGGTGAGCGGAGCCTAGGAGGGACTATATGGCCAGCTTTGCTGGGACTCTTTGCCATTTCCTGTTGGGGAAGAGATATTCCCACAAGTAAGGATGACGCCGTGGACCGGACACACCAATGTTGGAGAAATTAGACTGTTTGGCCCTTGATTTGGACCTGTCCTGAGGAAGGGCATGACCTTTACCTCCAGTAATGTCAGCAATAATTTCCTTCAAACCAGGCACGAATAGGGTCTGCCCCTTGAAGGGAATGTTAAGTAGTTTAGACTTTGAAGTCACGTCAGCTGACCAAGATTTGAGCCATAGCGCCCTACGCGCCTGGATGGCCAATCCAGAATTCTTAGCCGTTAGTTTAGTCAAATGAACAATGGCATCAGAAACAAAAGAATTAGCTAGCTTAAGTGCTCTAAGCTTGTTAAGTATGTCCTCCAATGGAGTCGTTGTCTGTAAAGCCTCTTCCAGAGACTCAAACCAGAATGCCGCAGCAGCAGTGACAGGAGCAATGCATGCAAGGGGCTGCAGGATAAAACCTTGTTGAATAAACATTTTCTTAAGGTAACCCTTTAATTTTTTATCCATAGGATCTGAAAAAGCACAACTGTCCTCGACAGGGATAGTAGTACGCTTTGCTAAAGTAGAAACTGCTCCCTCCACCTTAGGGACCGTTTGCCATAAGTCCCGTGTGGTGTCTATGGGAAACATTTTTCTAAAAATAGGAGGGGAGGGGGGGGGGGAAACGGCACACCGGGTCTATACCACTCTTTATTAATAATTTCTGTAAACCTTTTAGGTATTGGAAAAACCTCAGTACACACCGGCACTGCAAAGTATTTATCCAGTCTACACAATTTCTCTGGTACTGCAATTGTGTCACAGTCATTCAGAGCAGCTAAAACCTCCCTAAGCAAAACACAGCG
The DNA here is from genome assembly GCF_027579735.1 of Bombina bombina. Classification (NCBI taxonomy): domain Eukaryota; kingdom Metazoa; phylum Chordata; class Amphibia; order Anura; family Bombinatoridae; genus Bombina; species Bombina bombina. Next base: position 320,065,412 of record NC_069506.1, read on the forward strand.
GTTCTCAAGCTTAAATTTAAAAGTAGAAATATCAGAATCAGGTTTCCCTGAGTCATAGATATCACCCACAGACTGAAGCTCTCCTTCCTCAGCTTCTGCATATTGTGAGGCAGTATCAGACATGGCTCTTAAAGCGTCTGTATGCTCTGTATTACGCCTAACAACAGAGCTATCACACTTTCCTCTAAATTCAGGTAGTCTGGCTAATACCGCTGACAGTGTATTATCCATGACTGCCGCCATGTCTTGTAAAGTAATCGCTATGGGCGTCCTTGATGTACTTGGCGCCATTTGAGCGGGAGTCAAAGGGTCTGACACGTGGGGAGAGTTAGTCAGCATAACTTCCTCCTCGTCAGAATCCTCTGGTGATACATTTTTTTAAAGACAAAAGCTGATCTTTATTGTTTAAAGTGAAATCAATACATTTAGTACACATTCTCATATGGGGTTCCACCATGGCTTTTAAACATAATGAACAAGGAGTTTCCTCTATGTCAGACATGTTTGTACAGACTAGCAATGAGACTAGCAAGCTTGGAAAACACTTTACATCAAGTTAACAAGCAAATATAAAAAACGGTACTGTGCCTTTAAGAGAAACAAATTTTGTCAAAATTTGAAAAACAGTGAAAAAAGGCAGTAAATCAAGCAAAATTTTTACAGTGTATGTAATATGTTAGCAGAGCATTGCACCCACTTGCAAATGGATGATTAACCCCTTAATGCAAAAAACGGATAAAAAAAACAAAATAAACGTTTTTTAAACAGTCACAACAACTGCCACAGCTCAGCTGTGGCCCTACCTTCCTCAATAAACAACTTTTGAAGCCTTTAGAGCCCTTCAGAGATGTCCTATCGCATGCAGGGGACTGCTGAGGGAAGCTGAATGTAATTTTAACTGTGCAAAAAAGCGCTAAAATAGGCCCCTCCCACTCATACTACAACAGTGGAAAGCCTCAGGAAACTGTTTCTAGGCAAAAATCAAGCCAGCCATGTGGAAAAAACTAGGCCCAACTTACATTAATCCGGTATCAGCAGCATTTTCTAGTCCCTAGAAAAACTTAAAACTGCACATACCTCAATAGCAGGATAACCTGCACGCCATTCTCCCTCTGAAGTTACCTCACTCCTCAGACAGATGTGAGAACAGCAGTGGATCTTAGTTACAAGCTGCTAAGATCATAGAAAACGCAGGCAGATTCTTCTTCTAAATACTGCCTGAGATATAATAGTACAACTCCGGTACTATTTGAAAATAACAAACTTTTGATTGAAGAAAAAACTAACTATATTTTACCACTCTCCTCTTACTACCTCCATCTTTGTTGAGAGTTGCAAGAGAATGACTGGATATGGCAGTTAGGGGAGGAGCTATATAGCAGCTCTGCTGTGGGTGTCCTCTTGCAACTTCCTGTTGGGAAGGAGAATATCCCACAAGTAATGGATGATCCGTGGACTGGATACACCTTACAAGAGAAAAAGGGGTAGCTTGGGTATCAGGCCACATCATATCACAAAGGACCGGAGCATGATCAAACCATGTAATGGGAGAGATGTCGCTTCGTGTTACATATGCTATACCTTGTGAGTCAGTGAAGAAGTAATCAATACGTGAATACTTCCTGTGCGGACTAGAATAGTAAATGAAGTCAGTCTCTGTTGGATGCATGGTACGCCAGACATCATGTAATAAGTGTGTTTTAAGAATATTATTAATATTTTTCAATATGTGGTGTGGGACACTAGAGACTCGTTGGACGTGTCAAGTCTGGGTATCAATGGAGCATTGAAATCTCCACCCAGTATTGTTACTCCCTTAGATAATTCCAGAATTTTAGAGGAAATGGCCCGGAAGATATGCTGTGTAGTATTCGGTGCATATACATTAACAAGTGTTACCGGCCTACCATACATAAGTCCTATTACCATAACGAACCTGCCCTCCCTATCTCTCTCAATGCTAAGCATCTGAAAGGAAACTCTATGATGTATGAGTATCCCTACCCCGTTTTGCTTGCACGGACCAGAGGCAAAAAAAGCAGTGGGATATCTATGATTATGCCAGTTAGGTTCCTTGTCCCTCGCAAAATGAGTCTCCTGCACAAAAATCAAATCACCCCCGAGTCTATGCAACTCGCGGGATACTATGGAGCGTTTTCCCGGGCTGTTTAAACCCTTCACGTTTATCGTGAGTAGCTTGAGCGGATGTACTCTGGACCTAATATTTGGGTGTGCCATTGTGAAGAAAAAAGAAAAAAAAAGGCGGAAAGGGTGAGAATCTGAGGATAAGGAGATAAAAGTGTAGAGATACAAAAGAAGAAAGATATAGAAATGAGGGTAGGGGTTTTGTTAGTGGGATATCAAGCTTAAGTACTGTCTGGATAATATTTGCGATTTTCCTATTTCTCAGCAGTCACCTCAATGCGGTATGCTCAAAGTGGAAAAAGCAAACCTCAATGTAGAAATATGCAAACATATAAGATAAATTAAGCGACAATAAAACTTTTTTTTATCAGAAAAACTCTTAGACGGAATGTGCCTCTAGCCAGACCTTACCTATTCATTAATAATGAGCAATACAATATCATAATTCCTATAAACAGAGAACATATATAACATACATATAAAAAAAACTGAATTTATGCTTACCTGATAAATTACTTTCTCTTGTGGTGTATCCAGTCCACGGATTCATCCTTTACTTGTGGGATATACTCCTTCCTAACAGGAAGTGGCAAAGAGAGCACACAGCAGAGCTGTCCATATAGCTCCCCCTCTAGCTACACCCCCCCAGTCATTCGACCGGAGGTTAAGAAGAAAAAGGAGAAACCATAGGGTGCAGTGGTGACTGCAGTTTAAACAAAAAATCTACCTGACTTAATAGCCAGGGCGGGCAGTGGACTGGATACACCACAAGAGAAAGTAATTTATCAGGTAAGCATAAATTCTGTTTTCTCTTGTAAGGTGTATCCAGTCCACAGATTCATCCTTTACTTGTGGGATACCAATACCAAAGCTTTAGGACACGGATGAAGGGAGGGAACAAGACAGGTACCTTAAATGGAAGGCACCACTGCTTGCAAAACCTTTCTCCCAAAAATAGCCTCCAAAGAAGCAAAAGTATCGAATTTGTAAAAAGTATGCAGCGAAGACCAAGTCGCTGCCTTACAAATCTGTTCAACAGAAGCCTCATGTTTAAAAGCCCATGTGGAAGCCACTGCTCTGGTAGAATGAGCAGTAATTGTTTCAGGAGGCTGCTGGCCAGCAGTCTCATAGGCCAAACGGATGATGCTTTTCAGCCAAAAGGAAAGAGAGGTAGCAGTCGCTTTCTGACCCCTCCTCTTACCAGAATAGATAACAAACAGTGAAGATGTTTGTCTGAAGTCCTTCGTTGCTTGTAAGTAGAACTTTAAGGCACGAACCACATCAAGATTGTGTAACAGACGTTCCTTCTTCGAAGAAGGATTAGGACACAGAGAAGGAACAACAATTTCCTGGTTAATATTCCTATTAGACACAACCTTAGGAAGAAAACCGGGTTTGGAAACTACCTTATCTGCATGGAAAATCAGGTAAGGTGAATCACACTGTAAGGCGGATAACTCAAACTCTGCGAGCAGAAGAGATAGCTACCAAAAACAAAACTTTCCAAGATAAAAGCTTAATATCTATGGAATGTAAGGGTTCAAACGGAACCCCTTGAAGAACTGAAAGAACTAAATTTAGACTCCAAGGCGGAGCCACAGGTCTATAAACAGGCTTGATTCTGACTAAAGTCTGAGTAAACGCTTGAACGTCTGGTAGTTCTGCCAGAAGTTTGTGTTAAAGGATAGACAAAGCAGATATCTGTCCTTTTAAAGAACTAGCTGACAATCCTTTCTCTAATCCTTCTTGGAGAAAGGACAATATCCGAGGAATCCTAATCTTACTCCATGAGTAACTCTTGGATTCACACCAACAAAGATATTTTCGCCATATCTTATGGTAGATTTTCCTGGTGACAGGCTTTCTAGCCTGAATCAGAGTATCTATAACCGACTCAGAGAAACCACGCTTTGATAGAATTAAGCGTTCAATCTCCAAGCAGTCAGACGCAGAGAAATTAGATTTGGATGCTTGAAAGGACCTTGTATTAGAAGGTCCTGACTCATTGACAAAGTCCAAGGTGGGACAGATGACATGTCCACCAGGTCTGCATACCAAGTCCTGCGTGGCCACGCAGGTGCTATCAGAATCACCGAAGCCTTCTCCTGCTTGATTCTGGAGACCAGACGAGGGAGGAGAGGAAATGGTGGGAAAACATAGGCCAGATTGAAGGACCAAGGCGCTGCTAGAGCATCTATTAGCACCGCCTGGGGATCCCGGGATCTGGACCCGTAGAGAGGAAGTTTGGTGTTCTGACATGACGCCATCAGATCCAGCTCCGGAGTGCCCCATCGCTGGGTCAGTTGGACGAACACCTCCGGGTGGAGTTCCCACTCCCCCGGGTGAAAAGTCTGACGACTTAGAAAATCCGCCTCCCAGTTGTCTACTCCTGGGATGTGGATTGCTGAGAGGTGGCAAGAGTGGTCCTCCGCCCACCTGATTATTTTGGTTACTTCCATCATTGCTAGGGAACTCCTTGTACCCCCTTGATGGTTGATGTAAGCTACAGTCGTGATGTTGTCCGACTGAAATCTGGTGAATTTGGCCGCAGCTAGCTGAGGCCATGCCTGAAGAGCGTTGAATATCACCCTCAGTTCCAGAATGTTTATCGGGAGAAGAGCTTCTTCCCGAGACCATAAGCCCTGAGCTTTCAGGGAGTCCCAGACTGCACCCCAGCCCAACAGACTGGCGTCGGTCGTTACTATGATCCACACTGGTCTGCGGAAACACATTCCCTGCGCCAGGTGATCCTGAGACAACCACCAGAGAAGAGAATCTCTGGTCTCCTGGTCCAAATGTATTGGAGGAGACAAATCTGCATAATCCCCATTCCACTGTTTGAGCATGCATAGTTGCAGTGGCCTGAGGTGTATTCCAGCAAAAGGGACTATGTCCATTCCCGCTACCATTAGTCCGATTGTCTCCATGCACTGAGCGACAGATGGTCGAGGAATGGAGTGAAGGGCTCGGCAAGTAGTTAAGAGTTTGGACTTTCTGACCTCCGTCAGAAAAATGTTCATTTCCACCGAGTCTATCAAGGTTCCTAGAAAGGGAACTCTTGTGAGGGGGGAGAGAGAACTCTTTTTGATGTTCACCTTCCACGCGTGAGACCTCAGAAAAGCTAACACAATTTCTGTGTGAAACTTGGTTCTTTGAAAAGTCGGCGCCTGAATCAAGATGTCGTCTAGATAAGGCGCCACTGCTATGCCCCGCGGTCTTAGAACCGCCAGGAGGGACCCTAGCACTTTTGTAAAAATTCTGGGAGCAGTGGCCAACCCGAAGGGAAGAGCCACAAACTGATAATGCTTGTCCAGAAAAGCGAACCTGAGAAACTGGTGATGATCTTTGTGGATAGGAATGTGTAGATACGCATCCTTTAGATCCACGGTAGTCATATATTGACCTTCCTGGATCATTGGTAAGATTGTCCGAATGGTCTCCATCTTGAATGATGGGACTCTGAGGAATCTGTTTAGAATTTTGAGATCCAGGATTGGTCTGAAAGTTCCTTCTTTTTTGGGAACCACAAACAGATTTGAGTAAATACCCAGCCCTTGTTCCGCAGTTGGAACTGGGTGGATCACTCCCATTGTATGTAGGTCTTCTACACAGCGTAAAAACGCCTCTTTCTTTGTCTGATCTGTAGACAGACGAGAAATGTGGAACCTTCCCCTTGGAGGAGAGTCCTTGAATTCTAGAAGATATCCCTGGGATACAATCTCTAATGCCCAGGGATCGTGTACATCTCTTGCCCAGGCCTGAGCGAAGAGAGAAAGTCTGCCCCCTACTAGATCCGATCCCGGATCGGGGGCTACCCCTTCATGCTGTCTTGGTGGCAGCTGCAGGCTTTTTGGCCTGTTTACCCTTGTTCCAACCCTGGTAAGGTTTCCAGGCTGCCTTGGGTTGTGAAGCATTACCCTCTTGCTTTGCAGCAGGGAAGGATGAAGCGAGACCGCTCCTAAAATTCCAAAAGGAATGAAAATTATTTTGTTTATTCCTTGTCTTAAAGGACTTGTCCTGAGGGAGAGTATGGCCTTTAACCCCAGTGATTTCTGAAATAATCTCTTTCAATTCAGGCCCGAAGAGGGTCTTTCCTTTGAAAGGGATGTTCAAGAGCTTGTATTTTGACAACACATCGGCCGATCAGGACTTTAGCCATAGCGCCCTGCGCGCCAAAATGGCGAAACCTGAATTTTTTGCCGCTAACTTAGCCAGTTGGAAAGCGGCATCTGTGATAAAAGAATTAGCCAGCTTTAGAGCCTTAATTCTATCCATAATGTCCTCGTATGAGGTCTCCGTCTGGAGCGCATCTTCCAGCGCCTCGAACCAGAAAGCAGCTGCAGTAGTTACAGGAATAATGCACGCTATAGGTTGGAGAAGAAAAGCTTGTTGAACAAAAATTTTCTTAAGTAAACCCTCTAACTTTTTATCCATAGGGTCTTTAAAAGCACAACTGTCTTCGATTGGAATGGTTGTGCGTTAAGCAAGTGAAGAAACAGCCCCCTCTACCTTAGGGACCGTCTGCCACGAGTCCCGCATGGGGTCAGATATGGGGAACATTTTCTTAAAAACAGGAGGGGGAACAAAGGGAACACCTGGTCTATCCCACTGCCTAGTAACGATATCCGCAATCCTCTTAGGGACCGGAAACGCATCAGTGTAAACAGGGACCTCTAGGTACTTGTCCATTTTACACAATTTCTCTGGAACCACCATAAGGTCGCAGTTATCCAGAGTAACTAATACCTCCCTGAGCAATAAGCGGAGGTGTTCTAGTTTAAATTTAAAAGCCAATGTATCTGAATGTCTGAGGAGAAACCTTTCCTGAATCGGAAACTTCACCCTCAGACATCAAATCCCTCGCCCCCACTTCAGAGCGTTGTGAGGGTATATCGGATACGGCTACTAAAGCGTCATGATGCTCGTAATCTGTTCTTAAATCAGAGCTATCGCGCTTTGCAGGTAACACGGGCAGTCTAGATAAGAATACTGAAAGGGAATTATCCATGACTGCCGCTAATTCTTGTAAGGTAAAAGAGTTAGACGCACTTTAATCAAGCAAAAACACACTTTGCAAAAAAACGTTACTGTGCCCTTAAGAGATAAAAAAGGCACACAATTTTCCAAAACAGTGAAAAATGCACCAAACTTTCTGAAAATTTCACAGTATGTACCTAAAGCATTGGTAAGATTGCACAACTAGCAAAAAAATCGATTAACCCCTTAATGCCCAAACAGGATCAATAGTAAGCTAACAGACCGGTTAAAATAACTTTAGCACCTTGCCACAGCTCTGCTGTGGCCCTACCTTCCCGTAGAAGTCAGATTTATGGGGAAAAAGCTTCATATGGGTCCTCAAACTGTAGCAGGAGCCTCCATGTGAACACAGCCTGAAGATCTAGTTAAACTAACTGCGCATCTGAAGCGCAAAATTAGGCCCCTCCCACCTTACTCCGGTGCTGTGAGGCCTAAGAAAACACTTCCAAGAGTGATAATATTAGCCATGTGGTTAACAACCCCAAAGGCCCTTCAAAGTGTCTCAAAAAAACGATATTTATTAGTAAAAATCGTTTGCCATAACAAAGTGTCAACCTGCCATAAAATAGTGTCAACCAGCATAAATTAGCCCTCTTATGTAAACTTGTAATTCCATACTTAGGCCTAGATTTGGAGTTCGGCGGTAAAAGGGCTGTTAACGCTCCGCGGGCTTTTTTCTGGCCGCACCATAAATTTAACTCTGGTATCGAGAGTTAAAACAAATGCTGCGTTAGGCTCCAAAAAAGGAGCGTAGAGCATTTTTACCGCAAAAGCAACTCTCGATACCAGAGTTGCTTACGGACGCGGCCGGCCTCAAAAACGTGCTCGTGCACGATTCTCCCATAGGAAACAATGGGACTGTTTGAGCTGAAAAAAAACCTAACACCTGCAAAAAAGCAGCGTTCAGCTCCTAACGCAGCCCCATTGTTTCCTATGGGGGAACACTTCCTACGTCTGCACCTAACACCCTAACATGTACCCCGAGTCTAAACACCCCTAATCTTACACTTATTAACCCCTAATCTGCCGCCCCCGCTATCGCTGACCCCTGCATATTTTTTTTAACCCCTAATCTGCCGCTCCGTAAAACGCCGCCACCTACGTTATCCCTATGTACCCCTAATCTGCTGCCCTAACATCGCCGACCCCTATGTTATATTTATTAACCCCTAATCTGCCCCCCACAACGTCGCCGACACCTACCTACACTTATTAACCCCTAATCTGCCGAGCGGACCTGAGCGCTACTATAATAAAGTTATTAACCCCTAATCCGCCTCACTAACCCTATCATAAATAGTATTAACCCCTAATCTGCCCTCCCTAACCTCGCCGACACCTACCTTCAATTATTAACCCCTAAACTTCCGATCGGAGCTCACCGCTATTCTAATAAATGGATTAACCCCTAAAGCTAAGTCTAACCCTAACACTAACACCCCCCTAAGTTAAATATATTTTTTATCTAACGAAATAAATTAACTCTTATTAAATAACTTATTCCTATTTAAAGCTAAATACTTACCTGTAAAATAAATCCTAATATAGCTACAATATAAATTATAATTATATTATAGCTATTTTAGGATTAATATTTATTTTACAGGCAACTTTGTAATTATTTTAACCAGGTACAATAGCTATTAAATAGTTAAGAACTATTTAATAGTTACCTAGTTAAAATAATAACAAATTTACCTGTAAAATAAATCCTAACCTAAGTTATAATTAAACCTAACACTACCCTATCAATAAAATAATTAAATAAACTACCTACAATTACCTACAATTAACCTAACACTACACTATCAATAAATAAATTAAACACAATTGCTACAAATAAATACAATTAAATAAACTAGCTAAAGTACAAAAAATAAAAAAGAACTAAGTTACAGAAAATAAAAAAATATTTACAAACATAAGAAAAATATTTCAACAATTTTAAACTAATTACACCTACTCTAAGCCCCCTAATAAAATAACAAAGCCCCCCAAAATAAAAAATTCCCTACCCTATTCTAAATTAAAAAAGTTACAAGCTCTTTTACCTTACCAGCCCTGAACAGGGCCCTTTGCGGGGCATGCCCCAAGAATTTCAGCTCTTTTGCCTGTAAAAGAATAAATACAATACCCCCCCCCCCAACATTACAACCCACCACCCACATACCCCTAATCTAACCCAAACCCCCCTTAAATAAACCTAACACTAAGCCCCTGAAGATCTTCCTACCTTGTCTTCACCATCCAGGTATCACAGATCCGTCCTGGCTCCAAGATCTTCATCCAACCCAAGCGGGGGTTGGCGATCCATAATCCGGTCCAGAAGAGGCTCCAAAGTCTTCCTCCTATCCGGCAAGAAGAGGACATCCGGACCGGCAAACATCTTCTCCAAGCGGCATCTTCGATCTTCTTCCATCCGGTGCGGAGCGGGTCCATCTTGAAGCAGGCGACGCGGATCCATCCTCTTCTTCCGATGTCTCCCGACTAATGACGGTTCCTTTAAGGGACGTCATCCAAGATGGCGTCCCTCGAATTCCGATTGGCTGATAGGATTCTATCAGCCAATCGGAATTAAGGTAGGAATTTTCTGATTGGCTGATGGAATCAGCCAATCAGAATCAAGTTCAATCCGATTGGCCGATCCCATCAGCCAATCAGATTGAGCTCGCATTCTATTGGCTGATCGGAACAGCCAATAGAATGCGAGCTCAATCTGATTGGCTGATTGGATCAGCCAATCGGATTGAACTTGATTCTGATTGGCTGATTCCATCAGCCAATCAGAAAATTCCTACCTTAATTCCGATTGGCTGATAGAATCCTATCAGCCAATCGGAATTCGAGGGACGCCATCTTGGATGACGTCCCTTAAAGGAACCGTCATTAGTCGGGAGACATCGGAAGAAGAGGATGGATCCGCGTCGCCTGCTTCAAGATGGACCCGCTCCGCACCGGATGGAAGAAGATCGAAGATGCCGCTTGGAGAAGATGTTTGCCGGTCCGGATGTCCTCTTCTTGCCGGATAGGAGGAAGACTTTGGAGCACCGGATTATGGATCGCCAACCCCCGCTTGGGTTGGATAAAGATCTTGGAGCCAGGACGGATCGGTGATACCTGGATGGTGAAGACAAGGTAGGAAGATCTTCAGGGGCTTAGTGTTAGGTTTATTTAAGGGGGGTTTGGGTTAGATTAGGGGTATGTGGGTGGTGGGTTGTAATGTTGGGGGGGGGTATTGTATTTATTCTTTTACAGGCAAAAGAGCTGAAATTCTTGGGGCATGCCCCGCAAAGGGCCCTGTTCAGGGCTGGTAAGGTAAAAGAGCTTGTAACTTTTTTAATTTAGAATAGGGTAGGGAATTTTTTATTTTGGGGGGCTTTGTTATTTTATTAGGGGGCTTAGAGTAGGTGTAATTAGTTTAAAATTGTTGTAATATTTTTCTTATGTTTGTAAATATTTTTTTATTTTCTGTAACTTAGTTCTTTTTTATTTTTTGTACTTTAGCTAGTTTATTTAATTGTATTTATTTGTAGCAATTGTGTTTAATTTATTTATTGATAGTGTAGTGTTAGGTTAATTGTAGGTAATTGTAGGTAGTTTATTTAATTATTTTATTGATAGGGTAGTGTTAGGTTTAATTATAACTTAGGTTAGGATTTATTTTACAGGTAAATTTGTTATTATTTTAACTAGGTAACTATTAAATAGTTATTAACTATTTAATAGCTATTGTACCTGGTTAAAATAATTACAAAGTTGCCTGTAAAATAAATATTAATCCTAAAATAGCTATAATATAATTATAATTTATATTGTAGCTATATTAGGATTTATTTTACAGGTAAGTATTTAGCTTTAAATAGGAATAAGTTATTTAATAAGAGTTAATTTATTTCGTTAGATAAAAATTATATTTAACTTAGGGGGGTGTTAGTGTTAGGGTTAGACTTAGCTTTAGGGGTTAATCCATTTATTAGAATAGCGGTGAGCTCCGATCGGAAGTTTAGGGGTTAATAATTGAAGTTAGGTGTCGGCGATGTTAGGGAGGGCAGATTAGGGGTTAATACTATTTATGATAGGGTTAGTGAGGCGGATTAGGGGTTAATAACTTTATTATAGTAGCGCTCAGGTCCGCTCGGCAGATTAGGGGTTAATAAGTGTAGGCAGGTGTCGGCGACGTTGAGGGGGGCAGATTAGGGGTTAATAAATATAATATAGGGGTCGGCGGTGTTAGGGGCAGCAGATTAGGGGTACATAGGGATAACGTAGGTGGCGGCGATTTGCGGTCGGAAGATTAGGGGTTAATTATTGTAAGTAGCTGGCGGCGACGTTGTGGGGGGCAGGTTAGGGGTGAATAAATATAATACAGGGGTCGGCGGGGTTAGGGGCAGCAGATTAGGGGTACATAAGTATAACGTAGGTGGCGGTCGGCAGATTAGGGGTTAAAAATTTTAATCGAGTGGCGGCGGTGTGGGGGGAGCTCGGTTTAGGGGTACATAGGTAGTTTATGGGTGTTAGTGTACTTTAGGGTACAGTAGTTAAGAGCTTTATAAACCGGCGTTAGCCAGAAAGCTCTTAACTCCTGCTATTTTCAGGCGGCTGGAATCTTGTCGTTAGAGCTCTAACGCTCACTGCAGAAACGACTCTAAATACCAGCGTTAGAAAGATCCCATTGAAAAGAAAGGCTACGCAAATGGCGTAGGGGGATCTGCGGTATGGAAAAGTCGCGGCTGAAAAGTGAGCGTTAGACCCTTTAATCACTGACTCCAAATACCAGCGGGCGCCCAAAACCAGCGTTAGGAGCCTCTAACGCTGGTTTTGACGGCTACCGCCGAACTCTAAATCTAGGCCTGTGTCTCTGAATAAAGCTTACCCTTCCCTCATGGGGATCTTGTCAGTCTCTTCTAGCATTATCAGTCTTGTCTAGAAATAAATGACTGAACATACCTTATTGCAGTCTAATCTGCAAACCGTTCCCCCCAACTGAAGTTTTCTGGTCAACTAGAAAAACTAATTGTATAAGGAATACAATAGGATTCACAGCAGAGATTACCACAGATTTAGTATCATATAAACTCCAAATAGAAGATTCAGATAAGGATTATATCAAATATTTTTTAAAAAGTTCCATGTCATTCATACCTTAATATCTTTATTAACCCCTTAACGACCGACGACATATGCCATACGTCCTCAAAAAAAAAGCACTTAACGACCGAGGACGTATGGCATACGTCGTCGGTTTAACAGAGCACTGGAAGCGATCGAAATCGCTTCCAGCTGCTCTAACAGTATTGCAGGCTTGCCTTGAGGTCTAGGCATCCTGCAATACTGTTCCCGAGTGCCGGGACCGGATTGATCACTCCCCCACGAGTGATCACTTCCGGTTTCGCTCCACGTGGAGCCCGGCAGTGTTTCAGAGCATCGGAAGCGATCGGACACGCTTCCGATGCTCTGCTTGTTTGCTAAGTGCCTCGGTGGGTCGAGGCACTTAGTTAGTTATAAATTAAAATAAAAATAATAAAAAAAAAAAAACGAATAAAAAAAAAAAAAAGCCCTAAATAGCCCCCCCCCCTCCCCCTTCACTAGGCATCCAAGATGGCGATGCCCAGTGCATCATGGGGCCTCTGGGGGTGTCCCTAGCCTGCATCATCATAGGGGCAAGCTAGGGTCACCCAATCTGAGCCTCCCACCCTAAAAAAAAAAATAATAATAAAATACCCCATTTGTCTGATCATGTCAATATTTGTAAATATTGACTATGATCAGTGTGGATCTCCCTCCCTCTCCTCACTTGCCATTTTGTTGGAGAGAGAGAGAGACCTGTATTTAGCAGAGAGAGAGATTTATTTCTTTTATTTGTTAAAAAATATAGAACCAAAGGCTCTTTTCAGAGCCATTAACCCCTAGCTTGCCAGTGATCACTATATATCACTGGCAGTAACATAGGTGCACTTTTTTTTGCTGCATTTTGCTGTCTGTGCGTTTTTTTAGGGGTTAATTTTGTTGTTGTAATTTTTAAAAAACCCAAAGGCTCTTTTCAGAAACATTTAGTTAATTTAATTTAATTTTCAGAGCCATTAACCCCTAGCTTGCCAGTGATCGCTATATATCACTGGCAGTAGCAAAGGTGCACTTTTTTTTTTGCTGCATTTTGCCGTCTGTGCATTTTTTTAGGGGTTAATTTTGTTGTTGTAATTTTTTAAAAACCCAAAGGCTCTTTTCAGAAACATTTAGTTAATTTAATTTTCAGAGCCATTAACCCCTAGCTTGCCAGTGATCGCTATATATCACTGGCAGTAGCAAAGGTGCACTTTTTTTTTTGCTGCATTTTGCTGTCTGTGCATTTTTTTAGGGGTTAATTTTGTTGTTGTAATTTTTTAAAAACCCAAAGGCTCTTTTCAGAAACATTTAGTTAATTTAATTTAATTTTCAGAGCCATTAACCCCTAGCTTGCCAGTGATCGCTATATATCACTGGCAGTAGCAAAGGTGCACTTTTTTTTTTGCTGCATTTTGCTGTCTGTGCATTTTTTTAGGGGTTAATTTTGTTGTTGTAATTTTTTAAAAACCCAAAGGCTCTTTTCAGAAACATTTAGTTAATTTAATTTAATTTTCAGAGCCATTAACCCCTAGCTTGCCAGTGATCGCTATATATCACTGGCAGTAGCAAAGGTGCACTTTTTTGCTAGTTAATTTAGTTAATTAATTTAGTTAATTTAATTTAATTTTCAGAGCCATTAACCTCTAGCTTGCCAGTGATCGCTATAAATCACTGGCAGTAGCATAGCTGTACTTTTTTGCTAGTTAATTTAGTTAATTAATTTAGTTAATTTAATTTTTTTTAGTAATTGTTTTCTGTGATACAAAAATGTCACAGAAAAGATATAGTGCTGAGGAGGCGTATGCCATCCTTGCGTCAGAGTCAGATGCCTCTATTTCTGACTCAGACCCCAATTTTGACCCTGCCATGTGCTCAGATACATCACTAGATGCAGTCTCAACTGATAGTGATGTATCTGTGGCTGCTAGCCCCCCTGCCAGCCCCCCTGCCAGCCCCCCTGCCAGAAGGAGGCGTGTTGCTGCCATTGCTGCTGAAGAGTGGGTAACGCCTCATCTCCAGAGGCCAGATATCCCACCCTTCACAGCAAATGCTGGCATAAATATAGATGTGGCAGGTTTTAGCCCCCAGCAGTTTCTGGAAGTGTTTCTGGGCGATGATATATTGGGGAACATTGTCGCCCAAACTAATTTATATGCCCATCAGTTCCGTGCTGCAAAGCCTGGAACATATTTGGCAAAGCAGCAATGGGCCCCCATCAATGTGCCAGAATTCAAAAAATTCTGGGCATTGACTATGCTGATGGGCATCATAAAGAAACCCTCCATTCGCTCCTACTGGAGTACTAGCCCCATCTGCTCTACCCCCATTTTCTCCCAGACTATGTCGAGGAAGAGGTATGAAATGATTCTGCATTTCATGCACTTCAGCGACAACAGCCTGTGCCCCCCTAGGGAGCATCCCCAATTTGACAGGCTGTATAAAATCCGCCCCCTGATAACCCACTTTTCTGCCAGGTTTGCAGAGGCTTATACACCTGGAAGGAATATATGCGTTGATGAATCCCTAATGAAGTATAAGGGAAGGCTGGGATTCAAGCAGTATATTCCTTCCAAACGCTCCAGATATGGGGTAAAGGTGTATAAGCTCTGTGACAGCGAGACTGGGTATACTCAGGCCTTCCGGGTGTATGAGGGAAAGGATAGCCACCTTGACCCTCCAGGTTGCCCAGAACATATGGGAACCACTGGCAAGATTGTCTGGGACCTGATATTACCCCTAATGAACAAAGGGTATCACTTGTACTTAGACAATTTTTATACAAGTGTCCTTTTGTTCAAGCTACTGTATTGCTTTGATACAGTAGCTTGCGGTACAATTAAAAAGAACCGCGCAGGTTTCCCAGGACAGCTTGTACGCACCCGGCTACGAAGGGGGGAGACCTCAGCTCTGCGCCAAGAGGAGCTGTTGGCACTGAAGTACAGAGACAAGAAGGATGTATACCTTCTTACCACCATCCACACAGAGAGGACGGTGGCGGTTTCTGTACGTGGCAGAGCTGAGATCATAAGGAAGCCAGTGTGCATCAAGTCTTATAACCGGCATATGGGTGGGGTTGATCTGGCTGATCAGCTGCTGCAGCCCTATCTAATTATGCGGAAGACAAGGGCCTGGTACAAAAAGGTTGCAATTTACCTAATGCAGATTGCAACCCACAACGCTTTTTTGTTGTTCAAAAAAGCAAACCCCAGAGTTAAAAAGACTTTTTTACAGTTTCAGCTCCAGATTATTACGGGGATTTTGTACCATGATGCACCTGCTCCCCGGGCGGTGATGGGAGAGAGCAGAGTTGGGGCTACCCATTTTATTTTTAAAATCCCCCCTAATGCCACAAAGCAGAAACCACAAAAAAAATGCAGAGTCTGTACCAAGAGGGGGAAGAGAAGGGACACCATATATTACTGTCCTGATTGCCCTGGACAGCCTGCACTCTGCATTGGGGACTGCTTCAAGCGGTACCATACAATGGTCAATTTTTAAAAAAAATAAATACATTTGCTGTTACATATATATATATTTTTTTTGGTTATGTTTATAGTTAGATGTTTTTTTGTTTTTTTTACTTTTACTGTGCCAGATTTTTACATTTCACTACTCTATTTTTTTCTAAAATTGGGCCTGTTTTTTTTTTAACCAAAACCCCTGTCAAACCTATGCATGGGGGACATAGGTGTTCTCAGGGTGCCTTGCAGAAAACAACCTGAAGTATGTTTTTGTAATAACTTACAACAGTCTCTCCTAAATTATAGTCAAAAAGCAATGTGTCTGTAAAAATGAAAATTGAAAAATTACCACCATACACTTTCTCCAATTTTTTGGGCTAAAACGGTTGCTTCAAAGGCATCAAAGCACACCATATACAATACCTTGGGGTGTCAACATTTAAAAAATATACACTTTGAATGCAATAAATAAAAGTGGGGTATGCGATAGGCCCCAAACTAAAGATAGGCCTATCAGAAGAAATACTCTCATTTTTAATAACTAAAATCACAAGTCATAAAATTGTAACATAACCTTCCCAAAATCCTGGCAAACCTATGCATGGGGGGCATAGGTGTACTCAGGGTGCCTTGCAGAAAACAACCTGAAGTATTATTTTGCAATAACTTACAACAATCTCTCCTAAATCATAGTCAAAAAGCAATGTGTCTGTAAAAATGAAAATTGAAAAATTACCACCATATACTTTCTCCAATTTTTTGGGCTAAAACGGTTGCTTCAAAGGCATCAAAGCACACCATATACAATACCTTGGGGTGTCAACATTTAAAAAATATACACTTTGAATGCAATAAATAAAAGTGGGGTATGCGATAGGCCCCAAACTAAAGATAGGCCTATCAGAAGAAATACTCTCATTTTTAATAACTAAAATCACAAGTCATAAAATTGTAACATAACCTTCCCAAAATCCTGGCAAACCTATGCATGGGGGGCATAGGTGTACTCAGGGTGCCTTGCAGAAAACAACCTGAAGTATTATTTTGCAATAACTTACAACAATCTCTCCTAAATCATAGTCAAAAAGCAATGTGTCTGTAAAAATGAAAATTGAAAAATTACCACCATATACTTTCTCCAATTTTTTGGGCTAAAACGGTTGCTTCAAAGGCATCAAAGCACACCATATACAATACCTTGGGGTGTCAACATTTAAAAAATATACACTTTGAATGCAATAAATAAAAGTGGGGTATGTGATAGGCCCCAAACTAAAGATAGGCCTATCAGAAGAAATACTCTCATTTTTAATAACTAAAATCATGTAACATAACCTTCCCAAAATCCTGGCAAACCTATGCATGGGGGGCATAGGTGTACTCAGGGTGCCTTGCAGAAAACAACCTGAAGTATTCTTTTGCAATAACTTACAACAGTCTCTCCTAAATCATAGTAAAAAAGCAATGTGTCTGTAACAATGAAAATTGAAAAATTACCACCATATACTTTCTCCAATTTTTTGGGCTAAAACGGTTGCTTCAAAGGCATCAAAGCACACCATATACAATACCTTGGGGTGTCAACATTTAAAAAATATACACTTTGAATGTAATAAATAAAAGTGGGGTATGTGATAGGCCCCAAACTAAAGATAGGCCTATCAGAAGAAATACTCTCATTTTTAATAACTAAAATCATGTAACATAACCTTCCCAAAATCCTGGCAAACCTATGCATGGGGGGCATAGGTGTACTCAGGGTGCCTTGCAGAAAACAACCTAAAGTATTCTTTTGCAATAACTTACAACAGTCTCTCCTAAATCATAGTAAAAAAGCAATGTGTCTGTAACAATGAAAATTGAAAAATTACCACCATATACTTTCTCCAATTTTTTGGGCTAAAACGGTTGCATCAAAGTCATCAAACCACTCCATGTATAATACCTTGGGGGGTCAACTTTTTAAATATAATCACATTTATGGAAAACAAATAAATTGGGGTATGTTAAAAGACCCCCAAAAAAAGACGATAGGCAAAGAAAATATGTTAAATGTGAAAAAAAATCACAAACACATGTCAGACATTTGGCATTGCACCGCCCAAACAAGCCACCAAACCTATGCATAGGTGGTATCACTGAACTCAGGAGATGTTGGTGACCACATATTGGTGTCTTCTTTGGTAGTAACACATAACAGGAGCTGTGAATCCATGTCTAAAGTACAATGTATGTGAAAAATAACACAAAGAAATGAATGCCCAATAGTTTGACAAAGACTAGTGGTTGAATTAGTGTATGGAAAGTGTTAAAACACCTGCATTTGAAATACCCTAGGATGTCTACTTTTCAAAAATATATGGTTTTATGGGGGTAAATTACATTGGCCGGCTTCAGAAATGTCTTAAATAGAACATGGGTGCATGGGATGTGAAAATGGGAAGTGTAAAAAATGGAATGCGCTTCCTAAAAATAAGGCCTTCTAGCCCCCAGAGAACCCAACACACCTATACATGGGTGGTATCACTGTACTCAGGAGATGTTGTTGAACACATATTGAGGTGTTTTTGGCAGTAAACACATAACAGGAACTGAGAATCCATGCCTAAAGTACAATGTGTGTGAAAAATAACACAAAATAATGACTACCCAAAAGTTTGACAAAGACTGGTGGTTAAATAAGTTCATGGAAAGTGTGAAAATACCAGCATTTCAAATACCCTAGGGGGTCTACTTCTCAAAAATATATGGTTTTATGGGGGTAAATTTCATTGACCGGCTTCAGAAATGTCCCAAATAGGACATGGGTGCATGATGACCGATGTGAAAATTCCAAGTTGAAAAACTGGAATGCGCTTCCTAAAATTAAGGCCTTTTAGCCCCCAGAGAACCCGACACACCTATACATGGGTGGTATCACTGTACTCAGGAGATGTTGTTGAACACATATTGAGGTTTTTTTTGGCAGTAACACATAACAGGAACTGAGAATCCATGCCTAAAATACAATGTGTGTGAAAAATAACACAAAATAATGACTACCCAAAAGTTTGACAAAGACTGGTGGTTGAATTAGTGCATGGAAAGTGTTAAAATACAAGCATTTGAAATACCCTAGGGTGTCTACTTTTCAAAAATATATGGTTTGATGGGGGTAAATTCCATTGACCAGCTTCAGAAATGTCCCAAATAGGACATGGGTGCATGATGACCGATGTGAAAATTCCAAGTTGAAAAACTGGAATGCGCTTCCTAAAATTAAGGCCTTTTAGCCCCCAGAGAACCCGACACACCTATACATGGGTGGTATCACTGTACTCAGGAGATGTTGTTGAACACATATTGAGGTTTTTTTTGGCAGTAACACATAACAGGAACTGAGAATCCATGCCTAAAGTACAATGTGTGTGAAAAATAACACAAAATAATGACTACCCAAAAGTTTGACAAAGACTGGTGGTTGAATTAGTGCATGGAAAGTGTTAAAATACAAGCATTTGAAATACCCTAGGGTGTCTACTTTTCAAAAATATATGGTTTGATGGGGGTAAATTCCATTGACCAGCTTCAGAAATGTCCCAAATAGGACATGGGTGCATGATGACCGATGTGAAAATTCCAAGTTGAAAAACTGGAATGCGCTTCCTAAAATTAAGGCCTTTTAGCCCCCAGAGAACCCGACACACCTATACATGGGTGGTATCACTGTACTCAGGAGATGTTGTTGAACACATATTGAGGTTTTTTTTGGCAGTAACACATAACAGGAACTGAGAATCCATGCCTAAAGTACAATGTGTGTGAAAAATAACACAAAATAATGACTACCCAAAAGTTTGACAAAGACTGGTGGTTGAATTAGTGCATGGAAAGTGTTAAAATACAAGCATTTGAAATACCCTAGGGTGTCTACTTTTCAAAAATATATGGTTTGATGGGGGTAAATTCCATTGACCAGCTTCAGAAATGTCCCAAATAGGACATGGGTGCATGATGACCGATGTGAAAATTCCAAGTTGAAAAACTGGAATGCGCTTCCTAAAATTAAGGCCTTTTAGCCCCCAGAGAACCTGACACACCTATACATGGGTGGTATCACTGTACTCAGGAGATGTTGTTGAACACATATTGAGGGTTTTTTTGGTAGTAACACATAACAGGAACTGAGAATCCATGCCTAAAGTACAATGTGTGTGAAAAATAACACAAAATAATGACTACCCAAAAGTTTGACAAAGACTGGTGGTTGAATTAGTGCATGGAAAGTGTTAAAATACAAGCATTTGAAATACCCTAGGGTGTCTACTTTTCAAAAATATATGGTTTGATGGGGGTAAATTCCATTGACCAGCTTCAGAAATGTCCCAAATAGGACATGGGTGCATGATGACCGATGTGAAAATTCCAAGTTGAAAAACTGGAATGCGCTTCCTAAAAATAAGGCCTTCTAGCCCCC
The DNA here is from genome assembly GCF_027579735.1 of Bombina bombina. Classification (NCBI taxonomy): domain Eukaryota; kingdom Metazoa; phylum Chordata; class Amphibia; order Anura; family Bombinatoridae; genus Bombina; species Bombina bombina. Next base: position 320,085,614 of record NC_069506.1, read on the forward strand.
AGAGAACCCAACACACCTATACATAGGTGGTATCGCTGTACTCAGGAGATGTTGAACACATATTGAGGTGCTTTTTGGCAGTAACACATAACAGGAACTGAGAATCCATGCCTAAAGTACAATGTGTGTGAAAAATAACACAAAATAATGACTACCCAAAAGTTTGACAAAGACTGGTGGTTGAATTAGTGCATGGAAAGTGTTAAAATACAAGCATTTGAAATACCCTAGGGTGTCTACTTTTCAAAAATATATGGTTTGATGGGGGTAAATTCCATTGACCAGCTTCAGAAATGTCCCAAATAGGAAATGGGTGCATGATGACCGATGTGAAAATTCCAAGTTGAAAAACTGGAATGCGCTCCCTAAAAATAAGAGCTTTTAGCCCCCCGAGAACCCGACACACCTATACATGGGTGGTATCACTGTACCCAGGAGATGCTGCTGAAGACATATGAGGGTGTTATTTGGCAGTAACCCTTAATATTATCAGTAAATGTATTCTTAAATTGCTATTTTGTCAAAAAATCAAATTATTTTTTTTTCCCCCCCAAACTTTGGCATAGATTGGTGGTAAAATGGTTGCATGAAAAAAGTCAAAATACCCCAAGTTTAATACCTTAGGTTGTCTTCTTTTAAAAAATATATACATTTGAAGGGTTATTCAGGGATTCATGACAGATATTGGTGTTACAATGTAACTATCGCCAATTTTGAAAAAACATGGTTTTGAAATAGCAAAGTGCTACTTGTACTTATTGCCCTATAACTTGCAAAAAAAGCAAAGAACATGTAAACATTGGGTATTTATAAACTCAGGACAAAATTTAGAAACTGTTTAGCATTGGTATTTTATGGTGGTTGTAGATGTGTAAGAGATTTTGGGGCTCAAAGTTAGAAAAAGTGCATTTTTTTTCATTTTTTCCTCATATTTTATATTTTTTTTTATAGTAAATTATAAGATATGATGAAAAAAATGGTATCTTTAGAAAGTCCATTTAATGGCGAGAAAAACAGTATATAATATGTGTGGGTACAGTAAATGAGTAAGAGGAAAATTACAGTTAAATACAAACATCGCAGAAATGCAAAAATAGCCTTGGTCCCAGATGGTCAACAAATTGAAAAGTGGTCTGGTCACTAAGGGGTTAATATACCTAGGAACCAACATTCACACAAAAGTAGCGAAAAAAAGTTTAAAAGCACTTAAACCCAGTCTTGTAATAATTAATATGCTGAGAGATCATGTAATTAACGAGTGCCTGCTGGCCAATATCTAAAGTAAGCTAAGCCCTTACAATCCGAGGGCTGATTTAACTTTTAACTTATATTCTAAGCAGGCACCCAAAGAGAGCTATTATTTGAGAACACTGTCAGTTAGACAAGGGTAAGCAAGTTAAAAACGGCAGACAGGAGAGACGGAGCTACTCCTGCTGGACCCCTGACGCGCGTTTCGTCAGGGGTCCAGCAGGAGTAGCTCCGTCTCTCCTGTCTGCTGTTTTTAACTTGCTTACCCTTGTCTAACTGACAGTGTTCTCAAATAATAGCTCTCTTTGGGTGCCTGCTTAGAATATAAGTTAAAAGTTAAATCAGCCCTCGGATTGTAAGGGCTTAGCTTACTTTAGATATTGGCCAGCAGGCACTCGTTAATTACATGATCTCTCAGCATATTAATTATTACAAGACTGGGTTTAAGTGCTTTTAACCCCTTAACGACCAAGGACGTACGCCACACGTCCTAAAAAAAAAGTCAGTTAATGACCGAGGACGTGTGGCGTACGTCCTTGGTCTGGAAAGCAGCTGGAAGCGATCCTGCTCGCTTCCAGCTGCTTTCCGGTTATTGAAGTGATGCCTCGATATGGAGGCATCCTGCAATAACCCCCCTTGGCCATCCGATGCAGAGAGAGCCACTCTGTGGCCCTCTCTGCACCGGACATCGATGGCCGGTATCGTTGGTGGGTGGCGGCCATCGGTGCGCTATGTGGAGTGGAGGGGGGCGGGATCGGGGGCGGGAGCTACGGGGGCGCGCGCGCGTGCACGGGGGTGGTGGGCGGGCGCGTGCACGGGGCGGGAGCGGGTGGGAACCGCTACACTACAGAAAAAAAAAAGTTGAAAAGTTGAAAAAAAACCCCCACTAAAATGCAATCTAAGGGTCCTGGAAGGGGTTGGGGGTTGGTCTCGGTGGGGGGGGAAAGCTACACTACAGAAAAGGGAATTTAAAAAAAAAAAAAAGGCACATTTTGTTACAAAACTGGGTACTGGCAGACAGCTGCCAGTACCCAAGATGGCGCCCTTTATTGCAGAGGAGAAGGGTTAGAGAGCAGTTTGGTGGGGGATCAGTGAGGTTGGGGTCTAAGGGGGGATCCTACACATCAGCATATGTAAATATGCTTTTTTTTTTTTTTTTTTTTAAAAAGGGCCAAATACCTTTTATTTTAGTACTGGCAGAGTTTCTGCCAGTACTTAAGATGGCGGGGACAATTGTGGGGTGGGGGAGGGAAGAGAGCTGTTTGGGAGGGATCAGGGGGTCTGATGTTTCAGGTGGGAGGCTGAGCTCTACACTAAAGCTAAAATTAACCCTGCAAGCTCCCTACAAGCTACATAATTAACCCCTTCACTGCTAGCCATAATACACGTGTGATGCGCAGCGGCATTTAGAGGCCTTCTAATTACCAAAAAGCAATGCCAAAGCCATATATGTCTGCTATTTCTGAACAAAGGGGATCCAAGAGAAGCATTTACAACCATTTGTGCCATAATTGCAGAAGGTGTTTGTAAATAATTTCAGTGAGAAACCTAAAATTGAGAAAAAATTAACGTTTTTTTTAATTTGATCGCATTTAGCGGTGAAATGGTGGCATGAAATATACCAAAATTGGCCTAGATCAATACTTGGGGTTGTCTACTACACTACACTAAAGCTAAAACTACCCCAAAAAGCTCCCTACATGCTCCCTAATTAACCCCTTCACTGCTGGGCATAATACACGTGTGGTGCGCAGTGGCATTTAGCGGCCTTCTAATTACCAAAAAGCAACACCAAAGTCATATATGTCTGCTATTTCTGAACAAAGGGGATCCCAGAGAAGAATTTACAACCATTTATGCCATAATTGCACAAGCTGTTTGTAAATAATTTAAGTTAGAAACCAAAAGTTTGTGGAAAAAAAATTGTGAAAAGCGAACGATTTTTTCTATTTGATTGCATTTGGCGGTGAAATGGTGGCATGAAATATACCAAAATGGGCCTAGATCAATACTTTGGGTTGTCTACTAAAAAAAAAATATATACATGTCAATGGATATTCAGAGATTCCTGAAAGATATCAGTGCTCTAATGTAACTATCGCTAATTTTGAAAAGAAATGGTTTGGAAATAGCAAAGTGCTACTTGTATTTATGGCCCTATAGTTTACAAAAAAAGCAAAAAACATGTAAACATTGGGTATTTCTAAACTCAGGACAACATTTAGAAACTATTTAGCATGGGTGTTTTTTGGTGGTTGTAGATGTGTAACAGATTTTGGGGGTCAAAGTTAGAAAAAGTGTGTTTTTTTTCCATTTTTTCCTCATATTTTATAATTTTTTTTATAGTAAATTATAAGATATGATGAAAATAATGGTATCTTTAGAAAGTCCATTTAATGGCGAGAAAAACGATATATAATATGTGTGGGTACAGTAAATGAGTAAGAGGAAAATTACAGCTAAACACAAACACCTCAAAAATTTAAAAATAGCCTTGGTCCCAAACGGACAGAAAATGGAAAAGTGCTGTGGTCATTAAGGGGTTAAACTTTTTTTTCGCTACTTTTGTGTGAATGTTGGTTCCTAGGTATATTAATAAAGATATTAAGGTATGAATGACATGGAACTTTTTAAAAAATATTTGATATAATCCTTATCTGAATCTTCTATTTGGAGTTTATATGATACTAAATCTGTGGTAATCTCTGCTGTGAATCCTATTGTATTCCTTATACAATTAGTTTTTCTAGTTGTTTAGTTCTGTCTCTGAGATCCCACACCAGATATGGATCCCATTTGGTAATATTTTATATAACATATAGGTACATATATATGTGTTGTAATTCTAATATAAGGGACCATTTCTGTTATTACTTAACTCCAATTATCCCCCCCAAAAAACCTCTAATTCTGAAGTTTTCTGGTACTCCAGCAGTGGATTTTAGTTACAACATGCTAAAATCATCATCCTCTCTGCAGAAATCTTCATCTCTTTTCTGCTAGAGTAAATAGTACAAACCGGTACCATTTAAAATAACAAACTTTTGCTTGTAGAACAAAGAAGCTACAAATCTAACACCACATCTCTTTACCCTCCCGAGAGGGACCCTATTGCTTAGAGCTGGCAAAGAGAATGACTGGGGGGTGGAGCTAGAGGGGGAGCTATATGGACAGCTCTGCTGTGTGCTTTTTTTGTCACTTCCTGTTAGGAAGTATATCCCACAAGTAAAGGATGAATCCGTGGACTGGATACACCTTACAAGAGAAATATAACTCCAAATGGAGTATGAACCTAGAAGGGGGTTACATAGGGGCGTTAGAAAACCTGAAGGTTCTTGCATTCCATTTACATATGCCGTTGAGAAACTGTCTGTTGGCCCCTTGCTAGATGATCCAGTTCCAAGGGTAGCAACCGGTTCTAGGGGGTAATTGGGTGGCATTGTGAATACCGGCTAAGATAGGTTTCCAAATGCCATAAAAGAGGAACACAATTTATACATTTACATTGTCAAGGAGGTTACAGATCTGTGTAGGGACAATAGGCCAGTATCAATACAATCCATGGAGACTCCATATTACACGGTGTCTTTATACCTTATATGTAAAAAGAGAGGAAAAAAAAGTGTCAGGTTGAGCGAGAAGGCTGGGTAGCCTATGACTGTTGCTGGGAGACTTCAGGTGCTGGGTCAAGCTGCTGCGGAATTTCCAAAGTAGGAGCCTCTATCCCCAGTTTGGTACAAAAGGGGGCTAGATCTTCCTGTGTCCGATATAGAGCTGTCTTCCCACCATTGGTGGCCACGATACAAGTAGGAAAGCCCCATCGGTACTCAATCTTATTGTTTTGTAAAGTTGAAGTAAGGAATCTCAATTCTCTTTGTTTTTAGAGGGTTGCTGGACAGAGGTCGGAAAACAACTGTATAGTATTGCCTACATGCTGGATCGGATGTTTGTTTCTGCTGTGCGGAGAATCTCTTCTTTATCTTTGTAGTTTCACAGTCTAAGAATAACATCTCTTGGAGGTGCCTTTGCAGTTGGTTTAGGGCGTATGGCTCTATGTGCTCTTTCGATGGTGATTTCCGGCGACATGGGGTACCTACCTTTTATTACCCTGAAAAGATCCTGCAGATATCCCTGTAGTGCATTAGGACTGATAGTCTCTGGAATTCCTCGTATACGTAGATTGTTTCGCCTTCCTCGATTGTCTAAATCTTCTATTCTTTCCATCAGACTTTGCACCATATTGGAATTATATTGTACGTGAGACATTATTTCCTTCAATTTCTCCTGTACAGAGAGCTCTGGCTGGTCTCGACATTTGTGACCTTTTGAGTTAATTCTGTCACATCTCTGCGTAACTCCCCAAACAAACTCTTGATCTCATACACAACTTTCATATCCTCTTTCGATGAAAGACTTCAAACTTTCATATCCTCTTTAGATGAGACTTCAAATCCTCCTTTGTGACATAATGCGTAGGTAAAATTGAATCTGTAGATACACCATCAAAGTCAGTCAGAGTATGTTCAGGTTGGGTAACAGAGACTTCTGATGCATGAGCATCTATCCCTTTGAGATAGTGATTCATGTTTCTGGTCTTAGTTCCCTTCTCATTAATGCCAGTTTTTTTCTGCGCCATGTTGTAGTTCTGGCTATATGTTCTTGAGTGTCTGTACACAGTCTGTCTCCAAAGGACACCTCTATTCACGTCCTATTTATAATAACCCTTAGAAATTTCTTTGTGGCTTATATATCAGATTCATGAAAACCCCTATTAGGGCATCCAATGTACAGGGAGTGCGGAATTATTAGGCAAATGAGTATTTTGACCACATCATCCTCTTTATGCATGTTGTCTTACTCCAAGCTGTATAGGCTCGAAAGCCTACTACCAATTAAGCATATTAGGTGATGTGCATCTCTGTAATGAGAAGGGGTGTGGTCTAATGACATCAACACCCTATATCAGGTGTGCATAATTAGGCAACTTCCTTTCCTTTCGCAAAATGGGTCAAAAGGAGGACTTGACAGGCTCAGAAAAGTCAAAAATAGTGAGATATCTTGCAGAGGGATGCAGCACTCTTAAAATTGCAAAGCTTCTGAAGCGTGATCATCGAACAATCAAGCGTTTCATTCAAAATAGTCAACAGGGTTGCAAGAAGCGTGTGGAAAAACCAAGGAGCAAAATAACTGCCCATGAACTGAGAAAAGTCAAGCGTGCAGCTGCCAAGATGCCACTTGCCACCAGTTTGGCCATATTTCAGAGCTGCAACATCACTGGAGTGCCCAAAAGCACAAGGTGTGCAATACTCAGAGACATGGCCAAGGTAAGAAAGGCTGAAAGACGACCACCACTGAACAAGACACACAAGCTGAAACGTCAAGACTGGGCCAAGAAATATCTCAAGACTGATTTTTCTAAGGTTTTATGGACTGATGAAATGAGTGAGTCTTGATGGGCCAGATGGATGGGCCCGTGGCTGGATTGGTAAAGGGCAGAGAGCTCCAGTCCGACTCAGACGCCAGCAAGATGGAGGTGGAGTACTGGTTTGGGCTGGTATCATCAAAGATGAGCTTGTGGGGCCTTTTCGGGTTGAGGATGGAGTCAAGCTCAACTCCCAGTTTCTGGAAGACACCTTCTTCAAGCAGTGGTACAGGAAGAAGTCTGCATCCTTCAAGAAAAACATGATTTTCATGCAGGACAATGCTCCATCACACGCGTCCAAGTACTCCACAGCGTGGCTGGCAAGAAAGGGTATAAAAGAAGAAAATCTAATGACATGGCCTCCTTGTTCACCTGATCTGAACCCCATTGAGAACCTGTGGTCCATCATCAAATGTGAGATTTACAAGGAGGGAAAACAGTACACCACTCTGAACAGTGTCTGGGAGGCTGTGGTTGCTGCTGCACGCAATGTTGATGATGAACAGATCAAAACACTGACAGAATCCATGGATGGCAGGCTTTTGAGTGTCCTTGCAAAGAAAGGTGGCTATATTGGTCACTGATTTGTTTTTGAATGTCAGAAATGTATATTTGTGAATGTTGAGATGTTATATTGGTTTCACTGGTAAAAATAAATAATTGAAATGGGTATATATTTGTTTTTTGTTAAGTTGCCTAATAATAATGCACAGTAATAGTCACCTGCACACACAGATATCCCCCTAAAATAGCTAAAACTAAAAACTACTTCCAAAAATATTCAGCTTTGATATTAATGAGTTTTTTTGGGTTCATTGAGAACATGGTTGTTCAATAATAAAATTAATCCTCAAAAATACAACTTGCCTAATAATTCTGCACTCCCTGTATATGTAGCACCTAAATCAGTCTATACTTTTAGAGTTATAATCCAGCATATGGTATTTCTAGCTTCTTAATAAGAGCTCCTTGTCTTTATCACACAGCCTGTACCCCCTGCAGCGTTAGCTAGTAGGCCCGAGTTCTTTCCCCTGTCTATGCTGAACCCTCCAGTTCTCAATGATATGGTCCCTGATCTGCACAGAGCTCAACAAGTAGCTAAAAGAATTTATGGACAGTAATGTAAATATAAAAATATTTAAAACAGCAATGGCCCGGCAAAGACGTCACATCAATTACTAATGGGATATCCACCTCCTAGTCAGCAGGAGGAGGCAAAGAGCACCACAGCAGAGCAGTTCAATAGTTGTTCCCATCACTCCCGTCATTCAACCGAAGTTAGGAAGAGAAAGGAAAAGCCAAGGTGCAGAGGTGTCTGAAGTTTACATAACCCACAACCTGTCTACAAAAACAGGGCGGCCGTGGACTCATGTCAAAAAATAAATTTATCAGGTAAGCATAAATTTTCTTTAAGACACGATGAGTCCACGGATCATCTTAATTACTAATCGGATTCAATACCCAAACTAGAGTACACAGATGATACAGGAGGGACAAGACAGGGAACCGAAACGGAAGGCACCACTGCTTGAAGAACCTTCTAAAAAAAAAAAAAAAAAAAAAAATAGCCTCAGCCGAAACAAAAGGGACAAACTTATAGGACCTTGAAAAAGAGGACCAAGTTGCAGCCTTGCAAATCTGATCCACAGAAGCTTCATTTTTGAACGCCCATGAAGAAACAGCCCTAACGGAATGAACCGTAACTCTCTCTGGAGGCTGTTGTCCAGCAGCTTCATATGCAAAACATACAATACTCTTCAGCCAGAAAGAAAAGTAGCCGTAGCTTTCTGACCCTTGCGTTTGCTTGAGAAAACCACAAAGAAGTCTGACGACAGTCCTTAGTCGCATGCAGGTAAAAACTAAAGCACACACCACATCCAAATTGTGCAGAAGTCTTTCCTTCTGAGAAGATGGACTAGTACATAAGGAACGAACAACAACCTCCTGAATAATGTTCCGATCAGAACAATCTTCGGAAGAAATCCTAATTTAGTATATAAAAACTACATTATATGAATGGAAATAAGATAAAGAAACTCAAACTGTAATTTTGATAGCTATGACACTCTCCGAGCAGTCTTTCCAAGATAACTACTTAATATCAAAGGAAAGCATAGACTCAACCTGAGCCCTTGAGAACTAAATTCAGACTCCATGGAGGAGTAAATGGTATGAACACAGGCTCGACAACATGATTGTTACACTAACATCTGTACAAACTAGACTACTGAATTATTGTTGACCCCTTTATCATAGCCAAGGAACTCCACATTCCTCCCTGACTATTGATAGTTTATTTGTTGGACTAGAACCTGAGAAACTGGACCGAGGCCAGGCGAGAAAAACATAGATCGCTCTCAGTTCCAGAATGTTTATAAGAACAGGCTCTGGCTGAGTTGAAAACCCCTTGAGAGCCCTTAAAGAGCCCCAGACTGCTCCCCACCCTAGAAGGCTGGCGTCTGTAGTCACAATCACCTAAGATGGTCTGTGAAAGCAGGTTCCCTGGGACAGATTATCCAGAGACACCATTTTAAAAGGGACACTCAATCAAAATGGTATGCTCTATCTGAATAAAGAAAGTTTAAACAACTTTCCTATTTACTTCCATTAACTAAATGTGCACAGCCTTTATATTTAAACTTAGTCACCATAGTACGTGTATGCATTTATGATTGGCTGATGGCTGTCACATGGAACAGGGGGAGTAGAAAGACATAACTCAAATGTCAGAAAAAAAAAATCTACTCATTTGAAGTTCAGACTAAGTGCTATTGCATTGTCTTGTTATCTTGCATTTGTTGATTATGCAAATCTACTGTGTTGACTGGTCCTTTATACAGATTTGTCTTCTCGAATACTAATGGAGCAGGAGATGAGATTCTCTTAATCTGATCCATTGCCAGAGCATGCTTAAATGCAGAGATCTGAGATGAAACCGAGCAAATGGGATGTCCATTGCCGCCACCATCAGCCCAAATACCTCCATGCACTGAGCCACTGAAGGCCGAGGAATGGATTGAATGACTAGACAAGTATCGATACTCTGATAGAATAATCTTCATCACTCCCAGGTCTGAGAGGTCTCCTACACAGTGTAAGAACTCATCTGATCTGCAGATAATCTTGAAAACAGAAACCTGTCTGAGAGGAAAACTCTTTGATCTCTGATTTGTGTCCCTGGAACACTGTTTCTATTGCACAGGGATCCTGAACATAAACCCAAGCCTGAGTGAAGACGGGAATTCTGCCCTCTACAAGATCCGATCCCCGAATCAGGGGTATGTCCTTCATGCGGTGTTTAATTTTTTGTTGAAATTCTATAAATTCCAAAAGATATTTTTGTCAAGCCAGATACAAACAAGGTCTTACCCTTATAAGGAATCGCTAAAAGCTTAAACTCAGAGCATACATCCATAGAAGGTATAACCATAAAACTGAGCTGGAACAGAACCCTGAAACCTATGCTCCTAATTTGATAACTTGAAAGGAAGAATTTGAAAGGAATTAGCCAACTCGAAAGCTATTATCCTAGATCTTTATCCAGGGGAGTTTGACTAGTAGCATCAGACCAATATGCTGTCGCACTAGTGACTGTAGCAAAGTAGACAGCTAGTTGCCATTGAAAGCCCTGGTGTACTCCCTGTCCATAGGATTTATTAGTAATAAAAACTGACCAACGTTACAGTCTCTTTAAATTAAAAGAGTATCTAATTTTTTGTGTGTTCTTGTTCCATCCTAAAACACAAAGGATGGGTTAAACAAATAAAACAGTGACATTCTTGTTATAAAGAAGAACAGATAAAATATTACTGTCTCTAAATTTTAAACAGTAAAATTAGAAACCCAGACTGAAGCCAGTTAAAACTTGCTGAAGGCGCTCACATATCTTAAGAGGTTCAGCCCTCTGTTTTAGGGCATATCCCTCTTGTATCCAGCTCGGATTAAGTGCCCCCAGAAAGCCACTCTCCTCGGCCCCAGTGCCTGCCATTAAAATGCTGCCAGATAATCCTCTTTAAACTATAGGAGATATGTCCCAGTAAAGTGCTATACTTCCTGTCCTGAATCCTCTGTGTGCTACAGACCAGAATACATTTTTTTTAGCACTTACCTTTGTATTCTGCAGGGCAGCTCAGCAGGTCCTCTCCCTCCCTGTGGAAAATGATAAAGCCTTAGTTAAAGGGACAGTCTAGTCAAAATTAAACTTTCATGATTCAGATAGGGCATGCAATTTTAAACAACTTTCCAATTTACTTCTATTATATAATTTGCTCAATTCTTTAGATATCCTTTGCTGAAGAAATAGCAATGTACATGTGTGAGCCAATCACACAAGGCCTTTATGTGCAGCAACCAATAAGCAGCTACTGAGCATATCTAGATATGCTTTTCAGCAAGTGATAAAGAGAATGAAGCAAAATAGTAAATTAGAAAGGGTTTTAAAATGACATGCTTTCTAACTCATGAAAAAAAAAAATTTGGGTTTCATAACCCTTTAAGTGTGCTTAGGCCATCAGGATAAGGGCAGCATAAATGTATAGGAGGCGCAGTGAGAATTATATGTAGGCAAAGAATGGCTTGGAGGAGCTATTTAACAGCTCTGCTGCTCTTTGCCACCTCCTGCTGACCAGGAGGTGAGTATCCCATTAGTAATTAAGATGATCTGTGGACTCATTGTGCATAAAGAAAAGAGAAAGGCTGAGTAATCTTACTCAGGCTTCAGCATTAGGGTAGCAATAACTACATGGGAGGCTCATTGAGGATTTTACCCCCACAAGTTCCCAATGCTTGAAAGCCACCACTGCTCTACTGAAGAGCGATATGGACTACGGCTACACCCTAGGACAAAGCAGAACAATCTTGCACTGCTGAAAAATAAAATCTTGCTTGAGGAATCTTCTTTTAACACCTAAACCTTACCACTTCCTTGCTCTAACGTAGAGAAAGAATGACTGTGGATGGAGGGAAGGGAGGTGATATTTTATATTAGACAACTTATTAGAAAGACAAAACTAGATACATGCATTATCTGAATTTGTTTAATTCTGCAATTAAAAAAAAAAAAATTGGTGCCACGGGTAAATTCATGAACTGATGCTCAATGGACCAAGGTTTTACCTCAGTTACCATCCTTAAAGTGTGTGAAATGTATGGGCGCATTTAACATGCCACACTGACTGGCTCAGCAATCACATGACATTGGGGCACTATTTTGGTTATTTGCTGGACTGCCTTACTCCTGAGGCATCCAGTGAGCCCGTTACCAGCATGCTAGTATCTAAGCTTTATTTTCTAGAAAGTGTAGCATGACCAACTAGATGCCAGCACATGCAACACATCAGGAATCTTATAAAATGGAGGCACTTGACCCTGATCACTTAGTGACACAATGCCCTTGTAATTAACCTGGGGTATCCATTATGCAATGCCTCAGTTTTAAGACAAGCCAAACTAGAAAAGTGACAGCGGATAGAATATATATATATATACACACACACTTATTTTTTTGCTGCCTCTAGGAAGGAAGCTGAGAAATTATACACATGGATTTGTACATAAGGTGGTTAAGGCTTGAAGCACATTCTGATCACCAATACAGTATTATACAATGCATGCAGTTACCATGACAGACATTTAGATGTTTTTAAAGTTTCATATAAACGTAATTTAAGAAACCACAAGTCAAAGTCAGCCAATTAAATAAATTTATTCTTTTGGACCCAAATTTGTTTCAGAACAGATAAAGTGCAACGGTGTTCTTTTAACCAACATTATGGAGTGAATTCAAGTATTAACAATGCCCTTAAAAAGTTTAAACAATAAATTACATGGAAAAACTTTTGAACAGCCATTGATAGAAACTTGCATCCTAGGTTTAATTAGATGGACCCATAAAGAATGCATCCAACTTTAGTCAACTTCTTCAATGGTGGGGCCAGATGATGCACCACCTGATGGAGCACCACCAGCACCTGGGAAGCCACCTGGCATTCCTCCTGGCATGCCACCTGCACCCTGATACAGCTTGGTGATTATTGGGTTGCACACCTTCTCCAGCTCCTTCTGTTGATGCTCAAATTCATCCTTCTCAGCAGTCTGGGAGAAAAAAAAAAAAAAAAAAAAAAAAAAAAACTCAACTTCCATGTTTCACAAGGCTCAGGGAATATTTGTATCACTAAATGTTAGAGCCTATAAGCTCATGCTAGTTAGTGAAAAATTAGCCTGTTTAGCTAAGTTAAAAATTTAGTTTTTTGTAACTTCAATAATTTAGTGCATTTAAGAAGCATGTCGCTCAGACATCCAAGGAAGGTAGTAAGCCATCATGTGTCTTCCGACATCTGGTGGAAACTACGAATGGCTTTGGAATCACGTTCATCATAGCGACTTTGAGTTATTGCCTTACTCACCTGGTTCTTATCCAGCCAGCTGATGACCTCATTGCATTTATCCAGTATTTTTTGTTTGTCTTCATCACTAATTTTCCCTTGTAGTTTTTCATCTTCAACGGTTGCTTTCATGTTGAATGCGTAGGACTCCAATGAATTCTTGGATGAAACTTTGTCCCTCTGTTTCTCATCTTCTGCTTTGTACTTTTCAGCCTCTTGAACCATACGCTCAATGTCTTCCTTGCTGAGACGACCTGTTGACAACGGCATTTGTTTATAATTTGACTAGTTAAGACTGAAACTTGTCTTCTGGCAAAACTACTCACAATAGTTTAACATGAGCCAGTGATAAAAAAAAAAAAAATAAGTGGGCAACTGAGTGGGGAATTTTAAATCTATAATTTATCAGTTGTAATGCATAATATAATTTAAACTTCATTTGAAATGTCTGGATCTGAATTATAAAAGGGAGAGTTCACAACCACTTTGTTTTTTTTTTGTTTTTTTTTAAAAAAACACTAAGACAGAAATGGGTCCATAAGTCAGTGCCAATCTTTAACACTTAAAGGGACAGTTCACCCCCCCAAAAAATACTCCCATTCAGATTGTTTTAGCGGCTGAGTGTAATTTTCGCTTAGTTCCCCAACCTATACTGAAAGTTTTGATACTTGGGTCTCAGCTACTGAATAGCCTAAGGAAACAGCCAGCAGAAGAAATTAAACTCAGTGGGGTGCAGGATAGTTAAGTAATAAGATAAAATGTTCCATGGTTCCGTGTATTGAGCTTTAGTTTTACAAAGACAAGGAAGCAAGTGTGTACACAAAGTGATAACATAATGAGCTATGACATTACCTGAAGCTCAACCAACTGTAATAGGCTGTGGTGTAAAAAAAAAAAACGCAGCTGCTTCATAAACACAACTAAACCAGAAAATTGCTTTTATACTCTGCAGCTGGTATAACAAGTCATTGAAAATACAATTTTAGTGTACTTTAATTAACATAATTCATTACAACGCAACAGTCGCTCAGACATCCAAGGAAGGTACTAAGCCATCATGTGTCTTTCGACATCTGGTGGAAACTACGAATGGCTTTGGAATCATGTTCATCATTGCGACCAATAGGGGAATTTCTGTAAATTGAATTACCTTTGTCATTTGTGATTGTGATCTTGTTTTCCTTTCCAGTGCTCTTATCTACAGCAGACACATTCAGGATACCATTGGCATCAATGTCAAATGTCACCTCAATTTGAGGAACACCACGTGGAGCTGGAGGAATGCCTGTCAACTCAAATTTTCCCAAAAGATTGTTATCCTTTGTCATGGCACGCTCTCCCTCATATACCTATAGAGACAGACATCTCGTAAGTTAAACCATATACTGACCAGTGAGACAAGCGCCTCAAAACAAGATGCAAATATTTACCTGAATCAAGACACCAGGCTGATTATCTGAGTAAGTTGTGAAGGTCTGTGTCTGTTTTGTGGGAATGGTTGTATTACGTTTGATTAATGTGGTCATCACACCACCAGCAGTCTCAATACCCAGCGATAGAGGGGTGACGTCAAGTAGAAGGAGATCTTGCACATTCTCTGACTTGTCACCAGACAAGATGGCAGCCTGGACAGCTGCAAGGGGAAAAAAAAAAATTCAATTATGGTTCAATGTGTAACTTTTCCAATCAAAACAAGTCCCTTGAACTTCAGTCGCTCAGACATCCAAGGAAGGTAAGCCATCACATGTCTTGCGACATCTGGTGGAAACTACGAATGGCTTTGGAATCATATTCATCATAGCAACCAAGTCAACTGGACCTAATGTGCTAAAGGCAATGGAGTGAAACAGTGTTTCCCTGGAGTGATCTGTAATTAGTGATCACTTACAATTTAAGACTTTACAGTTAAGTGCTACAAGATGTCATGATACATACCTGCACCATAAGCCACAGCCTCATCAGGGTTAATGCTCTTGTTTAGCTCCTTTCCATTGAAGAAATCCTGGAGAAGCTTCTGAATTTTAGGTATACGAGTGGACCCACCAACCAACACAATATCATGAATCTGAGACTTGTCAAGTTTAGCATCACGAAGTGATTTTTCAACAGGATCTAAAGTGCCTCTGAAAAGATCAGCATTGAGTTCTTCAAATCGAGCTCTGGTGATTGAGGTATAAAAATCAATTCCTTCATACAAAGAATCTATTTCAATGCTGGCCTGAGTGCTGGAGGACAGGGTGCGCTTTGCACGCTCACAGGCAGTGCGGAGACGGCGAACAGCTCTCTTATTGTCAATGATATCTTTCTTGTGCTTTCTCTTGAATTCGGCAACAAAGTGATTTACCATGCGGTTATCAAAGTCTTCGCCACCCAAGTGGGTGTCACCAGCTGTAGATTTTACTTCAAAGATACCATCCTCAATAGTAAGTATGGAAACATCAAAAGTGCCACCACCAAGATCAAAGATCAGCACATTTCTTTCTGCTCCAACCTAGAATAAAATTCAGTACACTTATTCCATATAGTACTAATCCACATTTCCTAGCCTTGTATATTGTTACTATCTCCATTGTGAAGGTTTTGTAGAAAGGTTGCATTAACAACTTCACAATAACACAGGCGTCGGGGGTACTCTTAGAGACACTGAACCAAAATGGGTTTTTTTTATTCAGATAGAGCTTTCTAACTTACTCCTATTATCACATTTTCTTCATTCTCTTGGTATCTTTATTTGAATAGCAAGAAAGTTAGATGTTGGCCCATTTGTGGTGAACAACCTGGGTTCTTGCTGATTGTTAGTGGGTGAATGTATGCACCAAAGTGCTGTCCAGTATGCTGAACAGATAGCGAGAATAGGAGTAAATTAGAAAGTTGCGTGCTCTGAAATAAAATAGTGTTCAGTGTCCCATTAAGGGACAGGAAACCCAATAATTTAGTGATTCAGATAGCATACAATTTGACAGCTTGCTTAATTATCTTGGTATCCCTAGGTAGGCTCAGGAGCTAACTGCACATACTATTGGCTTAAAGGGACAGAAACCCCCCAAAATTCTGCTTCAGATAAGAGCATGCAATTTTAAACCACTTTCCATTTTACTTTTATTACATTCTTTTTGGTTTTGTTTGTTGGAGACAGGATGTAAGCTCATGGGTGTGCACAACCCTATATGGCAGCTGTTATACATTAGCAGGAGCACTAGATGGCAGCACTATTTCCTGTCATGTAGGGCTTCAGGCATGTGCATACCTAGGTATCCCTTCAACAAAACATGAGAACGATACAAATTTAATAGAAGTAAACTGGAAACTAAAAAAAAAAAAAAAAAGTATTCAATATAAGAATTTTGGGGTTTACTGTCCCTTTTAAAATTGAGATCTAGGGGCTCCCACCCCGGCAATCAGGCATCGCTGGGGCTTCCCATTTTGCACCATGATGTCACCGCTCAACTAACAATTTATAATAAAGTATAGGGAAAGGGGGCATGCTGCTTAGAAACATCTACAGACCCCCAAGACCCACCATTGGAAAGGTAAACTTAAATCAGCTTAGCACTCAAGGGTTAAACAACTTTCCAATTTACTTTTATTCAATGTGCTTCCTTCTCTTATGTACTGAAAGAAGTGTCTAGGCAAGCGCTGGAGCAGAGAACCTACGTTCTAGCCGATTGGAAGATTTATTTTTTTATAATATATATATATATACAGTTAGAAACCATTAGTGCTGCTCCTTCAACGAATAGAAGTAAATTAGAAAATTGTAATCTGATTCATTAAAGAAATGTTGGGTTTCATGTACCTTTAATGTTCAGTTAGCTCAAAATAGTGCATAGCTGCTCAATAAAGGATATCAAGATAATGAAGCAATATCAGATTATATTGAGTTATTTCAAATTGTATGCCTGAATCATTAAATTGAGTCAATCCTTTAAACGACCAACAGAATTGGATATTTGAAATATGTAGTAGATTTTTGTCTTGACAAATTTCAGTAAGGCAAGCAATGGAGCAATTTATGGCCTGAACACATTTTTAATTGTAAGTTACACATGCATGCACTGATTCTCTATATCCTAATTCTAGATCTGCGCCAAATAAAATTTAGCTTTTAATAGCACTGAAAGATCGCTCAGACATCCAAGGAAGGTAATAAGCCATCATGTGTCTTTCGACATCTGGTGGAAACTACGAATGGCTTTGGAATCATGTTCATCATAGCGACCCACAGAGCTAACTGTTACTGTACTTACCTTCTTGTCCAAGCCATAAGCAATAGCTGCAGCAGTTGGCTCATTAATGATTCTCAATACATTGAGGCCAGAAATTGTGCCAGCATCCTTTGTAGCTTGACGCTGGGAGTCATTGAAGTAGGCTGGTACAGTAATAACTGCATTTGACACTGTCTGCAAATAAAGATTGTGAAGAAAAAAAACAATTTTATTAAATGGACATTAGCCACCTTGTGGCTTTACCACATGCTACCTAAATTCAAATCCTGTAAATAAGGATTTCGGAATGCTGCCAAATTTGACGTGAAGCATTTGCTTAGGCTCTAGGGTGTGTGGGGCAGACACACAAAGGGAGTTTAAATCCAATTGATAGCAATCAAGACTTACCTTGCCAAGATAAGCTTCAGCAATCTCCTTCATTTTTGTCAATACCATTGAAGAGATTTCCTCTGGGTAGAAAGATTTGCACTCTCCTTTGTAATCTACTTCGACCTTGGGCCTTCCACCATCACTAATAACGTTGAATGGCCAGTGCTTCATATCAGACTGTACAACAGTATCTTCAAATCTGCGACCAATGAGACGTTTGGCATCTAAAAGAAATTTGAGTTAGCAATACAAAATCTTCCCACCATTTTGACATCAGTCACAAAGAGCTACTAGTAAACTAAACTTACCAAAAACTGTGTTTGTTGGGTTCATGGCAACTTGATTCTTGGCTGCATCTCCAATCAGCCTTTCAGTATCTGTGAAGGCCACATAGCTTGGTGTTGTCCTGTTGCCTTGGTCATTGGCAATGATTTCAACCTTTCCATGTTGAAAGACACCCACACAGGAGTATGTGGTTCCAAGATCAATTCCAACTGCTGGTCCCTTAGACATGGTTTCTGTGACAAAAAAATATAAAATAATTTAAGACTGCTATACATTTCTTTCAATGCAGATCTTGCCTTATTCAAAGATAAGCAGTTTAGTCGCTCAGACATCCAAGGAAGGTACTAACCATCATATGTTGTGTAACATCTGGTGGAAACTACGAATGGCTTTGGAATCATATTCATCATTGCGACAGTTATGTAGCATTATATCAGATTAAAGTGACACTAAACCCAAGTTTCTCTCATGAGTCAGATTGAGTTTCATGCTCTAATTTACTCACATCACCATTTTTTGTTCTTTTGCCATCTATTTAAAAACCAGGAATGTTAAAGGGACATTCCAGCCAAAATTGGAATCCACATGCTCGTGCTTAAGTATTGAATAGAAGCATTTTGTAATATACATGTTTTAACAAAAATGCTACTAATAAGTTATAGCAGTTTCAAAAGTGTATTTAAGTATGCACCATGCACTAGCATTTTAAACACAGCACTTGCAGAGAGGATATGATGCTTATACCATCTGGCAATGACTCACTTTTGCAATTGCTGACATGATAAAAGCCCCACCAATGTTCTGAGCACCTGCAGTACTTAAAATGCTGGTGCATTGATAATATCTAGCAATGCTTCACGTGCACAGAAAAATGGTAACACTGAAATAGCGATAACTTACTGCAAGCATTCTTGCCAATATATGTATATTGCAAATATCTTTCTATTCAAAGATGCAATTAATCTATATGCATTTAAATTTTGACTGGAATGTCCCTTTAAGCTCAGGAGACAGTCCATTTTTGGTTCAGCACTCTGGATATTTAGCCAACAATCAGCTAGTACTACCCAGGTGCTCAACCAAAAATGGGCTGTCTAAGCTTTACATTCCTGTTGTCAAATAGATAGTGAGAATGAATAAAAATAGGAATTAGAAAAGTACATGCTCTGAATAATAATAAAAAACGTTAGTATCTAAGCAAGCATCAAAAACGGTAAGATTTAAAGACATTGATCATTACGTTTTGTATTATAGTGCAAACGGCACTACAAAACTGAATTACATCATTTCATATACCTATTAACCAAGAGATGTCTCATAAGCATTTTGGTTTGCCGAGCTTGATCATGCAGTCACAACCTAAAATTATAAAACCGTATTCTATGTGCCCAAGTACACCATTATAAACAGATTCTGAATCTAATACTTAGTGGAAGAAATACCAATTTATGCACACATTGGTGGCATAGTTGGCTATTGACGCCACAAGGAAACATTTAACACTGAAAAACAGGCAAACATCCTGTTCTAGATCAAGCCAGTGAAAGGAGGATGTTTGCAAACAAGGCACTACATCCATAAACTTAGAATACATTAGATAGAGTTCTCATATGCTTAAAAGGGACATGACAGCATAACGTTTTAAATATATATTTATATATATATCCATATATCCTCATTCACAATTTCCTTCAAGAAAGGAGCAGCAATGCACTGCTGGAAGCTAGCTGAACACATTAGGAGAGCCAATAACAAGGGGCAAAGATGTGTAGTGCATTGCTTAGCATATGCTTCTTAACAAGCATAAGAACAAAGCAAATCAGGTAATTTAAGAAAATTGAAAATACATTTAAAAACTGCATGTGGAACTATGCAAGTTTAATTTTGAGGTTACAGTTTACTCACAATAGAGTAATCCAATGCTCATCTTCAAAAAAAAAAGCCATTAGTTAACATGAAAAAAAATTAAAGAATCTGCCATAACATCCATACTAATTAATATTTCTTGCAGCCCACTTAAAATTAAATACAGCACATAGGCGTAGGCTACCACACTTCAGCCATTTTGTTTCCACCATGAGGGTGGTCGGCCATCTTGTACTGAAGGACACGTGACCGTAGGAGCTAAAATTGCGGCGGGGAGTAGAAATACCCATTAAGACGTATTCAATAGGCCCTGGTGTAGTATTAGGAGTGTAAAACACTGTTTAAAAACAAAAAATATATAGGACTACGCCTTAAGGGTTTTCACGCAATGGAAAAAATAAAAAAAGTACATATATATCTCTATCTAAATAATTAACCGAACATACACATACAGAGTTAATTATATATAAAAATACGAACACACACGTTTGCCTGTATAAATTCACCTACAACTATCTGGGGGGGAAATCTATTTTAATAGGCATGCAAACACTACAACACAAACTATAAAACTAGTTCTAGGAACATATTATATTCAAACCTCTCTATTGTATATTTTAAAAGACCATTTACCCCCCTTTGTACCTGTTCTGCGTGAAGGGCGTTAGGATGAGGATTACTTGAACTGTTCGCCGCCTCCGAGTTGCTGATGGTGACTGAGAAAGGAAAAAGAAGCCGGCGAGTTTATATACAGCTTGAGAAGCTTCCAGAATCCGGCGTCGTGAAGACCGCTACGTCACAGCAAATAGACCAATCACAGCACTCATCACTGACGTCTCATGGAAACGACCACGGCCTTCTGGAATCTTCTGCATACAAAGGCGGTTGTACTGCAGCATAATGCGACTGTCATGTGGCCATTTTTGAATTGGGCAAAATAATTATTATTTCTCTTTCCACTAAGTGTTTTTATTAACTATATTGGAACAGTAATGTATTTCTCTTATAATAATCGTCCTGTATGTATTTGTTTAACCATACAGTCTATGTGTGATTGATGGATATTCTGGTATAATTAATGGCTCGAAACCTTTGCCCCAAATAAAAATGTCGCTGAAGGTTTCTCAGACGCTATAGGGCACAGTTAGAAGTCAGTTGTTGCTGTAGCTGAGCGCGCGTGTTACTATTATGTCTCTGCATATACCTTATGCTTTAGTAAAAACGTGCAATTGCTTTGTTTTGCTGATGAGGGAATAATGTCATGTGGCCGCCATTTTGTTTTTTGAACATCTCTCCGTACAATGTGCATTTTGCAGAAAATATAATAACCTTCAATATCCCCTATTGCTGCTATCTAGTCAGTTCAATTAACAGAAACCCCAAACTATTACTTGGTGCAAATACACAACCATAAGGTTTAATATAATAATGAAGAATTGATGAAAAACATTGAATTTGATCAAGTAAGTAAATGGTATTGAATCAAGTAATTTATATGCAGCTGACAAAATAACAAATTTGTTACAGTATGGAAAATGCTTAATACAATGCTCTTGTGATTTTGTCAACTGAATCACTGAACTAAGCAATACCATATGAGGTCAAATGTGTTTATGAATAAATAATTGTAAAAAGGCGAAACT
This sequence comes from Bombina bombina, assembly GCF_027579735.1. Classification (NCBI taxonomy): domain Eukaryota; kingdom Metazoa; phylum Chordata; class Amphibia; order Anura; family Bombinatoridae; genus Bombina; species Bombina bombina. The sequence goes on from NC_069506.1 coordinate 320,107,056, forward strand.
CTACTTCTCTGTGTGCCAGTCTTTATCTCTTCCTAATTATCTATTGTATTTTGCCCATGAGTTCCAGATGCCTTCTCTTGCTTTATTTATTCCAAATGAAATTTGTTTAACCTGAAAAATGCTGCTGTAAAGCATGTCAATTCTAAAATTAAACCCCCATTGCAATGTGTATTGTTAACCCCTGAAGGACAGAGGTAATTGTCCCAGTGTCAGACATCCCAACTCTCCCTGAAGTTCAGGGGGTCTCCCTGATTGTAATAGCGGCTCCCTGATGCCAGCAAATGGATTGCAATCTCCCTGAAACTCCAAGTATCATGATCCAATGTGGCCCAAATCTGGAAAAGTGTTTCTTTAAGGCAGAGCTTTCCACATTTTTCATGTTGGTGACACTTTTTAGACCTACATCATTTCACAACACAGTAATTCAGTTGCACTAGCAAACAGGAGGTTAAATTAACTTGTTTTAAGAGATACAGACACATACATAAATTATATAATAACTAAATGTATTTACAAGTAACAGTAAGTATGTACAAGAATTAAAAAAAAGTTTAATAACACCAATAACTACTTACTATTTTAATGGGATGTATCAGGTTGATGGGATGAACAGTTTCTGAATATTTGGTGGAATATTAGGGTTTTTGATAAGATCCAGAAACATAGACTAATCAGATCTAGTACAATGGTTTATACTTGGATTTTAACACAGAATAGTTTTTTTCCATGATAGCATCTTATTTCTATATTTAATCTTTATTTTTAAGTTTGACCTGAACCTTAAAAATACTGTCCATGCCAGTAAAATACTGTCTGGGTGTCAACCTTACCCTACGCTAAGAATAGTGATCATTCTGATAATACAAGCGAATGGATTCGCTTGTATTCCGCAGCGCTATTAACAAAGGCGGAGTACAAAAAAAAAACAGTTATAGGGATCAAATGGGTAGAGGGCCCTGCCAAGAGTTGCACTGTTGTAGTCAGCTCTTGAGAAGGTGATCAACAAACAGCTGGACTCTTAAGCTTACATGCTAGGGGGGTTCAGGGGATAGCAATGGAGGAGAGGAACTGGTATAAAGTAAGGTTAGCATAGGTTGTATGCATCCCTGAACAGTAGAGTCTTTAGGGAGCACTTGAAGCTTTTAAAACTAGAAGAGAGTCTTGTGGAATGAGGCAGAGAGTTCCACAAGATGGGAGCCAGTCTGGAGAAGTCCTGTAAACGGGAGTGTGATGAGGTGACAAGAGAGGAGGAGAGTAGGAGGTCTTGAGCAGAGCAAAGGGGATGGGAGGGAGAGTATCTGGAGACAAGATCTGAGATATAGGGGGGAGCAGTGCAGTTGAGGGCTTTGTATGTCAGAGTGAGAATTTTGTGTTTGATCTTGATAAATGGGCCCCATTGTTTAAAGATATTAACCAGAAAATGTTAGCACAACCAACATTTTTTTGGGGGAAAATTTATTATTATTATTATTATCATCAGGTGTTTGTACTTTCAATGGATAGAGGGGCCAAGCTAATATCACTTATATTACAGGCATTGAGTTATGTGTAACGTACAAGCACAATAATAACGCTTAAAAAGTTAGAGCACCTGGAGACCTAAAGTAGTGTTATGGCTAGTATAAAAGTATAGCAAAATACGTAAAATATAACAAAATAATGTATTTCACACACACATACATACATAATGAATGTAATGTAAAGGTTTTTTTATTAGTAATTTAAAGGGATATGGTAAATGACATGGTGTTGGACTGGGAAGGGCTCAAAGGTGTACACATGTGTGTTCATATGTAAAGAACACTAAGATTATATGAATGTAGCATGAGTGCCTCAACTGAGTGGGCTAGGATATGAATAGGTAGTAGCAATGTTTAATAAATGACAATAAAATGTTGGCAATAAAACAATAAATAAAAACAGTTTAGACAATAAAACAATAATCGTACATTAACATGGATCCATGTGTATCAGCACAGTGTACAAAGGCTGGTATGATGAGAATAAATCTATATATATACTATATAAATGTACGAAGAGAGTACCACTAAAGCAGTACTACACCTTATCAGTTCTCAAATACAGCAATCGGCACCCAGCAGGGTCGTGGCCGTGATCCTTTGAAAAGTCACAAAATGTTCCTGTGAGTAGAGAGTAACTTGTAATTCCAGATTCAGTGAGGTTATAGTGTAAAATATCCAAGTGAAGATCCAAGTGATTATTTAAATAGAGTCCAATATAGTTGTGATCCCTCCAAAATAATGATTTGAATTGGTGAAAGAATAGTAATAAAATGAAAGAGAAGTAAAAAAATATTTCAACCAAGGACAAAAATGCAAAAATATAAAAAATATAATCCCCAAACACCCTGACATGTTTCGCCTTCCGGCTTTGTCAAAAAGGCGAAACATGTCAGGGAGGCTGGGGATGTGTGATCTCCTTTTTTTAATAGCAGAATATACTTTAACTTGCCTCTCTATAGAAATATGTTGCTAACCGTAAAATAAAACTAGTACTCATGGTATATAATTAAAGTGGTGATTTGCTAGGGGGCTATTATGTTGCCATATTATTAACCCACAAATATCCGGAACAAACTTTAATGCAATTCTAAGCTAATAGTATTACGGATAGCTTATAAGTGGTTGTCTCAGCAGGTAACCATTATTATATGCACTGGCTCAATACCATTGTTAAGAAAAACGTGAAGCATTTAGAATACTACTTTTATTAAACATCCTCATAGGTATGAGTAATAACAATTGAGAATAGAATATCATAACCTATTACTTGGTCCAAATAGACCGGCGCTTATTACCATGAGACAATATGTACAATCCAATAGATTATTTATATATTACTGTGTAAAGTGTCTGTTGTAAAACATATAGTTGTTGCATTTAAAGCCACATTAATTTATTCTGGTAATTTCAGCACCCTGGTGCAGTCCGTATTACTCTAGAATTATTTGTGGTGATTCTCCAGATATGAGCACCACTTTAAGCGTAAGACACTGAAAGGGAAAATAAGCCTCTATTTCCAAGGTATAGGATATCCGAAGTTATTACCATTACGTACATCCATATATACCTATTAAGTAAATCCAACTGTAGGAATTCACTGTTTGTAGTCAAGAATATTTATACACCTAATAGATAGTGTATTGTGTATTTTTATAAATATCCCACATTTGTTCTTGCTCTCTATATTATTCAGCAATACAATAATTGTACTTGATAGTTATGATGGGTTATATCTAGTGTAGCTGTATTATACAGTGGGCTCACTTGGTTGCTCCATTATCCAACTAGTACATTGGTTATTAATACTATTATATTCTCTACTAGCATTATTCCTACAGTGTACTAATCACCACAATAATAAACTGAACTTTACCACTCTTATTTTAACCCACTGGGTATATATTGTTCAGTATATTTTATAGTACCTATTGGACAGAAGTGTCAGGATAGGTTAAGTCCAGAGTTAGACCCAAATGCTAGAATGAGGTTTGTAACACCCTAGCACTGTGAGTATATACCAGGAGCTGACCCTGCAACAGCTACAGTAATATACTCACTGAAATAGACTGGAAGTTGGCACAGCAGGGTCAGGAGAAGAAACTTCGTGTAGATAGGGTTAACCAAAAGAGTAATCAAACAAGCAATATCCAGCAACGTGTAATCAGGCAGGTAGGGGTTAACCAGTAGAGTAATCAAGCAAGCAATATCCAGCAACGTGTAATCAGGCAGGTAGGGGTTAACCAGTAGAGTAATCAAGCAAGCAATGTCCAGCAACGTGTAATCAGGCAGATAAGGGTTAACCAATAGAGTTATCAAACAAGCAATGTCCAGACATCACAAAAAGAATGATATTGTACAGGCAAAGAATCAGGAATGTCCAAAACTGCCACAACAGTACTAGAAGGTTTGGGAGTATTCTGAAGACATTGTTTGAAACAAGAAGATCCCCAAGTAACAAGTTCCCCTTTAGACCAGGAGAAAACCGGATCATGAAGTTGTAGCCAAGGAAGTCCCAAAATTAAAGGAAACTGAGGAGAGGAGATGATGTCAAAACAGATGGTTTCTGAATGAAGTACTCCTACAGACATAAGAAGTGGTATCGTAGAATATTGAATGATTCCAGAACCTAAGGGTTGACCACTGACAGTAGTGACCTTAATTACTTGGCTCTTGGAAAGCAAAGGAAGCCAAAAGGAATTGACAAAATCCGAATCCATAAACATTCCTGCAGCTCCAGAATCGATGAGTGCTTGAACCTGGAACTTGGTGTTGCCAAAACGGAAGGTGACTGGAACAAACAGCTTGGGATTGAGGGTAGGAAAAGATCTTTGGCTTAATTCAGTCCCTCTTTCTGGAGTTAAGCCCTGGCTTTTACTGGACGGGTTGGACAATCTTTTAACAAATGCCCCTTAATACCACAGTAAAGACATAGTCCAAGATTACGCCTTCTGAGAAGTTCAGCTTCAGATAACTTAATTGCACCAACCTCCATGGGTTCACTTGATTCAGAGATAGAGGTACTCGGAGCAGGAAGGTTTGGTGAACGAGACATAGGACGGAAAGTTGGTTTGATAAAGGATCTTCTGTTACGGTCACGTTCATGGAGACGCTCAGAGTAACGAGCATCTAACTTGATACATAAATTGATGAGTTCTTCTAGAGAATCAGGAAGATCCCTATAAGGCGATCATATAGAATTCTAGACTGGAGACTTCCGGTGGGGGCGGAGCTGTTAGACACGCTGTTACTGCACAGCTCGGGTGCTCTGGAGAATAGGAGCAAGAAAATCTCCCACAGCATCTACTTGCCTGCGTGACCCAGAATCGCTGGGGTCCGTTGCAGGCTAACAGGCGGCGTCTACGCCTGTGCAGAGGAAGCCCTGGTACTGGCGGTAAAGCCCGGCGGTGGATACCGCAATCACCTCAGAGGAGCCCTGCAGAGTGGAGAAGAGGGGCGTCAAAGGCGGGTAAGCTGGATCTTTGCCCGTGAAGCGGTCGGACTCACTGTTTGGAATAGCCACTGGTAGGAGGGGGTAGTTTGTCCGTTGAGAGATCGGCGGGCAGCGCTCCCTCCTCGCGGTGAAGAGTGTCTCACCTGGTTGATTGAAGGTGTGAGGAGACGCCGACTTTCCCCTTTGCTGTTTTTCCCAGGCGGACTGCCAAAAGTTTATAAGCTGCTGGTAAGGCATACCTAGCCTATGGGCATATACTCCCTGTACATCTTGTGCTTTGGGGGTTGAGATCTGCATTTAAGCTGAGGCACTGACTTTTTTTGTTAAAGGGGTTTTGACCCGAAGTGAGCCAGTGACAAGAAACCCTCATTGATTACCTATATTGCACTTGCTAACTTAGGCCTATTCCTACCTGAGTCTCTGGGTAATATCTGGGGGAAGTGCTTTACAAGAATGAATATGGGGTATTCTGGTACCTGATACTACAGCATGACGGAGCTGGTTATACCTATCACTGCCCTTATTAATGCATGAAAGTGAATCCTGAGATATAAGGAGAATCAGCATTCTACTTGACTTTTGCTTTGGTTGTGGTAACTTTGTTTTACTTGATCTCGTCTAAGTCATTTGGAGGCCTTTTGTGCAGCGTACTTGTTGCAGGACTTTGGTATCCTCTGACTCTCTGTTCCCCACTTTACCTGTTCTGTGGATTGTATGTTTATTTGCAGACCAAGAGTAAGAAGAAGAAAGAGGAGATAGGAGGGGAGAGGCTGGAGAGGAGAAGGAGAGGAGGAGAAAAAAGATTTAATGTCTATCAAAGGACTGCTTAATGTTGGCTAATGTAAATGGATGTTTGCTTGTTTTTTTTCATTATAGATTTTCCTAGGGGTCTTTCCTTCTCTTCTTGTCTAGATCAGTGTCTAGCTTGAGAGATAATACATTATTCTGTCAAAAATATATTGGTAAAAATCTCTTTAGAGAAAGGGGTTTACTCCATACTAATATCTATCTGCATACTATAATTATTTAATTACACTGGTGCTCGCTTCCCATAACCATAATTGTTAAAGCCAACAGGCCCTAATATCACTGTTAACCTATTCTCTACACATCGGTTAAAAAGTCACACAAAAAAAAAAAAAAAAACCACCTTCACAGCTGAAACTGTACTAATACTGGGTTTTTTTCTTTATTTTTGCTCTCACTCAAAGAGTCATTTGTTCTCTTTGGATTTGAATACACAGAGACTACACAGAGTTTTCTTTTCTTTTTTGGTTTTATTGCACATGTTATTTCTTTTTCTTTTTTTCTTTCTCTCTCGCTGCATTTGCAGCTTTGCACATATTGGCCTAGATTTAGAGTTCGGCGGTAGCCGTCAAAACCAGCGTTAGAGGCTCCTAACGCTGGTTTTGGGCGCCCGCTGGTATTTGGAGTCAGTCAGGAAAGGGTCTAACGCTCACTTTTCAGCCGCGACTTTTCCATACCGCAGATCCCCCTACGCCATTTGCGTAGCCTATCTTTTCAATGGGATCTTTCTAACGCTGGTATTTAGAGTCGTTTCTGCAGTGAGCGTTAGAGCTCTAACGACAAGATTCCAGCCGCCTGAAAATAGCAGGAGTTAAGAGCTTTCTGGCTAACGCCGGTTTCTAAAGCTCTTAACTACTGTACCCTAAAGTACACTAACACCCATAAACTACCTATGTACCCCTAAACCGAGGTCCCCCCACATCGCCGCCACTCGATTCAAATTTTTAACCCCTAATCTGCCGACCGCCACCTACGTTATACTTATGTACCCCTAATCTGCTGCCCCTAACACCGCCGACCCCTGTATTATATCTATTAACCCCTAACTTGCCCCCCACAACGTCGCCGCAAGCTACTTAAAATAATTAACCCCTAATCTTCCGACCGCAAATCGCCGCCACCTACGTTATCCCTATGTACCCCTAATCTGCTACCCCTAACATCGCCGACCCCTATGTTATATTTATTAACCCCTAATCTGCCGCCCCCGCTATCGCTGACCCCTGCATTACACTTTTAACCCCTAATCTGCCGCTCCGTAAACCGCCGCCACCTACGTTATCCCTATGTACCCCTAATCTGCTGCCCTAACATCGCCGACCCCTATGTTATATTTATTAACCCCTAATCTGCCCCCCACAACGTCGCCGACACCTACCTACACTTATTAACCCCTAATCTGCCGAGCGGACCTGAGCGCTACTATAATAAAGTTATTAAGCCCTAATCCGCCTCACTAACCCTATCATAAATAGTATTAACCCCTAATCTGCCCTCCCTAACATCGTCGACACCTACCTTCAATTATTAACCCCTAATCTGCCGACCGGAGCTCACCGCTATTCTAATAAATGTATTAACCCCTAAAGCTAAGTCTAACCCTAACACTAACACCCCCCTAAGTTAAATATAATTTTTATCTAACGAAATAAATTAACTCTTATTAAATAAATAATTCCTATTTAAAGCTAAATACTTACCTGTAAAATAAATCCTAATATAGCTACAATATAAATTACATTTATATTATAGCTATTTTAGGATTAATATTTATTTTACAGGCAACTTTGTAATTATTTTAACCAGGTACAATAGCTATTAAATAGTTAAGAACTATTTAATAGTTACCTAGTTAAAATAATTACAAATTTACCTGTAAAATAAATCCTAACCTAAGATATAATTAAACCTAACACTACCCTATCAATAAAATAATTAAATAAACTACCTACAATTACCTACAATTAACCTAACACTACACTATCAATAAATTAATTAAACACAATTGCTACAAATAAATAACATTAAATAAACTATCTAAAGTACAAAAAATAAAAAAGAACTAAGTTACAGAAAATAATAAAATATTTACAAACATAAGAAAAATATTACAACAATTTTAAACTAATTACACCTACTCTAAGCCCCCTAATAAAATAACAAAGCCCCCCAAAATAAAAAATTCCCTACCCTATTCTAAAATACAAATATTACAAGCTCTTTTACCTTACCAGCCCTGAACAGGGCCCTTTGCGGGGCATGCCCCAAGAATTTCAGCTCTTTTGCCTGTAAAAAAAAACATACAATACCCCCCCCCAACATTACAACCCACCACCCACATACCCCTAATCTAACCCAAACCCCCCTTAAATAAACCTAACACTACCCCCCTGATGATCTTCCTACCTTGTCTTCACCATGCCAGGTTCACCGATCCGTCCTGGCTCCAAGATCTTCATCTAACCCAAGCGGGGGCTAGACATCCACTGAAGAAGTCCAGAAGAGGGTCCAAAGTCTTCCTCCTATCCGGCAAGAAGAGGACATCCGGACCGGCAAACATCTTCTCCAAGCGGCATCTTCTATCTTCTTCCATCCGATGACGACCGGCTCCATCTTGAAGACCTCCAGCGCGGATCCATCCTCTTCTTCCGACGACTAGACGACGAATGACGGTTCCTTTAAGGGACGTCATCCAAGATGGCGTCCCTCGAATTCCGATTGGCTGATAGGATTCTATCAGCCAATCGGAATTAAGGTAGGAATTTTCTGATTGGCTGATGGAATCAGCCAATCAGAATATAGTTCAATCCGATTGGCTGATCCAATCAGCCAATCAGATTGAGCTCGCATTCTATTGGCTGATCGGAACAGCCAATAGAATGCGAGCTCAATCTGATTGGCTGATTGGATCAGCCAATCGGATTGAACTATATTCTGATTGGCTGATTCCATCAGCCAATCAGAAAATTCCTACCTTAATTCCGATTGGCTGATAGAATCCTATCAGCCAATCGGAATTCGAGGGACGCCATCTTGGATGACGTCCCTTAAAGGAACCGTCATTCGTCGTCTAGTCGTCGGAAGAAGAGGATGGATCCGCGCTGGAGGTCTTCAAGATGGAGCCGGTCGTCATCGGATGGAAGAAGATAGAAGATGCCGCTTGGAGAAGATGTTTGCCGGTCCGGATGTCCTCTTCTTGCCGGATAGGAGGAAGACTTTGGACCCTCTTCTGGACTTCTTCAGTGGATGTCTAGCCCCCGCTTGGGTTAGATGAAGATCTTGGAGCCAGGACGGATCGGTGAACCTGGCATGGTGAAGACAAGGTAGGAAGATCATCAGGGGGGTAGTGTTAGGTTTATTTAAGGGGGGTTTGGGTTAGATTAGGGGTATGTGGGTGGTGGGTTGTAATGTTGGGGGGGGGTATTGTATGTTTTTTTTTACAGGCAAAAGAGCTGAAATTCTTGGGGCATGCCCCGCAAAGGGCCCTGTTCAGGGCTGGTAAGGTAAAAGAGCTTGTAATATTTGTATTTTAGAATAGGGTAGGGAATTTTTTATTTTGGGGGGCTTTGTTATTTTATTAGGGGGCTTAGAGTAGGTGTAATTAGTTTAAAATTGTTGTAATATTTTTCTTATGTTTGTAAATATTTTATTATTTTCTGTAACTTAGTTCTTTTTTATTTTTTGTACTTTAGATAGTTTATTTAATGTTATTTATTTGTAGCAATTGTGTTTAATTAATTTATTGATAGTGTAGTGTTAGGTTAATTGTAGGTAATTGTAGGTAGTTTATTTAATTATTTTATTGATAGGGTAGTGTTAGGTTTAATTATATCTTAGGTTAGGATTTATTTTACAGGTAAATTTGTAATTATTTTAACTAGGTAACTATTAAATAGTTCTTAACTATTTAATAGCTATTGTACCTGGTTAAAATAATTACAAAGTTGCCTGTAAAATAAATATTAATCCTAAAATAGCTATAATATAAATGTAATTTATATTGTAGCTATATTAGGATTTATTTTACAGGTAAGTATTTAGCTTTAAATAGGAATTATTTATTTAATAAGAGTTAATTTATTTCGTTAGATAAAAATTATATTTAACTTAGGGGGGTGTTAGTGTTAGGGTTAGACTTAGCTTTAGGGGTTAATACATTTATTAGAATAGCGGTGAGCTCCGGTCGGCAGATTAGGGGTTAATAATTGAAGGTAGGTGTCGACGATGTTAGGGAGGGCAGATTAGGGGTTAATACTATTTATGATAGGGTTAGTGAGGCGGATTAGGGCTTAATAACTTTATTATAGTAGCGCTCAGGTCCGCTCGGCAGATTAGGGGTTAATAAGTGTAGGTAGGTGTCGGCGACGTTGTGGGGGGCAGATTAGGGGTTAATAAATATAACATAGGGGTCGGCGATGTTAGGGCAGCAGATTAGGGGTACATAGGGATAACGTAGGTGGCGGCGGTTTACGGAGCGGCAGATTAGGGGTTAAAAGTGTAATGCAGGGGTCAGCGATAGCGGGGGCGGCAGATTAGGGGTTAATAAGTGTAAGGTTAGGGGTGTTTAGACTCGGGGTACATGTTAGGGTGTTAGGTGCAGACGTAGGAAGTGTTTCCCCATAGGAAACAATGGGGCTGCGTTAGGAGCTGAACGCTGCTTTTTTGCAGGTGTTAGGTTTTTTTTCAGCTCAAACAGCCCCATTGTTTCCTATGGGAGAATCGTGCACGAGCACGTTTTTGATGCCGGCCGCGTCCGTAAGCAACTCTGGTATCGAGAGTTGCATTTGCGGTAAAAATGCTCTACGCTCCTTTTTTGGAGCCTAACGCAGCATTTGTTTGAACTCTCGATACCAGAGTTAAATTTATGGTGCGGCCAGAAAAAAACCCGCGGAGCGTTAACAGCCCTTTTACCGCCGAACTCTAAATCTAGGCCATTGTTTGTAATCACAGGGTATATGGAAAGATTTGTTATACATACGAAACAGAGTTCCCCCATAATGCCGCCAAAAAGTAAGGACAGAAAGGTTTGGAGTGCAGACACCTCATTGGACCCCTCTGTGAAGGGGGGTATGGCCCATTTAGACACAGGTAATTTAGTATCGCAACTAACCAACATATTCACTCCTCAGTTTGATATTATTAAGAAAGAGCTTAGCAGTATATCTACAGACATTGTTTCATTGTCAAATGAGGTTAAGCAATTTGCCTCAAGAATAGGGGAGGCAGAAAATAGGATCTCTGACTTGGAGGACCGGGTTAATATTCAAGATAAACTTATGCAAGACCATGAAGCTAAAATTTCAAGTTTACAATTCCGTCTGGAGGATCGCTCCAGGCGGAATAACATTAGAATTATCGGACTCCCCGAATCCCCCGAGTATGAGGATCTTATTAAAGTTACCTCTTTATTACTCCCTAAGGCATTAGGTTTTCCTGAACAACAACTCCCTCTTGCAGTCGAAAGAGCCCATAGAGCTGGATATAGTAGAACAAGTACATCTATGGGTAATAGAAGTAGAATGTCTATTTTCAAACTTCTTAGATATCAGGATAAGGTAGACGTATTAAAAGCATATAGAAAGATAGGGGAATTTGTATTTGAAGGAAACAAGTTGTTGATGTTTCAAGATTTCTCAATAGAAACGTCCACTAAAAGGAAACAAATTATCCCGTTATGCACCAAGATTATTGATAAAGGGTTTAAAGCTTGGGTGGTATACCCTGCAAAGATTGTAATGGAAGAGAATGGTGTTTGGCGAGTTTTTAATAATCCCCAAGAGGCCCATGAGTTTATCAGTACCCTATAGCATCTTAGGAGAATTAATTCTTACCAGAATGAAAATCTGTTTTGAACAAGATTGATGTGTTATTTGATTTGTTATATTGTTTTAGTTATAGCTTGGTTGGACACACTGTTTATTAATATTTTTAAAAGGGGAAAAAAAATTTTTTTTGAACTGAATGTTTTTTATTCTAAGTTTAAATACCTCTTAGGTTCAGTATGTCGGTACAGGATGGCAGATTTTTCCTTTTTTTTTACTTATGTTGTGTTTGTTTGTTTTTTGTTTTTTTGTTTGTTTTTTTTTCTCTCCCCTCCTCCCGCCCTTTGTTATACGCCCAGCCTAAAAGATATGGAATATTATCTTATGTTGAGGATTGATGGCATCCAAGATTAATATACTTTCTTGGAACGTGGGGGGCATCACGTCTCCTAGAAAACGTAAGTTAATTATCAAATATCTTGCTAAATTTAATCCTGATCTTGTGATGCTACAGGAAACACACCTTAATATGGTTGAAGCTGCCAAATTGAAGTGTAAATGGGTAGGCGAATGCGTTGCAGCGTCAGGTGTTAAAAGAAAATCAGGAGTAGCAATATTGTTACATAAAAATTTAGGCCTAGATTTGGAGTTCGGCGGTAGCCGTCAAAACCAGCGTTAGAGGCTCCTAACGCTGGTTTTGGCCGCCCGCTGGTATTTGGAGTCAGTGATTAAAGGGTCTAACGCTCACTTTTCAGCCGCGACTTTTCCATACCGCAGATCCCCCTACGCCATTTGCGTAGCCTATCTTTTCAATGGGATCTTTCTAACGCCGGTATTTAGAGTCGTTTCTGAAGTGAGCGTTAGAGCTCTAACGACAAAATTCCAGCCGCCTGAAAATAGCAGGAGTTAAGAGCTTTCTGGCTAACGCCGGTTCATAAAGCTCTTAACTACTGTACCCTAAAGTACACTAACACCCATCAACTACCTATGTACCCCTAAACCGAGCTCCCCCCACATCGCCGCCACTCGATTAAATTTTTTAACCCCTAATCTGCCGACCGCCACCTACGTTATACTTATGTACCCCTAATCTGCTGCCCCTAACCCCGCCGACCCCTATATTACATTTATTAACCCCTAACCTGCCCCCCACAACATCGCCGCCAGCTACTTAAAATAATTAACCCCTAATCTTCCGACCGCAAAGCGCCGCCACCTACGTTATCCCTATGTACCCCTAATCTGCTACCCCTAACACCGCCGACCCCTATATTATATTTATTAACCCCTAATCTGCCCCCCACAACGTCGCCGACACCTGCCTACACTTATTAACCCCTAATCTGCCGAGCGGACCTCACCGCTATTCTAATAAATGGATTAACCCCTAAAGCTAAGTCTAACCCTAACACTAACACCCCCCTAAGTTAAATATAATTTACATCTAACGAAATAAATTAACTCTTATTAAATAAATGATTCCTATTTAAAGCTAAATACTTACCTGTAAAATAAATCCTAATATAGCTACAATATAAATTATAATTATATTATAGCTATTTTAGGATTAATATTTATTTTACAGGCAACTTTGTAATTATTTTAACCAGGTACAATAGCTATTAAATAGTTAAGAACTATTTAATAGTTACCTAGTTAAAATAATAAAAAATGTACCTGTAAAATAAATCCTAACCTAAGATATAATTAAACCTAACACTACCCTATCAATAAAATAATTAAATAAACTACCTACAATTACCTACAATTAACCTAACACTATACTATCAATAAATTAATTAAACACAATTCCTACAAATAAATACAATTAAATAAACTAGCTAAAGTACAAAAAATAAAAAAGAACTAAGTTACAGAAAATAAAAAAATATTTACAAACATAAGAAAAATATTACAACAATTTTAAACTAATTACACCTACTCTAAGCCCCCTAATAAAATAACAAAGCCCCCCAAAATAAAAAATTCCCTACCCTATTCTAAATTAAAAAAGTTACAAGCTCTTTTACCTTACCAGCCCTGAACAGGGCCCTTTGCGGGGCATGCCCCAAGAATTTCAGCTCTTTTGCCTGTAAAAGAATAAATACAATACCCCCCCCCCAACATTACAACCCACCACCCACATACCCCTAATCTAACCCAAACACCCCTTAAATAAACCTAACACTAATCCCCTGAAGATCTTCCTACCTTGTCTTCACCATCCAGGTATCACCGATCCGTCCTGGCTCCAAGATCTTCATCCAACCCAAGCGGGGGTTGGCGATCCATAATCCGGTGCTGAAGAGGTCCAGAAGAGGCTCCAAAGTCTTCCTCCTATCCGGCAAGAAGAGGACATCCGGACCGGCAAACATCTTCTCCAAGTGGCATCTTCGATCTTCTTCCATCCGGAGCGAAGCGGCAGGATCCTGAAGACCTCCAGCGCGGAACATCCATCCGGACCGACGACTGAACGACGAATGACTGTTCCTTTAAGGGACGTCATCCAAGATGGCGTCCCTCGAATTCCGATTGGCTGATAGGATTCTATCAGCCAATCGGAATTAAGGTAGGAATTTTCTGATTGGCTGATGGAATCAGCCAATCAGAATCTAGTTCAATCCGATTGGCCGATCCAATCAGCCAATCAGATTGAGCTCGCATTCTATTGGCTGATCGGAACAGCCAATAGAATGCGAGCTCAATCTGATTGGCTGATTGGATCAGCCAATCGGATTGAACTTGATTCTGATTGGCTGATTCCATCAGCCAATCAGAAAATTCCTACCTTAATTCCGATTGGCTGATAGAATCCTATCAGCCAATCGGAATTCGAGGGACGCCATCTTGGATGACGTCCCTTAAAGGAACAGTCATTCGTCGTTCAGTCGTCGGTCCGGATGGATGTTCCGCGCTGGAGGTCTTCAGGATCCTGCCGCTTCGCTCCGGATGGAAGAAGATCGAAGATGCCACTTGGAGAAGATGTTTGCCGGTCCGGATGTCCTCTTCTTGCCGGATAGGAGGAAGACTTTGGAGCCTCTTCTGGACCTCTTCAGCACCGGATTATGGATCGCCAACCCCCGCTTGGGTTGGATGAAGATCTTGGAGCCAGGACGGATCGGTGATACCTGGATGGTGAAGACAAGGTAGGAAGATCTTCAGGGGATTAGTGTTAGGTTTATTTAAGGGGTGTTTGGGTTAGATTAGGGGTATGTGGGTGGTGGGTTGTAATGTTGGGGGGGGGTATTGTATTTATTCTTTTACAGGCAAAAGAGCTGAAATTCTTGGGGCATGCCCCGCAAAGGGCCCTGTTCAGGGCTGGTAAGGTAAAAGAGCTTGTAACTTTTTTAATTTAGAATAGGGTAGGGAATTTTTTATTTTGGGGGGCTTTGTTATTTTATTAGGGGGCTTAGAGTAGGTGTAATTAGTTTAAAATTGTTGTAATATTTTTCTTATGTTTGTAAATATTTTTTTATTTTCTGTAACTTAGTTCTTTTTTATTTTTTGTACTTTAGTTAGTTTATTTAATTGTATTTATTTGTAGGAATTGTGTTTAATTAATTTATTGATAGTGTAGTGTTAGGTTAATTGTAGGTAGTTTATTTAATTATTTTATTGATAGGGTAGTGTTAGGTTTAATTATATCTTAGGTTAGGATTTATTTTACAGGTAAATTTTTTATTATTTTAACTAGGTAACTATTAAATAGTTCTTAACTATTTAATAGCTATTGTACCTGGTTAAAATAATTACAAAGTTGCTTGTAAAATAAATATTAATCCTAAAATAGCTATAATATAATTATAATTTATATTGTAGCTATATTAGGGTTTATTTTACAGGTAAGTATTTAGCTTTAAATAGGAATCATTTATTTAATAAGAGTTAATTTATTTCGTTATATAAAAATTATATTTAACTTAGGGGGGTGTTAGTGTTAGGGTTAGACTTAGCTTTAGGGGTTAATCCATTTATTAGAATAGCGGTGAGCTCCGCTCGGAAGATTAGGGGTTAATAATTGAAGGTAGGTGTCGGCGATGTTAGGGAGGGCAGATTAGGGGTTAATACTATTTATGATAGGGTTAGTGAGGCGGATTAGGGGTTAATAACTTTATTATAGTAGCGCTCAGGTCCGCTCGGCAGATTAGGGGTTAATTAGTGTAGGCAGGTGTCGGCGACGTTGAGGGGGGCAGATTAGGGGTTAATAAATATAATATAGGGGTCGGCGATGTTAGGGCAGCAGATTAGGGGTACATAGGGATAACGTAGGTTGCGGCGGTTTACGGAGCGGCAGATTAGGGGTTTAAAAAAATATGCAGGGGTCAGCGATAGGGGGGGGCGGCAGATTAGGGGTTAATAAGTGTAAGGTTAGGGGTGTTTAGACTCGGGGTACATGTTAGAGTGTTAGGTGCAGACGTAGGAAGTGTTTCCCCATAGCAAACAATGGGGCTGCGTTAGGAGCTGAACGCTGCTTTTTTGCAGGTGTTAGGTTTTTTTTCAGCTCAAACAGTCCCATTGTTTCCTATGGGAGAATCGTGCACGAGCACGTTTTGGAGGCCGGCCGCGTCCGTAAGCAACTCTGGTATCGAGAGTTGCATTTGCGGTAAAAATGCTCTACGCTCCTTTTTTGGAGCCTAACGCAGCATTTGTTTGAACTCTCGATACCAGAGTTAATTTTATGGTGCGGCCAGAAAAAAGCCCGCGGAGCGTTAACAGCCCTTTTACCGCCGAACTCCAAATCTAGGCCATAGTTTATAATATTGTAAAAACGGAGGCTGATCCAGAGGGAAGATTTTTGATTCTACATATCCAGCTTAATAATTGTAACTTTGTTATAGGTAATCTATATGGCCCCAATTCTTTTTCACCGTTTTTTTGGGACACTATTAGAAGCAAACTATTTTTATTCTCAGCAGCTAATTTAATTTTAGGGGGAGATTTCAATATGACATTGTGCCCTATATTGGATAGATTATCGGCAAAAAATTTACGTGAAAACGCCAAATTGGCAAAATATTTTAAACTTTTCTGTCATGAATTAAGATTAATTGATATATGGAGATTTAAAAATCCAGAACAACTTAGTTTTACCTGTGAGTCTAAATCCCATATGACATTTTCTAGAATTAATCACTTGCTCTTTGCAGATCTGAAGCTAATATCTATGATATTGTTATTTCTGACCATGCAGTAATCTCTTTCACACTGATGGCTATCTCCCCCCCTAAGATCCCTAATACATCTTTTTTTTTTCCGCGGTATTTGGCTGACAGTCCTAGGTTTGGCAATTGGTTAAAACAAAGGTGGAAGGATTATGTTACGTTCAATGTCGGGCAATTTAGTAAACCAGAGGTTTTTTGGGAAGCAGCAAAAGCCGTTTTGAGGGGGGGAATTAAACTTTATTTAGCCACGTGGAGGAAGAAAACTTTGGAGCAGGAATTACAATTAGCTGTTCAAGTCAGAAATGCGCTCGGGAAATTCTATAAAGACAAGATAAAGGATAATTGGGATAGATACTGTAAATTAAAAAGGGAAACAAAGGTCCCAAGAAGAAGAATTAAAAATAAATTATCAGTTTAGAGGTCATCATGGGAACTCCGCCAAATTTTTGGCTAGTGTAGTGAAAGTTAGGAAAAGCAAGAATCTAATCTCGGCTATTAAATTTAATAATGTGAAGTATTCTAATACAGAGGATATTAGCCAAGCTTTCTTTAAGGTATTTGAAAGGCTGTACTCAGAATCAGAGGTAAATTCGGATAATGCATCAAATTTTTGGACTGGTGTGAAACTCCCTGGTGTCACGGAAGAGAATCTGTTAGATCTTAATAGACCTATTTCAGAGGAGGAAGTTTTGGAGGCTATACAATCAGCTAATATTAATAAATCTCCCGGACCAGACGCGATTCCTGTAGAGTTTTATAAAATTTTGAAGGAAGAAATCAAACTATCGCTAGTTAGTTTGTTTAATTATTATTTTTCTTCCGGTAATTCAATGTCTAATTATTTTTCTGCTGCACGCATATCTCTGATTCTAAAGAAAGGTAAGGATCCGGACGATCCTGGGTCGTATAGACCTATATCTGTACTTAATGCGGATTACAAATTGCTGACGGCTATTGTTTCGACAAGACTGGCTAAATTATTAGATGGGATCATACATCCAGATCAAACTGGATTTATGAAGGACAGGAACTCCCTTAAGAATATCCGTAAAGTTACTACATTTCTTGACTATGCCTGGAACTTAGATCCTAAAAATGAAGAATTTAAGAAGATCAGGGAAGCAGCTATTCTGACAGTAGACGCCGAGAAAGCCTTTGATGCAGTGAATTGGAATTACTTGTTTACGGCTTTAGAGCATTTTGGATTTAAGAACCAGTTTCTTGAATTTGTTAAAAATTTATATAAAAATCCGATTTCCTTTCTCTGCATCAACGGTCACTCTTCTCCGTATATATCACTCAAAAGAGGAACTAGGCAAGGGTGCCCCCTGTCCCCCTTGCTTTTTAACTTGGCGTTGGAACCATTTGCTATTCTATTACGGGATAGGTTGCCAGGAATCCCATTGGGTCCCACTAGACTAAAAACGCTTTTGTATGCCGATGATTTGTTAATATTTCTGGATAAGGCTCAACATTATATTCCTATAGTGTTACAATTATTTAAGGCTTTCTCCTCCTTTTCAGGATATAAAATCAATTTTGATAAGAGTGAACTCCTATGGTTACATAAGAACGGTCTCAATTGGGGAGATCATCCTTTTAAAGTAGTTGAGTCCTTTCTGTATTTAGGTATTACTCTTCATAGAAATCCAGCAAATTGGTACAAATTAAATTTCCCACCAGTCTTGTCGAAAATTAAAAATGATCTAGAAAACTGGTCCTCTTTACCAATTTCATTATCTGCAAGAGTCTATTTGATTAAAACTATTGTTTTCCCTAGAGTTTTATATCTTCTTCAGAATCTCCCGTTACTAATGACTAATAAAGATATTAGTGATGTACAGTCCTGGTAATCTAAATTTATATGGGGCAATAAAAAGCCTAGGATTAGTCTGAACAGGTTAATGCAGAAACGTTCTCAGGCAGGGCTCGCATTGCCAGATTTGAGGTTATATAATTGGTCCTGTCTAGTTAAATTGGCCTTTGATTGGATTACAGGGATATATAAATTTGTTTCGGTAGGTTTGGAAACATTTTTGATTTCTCCCTTCTCTCTAAAAGCCATTCTCCACTGTCCGGTAAAAAAATTGCCTTCGAATCTCAATAAATTGATCTCTTTTAAAAACATTATTATAGCCTGGCATAAAATTTGCAGAGTATTAAAAATTTCTCCATTATTTTCTGAATTTCTCCCGATAATAGGTAATCCCGAATTTATTTCGGGTTTAAACCAGAGAGTGTTTAGATTGTGGGCGGAGACAGGACTGATATATGTTTACCAGTTATTTGATTCTAATCAGTTATTATTCTCAGAACTATTATTCCATAAGTTTAATCTACCCCACTCAAATTTATTTGCGTATTTCCAGCTACGTCATTATATATTCTCGCAAAAGTGGAATACAGAGGTGTTTGTGGATTGGATGGATATTAAGAATATAATTCGTCAATTTTCCTTGGGTCGCTCCTCAATATCTTTGATTTATGATATTCTCCTGGCTAAACAGGGGGAACTCAATATGGATAAATTATATAATTACTGGAAGAGATACTTCCCTCAATTGGAGGAGAATAGGATAGAGCGCAGCTTCCTAGAGTTAGTAAAATTACAAATCTCTATATCATGGAGAGAAACACATTTAAAATTAGTTAATAATTACTATCTTTCTCCCGATAAAATGGCTAGATTCTTTCCCACCCAAAAGTATGTTTGTTCACGGTGTACTCTGGATAGGGCTGATATTTTTCATATATTCTGGTCTTGTCCTAAGATTCAACAATACTGGCAAAAGATAAGATATTGGTATAGTAAACATTATAAAGATATGATTCTGTTTGCTGCTGAGGAGATATTTTTTTTAACTAATGCTGATTTACGTACTAAACGTGTGATAAAAATATTAAATACTATTATTTTAACTGCAAGACAGTTAATTGTCAAGGGCTGGAAAGACCATATAGCTCCCAGGGTCTCAGAGTTCCTTAAAGAAATTCAGTTTCAAATTTTATTTGAATCTTTTCACACTAAATCTCTGACGGACAGTAGAATCAGAGTTTTTCTCATGGATTGGCTTCGGCTAATTATATCTTATCCGCTTCAGGTTCAAAGGCGTATTTTACAGCCTTTTTTAAATACGATAGCTTTTTTAGAATTGGTTATATTAGGACTGTTTCCCCCATTATGGGTATCTGGTCTCCGGGAGATTACTACATGAGATAGGATTTAAGGAATACTTTGGAGAGAAAGGGAGGGGGAGAGAAGGGGAATGGGAAGGGGAGAAGGATAGTGAAAGAAAATAAGATTAGGGGAAATAGGAGAGGAAAGGAACGAGTAAGAGAAGGAAAGAAGTAAGGGAAAGAAGAAGGGAGTTAAGACAGAGATAAGACAATAAATATTAAGACCGATGGTTACGTGTAATAATGCTGGGAGGCGGAGGAGGGGGGATAAGAAAAGAAAAATATATTTTCTTTTTATTGTTTTTTTTTTTTTTTTCTTCTCTTCTTTTTTTTCTTCCTTTTTCTTTTCCCTTTTGGTTGTTTGTTTATTATATATAAAAACTCCAGTGACGTACTCAGCTATATTATGAATGTCAGGTTCTAGTACTTATTTTGTCTGATCTATTGTACTGTGAATTATTTTTTTCAATGTACTAATTCATATATGAATGCCCGCTGGGGCTATTTGAAATGTATCCTGATATATGTTTATTTTTTTTCTGCTGGAATCATTAAAAATAATAATAAAAAAAAAGGAAGATCCCTATAAACCAGTTCGTCTTTTAAACAATCACAAAGACCTTTACGAAACACTGCACGCAGGGCCCCATGATTCCACATAGTTTCAGCAGCTAAAGTCCGGAATTCTATAGCGTATTGTGCTACAGAAAGAGAACCCTGCCTTAAATCTAAAAGTTCTGTTTCGGCAGCCGCAGACCTTCCAGGTTTATCAAACACAGAAGAGAATATGGATACAAAAGTCTCAATATCATGGAGCAAAGGATCATCCTTTTCCAACAGTGGAGAAACCCAAGCCAAGGATTTACCTTTCATAAGAGAAATCAAAAAGGTGATCTTGGAGGAAGAGGAAACAAACATCAGAGGATTATTTCTGAAGTGAAGGCGGCACTGATTAAGAAATCCTCGACAGTCTTTAAGGTTGCCGTCATAGTTATCAGGTAGCGGGATTCTGGGAACTAACTGTTCTGCAGGTTGTGGCGGGTTATATGCAGGGTTAGAACTGGCCGCAGGAAGAACAGGAGTTGCTGAGACTTGTGAAGGTGGAGAGAGATTATGCAAAAGAGCAGTAATTTGATCCAATTTAGAATCCAGGGATTGCAGGTGTGCAGAGTGGGTTCCAAGAAGCAGTCCCTGTAGAGCCACAGCTCTGGATAACTCACCAGGGTCCATTATATGGCCTGTTTGTAATGTCAGGATAGGTTAAGTCCAGAGTTAGACCCAAATGCTAGAATGAGGTTTGTAACACCCTAGCACTGTGAGTATATACCAGGGCCTGACCCTGCGACAGCTACAGTAATATACTCAGGAGAAGAAACTTCGTGTAGATAGGGTTAACCAAAAGAGTAATCAAACAAGCAATATCCAGCAACGAGTAATCAGGCAGGTAGGGGTTAACCAGTAGAGTAATCAAGCAAGCAATATCCAGCAACGTGTAATCAGGCAGGTAGGGGTTAACCAGTAGAGTAATCAAGCAAGCAATGTCCAGCAACGTGTAATCAGGCAGATAAGGGTTAACCAATAGAGTTATCAAACAAGCAATGTCCAGCAACATGTAATCAGGCAGTTTGGGGTTAACCAGTAGAATAGTCTAGCAAACAAAGTTCCAGCAACGTGTAATCAGGCAGTTTGGGGTTAACCAGTAGAATAGTCTAGCAAGCAAAGTTCCAGCAACGTGTAATCAGGCAGTTTGGGGTTAATCAGTAGAATAGTCTAGCAAGCAAAGTTCCAGCAACGTGTAATCAGGCAGTTTGGGGTTAACCAGTAGAATAGTCTAGCAAACAAAATCCAGTTATCAGGTATCAGGAAGGTAGGGGTTAAGCAGGGTTGAAGTCAAGCAAGCCAGCGATTCAAATATAACAAGTAGTTCAAAATAGTACTCACAAGCCGAGAAATGAGAACAAACAGGCACCGAGGAGAGGAGACGCCGGAATAAGAAGCCCTTCTGACGTCAGCAGAAGGGGCCGGTGGCATATAGGGTTGCTAGGCAACCAAGGGAAGCGCAACAGCGCCGGAAAAACAAGGCAGAGAGAGCGATCAGCTGAGCGATCGCGACAAGAAGTTAAATATTCTATGCTATCCCCTCACACTGGCCAGTCCATGCTAGCTATTCCTCTATCATAATAACCTGAGGTACATTGTTACCTTACATATTGGAGTGCTCCACTATTACAGGGAGTGCAGAATTATTAGGCAAATGAGTATTTTGACCACATCATCCTCTTTATGCATGTTGTCTTACTCCAAGCTGTATAGGCTCGAAAGCCTACTACCAATTAAGCATATTAGATTATGTGCATCTCTGTAATGAGAAGGGGTGTGGTCTAATGACATCAACACCCTATATCAGGTGTGCATAATTATTAGGCAACTTCCTTTCCTTTGGCAAAATGGGTCAAAAGAAGGACTTGACAGGCTCAGAAAAGTCAAAAATAGTGAGATATCTTGCAGAGGGATGCAGCACTCTTAAAATTGCAAAGCTTCTGAAGCGTGATCATCGAAAAATCAAGCGTTTCATTCAAAATAGTCAACAGGGTCGCAAGAAGCGTGTGGAAAAACCAAGGCGCAAAATAACTGCCCATGAACTGAGAAAAGTCAAGCGTGCAGCTGCCAAGATGCCACTTGCCACCAGTTTGGCCATATTTCAGAGCTGCAACATCACTGGAGTGCCCAAAAGCACAAGGTGTGCAATACTCAGAGACATGGCCAAGGTAAGAAAGGCTGAAAGACGACCACCACTGAACAAGACACACAAGCTGAAACGTCAAGACTGGGCTAAGAAATATCTCAAGACTGATTTTTCTAAGGTTTTATGGACTGATGAAATGAGAGTGAGTCTTGATGGGCCAGATGGATGGGCCCGTGGCTGGATTGGTAAAGGGCAGAGAGCTCCAGTCCGACTCAGACACCAGCAAGGTGGAGGTGGAGTACTGGTTTGGGCTGGTATCATCAAAGATGAGCTTGTGGGGCCTTTTCGGGTTGAGGATGGAGTCAAGCTCAACTCCCAGTCCTACTGGCAGTTTCTGGAAGACACCTTCTTCAAGCAGTGGTACAGGAAGAAGTCTGCATCCTTCAAGAAAAACATGATTTTCATGCAGGA
Organism: Bombina bombina; assembly: GCF_027579735.1. NCBI lineage: Eukaryota > Metazoa > Chordata > Amphibia > Anura > Bombinatoridae > Bombina > Bombina bombina. Next base: position 320,130,095 of record NC_069506.1, read on the forward strand.
CAATGCTCCATCACACGCGTCCAAGTACTCCACAGCGTGGCTGGCAAGAAAGGGTATAAAAGAAGAAAATCTAATGACATGGCCTCCTTGTTCACCTGATCTGAACCCCATTGAGAACCTGTGGTCCATCATCAAATGTGAGATTTACAAGGAGGGAAAACAGTACACCTCTCTGAACAGTGTCTGGGAGGCTGTGGTTGCTGCTGCACGCAATGTTGATGGTGAACAGATCAAAACACTGACAGAATCCATGGATGGCAGGCTTTTGAGTGTCCTTGCAAAGAAAGGTGGCTATATTGGTCACTGATTTGTTTTTGTTTTGTTTTTGAATGTCAGAAATGTATATTTGTGAATGTTGAGATGTTATATTGGTTTCACTGGTAAAAATAAATAATTGAAATGGGTATATATTTGTTTTTTGTTAAGTTGCCTAATAATTATGCACAGTAATAGTCACCTGCACACACAGATATCCCCCTAAAATAGCTATAACTAAAAACAAACCAAAAACTACTTCCAAAACTATTCAGCTTTGATATTAATGAGTTTTCTTCTGTTAAGTGTGATCAGTCCACGGGTCATCATTACTTCTGGGATATTACTCCTCCCCAACAGGAAGTGCAAGAGGATTCACCCAGCAGAGCTGCATATAGCTCCTCCCCTCTACGTCACTCCCAGTCATTCTCTTGCACCCAACGACTAGATAGGATGTGTGAGAGGACTATGGTGATTATACTTAGTTTTATATCTTCAATCAAAAGTTTGTTATTTTAAAATAGCACCGGAGTGTGTTATTACCTCTCTGGCAGAGTTTGAAGAAGAATCTACCAGAGTTTTGCTATGATTTTAGCCGGAGTAGTTAAGATCATATTGCTGTTCTCGGCCATCTGAGGAGTGAGGTAAACTTCAGATCAGGGGACAGCGGGCAGATGAATCTGCATAGAGGTATGTAGCAGTTTTTATTTTCTGACAATGGAATTGATGAGAAAATCCTGCCATACCGATATAATGTCATGTATGTATACTTTACACTTCAGTATTCTGGGGAATGGTACTTCACTAGAATTACACTGTAAGAAATACATAAAGCTGTTTAATAACTAGAGATTATGTTTAACGTTTTTGCTGGAATGTAAAATCGTTTTCATTTGCTGAGGTACTGTGTGAATAAATGTTTGGGCACTATTTTTCCACTTGGCAGTTGCTTAATCTGTTTTTCTGACAGTTTCTGTTCTCCCTCACTGCTGTGTGTGAGGGGGAGGGGCCGTTTTTTGGCGCTTTTTCTATGCATCAAATATTTCAGTCAGCAACTCATTGTATTCCCTGCATGATCCGGTTCATCTCTACAGAGCTCAGGGGTCTTCAAAACTTATTTTGAGGGAGGTAATTTCTCTCAGCAGAGCTGTGAGAATTATAGTTTGACTGAGATAAAAAAAATTTATTCTGTAATTTGTTTCCTGCTTTCAGAATTTGTTATCTTTGCTAATGGGATTAAACCTTTGCTAAAGTTGTGTTGTTTACAAGGATTGAGGCTATAACTGTTTCAATTTATTAATTTTCAACTGTCATAGATCTTCTGTGCTTCTTAAAGGCACAGTACATTTTAATATTATTCTAATTGAATTGTATTTCCAAGTTGCAAGTTTATTTGCTAGTGTGTTAAACATGTCTGATTCAGAGGATGATACCTGTGTCATTTGTTGCAATGCCAAAGTGGAGCCCAATAGAAATTTATGTACTAACTGTATTGATGCTACTTTAAATAAAAGTCAATCTGTACAAATTGAACAAATTTCACCAAACAACGAGGGGAGAGTTATGCCGACTAACTCGCCTCACGTGTCAGTACCTACATCTCCCGCTCAGAGGGAGGTGCGTGATATTGTAGCGCCGAGTACATCTGGGCGGCCATTACAAATCACATTACAGGATATGGCTACTGTTATGACTGAGGTTTTGGCTAAATTACCAGAACTAAGAGGTAAGCGTGATCACTCTGGGGTGAGAACAGAGTGCGCTGATAATATTAGGGCCATGTCAGACACTGCGTCACAGGTGGCAGAACATGAGGACGGAGAACTTCATTCTGTGGGTGACGGTTCTGATCCAAACAGACTGGATTCAGATATTTTAAATTTTAAATTTAAACTGGAAAACCTCCGTGTATTACTAGGGGAGGTGTTAGCGGCTCTGAATGATTGTAACACAGTTGCAATACCAGAGAAAATGTGTAGGTTGGATAAATATTTTGCGGTACCGACGAGTACTGAGGTTTTTCCTATACCTAAGAGACTTACTGAAATTGTTACTAAGGAGTGGGATAGACCCGGTGTGCCGTTCTCACCCCCTCCGATATTTAGAAAAATGTTTCCAATAGACGCCACCACAAGGGACTTATGGCAAACGGTCCCTAAGGTGGAGGGAGCAGTTTCTACCTTAGCTAAGCGTACCACTATCCCGGTGGAGGATAGCTGTGCTTTTTCAGATCCAATGGATAAAAAGTTAGAGGGTTACCTTAAGAAAATGTTTGTTCAACAAGGTTTTATATTGCAACCCCTTGCATGCATTGCGCCGATCACGGCTGCAGCGGCATTCTGGATTGAGTCTCTGGAAGAGAACATTGGTTCAGCTACTCTGGACGACATTACGGACAGACTTAGAGTCCTTAAACTAGCTAATTCATTCATTTCGGAGGCCGTAGTACATCTTACTAAACTTACGGCGAAAAATTCAGGATTCGCCATTCAGGCACGCAGGGCGCTGTGGCTAAAATCCTGGTCAGCTGATGTTACTTCTAAGTCTAAATTGCTTAATATACCTTTCAAAGGGCAGACCTTATTCGGGCCCGGGTTGAAAGAGATTATCGCTGACATTACAGGAGGTAAAGGCCATGCCCTGCCTCAGGACAAAGCCAAAGCCAAGACTAGACAGTCTAATTTTCGTTCCTTTCGTAATTTCAAAGCAGGAGCAGCATCAACTTCCTCTGCACCAAAACAGGAAGGAGCTGTTGCTCGCTACAGACAAGGCTGGAAACCTAACCAGTCCTGGAACAAGGGCAAGCAGACTAGGAAACCTGCTGCTGCCCCTAAAACAGCATGAATTGAGGGCCCCCGATCCGGGATCGGATCTAGTGGGGGGCAGACTTTCTCTCTTCGCCCAGGCTTGGGCAAGAGATGTTCAGGATCCCTGGGCGCTAGAGATAATATCTCAGGGATACCTTCTGGACTTCAAATACTCTCCTCCAAGAGAGAGATTTCATCTGTCAAGATTGTCAACAATCCAGACAAAGAAAGAGGCGTTTCTACGCTGCGTACAAGAGCTCTTGTTAATGGGAGTAATCCATCCAGTTCCACGATCGGAACAGGGACAGGGGTTTTACTCAAATCTGTTTGTGGTTCCCAAAAAAGAGGGAACTTTCAGACCAATCCTGGACTTAAAGATCCTAAACAAATTCCTAAGAGTTCCATCGTTCAAGATGGAGACTATTCGGACAATTTTACCTATGATCCAAGAGGGTCAATACATGACCACTGTAGATTTAAAAGATGCTTACCTTCACATACCGATTCACAAAGATCATTATCGGTACCTAAGGTTTGCCTTCCTAGACAGGCATTACCAGTTTGTGGCTCTTCCATTCGGATTGGCTACAGCTCCAAGAATCTTCACAAAGGTTCTGGGTGCTCTTCTGGCGGTACTAAGACCGCGGGGAATCTCGGTAGCTCCATACCTAGACGACATTCTGATACAAGCTTCAAGCTTTCAAACTGCCAAGTCTCATACAGAGTTAGTGCTGGCATTTCTAAGGTCACATGGATGGAAGGTGAACGAAAAGAAAAGTTCACTCGTTCCACTCACAAGAGTTCCCTTCCTGGGGACTCTTATAGATTCTGTAGAAATGAAGATTTACCTGACAGAGGACAGGCTAACAAGACTTCAAAGTGCTTGCCGCACCCTTCATTCCATTCAACACCCGTCAGTGGCTCAATGCATGGAGGTAATCGGCTTAATGGTAGCGGCAATGGACATAGTACCCTTTGCACGCTTACACCTCAGACCACTGCAACTGTGCATGCTAAGTCAGTGGAATGGGGATTACTCAGACTTATCCCCTTCTCTGAATCTGGATCAAGAGACCAGAAATTCTCTTCTATGGTGGCTTTCTCGGCCACATCTGTCCAGGGGGATGCCATTCAGCAGACCAGACTGGACAATTGTAACAACAGACGCCAGCCTTCTAGGTTGGGGTGCCGTCTGGAATTCTCTGAAGGCTCAGGGACAATGGAGTCAGGAGGAGAGTCTCCTGCCAATAAACATTCTGGAATTGAGAGCAGTTCTCAATGCCCTCCTGGCTTTGCCCCAGTTGACAACTCGGGGGTTCATCAGGTTTCAGTCGGACAACATCACGACTGTAGCTTACATCAACCATCAGGGAGGGACAAGAAGCTCCCTAGCTATGATGGAAGTATCAAAGATAATTTGCTGGGCAGAGTCTCACTCTTGCCACCTGTCAGCAATCCACATCCTGGGAGTGGAGAACTGGGAGGCGGATTTCTTAAGTCGTCAGACTTTTCATCCGGGGGAGTGGGAACTTCATCCGGAGGTCTTTGCCCAAATACTTCGACGTTGGGGCAAACCAGAGATAGATCTCATGGCGTCTCGACAGAACGCCAAGCTTCCTCGTTACGGGTCCAGATCCAGGGATCCAGGAGCAGTCCTGATAGATGCTCTGACAGCACCTTGGGACTTCAGGATGGCTTACGTGTTTCCACCCTTCCCGTTGCTTCCTCGATTGATTGCCAGAATCAAACAAGAGAGAGCATCAGTGATTCTAATAGCACCTGCGTGGCCACGCAGGACTTGGTATGCAGACCTGGTGGACATGTCATCCTGTCCACCTTGGTCTCTACCTCTGAAACAGGACCTTCTGATACAGGGTCCCTTCAAACATCAAAATCTAACTTCTCTGAAGCTGACTGCTTGGAAATTGAACGCTTGATTTTATCAAGACGTGGATTTTCTGAGTCAGTTATTGATACCTTAATACAGGCTAGGAAACCTGTTACCAGAAAGATTTACCATAAGATATGGCGTAAATACCTATATTGGTGTGAATCCAAAGGTTACTCTTGGAGTAAGGTTAGGATTCCTAGGATATTGTCTTTTCTACAAGAAGGTTTAGAAAAGGGTTTATCTGCTAGTTCATTAAAGGGACAGATCTCAGCTCTGTCCATTCTGTTACACAAACGTCTGTCAGAAGTTCCTGACGTCCAGGCTTTTTGTCAGGCTTTGGCCAGAATTAAGCCTGTGTTTAAAACTGTTGCTCCACCATGGAGTTTAAACCTTGTTCTTAATGTTTTACAGGGCGTTCCGTTTGAACCCCTTCATTCCATTGATATAAAGTTGTTATCTTGGAAAGTTCTATTTTTAATGGCTATTTCCTCGGCTCGAAGAGTCTCTGAATTATCAGCCTTACATTGTGATTCTCCTTATTTGATTTTTCATTCGGATAAGGTAGTCCTGCGTACTAAACCTGGGTTCTTACCTAAGGTAGTTACTAACAGGAATATCAATCAAGAGATTGTTGTTCCTTCCTTATGCCCAAATCCTTCTTCAAAGAAGGAACGTCTACTGCACAACCTGGATGTAGTCCGTGCTCTAAAATTTTACTTACAGGCAACTAAGGAATTTCGACAAACGTCTTCTCTGTTTGTCATTTACTCTGGGCAGAGGAGAGGTCAAAAAGCTTCCGCTACCTCTCTTTCTTTTTGGCTTCGTAGCATAATTCGTTTAGCTTATGAGACTGCTGGACAGCAGCCTCCTGAAAGAATTACAGCTCATTCTACTAGAGCTGTGGCTTCCACTTGGGCCTTCAAGAATGAGGCCTCTGTTGAACAGATTTGCAAGGCTGCAACTTGGTCTTCGCTTCATACTTTTTCCAAATTTTACAAATTTGACACTTTTGCTTCATCGGAGGCTATTTTTGGGAGAAAGGTTCTTCAGGCAGTGGTTCCTTCTGTATAAAGAGCCTGCCTATCCCTCCCGTCATCCGTGTACTTTTGCTTTGGTATTGGTATCCCAGAAGTAATGATGACCCGTGGACTGATCACACTTAACAGAAGAAAACATAATTTATGCTTACCTGATAAATTCCTTTCTTCTGTAGTGTGATCAGTCCACGGCCCGCCCTGTTTTTAAGGCAGGTAAATATTTTTTGATTTTTACTCCAGTCACCACTTCACCCTTGGCTTTTCCTTTCTCGTTGGTCCTTGGTCGAATGACTGGGAGTGACGTAGAGGGGAGGAGCTATATGCAGCTCTGCTGGGTGAATCCTCTTGCACTTCCTGTTGGGGAGGAGTAATATCCCAGAAGTAATGATGACCCGTGGACTGATCACACTACAGAAGAAAGGAATTTATCAGGTAAGCATAAATTATGTTTTTTGGGTTCATTGAGAACATGGTTGTTGTTCAATAATAAAATTAATCCTCAAAAATACAACTTGCCTAATAATTCTGCACTCCCTGTATAAAGAGGTATTTTATGTATTATTCTGTGTTTTTAATGCACACATTTATTTTATTTTAATGGTAATAATAAAAGTTATGTTTTACCCCCACACTGGTGGATTTCTTATGTTCCCTGGGAAATCTACTATTCAGTAATTCACATGTTGTGGAGTGCTATTCATGTACATACTTTTTACTGCTGGTTTTCAGTTAGTAAGTTGCCTAGTTTCTGTTTCTATTAGATGTACAGCACCCAGTTCCCTCATTTCCACTTCATATCAACTCCTATTATTCTTACAGGGGAACGTACTGACCTAGAAGGGTTCACAACATAAGTAGTGCCATTTTTTCTTTTCCTTTTTCTTACTATTGGTGTGACTGTCTGTCAGAGATGATCAAGGTAGAGACTCCCCTTAATGAAATACAGGAAAGGTTTAAGGCCCTGAGGGTAGCTAATTTGTTTATCTGTGATACAAATATGTAGATTATTCGCTAGAATGTGAAGACATCAGCCTTTTCTGTTCTGGCCCAGAGGGCCCTGTGGTTGAAGTCGTGGTCTGCTGAAATTTAAGGGAAAGGTTCTTTTTGGTCCAGGCCTGGACTCTATCATATACACAGTCACGGGGGGGAAAGGGTGCCTTTCTACTGCAGGATAAGAAGAATAAACCTAAGGGTCCTAATTTTCATCCCTTTTGTTCGGACAAGTCCCAACGACAGCAGCCTGCTGCGAAGCCCGAGCAGTCCAAGGGATCTTGGAAACCATCTCAGTCTTGGAATAAAGCAGAGCAAGAAGCCTGCCGAGACAAAATTGGCATGAAGGGGCGGCCCCCGATCGGTCTCTGGATCTCATAGGGGGCAGACTATCTCTTTTCACGAAGGCTTGGATGAGAGACGTGCAGGATCCTTGTGTTCTGCAGGTTATTGCCCATGGTTACAGGATAGGTTTCAAGACTCACCCTCCCAGGGGCAGATTCCTCTTGTCAAATCTATTGTCAAGACCAGAGAAATGGGATGCCTTCCTTGAGTGCATGAGGGATCTCTCCTCTCTGGAAGTAAGTGTAACGGTACCTCTAGCAGAAAGAGGTCTAGGGTACTATTCAAACCTTTTTGTGGTCCCAAAGAAGGAAGGCACGTTTCGCTCGATTCTAGACCCAAAGTTTCTGTTGGTCCCACATCATTCAAGATGCAGACGATAAGGTCTATTCGAAAGCCCTTCTTCTTCTTCGATCTCATGGATAGAAGATAAACTCAGGAAAGAGTTCTCTGCTTCCCAATACCAAAGTCGAGCTCCTGGGCACGATAATAGCCTCCATATCCATGAAGATATTCCTGACAGACCAGAGACGTTGCAAAATTGCCTCCAGCTGTCTTGCCCTTCAGACCTCCTCAAGGCCATCTGTGGCCCAGTGTATGGAGCTGATTGGGCTCATGGTATCCAGTACAGATGTCATTCCTTTCGCCAGGTTCCATCTACAACTTCTACAGTTGTGCATGCTGAGGCAATGGAATGGCGATCACTCGGTTCTATCCCAACAGATCTCTCTGGAATCCCTCTCTTGGTGGCTCCGTCCACATCAGCTGTCGCAGGGGACATCCTTCCTGAGACCATCCTGGGAGATTATGACTATGGACGCGAGCCTTTCAGGATGGGGAGCTGTTTGGGGTGCCAGGAAGGCACAGGGCAGTTGGAATCAGGAGGAGTAGCTTCTTCCGATCAACATCCTGGAACTTCGAGCGATCTTCAACGCTGTGAGGGCTTGGCCAGTTCTGGATTCGTCCCAGTTCATCAGATTCCAGTCAGACAACATTACCTCAGTGGCTTACATCAACCATCAGGGGGGAACGAGAAGCTCCCTAGCCATGAGGGAAGTATCTCGGATTCTGGAGTGGGCGGAGACCCACAACTGATCACTGTCAGTGATCCACATCCCCGGTGTGGACAAGTGGGAAGCGGATTTTCTCAGCAGACAATCATTTCATCCGGGGGAATGGCCTCTTCACCCCGAAGTGTTTGCAGAGATTTGCAACAGATGGGGGACTCCGGAGATAGTTCTCCTGGCGTCTAGACTCAACTTCAAGCTACCCAGATACGGGTTGCGTTCCCGGGATCCCCAGGCCGAACTGATAGATGCCTTATCAGTGCTTTGGGGATTCAGCTTAGTCTACATATTTCCACCGTTACCACTCGAGTAGTGGCCCGCATCAAGCAGGAGCAAGCATCAACTATTCTGATTGCTCTGTCGTGTCCGCGGAGGATATGGTTTGCGGATCTGGTGGGGATGTCATCATCTCCTCCATGAAGGTTGCCCTGTTGCAGGGATCTGCTGGTATAGGGCTGACTGTGTGGAGATTGCACGCTTAGTCTTAGCCAGGAGAGGGTTTTCTGAGAGTGTGATTGATACTCTCTTTCAAGCCAGGAAGCTGGTCACCCGACGCATCTATCATAAGGTGTGGAGGACCTACTTACTCTGGTGTGAGTCTCGTGGATATTCCTGGCATAAGGTCAGGGTATCCCGGATGCTCTCCTTCCTCCAGGACGGCTTGGAGAAGGGACTTGCCACCAGTTCCTTAAGAGGACAGATTTCGGCTCTATCTGTGTTGTTACACAAGACGCTTGCTGAGCTTACTGATATACAGTCTTTTGTTCAGGCTCTATCCAGGATCAGGCCTGTATTTAGACATTCTCCTTCTCCTTGGAGTTTGAATCTGGTTCTTAGGGTTTTGCAGTGGGCTCCGTTTGAGCTTATGGCCTCTATTTATCAAGCTGTCAACCGCAAATACGCTGGAATTCCGCAGCGTATGTGTGGCGAGCCTGATTCGCCATAGTTATCAAACCCTACAGACCGGCAAAAGTAGAATATAGTGACGTAACATACGATCCGCCGGACTCAGTCCGACACAGATCGATGGTTACGTCACTACAGATGTTCTGAACGCAAGGAGGTATGGTATGCCAGGAATAAGTACCACCACTAAGTTAAGGTGTATAAAATACAGCTTTCTTTCTGAAATATATATTGAAATAACTTCATTGTTATATACACTGAGTTTAACGAAATTGAATTTTTGTGGTCTGTTAGAAACGAATAACACCCCTAAGTCAAATGGAATTAATAAATTTAAATACCTTTTCAATAAATATTTAATTTTAGGACCTGAAACTAATTTCGTTACATATAAATAGATAAGAAAAAAAACATTTTGGTTTTAAAATGTTTTGGTTTTCAAAAATGTTTTGGTTTTAAAATGCATAAACTATATAAATTACTAACCAATATAAATAAACATTGTATATACATAAGTAAGCGCTGTTGAATTAAATGAACTGTCTATTATCCAATAACAATGTCATTTGAACCATTCAACCAATGAAATACGGTCAGTAACAGTTTAAAAAGACCGGGAAAATCAAGATGAGCATTACGTTTGAAAAAGACTGCAGACGACAGCCGAAACGCGTTCGTATTGCTCACAATAATCAACCCACTGAAAGCCATAAAAGGAACAAAGATACGGTGTTGGTGACCGCCATTGCAAATGATAAATACTTGCTGAAGATCGCGGAAAGGTAAACGTTACCTGGAGGGCATACTGGTAGAAAAAAATCAACGCCCTGTAAAGCAACAAGGACACGGTCTCTGTGACCTCAAAGACAAGTATCCAACAAAAGACCGCAAACATATAACCACTACCTGGAGAGACACGAAGCCTAACAAAGACCGAGAATAGGTCATCGTTACCTGGAAGGACGCGAAGCCGCAAAAATTTCACACAGACGCTGCGAGGAGAACGGTTTGCATACTGTAGCAAGAGAAGAAGAATACCAGCAGGAGGTACATTACTTTGGCCACACAGAACGGTCATAGTTCAACATAACATCAAAGTGAAGATCCTATCACTATAAAAATCAACTAAACAGCTGTAAGGTAAAAACATCCTAGATAAGACCAACAACCACATATACCGGTATATTCTGCTGCACTAAAAACAACACCTTCAACAAAGGACATAAAGAGATAAGTCCCGGGCAATTCATTTCTGGACACTGTTTTAATCTTTTAGAAAATCCAATTATGAGGACTTTTCTAACATCGCTCTTAAATTTCTTATGCACTAAGACATATATGTTTTTTTAAAACAATAGATCAAACGCATTTTTTATGTTTCATAAATTCTTTTGGTCCAACTAAATACATAAATCTAGTAGTTGACCTTAATTTATTCTTATCATTGTTTTATATTTAACGATTGATTTATTAACAAACGTTTTTTAATAGTCTTGTTTTTGTTACCAACCTAATTGTTTTTATTTATAATAAATTACAGCAATTATTATAATTCACTTCTTGACTTAGAGAGTGTTATTTCATTATACTTTATAGTTTATATATCTTTTATTCACATACAGTTTTAATTATAACAGCAACTAATCCAAGTATATCCCTAACGTTAACCCTTCTTTATTATAACATATTGCCTGATAATAATACACAAATTAAGACTGAGTAATTTCTTACTTTAGGCGCACTCAAATTAAAACTTTTTCCTAAGAATTAACACATTACAGTGTTGAGGTTTCACTGTTTTTTGGGTGTTTTTTGTGAAAGAGCACCATCTACTGGAGAACTGTAATATATGTTGACTCTCAGAAAATATATATTTTTTACCCATAGGGGAAAAATATGCCCACAAGGTATGGTTGCACCTGGTAATAAGTCTATAGGGCAATCATACTTCCGATGTGGAGGTAAGTTTTCTGATTCTTTCTTACTGAATACGTCCAAGAAATCTAGATATTCTTTGGGGATAATGGTCTCAACAGGACTTAGAGGTGGTTGGAGGAGGAGTGTAGGGAAACATCTAGTGTTACAATATGGAGAGGGAAATTGTACATAGAGAGATGACCAAGATATAAGTGGGTCGTGAGTTCTAAGCCATTGTAAACCTAAAATGAGTGGAAATGCAGCTGAAGGAATAACATCAAAGACAATGTATTCTCTATGATGGTCATGAGTTGTAACAAGCAGAGGGACAGTCTCGTACAGTACGGGGCCTGAACATAAAATCTTCCCATCTATACCCCTTAAAGGAACAGGAGAGGCTTATTATTTTTATTGGTGAAAGACAAATCAATGTAAGAGGCGGATGCTCCTGAGTCAAGAATCGCGGTTACGTTCACCCGAAGCTGATCCCACTGTAAAATAAGGGGTAATTTACAATAATTTCTGTCACTAAAATCAGTATTTAAACAGTATCGAGTAATGTTGTTCTTACCCTTGTTCTGTTGTAGGAGTATGGGACAGGCTTTTACAACATGTTCGTCTGAGGCACAGTACATGCACAGGTTTTGTGTGCGTCTTCTAACCTTCTCTTGGTTACTAAGTGGTCCTTTAAGAAAAGCTATTTCCATTGATTCACTATTGCTTTTGGGTTGACTATATGTGAGACTGGAGTAACTGTGATTTTTGGTAGTAGTGACATGGTAAGACTTTTCATGTAATCTCTCTCTGAGTCATCTGTCTATGCTTATACTAAGGTTTATAAATTCCTCAAGAGTAGGAGGTATTTCAATGCGGGACAATTCATCTTTAATTGCCTCAGAAAGGCCGAGGCGGAACTGATTTCTGAGTGATAAGTTATTCCACTGTGTGTCTTTATCCCACCTCTTGAAATCCGCTATGTAATCCTCAACATCCCTTTTCTTTTGTTTTAACCATCTCATAGCATTTTCAGCAGTTAGCTGCTTAAAAGGATCATCATATAACTGCCCCAAAGCAGAAAAATATGAATCTAGGGAGTTGAGGATCTCATCGTTAGTTTCAAGGAAGTTGTTTGCCCAACTTCTTGGCTCTGCTCTAAGATATGAAACTGTGGTCATAACTTTAATTCTGTCATTATGATAGGTATAAGGTTTTAAGGAAAATAACAGGACAGGAATTTTTAAAATCCCTAAAATGTTTTCTATCACCACTAAAAGTGTCAGGAGGGCTAACTTGTGGTTCTGGAAAATGACTTTTGCTTTCTACAAAGTCTTTTATATAAGCTTCATTGCATCATTTTCAGCTTTCAATGTATTCAAGCCATCAGTGAGTAAATCCACTCTCTGGTTAAGCGTCTGCATATGAGAGGTCATCTCAGCTGGGTCCATTGTATATATGGGCTTGGTATTCTGTGATGTCTAGCAGAGGCTCTGTAAGAAAAGTAATGTTTTGTTGGACCACAGCTGCTGAGATGTGTAAACAGTTAATTATTATTTTGTAGCACAGAGAACACAAGGGAAATTACTTCAATTACTAAGTTTTAGTAATGTGAAATCCAAGAGATCCTCTTAAGCAAAATTAGTAGGGGGTTTGTTTTGGTAAATTGAGCTATAGCTGCCACCTGTGTAAGCACTGAAATATTGCAGCAGGTCAATCTTTTGAACAAACCCAGGAGGTGTTAACACAGCATATATAAACAGTGGCAAGTTGCAACAGTATAGGTGAGAAATTAGTGTGCACATCAATATTATATAGTGAAAATTACAGGCAGTTTACATGGAGGTATAATTGCAGCATATAGGAGATATGTGCAGCGTGTACCTTTTAAGAGCAAACACAGCTCTTAGTGGAGAGGAGTAGCGGTAGCAGTCTGGAGGAGTACACAGGAGCAACTGAACAGCTGAGAGGCGGCAGCCGGTTGGCGTGTGACGTCACCGCAGGAAGCTGAGAGGGCTCCAGTCAGGTAGAACAGCTGGGGAGCGTTGCACGCGATATGGAGAGAGAGAGGCTGACAGTTCAAAGTCTGACAGGCTGCAGGTAGGTTAGACTTGTGTAGGAACTGAAGCAGGGAGTGGCTACAATACCAAGCACTTTGGTAGGTGTGCTTGAGCCTTAAATAGCGAAGCCTGAGAGAATGAATCCTTAAAGGGCCAGACAATGTTAATTATACAATGCAGAAGGAGATGAAAAAGGAGCATATGATAAGAGACATGACAACCTCTTCTGCCCGGTTGGATGAAGACTTTGTCCGGCTTCGTTGAGGACTTAGGCCCGGTTGGGTGAAGACGTCTCAAGGTAGGGTGATCTTCAAGGGGGTAGTGTTAGGTTTTTTTAAGGCGGGTTTGGGTGGGTTTTAGAGTAGGGTTGGGTGTGTGGGTAGTGGGTTGTAATGTTGGGAGGGTATTGTAATTTTTTTTACAGATAAAAGAGCTGATTACTTTGGGGCAATGCCCCGCAAAAAGCCCTTTTAAGGGCTATTTGTAATTTAGTATAGGGTAGGGCTTTTTTTATTTTGGGGGGCTTTTTTATTTTATTAGGGGGATTAGATTAGGTGTAATTAGTTTAAAATTCTTGTAATTATTTTTTATTTTCTGTAATTTAGTGTGTTTTTTTTGTACTTTAGTTAATTTAATTTAATTGTAGTTAATTTATTTAATTATTTTAATTATAGTGTAGTGTTAGGTGTAATTGTAACTTAGGTTCGGTTTTATTTTACAGGTAAATTTGTCTTTATTTTAGCTAGGTAGCTATTAAATAGTTAATAACTATTTAATAACTATTCTACCTAGTTAAAATAAATAAAAAGTTGCCTGTAAAATAAAAATAAACCCTAAAATAGCTACAATGTAACTATTAGTTATATTGTAGCTATCTTAGGGTTTATTTTATAGGTAAGTATTTAGTTTTAAATAGGAATAATTTAGTTAATGATAGGAATATTTATTTAGATTTATTTAAATTATATTTAAGTTAGTGGGTGTTAGGTTTAGGGTTAGACTTAGGGTTAGGGGTTAATAACTTTATTATAGTGGCGGCGGTGTAGTGGGAGGCAGATAAGGGGTTAATAAATATAATGTAGGTGGAGGTGGGTTCTGGGAGCGGCAGTTTAGGGGTTAAATAATTTATTTTTAGTTGCGGCGGGGTCTGGGATCGGCAGGATAGGGGTTAATAACTTTATGTAAGTGGCGGTGGTGTAGGGGGCGGCAGATTAGGGGTTAATAGGTATAATGTAGGTGGCGGCGGGGTTCGTGAGCGGTGGTTTAGGGGTTAATACATTTATTAGAGTTGCAGCGGGGTCCATGAGCGCCGGTTTAGGGGTTAATAACTTTATTTAGTTGCGGGGGGCTCCAGGAGCGGCGGTTTAGGGGGTAAAACAGTTTAGTATAGTGTGGGAGCTTAGTGACAGTATAGCAAGAAAGCTGTGAAAAAGCCGAAGAGCAGCGAGATCGATGACTGTTAGTTATCAACAGTCCGCTGCTCATCACTCCATACTTGGTGCTCAGCTTTTTGACAGCTTTTTTGATAATTTTGGAGAACATATTCAGGTCCGCGGCGGTGATGTTAGGTGATCTGAGGCGAGTGTATTGGTGCCGTTGAATGCAAGAAAGTCGACGGCTTGATAAATAGAGGCCTATGCATTCTCTTGACATTAAGATACTCTCTTGGAATTTTTTTTTCTACTTGCTATTGCTTCAGCACGCAAAGTCTCTGAGTTTGCGGCCTTTCAATGTTGAGCCTCCTTACCTGGTTTTTCATGCCGATAAGGCTGTCCTTCGCACTGGGTTGGGATTTCTTCCTAAGGTTGTGTCTGATCGCAACATTAATCAGGAGATTGTAGTTCCTTCCTTGTGTCCTAACCCTTCTTCTTCAAAGGAACTGTTACTTCATAACTTGGATGTGGTTCGAGCTTTGAAATTGTATCTTCAGGCTACGAAGGATTTCAGACAGACTTCAGCATTGTTTGTTGTCTATTCAGGGAAGCGCAAAGGGCAGAAGGCTTCTTCCACTTCCCTATCTTTTTGGCTGAGGAGCATGATTTGCTTGGCTTATGAGACAGTGGGACATAAGCCTCCTCAGAGAATTACCTTTAACTCAACTAGAGCTGTGGCTTCTTCTTGGGCCTTCAAGAATGAGGCCTCTATGGAGCAGATTTGTAAGGCGGCTACCTGGTCCTCCTTACATACTTTTTCAAAGTTTTACAAATTTTACATTTTTGCTTCAGGTGAAGCAGCTTTTGGGAGAAAGGTTTTTCAGGCTGTGGTGCCCTCAGACTAGGTTCTGCCTCCTTTTTATCCTCCTGCTTTTACTCAGTGTCCTCTAGAGCTTGGGTATTTGTTTCCCACAAGTAATGAATGAAGCCGTGGACTCTCCTCGTATTAAGATGGAAAACATAAATTATGCTTACCTGATAATTTCATTTCCATCTGTACGAGGAGAGTCCACAGCTCCCGCCCAGTTCTCCGTTGGGCGGACCTAAATTTCTTTTGTTTTTCTTCTGGCACCATTTATACCCTGATATTTCTCCTACTGTTCCTTGTTCTCTCGGCAGAATGACTGGGGGATGAGGGGGGATGTGTTTGGGCCTTTGGCTGGGGTGTCTTTGCCTCCTCCTGGTGTCTGGGTTCTGTGTTCCTACAAGTAATGAATGAAGCATTGAACTCTCCTCGTACAGATGGAAATTAAATTATCAGGTAAGCATAATTTATGTTTTTCCTGACGGATGTCAGAAACTGCAAACTTCTTTTTTCTTGCCTTTCCCTCCAGTCTGCTTTTCGTCCATCAGTAGCTCAATGCATGGAGGTGATTGGTCTGATGGTGACTTCCATGGACATCATTCCTTTTGCTCGGTTCCATCTGTGACCGCTGCAGCTTTGCATGCTCAGTCAGTGGAACGGAGATCATTCAGATTTATCACAGAGAATAAATCTGGACCACCTAACAAGAGACTCTCTCTTGTGGTGGATTTTACCAGAACATCTGTCTCGGGCACTTGCTTCCTGAGACCTTCTTGGGTGGTTGTGACTACGGACAACAGCCTGTCAGGCTGGGGAGCTGTTTGGGGTTCTCTGAAAGCTCAGGACCTGTGGTCTCGGGAAGAGTCTTCACTTAAAAATCTTGGAGTTGAGAGCAATCTTCAATGCCTTCCACAGCTTGGCCTAAATTATTTTAAGTCTGGTTTATCAGATTCCAGTTAGACAACATCACCTTAGTGGTAAACATCAACCACCAGAAAGGAACATAAAAGAAGTGTTTTGCAGTGGGCAGAAGCTCACTATTGTCTCCTATCTGCCATCTACATTCCAGGAGTGGACAATTGGGAGGCGGATTTTCTGGGCAGACAGACTTTTCATGCCGGGGATTGGGCTCTCCATCCCGAAGTGTTCTCCAGGATAACCCTCAGGTGGGGGGGTTCCAGAGTTGGATCTGATGGCATCTCGCCAAAACGCCAAGCTTCCAAAGTACAATTCAAGGTCAAGAGATCCTCAGGCCACCCTGATAGATGCTCTGGTGGTCCCTTGGGATTTTGGTCTAGCATACCTGTTTCTTCCGTTTGCTCTCCTTCCACGAGTCATTGCTCGTATCAAACAGGAGAGAGCGTCTGTGATTCTTATAGCTACTGCCTGGCCTCACAGGATCTGGTTTGCGGATCTGGTGAAGATGTCATTTTTTCCACCTTGGAGTTTACCTCTGAGGAAGGACCTTCTAATTCAGGGTCTATTCCTCCATCCAAATCTAGATTCTCTGAAGCTGACTGCTTGGAGTCCTTTCTAGACGTGGTTTTTCAGAGGCAGTCATTGATACTATGCTTCAGGCTCGTAAACCTGTTACTCGTAGGATTTACCATATGATATGGCGTAAATACATTTTTTGGTGTGAAGCTAAAGGTTTTTCTTGGAGTCGGGTGAGGATTCCCCGAATTTTATCTTTTTTTCAGGATGGTCTGGAGAAAGATTTGCCAGTCAGTACTTTTTGGCGCGTTTTTCTCTATAATGCAAGGGTGGTCCTGCATGGCACTCCATGTGACCGGGTGTGGCCTCTTTAACTTCCTCTTTCTTGATTGGTGGTTACAGGAGAGGAAACGGTTTCTCTGTGGTCCGGGCCATAGGAGGTGCTGAGTGCCCCGGCCATTGGGATATAAAGGTGCCATTTAATTCTATCTAGTCTGTAATAAAGGTACAAGCTATGAAGGACTCTTCTATATTAGAGGGTTTTCCCTCTTTATCCAAATCTATTAGCTGTGTTTATTGTGAGGAGGTTCCGGTAGATCCACCTGCTCAACTATGTTCCACATGCTTTGATAAAATTGCAATATCTAAAAAGAATAAGATATTTAGTACAACTGAGCCGTCCACCGCTGAGGGTTCTCTGCCCCGCATGGTGCTTTCCCTATATTCATCACCGATTACACATGCAGCTCCCCAGGGCACTACTAATCCTCCCGCGGGAGGGGCCCTTTGGCCGCCAGATTTTGCTGATCACTTGCAAACAGCGGTCTCTGCGGCCTTCAATGCCTTACCACACCCTGCTAAGTGCAAGCGAAAGGTGAAAAATATCTATCTATCCCAGGGGTCATCTACTCCGTTGGATGTCTCTGACAGATTATCCTCGGAGGACGCTCTTTCTGGGTCGGAATCGGCGACATCTAGACCTCCGACTGTGGAGGAGCCTGACTTTAAGTTTAAAATAGAGCATTTGCACTTCTTGTTGAAAGAGTTGCTTTCTACGTTGGAGGTTCCAGAACTGAAACATCCGGAGGAACCTTCGATCCCTAAGCTAGATAGGGTCTACGAGGACAGGGTGGTGCCTCAGACCTTCCTGGTTCCCGTTAAGATGGCTAATATTATTAAGAACGAAAGGGAGAAACTTGGTTTGTCCTTTTCTCCCTCTACTTCTTTTAAAAAACTGTTCCCCATTCCAGTCTCATCTTGAGCTGTGGGGGGCCATTGCTAAGGTGGATGGAGCTATCTCCACGATTGCTAAGCATACAACTATGCCACTCGAGAATAGTTCGTCATTCAAAGAGCCCATGGATAAAAAATTAGAATCCAAGGGGGGCGGAGCCTGGACGCGACTAAGATGGTTGCATAATTCCTTAGCTCGGTAACACCGGCTCAATAAAAGAATCGCTGGGGCCTGCACAACCTCCCTAATATGCCACAAAACTACTTAGATGAGTACATGAAGCAGTAGAGAAAAGGCGGAGAGGAGCAGCAGCCCACTCGCAAAGGTGAATGAGTTTAATCATACCGCTACGCATCAGACACAGAAGGGACTCCGGGCGCCATCTTTGAGGAAAAAGAAAAGACGACAGACAGCCTGATCTAGTTCCACGCGGTAAGCATAGGCGGCCCTACTAGATAATCAGCGGGGCTATAAAAACTGTGTGAACTGGTTAGCCAAACGGAGCACAAAATATCCCAGATACCGACAACAAATTCAACAAACAGGCTCCGCTAGCAAGCACATTAAACCCCTGGTTAAGCACAGCAAACTAAAGTTAACGGGGGAGAATAGTGAAGCCATCTAACACCGGGGGCAATACCAGAAAGGGGCCACAGCATCAATACTACCTGATCAGTGCACTTATAAAGGTTACCAGTAATCTGTGAGGATACTGACTGTGTAGGCTTGAGATTTCTGAAGATTCAAAGTAAATACAATACACTGCAAACCTCACATAAACACTTACACCTGTCACTTAAAGACAGTGCACATTGGAGATAATTGAGAATACACACTCTGTGGAGATAACTAAGGCTGACAGCTGGCGCCACAGCATACATTTATAGCACTCAATGATGGCTGCAAAGAAACAGATCAAGCCACTTAAAATCACTAAGCATATGTCTGCAAAAGATTCTACAGTCAGTAACTTTTTTAACGCACAGGCCAGGTTATCACAATCTTCAGACCCCGGTCTCCCAGACACTCCTGATAGGGAGCTTAATTATTCCAGCTCCATCACACCTCCGCAAGATTCAACCACGCAAATACCAACCTCCCTATTGTCATCCCTCGCCTCAAAGCAAGACATTGCTGAGATAATTAAAACCTGTATGAAAGAAGAAATGGCTGAACTCAAGCAAGAAATACACACCTTAGGATTTTGTATTGAAGCACTTGAGGACAACTCAGACCTAATTAAAGAAGATGTGAATGCTCTTCAAGATCAATCTTCTCTGCATTCAACACTCATTGACACCTTGAATGATAAAATTGAGGATCTTGAAAATCGCAGCCGAAGGAAAAACCTACGGATAAGGGGTGTCCCTGAATCTGTCCTCCCAAAGGATCTCCCCACTTTTTTACCGGCCCTATTTCAACGTCTTACTGGGACTCCGGCTGCTGAAAACATACAATGGGACAGGGCTCACAGGGCATTGAGGCCTAAGCCACCAGAGGCAGCCCCGCCACGGGACATAATTATAAAATTTCGCCAATTCAGAGAGAAAGAAGAATTGCTGAATTGTTCTAGAAAGAATCAACCGGTACGCTTTAGGGGTACCGTCCTGCAATTTTACACTGACCTCTCCTCACGCACGCTCCAAAGACGCCGTGAACTTGGCCCTCTTACAACACTCCTGAGACAAAAGAGGATTTTATACAGATGGGGATTCCCATTCCATTTATATGTCCTGCACGAGAATCAGAAACTTTCTTGTAGAACATTGGAAGATATCCCTAATTTCTGCAGGGCATTGGATATGGACCCCCCTAACTGCGAGACACAAACATCAATGCCAAATGGCACGGACAAGAGACTGCCCTCACAGCCAAAAGAAAAGTGGCAACGGATACAACAAGCCAAAAAAGATCAAACTCAAGCACAGCACTCATTGCCGCCAAGGAAAAAGGCAGCCACGACCTACTCAGCAACTCAGGCGAAGCAGAAATTACAGATGGAAAATTGATAACTTTTTCTCACTAGAGCCTGACCTTAGTTACCTACTTTAGAACACTCATACCTCTGCTTAAGGTCTTGTTATCATCCCGACACTCCAATTGGCACAGGATGGTAAGATAATGAAAGACTTTTACCTTTTTGAGTATTGTTTAGGAGGGAGGCAGGGATACCAGCGATAGGAAAAATGCTTTAAATTATATAATTTGACGAGCCGGTTACCACATCTCACCACCTGTCTGGTCAAGCTGATTGTGACTTTTCTTAATACTCAGGTCACAATGCACGCACTTTGTGCTCCCGAAAGCTGTTTGGGAAGTTTGATCGGCCGGATGGTCAGTTTTTCTTTGTTGTCTTTGTTATTGTTAATGTTTTATTTACTGTTGAAATGTTATGAAGTACACTTGTTTACTATCCTAAGATCAAAAAGAGCCTTAAACTATGCCTGCAAACCCAATAAGCAACAAATAAATGGATCCAAACACTAAGGATAAACATTTATTTTTCATAACCCAAAATGTAAAGGGCTTTAATTCGCCTCAGAAAAGATCTTTGGCCCTTACAGACCTGCATAAAAAAAGGGGGGATGTTCTCTTTTTACAAGAGACTCATTTTCAAAAATCAAAAGAACCCAAATACATGGGCCCCTTATACACACAACATTTCCACAGCTCATCAGATCTGAAAAAAAAATGGGGTGAGCATCCTGATTAGTAAACACATCCCTTTCACACCATTGCAAACGCATACAGACTCAGAGGGCAGATTCCTATGTGTCTCTGGACTGCTTTTTGGCACCCCAACCACACTAATAAATCTCTATGCTCCCAACACTAAGCAGTTGCCATTTTTTAAAAAATGTTTCCAATAAATCTTACAATTTTCAAAAGGCACAATCCTATTGGGAGGCGACTTTAACATCCCCCTCCAACCAGACATAGATAGCTCAAATCCTCGCCCCAACACATTAAGAAGCACTACTAGGTATTTATGGAAAAGTATGCGAGACCAGAATCTGTATGATATCTGGAGACTTTTAAACCCTTCTAGAAGGGACTATACGTTCTTTTCCTCTCCCCATAAATCTTATAGCAGAATTGATTACTTTTTGCTAAACCAAAAGGGCTTATCTGCCGTCTCAACCGTTAAAATCTCACACACTGTATGGTCCGACCATTCGGCAGTAATACTGCAACTCAAGTGGCCTACAGCACCATCAAACACTTACCTTTGGAAACTAGAGGATAATTTATTAACAGCCCCTGAGTTCATAACCAAGATAGAAAAATTAATACCGGAATATTTCAAGTTTAACTCGCAGCCACACTCAAACCCCTTTGTAGTCTGGGAAGCGCACAAATGTTATATTAGGGGGGAATTTATTAAGAGACAATCTCACCTTAAAAAGCTCGCTAGACACCACTACCAGCAATTAACTGACACCCTCTCTAAGATAGAACACGAACACAAAATTAACCCCAATGACCAACAACTGCAAACTAAATTAGAGGAGGCAAGACAAGCAGTTCAGAACCTCCTATTAAAGGAATGTAACCGCATAGCAATAAACACTAGGCAAAAGTTTTATTTAGAAAATAACAGAGCAGGGAAATTACTAGCCAGGGCGTTAAAACTTAAAAAATTAAAGAACTTTGTACACGAGCTAAAAACCCTGAACAATGGTAAGGTGCACTCTACACCAGACATTCTCGCCCAGTTCCACACATATTATTCCAAGCTTTATAAACTGAAGGCCAATCCCCCACAAATTAACAATAGCCAAGAGGGAAAACACTACCTACAAAACTCCCTGTTATCAAAATTCTCAAGGTCGCAGGAACGTGACCTGGAGACCCCGATCACTCCAACAGAAATTATGGAAGCCCTCAAACAGATGCCGATAGGAAAAAGCCCAGGCCCAGACGGGTTTACTGTACAATATTACAAAAAAATTCTTCCATTGCTACTACCACACTTATGCTCCATATTTAATCACACTGATCACGAAAATCCTTTTCCACCTTTTATGCTAGAGGCATACATAACGGTTTTACCAAAACCAGGGAAGACACCAGATGCACCAGCCAACTTTAGACCCATCTCACTTTTGAATGTCGATATTAAAATTTATGCAAAAATTTTGGCCAACAGAATTAATAAACTACTCCCCCAAATAATTAATTTCAACCAGGTCGGATTTGTCCCCCATAGGGAAGCCAGGGACAATACCATTAAAGTACTAAACTTATTAGAATATTCCCAGACTCACAAAATTCCCACAATGTTTTTAACCATAGACGCAGAAAAAGCCTTTGATAGGCTAGATTGGCAATTTCTAAAAAACACTATGTTACAATTTGGCTTCAGCCAACCATTTGTAGGCAAAATATTCTCTCTATACAATACACCTAGGGCCAGAATTAAGGCAAATGACTCATTGTCAGACCCCGTTTTAATTAATAATGGCACGAGACAAGGATGCCCCCTATCACCCCTTCTGTTTATCATGGCTATGGAAGTTCTCGCCCATAACATTAGGAACAATAAACATATCACGGGCCTAGATATAGGACAAAAACAATACAAAATATCCCTTTACGCGGACAATGTCCTTCTCTCACTAACTAAACCCGATACATCTTTACCTGCCTTTATGGAGGAAGTATCGAAATATAGCGCACACTCTAACTTTAAAATAAACCCTTCCAAGTCAGAATTCCTAGGAATAACGATGGAACACCACAAGATACAAACAATAAGCACAAAATTGTTTACCCCGCAACATTCCACGCTTAAATATTTGGGAATACAGCTTGCAAAAAACAAGGGAGCCCTCTTCACACATAACCATCAAAATATACTCAAATTGATACAAACAGAGTTAAACAATTGGCAACATAAACCCCAATCCTGGTTAGGCAGAATCCATGCCTACAAAATGAGCATATTACCTCGCTTCTTATATCTGTTCCAAACAGTGCCAATACAACCACCACCTAGTTACATAACCACGATACAAAATATAGCTAACACTTTCATATGGGGCCATAAAACGCCACGAATCTCAAAAAACACATTATATCGTAACCGCACTAAAGGAGGCCTAGGTGTTCCTAATCTCAAATACTATGCACAAGCAGCACAGTTAACTAGAATAGTGGATTGGTGTAAAAATGGGGAAAGTAAGGAATGGGTAATTCTTGAACATGATCTAGCAGGTACAAGCAGCTTGGGTAGCGCTTGCTGGCTACCCCACAGTTGCAATACCTCACTAACCCCATTCCCGTTCTAATCCAAGACACACTCTCAACATGGGGCAAACTTATATCGACACAAAAGGGAATGTGGTCAATCCCCTCTCCGTTAACTCCACTCCTGCATAATCCCAAATTTCCAATTTACCTAGATACTTCCACAGGCAAACCATTCAATATGCACTCACACCTACGTGTTATACGATACAGGAAAACGGAAAACTCCTACCTAAATCATCGCTTTTAGAGAAAAACATTTTCCTGTTTGGTAGATGGTTTGAATATTTACAGCTCACACATTTCATTCAGCACAATAAAAATAGAGACCAATTAATCAGGAATCTAATGCCATTTGAGACCTTGTGTTGGACACAAACACCCATGAGAGGATACCTCTCTTTAATCTATAAAAATTTAATTTCCATACATTCCAATAACCTCCCGGCTTACACGGGATCATGGGAAGTAGAACTAGGTCGGGAAATCCCACCAAAAGATTGGAATACAATATTTATGCAAATGGGCAGGTCACCCTCATCAATGTCTATAACTGAGACAAATATGAAAATCTTATGTCGCTGGTACCTACACCCTTGCAGACTAGCTAAAATATATCCACAAGCAGACCCCATGTGCTGGAGAGGTTGCGGTCAACAGGGGACCCTGGCCCACATCTGGTGGGGTTGCACAATACTTCAAACATACTGGAAAGAGTTACATAGAGAAATAGAATTAGCTTTAAATTTTAAGATCCCATTCGACCCATTGGTCCTACTATTCAATAAACCCCCTAAACTGAAATGCAAATATAAACTAATGTTACTCTACATAATGCTTAGTGGAGCCAAACAATTAATACCTCGTTACTGGAAATCTCCTCAAATACCTACAATACAAAGCTGGAAGCAAAATGTAACCAGAATACTAGGGCTTGAGAAATATCACTATCAAAAGACAGGCAGGCTAGATTTCTATCATGCAATGCTCTTATTTTGGGAAGAATATATCCACCTGGTATAATTGCCCAGAAATTAATTACAATATAGCGTTTGGATTCAGATAATCTAAAAGTTGAACCTCTTTGAAACAGTTGTAGACGTCGATCTTGGGATTGATATTCATATTAACGTGATCTTATTTAATTAATGATAACATATAAAGATGTGTACCTTCATTTTCTGTATCTTTATTTGTTTCCTGTTTTCTGGATATTGTGTTAATTTAAACACTCTTTACAGTTAAATAGAGTAATCCATGCCAGTTTTACGGCATGATAAGAGACTGAGAGACAATGTGATGAATATATTACTGTAGGTCGGTACAACCGCAGCAACTGACCCACATCAGGATAGATAAAGCTTCACATTCTCTAGTGGTTTCATGTTAGAAATATGTGATGTGAACTGTAAAAACATTACTTATGTTTCTTTTTCATTTGTTGTTAATTCTCTTATTTTTCAATAAAGCATTTTAAAACTTAAAAAAAAAAAAAAAAATTAGAATCCATGTTGAGAAAAATGTTTCAACTTACGGGGTTTGTATTTCAACCGGCAGCGGCGGTCGCTGCTACCTACTGGTGTGATGCTCTGTCCGCTATGGTCGAGGTGGAGACTCCCCTCGAGGAGATACAGGAAAGAATTAAGGCCTTAAGAGTGGCTAATTTGCTTATCAGTCATGCAAATAGGCAGATTATTCGCCTGAATGCCAAGACATCAAGGTTCTCTGCTCTAGCCCGTAGGGCTTTGTGGTAAAGTCATGGTCTGCTGACATGACTTCCAAGTCTAGATTACTATCCCTCCCGTTTCAGGGGAAAGTTCTTTTTGGTCCAGGCATGGACTCTATTATATCCACGGTCACGGGAGGCAAGGGTGCTTTATACCGCAGGATAAGAAGAATAAGCCTAAGGGGTCTACTTTTCGTCCCTTTCATTCAGACCCATCACCAGCAACCTGCCGCGAAACCCAAGCAGTCCAAGTCCACAAATCTATTCAATTACTAGTTGTGGAAACCTGCTCAATCTTGGAACAAAGCCAAGCAGAGCAAGAGACAAACTCGGCATGAAGGGGCGGCCCCCGATCCGTCTCTGAGTCACCTAGGGGCAGACTATCGCTTTTCGTGGAGGCTTGGATGAGAGACATTCAGGATCCTTGGGTTCTGGAGGTCATCGCCCAGGGATACAGGATAGGTTTCAAGACTCATCCGCCCAGGGGCAAATTCCTTCTGTCAAACCTATCTTCAAGTGCAGAGAAGAGAGACACCTTTCATATTTCCACCGTTGCCACTTCTACCTCGAGTAGTGGCCCGCATCAAGCAGGAGCAATCTTAGGTTATTCTGATTGCTCCATCATGGCCGCGGAGGATGTGGTTTACAGATCTGGTGGAGATGTCATCATCTCCTCCATGGAGGTTACCTTGTTGCAGAGATCTGCTGTTTCAGGGCTTTCTACATCAAAATCTTGATTCTCTGAGGCTGACTGTGTGGGGATTAAACGCTTAGTCCTAGCCAAGAGAGGATTTTCTGAGAGAGTGATTGATACTCTCATTCAAGTCAGGAAGCTGGTCACTCGTCGCATCTATCATAAGGGGTAGAGGACCTACTTGTCCTAATGTGAGGAACGTGGATATCCCTGGCATAAGGTTAGGGTATCCAGGATCCTGTCCTTCCTCAAGGATGGGTTGTAGAATGGACTTGCCACCAGTTCCTTAAAAGGACAGATTTCGGCTTTATTGGATCTGTTACACAAGAAGCTTATGGAGCTTCCTGATATTCAGTCGTTCGTTCAGGCTCTGTCTAGGATCAGGTCTGTCTTTAGAAATTCCGCTCCCCCTTGGAGCTTAAATTTGGTTCTTTGGATTTTGCAGAAGGCTCTGTTTGAGCCTATGCATTCACTTGACATTAAAACTCTTTCTTGGAAGGTTCTATTCCTACTGGCAATTGCATCGGCACGCAGAGTCTCTGAGTTGGCGGCCTTGCAATGTGAGCCTCCTTATCTGGTTTTTAACGCTGATAAGTCTGTTCTTTGCACTGGGTTGTGATTTCTTCCCAAGGTTGTGTTGAATCATAACATCAATCAGGAGATAGTGGTTCCTTTCTTGTGTTCTAACCCTTCTTCTTCAAAGGAAAGGTTGCTTCATAATTTGGATGTGGTTTGAGCCTTGAAGTTCTATCTTCAGGCCACAAAATAATTTAGACAAACTTTGTCTTTATTTGTTGTGTATTCGGGGAAGCACAGGGGGTAGAAGGCCTCTTCTACTTCCCTATCCATTTGGTTGAGGAGCTTTATTCGCTTGGCCTATTTATGGAGATCTGGGGGCTCCCACCCCGGCTATCTGGCCTGTATAGTGACAGGCATCGGCGGGGCTTCATGTTTCACACAGTGACGTCAAGCTCAATGACGTGGTGATGTCACCATGCAACTTTAGTTATAAACTAACAATTGTCAGTTATAGGGAAATGGGGGCATGCTGCTTAGATGCCTGCATCTCGGGCATCTTAGCAGCTACAGACCCACCATTGGAAAGGTAATTGTCTACCCTTTACAATGGTATACGTATTTGGGGTCTACAATAAACAATAAAAAAGTTACAAAATAAATAAATGTTAAAGTGAAAAAAAAAGGATTTGGGGGTCTCTAAAGGCACATAAATCAGATCAAAATTGCCTAGAGATCCCCAAAATACATTTTATAAAAATAAACTTTGTTTATTTCTTTCCAATAGCATGGAGAGTCCACAAATCTATTCAATTACTATTGGGAATTCAACTCCTGGCCACTAGGAGGAGGCGAAGAACACCCCAGCAAAGCTGTTAAGTATCACTCCCACTTCCCATAAACCCCCAGTCATTCTTTGCCTTATACATCTTGGAGGATGTAAGAAGATGGTGTCTGAAGAAAGTTAAGTATTTAATCCTTTAATGGGTAGTTTCCCTGCAAGCAAGGATTGGGACAATGCTTTGCCCATGTAATCCTCTTTAGTAAGAGTAATGGTGGCTATTAGCTGTTGGAGGTCGGTGAGGTAGTCCTTACTTTAACTCCAACAATTATGCTAACCCCTCTGTAGAAAACCAGGGTTGGTTACTCTGTTTTTCTTGTATCTTCAGGTCCCTGTCAGCAGTCCGATGAGGCTAACAGACCTGGATGTGCTGTGACTGCTCCACAGCAGAGGACCCTGGAGGGTAAGTCCTTTATATTTTTCACAGAAGGACTGGGACATTCAGGGACCTGGTGGGACCTGCTACCTTCAGAAGGGGTTTGTATCTCATATATATATATATATCCGTTAATTTGGGATATATTGCGGCCGAGCAGACATCTGGCTTATTGCCAGGGACAAGGATTTTGCCATTGCCATTGCCGGGCTTTTCTACAAATTGCCAAGGAAAGGGGTGTCATGACGACATTATTTCTCCCACTTTATATCCCTGTACAGTCCATGTTTATGGATTTTTAGAGTGCAGTATTTATTTGTGGTGCAGTTAATGTGAGCGCCTGCTATCACAGCCCGTTTATGCCTATTAGGTTTTCCCCTCTCTTGCTAGCGAAACAGACATTCAAATGCTGCTACGAACACCAGTTCATATTGTGCTCTACAAAGCCTTTACATGTTTTTAGGGTTTTAATGTGGATCCGCCACTTACAGCGCAGGAGAGATCCGAAAGCTGCAAACAATCTATGCTGCCTTTCATCATGTTGGCGCCACTGCGGAGATTAACTCCATATTGGAGTTCTCAGTGATTCAGCGCTATTGTTGTTACCATTGCCAGGGTTGTAATCCTTTCTCTGAGCGGGTCACAAGGCTTCTGACTATGGAAATTGCAGCTCCTGTGGTATAGCGACATTCGCTAGCGTTGAGTTTGCCTTTCATGTGCATCCCCTTATATCAGCTACAGAGGGGTTTTTAAAGAGATCTCTGGGGTTATTTATTTATTTGTGTCCTGCAGAGCCGGTGTTTGCTCACTATTTTTCTAGACCTCCTTTGCAGCTAATAGTACGCAACAGGTTAAAAATGGCTGCTGGTTGGCGGTGCGCACTCCAGGTCTGCTCTTCCCGCCACGGACAGTTTCTTTTTTTTTTTTTAATTAAACTTTTATTTATATCCAACAATGCAGACACATACAAGACATGTTATTCTACCACACAGGGTAGGAGTAAAACATTGGTATATTGGACAAGATGCAAATTAAGATATTCAAGGATTCAGTAAGGCCATATTCATACAATAATCACATACTGTTTCAGATCCTGATTATGACCCGTTAACATTTGACCTAAATGTCTACACTGTTGGGGTTTTTCTCTTTATTAATTTATGAAATATTTATACTTAAAGGGCCAGTAAACCTAAAAAATAATCGTCTAGATTACGAGTTTTTGTCGGTAAGGCTTGCAGGGCTAACAAGCCTTTTTTTCCCACCGCTCCCTTAAGACAACGCTGGTATTACAGGTTTTTTTAAACCTGGCGTTAGCCGCAAAAAGGTGAGTGTAGAGCAGAATTTAGCTCCACATCTCACCTCAATACCAGCGTTGCTTACGGTAGCGGTAAGCTGGCTAAACGTGCTCGTGCATGATTTCCCCATAGGAAACAATGGGGCTGAGCTGACTGAAAAAAAACCTAACACCTGCAAAAAAGCAGCGTTCAGCTCCTAACGCAGCCCCATTGTTTCCTATGGGGAAATTAATTTTATGTCTGCACCTAACACCCTAACATGAACGCCGAGTCTAAACACCCCTAAAATTACACTTATTAACCCCTAATCTGCCGCCCCTGCTATCGCTGACACCTATATTATATTATTAACCCCTAATCTGCCGCTCCGGACACCGCCGCCACCTACATTATACTTATTAACCCCTAATCTACTGCCCCCAACATCGCCGCCACCTACATTATAGTTATTAACCCCTAATCTGCCCCCCCCAACGTCGCCGCAACTATATTAAATTTATTAACCCCTAATCTTCCGACCCCAACGTCGCCGCCACTATATTAAACTTTTTATCCCCTAAACCTAAGTCTAACCCTAATTCTAAACCCCCTAACTTAAATATAATTTAAATTAAACTAAATAAATTTAACATAATTAAATAAATTATTCCTATTTAAAACTAAATACTTACCTATAAAATAAACCCTAAGCTAGCTACAATATAACTAATAGTTACATTGTAGCTATTTTAGGATTTATATTTATTTTACAGGCAACTTTGTATTTATTTTAACTAGGTACAATAGTTATTAAATAGTTATTAACTATTTAATAACTACCTAGCTAAAATAAGTACAAAATTACCTGTAAAATAAACCCTAACCTAAGTTACAATTACACCTAACACTACACTATCATTAAATAAATTACCTAAACTACCTACAATTAATTACAATTAAATTAAATAAACTAAATAAAAAAATAAAAAAAACACTAAATTACAGAAAAAAAAGAATTACAATTGTTTTTTAAACTCATTACACCTAATCTAATCCCCTAATAAAATAAAAAATCCCCCCAAAATAATTAAATTCCCTACCCTATACTAAATTACAAATAGCCCTTAAAAGGGCCTTTTGCGGGGCATTGCCCCAAAGTAATCAGCTCTTTCACCTGTAAAAAAAATACAATACCCCCCCAACATTACAACCCACCACCCACACACCCAACCCTACTCTAAAACCCACCCAATCCCCCCTTAAAAAAACCTAACACCACCCCCTGAAGATCTCCCTACCTTGAGCCGTCTTCACCCAGCCGGGCACAAGTGGACCTCCAGAGGGGCAGAAGTCTTCATCCGATCCGAGCAGAAGAGGTCCTCCAAGCGGCAGAAGTATTCATCCAAGCGACATCTTCTATATTCATCCATCCGGAGCGGAGCGGGTCCATCTTCAATCCAGCCGACGCGGAGCCATCCTCTTCAAACGACGTCCTAACACGGAATGAAGGTTCCTTTAAATGACGTCATCCAAGATGGCGTCCCTTGAATTCCGATTGGCTGATAGGATTCTATCAGCCAATCGGAATTAAGGTAGGAAAAATCCTATTGGCTGATCCAACCAGCCAATAGGATTGAGCTTGCATCCTATTGGCTGATTGGAACAGCCAATAGAATGCAAGATCAATCCTATTGGCTGATCCAATCAGTCAATAGGATTGAACGTCAATCCTATTGGCTGATTGGATCAGCCAATAGGATTTTTCCTACCTTAATTCCGATTGGCTGATAGAATCCTATCAGCCAATAGGAATTCAAGGGATGCCATCTTGGATGACGTCATTTAAAGGAACCTTCATTCAGTGTTAGGACGTCGTTTGAAGAGGATGGCTCTGCGTCGGCTGGATTGAAGATGGACCCTCTCCGCTCTGGATGGATGAAGATAGAAGATGCTGCTTGGATGAAGACTTCTGCCACTTGGAGGACCTCTTCTGTCCGGATCGGATGAAGACTTCTGCCCCTCTGGTGGTCCACTTGTGCCCGGCTGGGTGAAGACGGCTCAAGGTAGCGAGATCTTCAGGGGGGTAGTGTTAGTTTTTTTTTAAGGGGGGATTGGGTGGGTTTTAGAGTAGAGTTGGGTATGTGGGTGGTGGGTTTTAATGTTGGGGGGGTATTGTATTTTTTTTTACAGGTGAAAGAGCTGATTACTTTGGGGCAATGCCCCGCAAAAGGCCCTTTTAAGGGCTATTTGTAATTTAGTATAGGGTAGGGAATTTTATTATTTTGGGGGGATTTTTTATTTTATTAGGGGGATTAGATTAGGTGTAATTAGTTTTAAAAAATTGTAATTCTTTTTTTTTTCCTGTAATTTAGTGGGTTTTTTTTTTCGTAATTTAGTTTATTTAATTTAATTGTAGTTAATTGTAGGTAGTTTAGGTAATTTATTTAATGATAGTGTAGTGTTAGGTGTAATTGTAACTTAGGTTAGGATTTATTTTACAGGTAATTTTGTACTTATTTTAGCTAGGTAGTTATTAAATAGTTAATAACTATTTAATAACTATTGTACCAAGTTAAAATAAATACAAAGTTGCCTGTAAAATAAATATAAATCCTAAGCTAGCTACAATGTAACTATTAGTTAGCTTAGGGTTTATTTTATAGGTAAGTATTTAGTTTTAAATAGGATTAATTTATTTAATTATGTTAAATTTATTTTGTTTAATTTAAATTAATTTAAATTATATGCAAGTTAGGGGGTGTTAGGGTTAGGGTTAGACTTAGGTTTAGGGGTTAATACCTTTAATATAGTAGCGGCGACGTTGGGGGTGGCAGATTAGGGGTTAATAAATGTAAGTAGGTGTCGGCGATGTTAGGGACGGCAGATTAGGGGTTAATAAAATTTAACTAGTGTTTGCGAGGCGAGAGTGCAGCGTTTTAGGGGTTAATATATTTATTAAAGTGGCGACGATGTCCGATCGGCAGATTAGGGGTTAATATATTTATTTAAGTGTTACCGATGTGGGGGGGGGGGAGCTCGGTTTAGGGGTTAATAGGTAGTTAATGGGTGTTGGTGTACTTTGTAGCACTTTAGTTAAGAGTTTTATGTTACGGCGTTAGCCCATAAAACTCTTAACTACTGACTTTTAAATGCGGTAGGAGTTTTGACAGGAGAGGGTCTACCGCTCACTTCTTCCAAGACTCATAATACCGGCGTTAGGAAAATCCTATTAAAAAGATAGGATACACAATTGACGTAAGGGGATTTGCGGTAGCCTCGAGTCGCGGAAGTAAAGTGAGCAGTACACCTGAACCTGTCAGACTCGTAATACCAGCTGGCATTAAAAAGCAGCGTTGGGACCTCTCAACGCTGCTTTTTAAGGCTATCGCCAAACTCGTAATCTAGGCGATAGTTAGATAATTCTACACATAGTGAAGAATTATATAACATTATATTAGTGCTATTTTTTTTATTATATAATATCTCCAGTGATTTTTATAAAAATAAGAGGGTTGAGGCGGAGCGAGCGGCCGACTAAGATGGCTGCCACACATTAAGGCTCTCAAGACAGACCGGGAGCTACACAGATTTTTATTATAATGTTCAGCCCCTTGCTACAACTTATGGACATAACTAGCCCTATGAACTTATGAGGATCACAAAGATACCGGTTTGTAGGTGGTACGGTATATGGGGACGGAGAACTGCTAAAGAATTGGGAGCGGATGCTCAATGTCTGTGACGCAGATCAACGGAACTCGCTTCGACTACCGGCCTACACAATATCCGAAGTGATAAACATCAGGGATATACCACCGAACCCAGAAGCGGCAATCACAACACACCTCCATTATACAACTCAACAACGGAGCTAGACATCGCTCCAGAGGACCGGAGCTCCGCTCCGGAGCGCTAGTGAAGATCCTGATACGCCAGGCAGCATAAGAGGTAGGCGTGTGATTGTGCAGACGGTGAAGGCAGCAAGAGTGCATAATTACGAGGTATAGTCTGGCCAATATTTTGCAAAGAATTGCATGATCGCATTCGGCACACATGGGAAACCTAAACTCACGGAGGTATCCCCTGTCCTAGATGGACAACAAGCATTAACATCACTCACAAGGTGATAGATAGACAAGGGGACTGAATGATTAAAACATAGCTGGCTGACCAAGCAATCTAGGTAAAGCTCTACACTGCTACAATACGCAAGGTCAGGGTGGATGGTGCATGCGGATATAAGGCCTGTGATGCAGTTACATGACAGTCGGACACGTTTAGACCCTAACGCAATGTTGTTGGGCTGGCGATAAGAAGGGACTCACAAAGCTAATCCACATAAGTGGGTTTATTACATACTTGTGCACAACACATTGAACAAGCGGAGAAGGCTTCTTTGTTACACTAGCCTGAGCTATAAGCTGTGATCATCTGCTTCTTCGGGCTATAAACTTCCTAGTGTTAAAACGGTCAGCAACCTAGAACTTTTGAGATCAGAAATACCCACACAAAGCATAGAATCTCATTATCTCACCAGCCTAGGCCCTATTCCCCCTCCTTTTCCCGCTGCCTTGTGTTCAGCGGGTCATACCCAATTCCCTTTTTCCGAGATCACTCTGTGAGAGTAATTCCCTGGGGAATAGGGTTCCCATATCAAAGGAAAATTTGACCAAATATATACAGCTTTTCAATAGAGGAAAATGTCGCAGAAAAGAGTAACGAAGTCGGATAAAATACAAAAAACACCCCAAAAATCACAGGAAGTTGTCAACGCTTTTTTTAAACAGGCAGATAAGTCTAAGCTGAAAACTGGGCCTATCGCAGCTCACTCTAACGTTTCAGAGGAGAAGGAAGTGGATTCTGAAGACTCTAGGTGCTCCTCACCGGAGGCAAATGGATCAACAGCAGAACCACCAATTACATACAAGGCCATTGCGGCCTTGATTGACCAAGTCAAGACCTGTATAAAAGAGGAATGTGCAGACCTGAAGAAAGACATCTCTGATCTGAGTCGGAGAGTAGATTCCCTTGAAGAGCATGAGTTTGTATTTTCTCAAAGAATGACAGACCTAACATCTAAAGTCACACATCACCACCAAAATATGGCAGAGATGGAGGATAAGATTGATGACCTCGAAAACCGTACCAGGCGCAATAATTTGCGGTTTCGAGGTATTCCTGAAACGGTACAGAATAGTGACATACCAGAGTTTTTGCAAGGCCTCTTTTCAGAAATGGCAAATGCCGGAAATACAGAGTTGTCAAATGTGATTCTAGACAGGGCACACAGGGCTCTGCGCACCAGGCCTGATGCCGACTCTCCGCCCAGAGACATTATTGTCAGGTTTCAAAATTACCAACAGAGGGAGACCATATTTACTCTGGCGAGAAAACAACAAGCGGTGTCATACCAAGGACACCGTGTACAGATATTCCAGGACCTATCGGTGAGAACTTTGCAAAAACGAAGGGAATTCTCAGTGCTAACACTCCACCTTAGACGATTAAAGATCCCATACAGATGGGGATTCCCCACCTCAGTGATTTCTACAAAGAATGGGAATAGATGTGAATGCCGAAATTTCTCTGACATTGGAAAATTCTGTAATACAATGGTAATTCAACTTCCAATTGGAGATCTAGAGCAACCAATTCAAAACCCTTTGATGGACAGAACAGCCCCAAAACCTCAGAGAGGACCCTGGCCGACGAAATCAACGAGCCAGTTCAAGAGGAAGCAGATTAGCCCAGAGGAAACGGAATCCATACAACCAGGATGATCACACTGACACCACTCACACACAGCCTTATTGTGAGGCTTGTCCATTTGTTTTGTTCTTGTTCCTATTAAATCTTACCTGGCAGAGGCTGGACACAGAATGCTCCCGGCACTGGGGCGCTACCTACTGAACTGTCACAGGGACTATAAGAAAGACTGGCAAGTATATTCCATGTTGATGTTCTGCTATACTGTTTTTAAGAATGTTTTCTTTATTATCTCACAGGGTTACATGACTTTGAACTGTTGGGACTTTGCTTGGAGGCTCAGCTTGAAGCTCTCCACCTAACTCAGTAATTTATGTATCTTAACAGCTTAATGTGCCCCCAGAAATTTAAGCTGAGCTTATATCATCTCGCTTGCACCTTTGAGTACCCATAAGATACATTATTCCTTTGCCCAGGCTTGCATACTACTCATTTCTTAAATGTTAGAGACTGGACTCTGCTTACAGTTATCATTAAGCAGAGGAATACTGACATTCCGTAAAAAGTGACATGTATCTCTTAGGAGATGCCCTGCTGAACTATATGCAAATCAGTTGTAACCTTGTATTAGTTATTTAATTTCATGTTCTTGTAGTTTTAAAATTGTTGCAAACTTAGTTTACTACTACCTTTTAACATAGAATTCCAGGAATGTAATGATTACCTTTTTGATGCTTGAATAATCCAACTTGTCTAAAGTTCAAACTAATCACTTAATGATTCTCTTAGAATAACTTTGTTTAGTGAGTCAACACCGTAATTGGCTGTTTTGTGTTGCTTTGTGTCATCTCCCTCGTGCCTTTGGGCGCTTAGTGGCGGACCTGCTCCACTCAGCCCGATAACATCACAATCTAACCCTGCTGCGGCTCATGGTGGAGGGGGCCCGCTGTGGGTGTCTGGAGGTGCGATCGATCTGAGTCAGTGCTCCTTCTGCAACTAATTTTAGAGCCCGAAAGGATGTAGCGGGGGCACTGATTAGTTAAACCTCAAACAGAGATGCATATTCTTAAGTTATCCAGCTCTAAAACATGGATGCACCTCTTAGTT
Source organism: Bombina bombina (assembly GCF_027579735.1). Classification (NCBI taxonomy): domain Eukaryota; kingdom Metazoa; phylum Chordata; class Amphibia; order Anura; family Bombinatoridae; genus Bombina; species Bombina bombina. The sequence goes on from NC_069506.1 coordinate 320,165,760, forward strand.
AGCTAGACACGGCTTTAATGGGCATTAAAATTACTCCTCAGTTAAATCTCTTTTTGAATGTTATTTTCATGCTGTGCTGAATATAAGATGCGCAATGTAAGTAGCTTCTAGGTTTGTCAACCTGCCTCACCTATTGAAAGTTTTTCAAGTTTATACATTATTGTATTCATATATACTTCCATACTACTGCATGTGAACTTAATAGTTATAACAACATATCTAGCCTTGTCAACAACGTAAAGTTTAGTTATACTTTTCTGATCCCTCTCCACTTCCTTCCTCCCCCCCTTCTGTTTTTCCTTTTTCCTTTTACCTTTTTCCAGAGAACGATTAAAGGGGGCGACCTTTACGACCATAACTTCTGACCGCAGACCTTACATTATAGAAATGAACACTGTTACTATAGCAAGCCAAAATGTGAAAGGGTTTTTATCCGCTGAGAAGCGCTCCATAGCTTATTTTGATTTCCACAAAAAGGATATTGACGTAATTATGCTTCAAGAAACCCATTTTAAGAGACGAAATGAACCTCATCTAGCTGAGTGCTACTTTGATAAACACTTCTTTAGTTCAGGGTTAAGTAGGAAAAATGGTGTATGTATCTCAATTAAACGTAATGTCCCCTTTGAACTAATTCAGAAACACTCAGACAAAGAGGGAAGACTGTTAATTTTGGTAGGACGGTGCTATGGCACCCTAGTTACTTTGGTCAATGTCTATGCCCCAAATAGACCTACCCCCACGTTTTATAAATCAATAATTAATTTCATTTTAGATATTTCAAAAGGTCCAATTATTCTAGGTGGGGACCTTAATTTTACCATGCACCCTTCCATGGATAACTCCACAGGGAAGTCATATCTCAGTAACAGGATTCTGAAAGCTAATAGCGCAGCTCTTCACTCTATCTCTCTGTTTGACACCTGGAGAATAGCACATCCTACACAGAAGGACTACACATTCTTTTCCCACCCACAACATTCCTACTCCAGACTAGACTATATACTTTGTAGCCAGATGCTCTTAACCAACCTAGTCCAATCTAAAATATCACATACCCCGTGGTCTGATCATAGCATGGTCTTATCTACTTTCCAGTGGTTTTCTAAACCAATAAATACGCTAAACTGGAGATTGGATGAAACCATACTGACGAACCAAGATACACTGGATGAACTGACCAAGGCGACTGATGAATTTTTTCTAAATAATAAACCTGAAGACACATCTGCAGGGAACAATTGGGAAACATTTAAATGCTATATCACGGCTAAGATACGGAAATTGAGGAAGGCCCAGGTGACGTCTCTAACCGATACCCTGACCAAAGCAGATAGGTTACATAAGAATGACCCGACCTCGATCCCAAAACTTGCAGACCTTACCTCAGCTAGAGAAAGTCTTAATAAATTCCTAACTCAAAAAGCACACCTGAGGGCTATAACTACCAAGGCCAACTTTTTTGCAGAAAGCAACAAAGCTGGCCGTCTATTGGCGAGATCACTTAAAAGACAACAATATAAATCGTTTATCAGAACTATTTCTCACCCATCTGGAAAAATGGTCAGCAGGCATGAAGAAATAGCGGATGCATTTGTATCCTATTATTCTAAACTATACAACCTTAACCCCAACATCTCCCAAGAATCTAATAATAATATTGCACGCTACCTTCACACTCTGGAGACCCCTAAAATATCAGAAGATGATAATCACATATTAGATGCCCCTATAACAATCCAAGAAATTATGACCACTATTTAAACACTTCCTAATGGGAAATCTCCTGGGCCAGATGGCCTATCGGCCAAATTTTATCAATTATTTCAACCACAGTTATTCCCTCCCCTATATGCATTATTTACATCAATAGACAGGGGAGAGACCTTCTCCAAATCTCTACTAGAGGCCACAATCACAGTAATCCCGAAAGCAGACAAGGTGGGAACCCTGGCGGGTAACTATAGACCCATATCACTCCTGAACATTGATATAAAGATTTATGCTAAAATATTGGCGAATCGCCTTAATATAATCCTACCCAAGCTTATACACCCGGATCAAGTAGGTTTTGTTAGGGGCAGGGAAGCCAAGGATAACACAATTAGAGTTTTGCACTCTCTATTGACTGCACACAATAACAAAACACCTCTAGTGCTTCTATCAACGGATGCTGAGAAGGCCTTCGACAGGGTCAGCTGGCAATTTATGTGGGGGGCCCTGTCGAGGTTCGGATTCTCTGAGGCTTTTGTCGAAAGAATCCAAGCGTTATATTCTAATCCTCAAGCTAGAGTAAGAGTTAATGGAACTTTATCTCAACCTTTCCCAATCACTAATGGAACCCGCCAGGGGTGCCCTTTGTCTCCACTATTGTTTGCTATAACCATAGAAATTCTGGCTATCAAAATAAGGGATAATGAGGACATACTAGGCCTACATTTCAACCAGATCCACCAGAAATGCTTACTATTTGCTGACGATGTGATCTTCACCCTCCGTGCCCCTTCTACCACTCTACCTGCCTTATTACACACCCTGAACGAATACGGGCGGGTATCTAACTTCTCCATTAATATGGAGAAGTCAGGAATTATATTACTAAACTCACCGCATAGTGATAGAGACTTTGTAAGTCAACAGACATCCTTCCAGATTGTCGGCAAACTTAAATATCTGGGGCTAATAATCCCATCCAATCACCAAGACTTATTTCAAAATAATTATCTCAACCTCCAAAACTCAGTAAAAACACTACTAGAAGGGTGGCACAGGCAGGGTCACCTATCGTGGATGGGAAGAATTAATACTATAAAAATGATGATAATACCAAAATATCTATTCCTCTTCCAGACATTGCCGATGGCCCTGCCGGTCTCATACCTAAAAACCCAACAGAATATGTTTAATTCATTCATCTGGTCCTACAAAAAGCCCAGAGTTTCCCAACAGACGCTATACATGCACAAGGCAGACGGGGGTCTTAACGGCCCTAACCTCCTAAATTACTATAGAGCGGCACACTTGACCAGAGTGATCTCTTAATCCCACTCTGCTGATTCCGCCCTTTGGGTGCAAATCGAAAGCTCTCTTCTAGAAGCTCAATCTATGAGAGATATTGCATGGTTGCCCAAAGCCCACAGACCACTACTAGCATATCGAAACAACTATATTAAAGCTACCTTAGACGTATGGGACCACGTGACAACACATACTATAGGAATTTCCACCCCAGTCTCGCCTCTTACCCCTTTGTTGAACAATCAGATTTTCCTGAAAAATCCATCCTTTTCCCACACGCACAGGGAAGAGCACTTAAATAACCTACCAGTTTACCTCATAGTAGACTCAGGAGGGATCAAAGATAGACTACAGCTACAAGAGGAATTGGGTCCGCCCTTCCATAGCTGGTATTCTTACCTACAGATAAGGCATGCGCTTTCTGATAACACTTATAAATCTAACGTACTTAGACCACTGACCGCATTTGAGAAACTATGTGTAAACCCTGAAAACAAAAGAGCACACTTATCAATAGCCTATAAACTATTACGAAGCTCTTTCCCAGATCAATGCCCTTTTTTCGTTGGGAAATGGGAATCTGAATTATTAGAAAATTTTACAGATGAGGACTGGAGAAATAGCTTTAAAATGTCACACTCTGCCTCCACTTCGTTATTCATATCCGAGTTGAACTACAAAATTCTCACCCGATGGTATCTTACTCCCCAACGACTTAGATATATCTACCCTACTACTTCATCAGCCTGTTGGAGACGATGTGGTGGGCAGGGTACTATGACTCATATCTGGTGGGACTGTCCTCTTTTGTCTGAATTTTGGCATGGGATAGAAAACTGTATTAATAAAATTTTGGGCCTGGATATCACCCTAAACCCAAAACTCGTACTACTCAATGTTCTCCCACACTTGCATTGCGTGTTCCGCACAAGACTCCTTCAACTGATGTTGGCATGTGCAAAGAGACTGATACCTAGATTATGGAAGTCCCAAAATACCCCGACGCACACACAGTGGGTGGTGGAAATAGAACACATACTGGAATTAGAAAAACAACATTTTTACTATATGGGAAAACAAGACTTTTTTGCTAATATGTTTTTTATCTGGGAACAGGGCCTTCATAATCTGAGAGATGTTAGCGGAACATAGAAACATACAAGTTAGTAATACAGCTAAAGAACATCTGAACTCCTGACCTTACAATACCTCTCTCCTATATAAATTCCCCTCCTCTTCCTTTTATCTTTTCTTCTTCCCCCTTCCCCCTCCTCTCCCCCCCCAAGAATGAAGCATAAGTATTGGACAGCTTTTTAACAATTAATGGTTAGTAGTACCTTTATTGTCTACTTTGTTTTTGTTGAAGCTTTCTTCATTTTGTATGGAAGACGTTAACAGATACGATTTTGATTGATGACAACTGTTATTGTATTTAAAACAGGTTACAAATGTTGAATTTAATCACTCTCGGATGTAATGTTTTGAAACCGAAATACCAATAAAAATTATTGAATAAAAAAAAAAAAATAAGAGGGTTTTCCAGACCCGCCCTCTGTGCTCTACTGAGCGGGTCTGGTTTTCCCTCAGAGCGCATCGGGCCAGCTGTTTAGTCACACAGAGCAGGAGACAGAGCAGGAGCGAGCTGCATTGAATATAATGGCGCGGTCGGCTGGGCTGTGACTAAACAGCTGGCCCGATGCGCTCTAAGAGAAAACCAGACCCGCTCAGTAGAGCATAGAGGGCGGGTCTGGAAAACCCTCTTATTTTTATAAAAAAATCACCGGAGATATTATATAATAAAAAACTAGTTCTAATATAATGTTATATAATTCTGCACTATGTGCAGAACTATATAACATTATTTCTTTCATGTAATTGGCAAGAGTCCATGAGCTAGTGACTTATGGGATATACAATCCTACCAGGAGGGGCAAAGTTTCCCAAACCTCAAAATGCCTATAAATACACCCCTCACCACACCCACAATTCAGTTTTACAAACTATGGCCTAGATTTAGAGTTTGGCGGTAGCCGTGAAAACCAGCGTTAGAGGCTCCTAACGCTGGTTTTAGGCTACTGCCGGTATTTGGAGTCAGTCAGGAAAGGGTCTAACGCTCACTTTTCAGCCGCGACTTTTCCATACCGCAGATCCCCTTACGTCAATTGCGTATCCTATCTTTTCAATGGGATCTTTCTATCTCCGGTATTTAGAGTCGTGTCTGAAGTGAGCGTTAGAATTCTAACGACAAAACTCCAGCCGCAGAAAAAAGTCAGTAGTTAAGAGCTTTCTGGGCTAACGCCGATTCATAAAGCTCTTAACTACTGTGCTCTAAAGTACACTAACACCCATAAACTACCCTAAACCGAGGTCCCCCCACATCGCCGACACTCGATTAAATTTTTTTAACCCCTAATCTGCCGACCGCCACCTACGTTATCCTTATGTACCCCTAATCTGCTGCCCCTAACACCGCCGACCCCTATATTATATTTATTAACCCCTAACCTGCCCCCCACAACGTCGCCGCCAGCTACCTACAATAATTAACCCCTAATCTGCCGACCGCAAAGCGCCGCTACTTACGTTATCCTTATGTACCCCTAATCTGCTGCCCCTAACACCGCCGACCCCTATATTATATTTATTAGCCCCTAATCTGCCCCCCTCAACGTCGCCTCCACCTGCCTACACTTATTAACCCCTAATCTGCCGAGCGGATCTCACCGCTACTATAATAGAGTTATTAACCCCTAATCCGCCTCACTCCCGCCTCAATAACCCTATAATAAATAGTATTAACCCCTAATCTGCCCTCCCTAACATCGCCGACACCTAACTTCAAGTATTAACCCCTAATCTGCCGATCGGGACTCACCGCTACTCTAATAAATTTTTTAACCCCTAAAGCTAATTTTAACCCTAACACCCCCCTAAATTAAATATAATTTTATTCTATCGAAATAAATTAACTCTTATTAAATAAATTATTCCTATTTAAAGCTAAATACTTACCTGTAAAATAAACCCTAATATAGCTACAACATAAATTATAATTATATTATAGCTATTTTAGGATTAATATTTATTTTACAGGTAACTTTGTATTTATTTTAACCAGATACAATAGCTATTAAATAGTTAATAAATATTTAATAGCTAAAATAGTTAAAATAATTACAAAATTACCTGTAAAATAAATCCTAACCTAAGTTACAATTAAATCTAACACTACACTATCAATAAATTAATTAAATAAACTACCTACAATTATCTACAATTAAACCTAACACTACACTATCAATAAATGAATTAAATACAATACCTACAATTACCTACAATTAAACCTAACACTACACTATCAATAAATTATTTAAATACAATATCTACAAATAACTACAATGAAATAAACTAACTAAAGTACAAAAAATAAAAAAGAACTAAGTTACAAAAAATAAAAAAATATTTACAAACATTAGAAAAATATTACAACAATTTTAAACTAATTACACCTACTCTAAGCCCCCTAATAAAATAACAAAGCCCCCCAAAATAAAAAATGCCCTACCCTATTCTAAATTAAAAAAGTTCAAAGTTCTTTTACCTTACCAGCCCTGAACAGGGCCCTTTGCGGGGCATGCCCCAAGAAATTCAGCTCTTTTGCCTGTAAAAAAAAACATGCAATACCCCCCCAACATTACAACCCACCACCCACATACCCCTAATCTAACCCAAACCCCCCTTAAATAAACCTAACACTAAGCCCCTGAAGATCTTCCTACCTTATCTTCACCCTGCCAGGTTCACCGATCCGTCCTCAGAAGTCTTGATCCAAGCCTCGGAAGTGTTGATCCAAGCCCAAGCGGGGGGCTGAAGAGTGAAGTCCATCCTCGGGCTGAAGTCTGGATCCAAGCGGCGGCTGAAGAAATCCATCCTCGGGCTGAAGTCGGAAGTCCATCATCGGGATGAAGTCTTCTATCAAGCCGCATCTTCAATCTTCTTTCTTCTGGAGCGGAGCGGAACCATGTTCTTCCAAGCCGACGCGGAACATCCTCTTCAACCGACGACTAGACGACGAATGACGGTTCCTTTAAATGACGTCATCCAAGATGGCGTCCCTCGAATTCCGATTGGCTGATAGGGTTAATACATTTATTAGAATAGCGGTGAGCTCCAGTCGGCAGATTAGGGGTTAATGTTTGAAGTTAGGTGTCGGCGATGTTAGGGAGGGCAGATTAGGGGTTAATACTATTTATTATAGGGTTAGTGAGGCGGATTAGGGGTTAATAACTTTATAATAATAGCGGTGCGGTCCGCTCGGCAGATTAGGGGTTAATAAGTGTAGGCAGGTGGAGGCGACGTTGTGGGGGGCAGATTAGGGGTTAATAAATATAATCTAGGGGTCGGCGGTGTTAGGGGCAGCAGATTAGGGGTACATAGGGATAATGTAAGTAGCGGCGGTTTACGGAGCGGCAGATTAGGGGTTAATAATAATATGCAGGGGTCAGCGATAGCGGGGGTGGCAGATTAGGGGTTAATAAGTGTAAGGTTAGGGGTGTTTAGACTCGGGGTACATGTTAGAGTGTTAGGTGCAGACGTAGGAAGTGTTTCCCCATAGCAAACAATGGGGCTGCGTTAGGAGCTGAACGCGGCTTTTTTGCAGGTGTTAGGTTTTTTTTCAGCTCAAACAGCCCCATTGTTTTCTATGGGGGAATCGTGCACGAGCACGTTTTTTAAGCTGGCCGCGTCCGTAAGCAACTCTGGTATCGAGAGTTGAAGTTGCGTTAAATATGCTCTACGCTCCTTTTTTGGAGCCTAACGCAGCCATTCTGTGGACTCTCAATACCAGAGTTATTTTAAAGGTGCGGCCAGAAAAAAACCAGCGTTAGCTACGCGGGTCGTTACCGACAAAACTCTAAATCTAGCCGTATGCCTCCTATGGAGGTGGTGAAGTAAGTTTGTGCTAGATTTCTACGTTGACATGCGCTTCTCAGCATTTTAAAGCCCGATTCCTCTCAGAGTACAGCGAATGTCAGAGGGATGTGGACAGTATCGCCTATTGAATGCAATGATTTTCCTAACGGGGGTCTTTTTCATAGGTTCTCTGTTATCGGTCGTAGAGATTCATCTCCTACCTCCCTTTTCAGATCGATGATATACTCTCATATACTATTACCTCTACTGATAACTGTTTCATTACTGGTTTGGCTATCTGCTATATGTGGATGGGTGTCTTTTGGTAAGTATGTTTTTATTACTTAAGACACCTCAGCTATGGTTTGGCACTTTATGCATTTATATAAAGTTCTAAATATATGTATTGTACTTATATTTGCCATGAGTCAGGTTCATGTATTTCCTTTTGCAGATTGTCAGTTTCATATTTGGGGAAAGTAAATATTAAGAAATATTTTTCTTACCTGGAGTTTAGTCTTTTTTTCAATTGACTACTTTGTTTCAAATTGCAGGCAGACTTAGGCTCGCAGGTGCGCCAAATGCTACACTTTATTGCGTCATTCTTGGCGCGATAATTTTTTGGCGCGAAAGGCACGTCCGTTGACGCAAGTTCGTCATTTCCAGCGTCATGATTGATGCAGAGTTTTCACACAGGGTTGCGTCATTAGTGACGCGAGTGTGTCATTTCCGGACATGGTTGGTGCCAAAAAATGTTTTCTGTTACGTTGTGCGTCATACTTGGCGCCAAACTTTTTTTCATTATTTATTGCCCCATTGCTTTTGCCTTTTTCTATGTCAGAGGGCTATGCTATTTGCATTTTTTCCCCATTCCTGAAACTGTCATATAAAGAAATTGATAATTTTGCTTTATATGTTGTTTTTTCTTTTACATTTTGCAAGATGTCTCAATCTGATCCTGCCTCAGAAGTATCTGCTGGAACATTGCTGCCTGACATTGGTTCTACCAAAGCTAAGTGCATTTGTTGTAAAATTGTGGAAATTATTTTGCCGAATGTCATTTGTAATAGTTGTCATGATAATCTTTTACATGCAGATAGTGTGTCCACAAGTAATAGTACATTGCCAGTTGCAGTTCCTTCAACTTCTAATGTACATGATATACCTGTGAATTTGAAAGAATTTGTTACTGATTCTATTCAGAAGGCTTTGTCTGCATTTCCACCTTCTAATAAGCGTAAGAGTTCTTTTAAAACTTCTCATAAAGTTGATGAAATTTCAAATGACCAACAACATAATGAATTATCCACCTCTGATGAGGATCTATCTGATTCAGAAGATCCTTCCTCAGATATTGACACTGACAAATCTACTTTTTATTTAAAATGGAGTATATGCGTTTTTTGTTAAAAGAAGTGTTAATTACTTTGGATATTGAGGAAGCTAGTCCTCTTGATATTAAAACCAGTAAACGTTTAAATTCTGTTTTTAAACCTCCTGTAGTTACTCCAGAGGTTTTTCCTATTCCTGATGCTATTTCTGATACGATTTCTAAGGAATGGAATAAGCCGGGTACTCCTTTTAATCCTTCTGCAAGGTTTAAAAAATTGTATCCTTTACCAGCATTTTCAATAGAGTTTTTGTTAAAAGATCCCCAAAGTTGATGGGGCTATTTCTACTCTTGCTAAACGAACCACTATTCCTATGGAAGATATTACTTTCTCCAACATAGGTGTGTCCGGTCCACGGCGTCATCCTTACTTGTGGGATATTCTCTTCCCCAACAGGAAATGGCAAAGAGCCCAGCAAAGCTGGTCACATGATCCCTCCTAGGCTCCGCCTACCCCAGTCATTCTCTTTGCCGTTGCACAGGCAACATCTCCACGGAGATGGTTAAGAGTTTTTTGGTGTTTAAATGTAGTTTTTATTCTTCAATCAAGAGTTTGTTATTTTAAAATAGTGCTGGTATGTACTATTTACTCTGAATCAGAAAAGAGATGAAGATTTCTGTTTGTAAGAGGAAAATGATTTTAGCAACCGTTACTAAAATCGATGGCTGTTTCCACACAGGACTGTTGAGATGAATTAACTTCAGTTGGGGGAAACAGTGGGCAGACTTTGCTGCTTGAGGTATGACACATTTCTAACAAGACTTGGTAATGCTGGAAGCTGTCATTTTCCCTATGGGAACCGGTAAGCCATTTTCTTAGTTTAGTATAAGAATAAAGGGCTTCACAAGGGCTTTAAAGACTGGTAGACATTTTTCTGGGCTAAAACGATTACTTTATAAGTATATTTAGTGGATTATAACTATAAATAGTTCTTTTAATCTTGGGGATGTATTAAAAAAACGGCAGGCACTGTATTGGACACCTTTTTCACTGGGGGCCTTTTCTAGTCATAGGCAGAGCCTCATTTTCGCGCCACTAATGCGCAGTTGTTTTTGGAAAGCAAGGCATGCAGATGCATGTGTGAGGAGCTAAGAACCACTGAAAAAGCTTATTGAAGGCGTCATTTGGTATCGTATTCCCCTCTGGGCTTGGTTGGGTCTCAGCAAAGCAGATACCAGGGACTGTATAGGGGTTAAATGTAAAAACGGCTCCGGTTCCGTTATTTTAAGAGTTAAAGCTTTAAAATTTGGTGTGCAATACTTTTAAGGCTTTAAGACACTGTGGTGAAATTTTGGTGAATTTTGAACAATTCCTTCATACTTTTTCACATATTCAGTAATAAAGTATGTTCAGTTTAAAATTTAAAGTGACAGTAACGGTTTTATTTTAAAACGTTTTTTGTGCTTTGTTATCAAGTTTATGCCTGTTAACATGTCTGAACCATCAGATAGACGATGTTCTGTATGTTTGGAAGCCAAGGTTCCTCCTCATTTAAATATATGTGATGAATGTGACATAGTGTCCAAACAAAGTAGGGACAATGATGCCACTGATAATGATGTTGCCCAAGATGATTTCTCAAGCGAGGGGAGTAAGCATGGTACTGCATCATCCCCTTCTGTGTCTACACCAGTCTTGCCCACACAAGAGGTCCCTAGTACATCTAGTGCGCCAATCCTTCTTACTATGCAACAATTAACGGCTGTAATGGATAATTCTATTAAAAACATTTTGTCCAAAATGCCCACTTATCAGAGAAAGCGCGATTGCTCTGTTTTAGATACTGAAGAGCATGAGGACGCTGATGATAATGGTTCTGACATACCCTCACACCAATCTGAAGGGGCCAGGAGGGAAGTTTTGTCTGAGGGAGAAATTTCAGATTCAGGAAAAATTTCTCAACAAGCTGAACCTGATGTTATTACTTTTAAATTTAAATTAGAACATCTCCGCGCTCTGCTTAAGGAGGTGTTATCTACTCTGGATGATTGTGACAATTTGGTCATTCCAGAGAAATAATGTAAGATGGACAAGTTCCTTGAGGTCCCGGTGCCCCCCGATGCTTTTCCTATACCCAAGCGGGTGGCGGACATTGTAAATAAGGAATGGGAAAGGCCCGGCATACCTTTTGTTCCTCCCCCTATATTTAAGAAATTATTTCCTATGGTCGACCCCAGAAAGGACTTATGGCAGACAGTCCCCAAGGTCGAGGGGGCGGTTTCTACTCTAAACAAACGCACTACTATCCCTATAGAAGATAGTTGTGCTTTCAAAGATCCTATGGATAAAAAATTAGAGGGTTTGCTTAAAAAGATGTTTGTTCAGCAAGGTTACCTTCTACAACCAATTTCATGCATTGTTCCTGTCACTACAGCAGCGTGTTTCTGGTTCGAAGAACTAGAAAAGTCGCTCAATAAAGAATCTTCGTATGAGGAGGTTATGGACAGAGTTCAAGCACTTAAATTGGCTAACTCTTTTATTTTAGACGCCACTTTGCAATTAGCTAGATTAGCGGCGAAAAATTCAGGTTTTGCTATTGTGGCGCGCAGAGCGCTTTGGCTAAAGTCTTGGTCAGCGGATGTGTCCTCCAAGAACAAATTGCTTAACATCCCTTTCAAGGGTAAAACGCTGTTTGGCCCTGACTTGAAAGAGATTATTTCAGACATCACTGGGGGAAAGGGCCACGCTCTTCCTCAGGATAGGTCTTTTAAGGCTAAAAATAAGCCAAATTTTCGTCCCTTTCGCAGAAACGGACCAGCCTCAAATTCTACACCCTCTAAGCAAGAGGGTAATAGTTCTCAAACCAAACCAGCCTGGAGACCGATGCAAGGCTGGAACAAGGGTAAGCAGGCCAAGAAACCTGCCACTGCTACTAAAACAGCATGAAGTGTTGGCCCCCGATCCGGGACCGGATCTGGTGGGGGGCAGACTCTCTCTCTTTGCTCAGGCTTGGGCAAGAGATGTTCAGGATCCTTGGGCGCTAGAAATAGTTTCTCAAGGTTATCTCCTGGAATTCAAGGAACTACCCCCGAGGGGGAGGTTCCACAGGTCTCAATTGTCTTCAAACCAAATAAAAAGACAGGCATTCTTACATTGTGTAGAAGACCTGTTAAGAATGGGAGTGATTCATCCTGTTCCATTAGGAGAACAAGGGATGGGGTTTTACTCCAATCTGTTCATAGTTCCCAAAAAAGAAGGAACATTCAGACCAATTTTAGATCTCAAGATTCTAAACAAATTTCTCAGGGTTCCATCGTTCAAAATGGAAACCATTCGAACAATTCTTCCTACCATCCAGGAAGGTCAATTCATGACCACGGTGGATTTAAAGGATGCGTATCTACATATTCCTATCCACAAGGAACATCATCGGTTCCTAAGGTTCGCCTTTCTTTACAAGCATTATCAGTTTGTGGCACTTCCATTCGGATTAGCCACTGCTCCAAGGATTTTCACAAAGGTACTAGGGTCCCTTCTAGCGGTGCTAAGACCAAGGGGCATTGCAGTAGTACCTTACTTGGACGACATACTGATTCAAGCGTCGTCTCTGTCAAAAGCAAAGGCTCATACGGACATTGTCCTAGCCTTTCTCAGATCTCACGGGTGGAAAGTGAACATAGAAAAAAGTTCTCTGTCCCCGTCAACAAGAGTTCCCTTCTTGGGAACAATAATAGACTCCTTAGAAATGAAGATTTTTCTGACAGAGGCCAGAAAATCAAAACTTCTAAGCTCTTGTCAAGTACTTCATTCTGCTCTTCTTCCTTCCATAGCGCAGTGCATGGAAGTAATAGGTTTGATGGTTGCGGCAATGGACATAGTTCCTTTTGCACGAATTCATCTAAGACCATTACAACTGTGCATGCTCAGACAGTGGAATGGGGATTATACAGACTTGTCTCCGACGATCCAAGTAGATCAAAGGACCAGAGATTCACTCCGTTGGTGGCTGAACCTGGACAACCTGTCACAGGGAATGAGCTTCCACAGACCAGAGTGGGTCATTGTCACGACCGACGCCAGTCTGGTGGGCTGGCAGATAAGTCTAAGCTGAAAACTGGGCCTATCGCAGCTCACTCTAACGTTTCAGAGGAGAAGGAAGTGGATTCTGAAGACTCTAGGTGCTCCTCACCGGAGGCAAATGGATCAACAGCAGAACCACCAATTACATACAAGGCCATTGCGGCCTTGATTGACCAAGTCAAGACCTGTATAAAAGAGGAATGTGCAGACCTGAAGAAAGACATCTCTGATCTGAGTCGGAGAGTAGATTCCCTTGAAGAGCATGAGTTTGTATTTTCTCAAAGAATGACAGACCTAACATCTAAAGTCACACATCACCACCAAAATATGGCAGAGATGGAGGATAAGATTGATGACCTCGAAAACCGTACCAGGCGCAATAATTTGCGGTTTCGAGGTATTCCTGAAACGGTACAGAATAGTGACATACCAGAGTTTTTGCAAGGCCTCTTTTCAGAAATGGCAAATGCCGGAAATACAGAGTTGTCAAATGTGATTCTAGACAGGGCACACAGGGCTCTGCGCACCAGGCCTGATGCCGACTCTCCGCCCAGAGACATTATTGTCAGGTTTCAAAATTACCAACAGAGGGAGACCATATTTACTCTGGCGAGAAAACAACAAGCGGTGTCATACCAAGGACACCGTGTACAGATATTCCAGGACCTATCGGTGAGAACTTTGCAAAAACGAAGGGAATTCTCAGTGCTAACACTCCACCTTAGACGATTAAAGATCCCATACAGATGGGGATTCCCCACCTCAGTGATTTCTACAAAGAATGGGAATAGATGTGAATGCCGAAATTTCTCTGACATTGGAAAATTCTGTAATACAATGGTAATTCAACTTCCAATTGGAGATCTAGAGCAACCAATTCAAAACCCTTTGATGGACAGAACAGCCCCAAAACCTCAGAGAGGACCCTGGCCGACGAAATCAACGAGCCAGTTCAAGAGGAAGCAGATTAGCCCAGAGGAAACGGAATCCATACAACCAGGATGATCACACTGACACCACTCACACACAGCCTTATTGTGAGGCTTGTCCATTTGTTTTGTTCTTGTTCCTATTAAATCTTACCTGGCAGAGGCTGGACACAGAATGCTCCCGGCACTGGGGCGCTACCTACTGAACTGTCACAGGGACTATAAGAAAGACTGGCAAGTATATTCCATGTTGATGTTCTGCTATACTGTTTTTAAGAATGTTTTCTTTATTATCTCACAGGGTTACATGACTTTGAACTGTTGGGACTTTGCTTGGAGGCTCAGCTTGAAGCTCTCCACCTAACTCAGTAATTTATGTATCTTAACAGCTTAATGTGCCCCCAGAAATTTAAGCTGAGCTTATATCATCTCGCTTGCACCTTTGAGTACCCATAAGATACATTATTCCTTTGCCCAGGCTTGCATACTACTCATTTCTTAAATGTTAGAGACTGGACTCTGCTTACAGTTATCATTAAGCAGAGGAATACTGACATTCCGTAAAAAGTGACATGTATCTCTTAGGAGATGCCCTGCTGAACTATATGCAAATCAGTTGTAACCTTGTATTAGTTATTTAATTTCATGTTCTTGTAGTTTTAAAATTGTTGCAAACTTAGTTTACTACTACCTTTTAACATAGAATTCCAGGAATGTAATGATTACCTTTTTGATGCTTGAATAATCCAACTTGTCTAAAGTTCAAACTAATCACTTAATGATTCTCTTAGAATAACTTTGTTTAGTGAGTCAACACCGTAATTGGCTGTTTTGTGTTGCTTTGTGTCATCTCCCTCGTGCCTTTGGGCGCTTAGTGGCGGACCTGCTCCACTCAGCCCGATAACATCACAATCTAACCCTGCTGCGGCTCATGGTGGAGGGGGCCCGCTGTGGGTGTCTGGAGGTGCGATCGATCTGAGTCAGTGCTCCTTCTGCAACTAATTTTAGAGCCCGAAAGGATGTAGCGGGGGCACTGATTAGTTAAACCTCAAACAGAGATGCATATTCTTAAGTTATCCAGCTCTAAAACATGGATGCACCTCTTAGTTAGCTAGACACGGCTTTAATGGGCATTAAAATTACTCCTCAGTTAAATCTCTTTTTGAATGTTATTTTCATGCTGTGCTGAATATAAGATGCGCAATGTAAGTAGCTTCTAGGTTTGTCAACCTGCCTCACCTATTGAAAGTTTTTCAAGTTTATACATTATTGTATTCATATATACTTCCATACTACTGCATGTGAACTTAATAGTTATAACAACATATCTAGCCTTGTCAACAACGTAAAGTTTAGTTATACTTTTCTGATCCCTCTCCACTTCCTTCCTCCCCCCCTTCTGTTTTTCCTTTTTCCTTTTACCTTTTTCCAGAGAACGATTAAAGGGGGCGACCTTTACGACCATAACTTCTGACCGCAGACCTTACATTATAGAAATGAACACTGTTACTATAGCAAGCCAAAATGTGAAAGGGTTTTTATCCGCTGAGAAGCGCTCCATAGCTTATTTTGATTTCCACAAAAAGGATATTGACGTAATTATGCTTCAAGAAACCCATTTTAAGAGACGAAATGAACCTCATCTAGCTGAGTGCTACTTTGATAAACACTTCTTTAGTTCAGGGTTAAGTAGGAAAAATGGTGTATGTATCTCAATTAAACGTAATGTCCCCTTTGAACTAATTCAGAAACACTCAGACAAAGAGGGAAGACTGTTAATTTTGGTAGGACGGTGCTATGGCACCCTAGTTACTTTGGTCAATGTCTATGCCCCAAATAGACCTACCCCCACGTTTTATAAATCAATAATTAATTTCATTTTAGATATTTCAAAAGGTCCAATTATTCTAGGTGGGGACCTTAATTTTACCATGCACCCTTCCATGGATAACTCCACAGGGAAGTCATATCTCAGTAACAGGATTCTGAAAGCTAATAGCGCAGCTCTTCACTCTATCTCTCTGTTTGACACCTGGAGAATAGCACATCCTACACAGAAGGACTACACATTCTTTTCCCACCCACAACATTCCTACTCCAGACTAGACTATATACTTTGTAGCCAGATGCTCTTAACCAACCTAGTCCAATCTAAAATATCACATACCCCGTGGTCTGATCATAGCATGGTCTTATCTACTTTCCAGTGGTTTTCTAAACCAATAAATACGCTAAACTGGAGATTGGATGAAACCATACTGACGAACCAAGATACACTGGATGAACTGACCAAGGCGACTGATGAATTTTTTCTAAATAATAAACCTGAAGACACATCTGCAGGGAACAATTGGGAAACATTTAAATGCTATATCACGGCTAAGATACGGAAATTGAGGAAGGCCCAGGTGACGTCTCTAACCGATACCCTGACCAAAGCAGATAGGTTACATAAGAATGACCCGACCTCGATCCCAAAACTTGCAGACCTTACCTCAGCTAGAGAAAGTCTTAATAAATTCCTAACTCAAAAAGCACACCTGAGGGCTATAACTACCAAGGCCAACTTTTTTGCAGAAAGCAACAAAGCTGGCCGTCTATTGGCGAGATCACTTAAAAGACAACAATATAAATCGTTTATCAGAACTATTTCTCACCCATCTGGAAAAATGGTCAGCAGGCATGAAGAAATAGCGGATGCATTTGTATCCTATTATTCTAAACTATACAACCTTAACCCCAACATCTCCCAAGAATCTAATAATAATATTGCACGCTACCTTCACACTCTGGAGACCCCTAAAATATCAGAAGATGATAATCACATATTAGATGCCCCTATAACAATCCAAGAAATTATGACCACTATTTAAACACTTCCTAATGGGAAATCTCCTGGGCCAGATGGCCTATCGGCCAAATTTTATCAATTATTTCAACCACAGTTATTCCCTCCCCTATATGCATTATTTACATCAATAGACAGGGGAGAGACCTTCTCCAAATCTCTACTAGAGGCCACAATCACAGTAATCCCGAAAGCAGACAAGGTGGGAACCCTGGCGGGTAACTATAGACCCATATCACTCCTGAACATTGATATAAAGATTTATGCTAAAATATTGGCGAATCGCCTTAATATAATCCTACCCAAGCTTATACACCCGGATCAAGTAGGTTTTGTTAGGGGCAGGGAAGCCAAGGATAACACAATTAGAGTTTTGCACTCTCTATTGACTGCACACAATAACAAAACACCTCTAGTGCTTCTATCAACGGATGCTGAGAAGGCCTTCGACAGGGTCAGCTGGCAATTTATGTGGGGGGCCCTGTCGAGGTTCGGATTCTCTGAGGCTTTTGTCGAAAGAATCCAAGCGTTATATTCTAATCCTCAAGCTAGAGTAAGAGTTAATGGAACTTTATCTCAACCTTTCCCAATCACTAATGGAACCCGCCAGGGGTGCCCTTTGTCTCCACTATTGTTTGCTATAACCATAGAAATTCTGGCTATCAAAATAAGGGATAATGAGGACATACTAGGCCTACATTTCAACCAGATCCACCAGAAATGCTTACTATTTGCTGACGATGTGATCTTCACCCTCCGTGCCCCTTCTACCACTCTACCTGCCTTATTACACACCCTGAACGAATACGGGCGGGTATCTAACTTCTCCATTAATATGGAGAAGTCAGGAATTATATTACTAAACTCACCGCATAGTGATAGAGACTTTGTAAGTCAACAGACATCCTTCCAGATTGTCGGCAAACTTAAATATCTGGGGCTAATAATCCCATCCAATCACCAAGACTTATTTCAAAATAATTATCTCAACCTCCAAAACTCAGTAAAAACACTACTAGAAGGGTGGCACAGGCAGGGTCACCTATCGTGGATGGGAAGAATTAATACTATAAAAATGATGATAATACCAAAATATCTATTCCTCTTCCAGACATTGCCGATGGCCCTGCCGGTCTCATACCTAAAAACCCAACAGAATATGTTTAATTCATTCATCTGGTCCTACAAAAAGCCCAGAGTTTCCCAACAGACGCTATACATGCACAAGGCAGACGGGGGTCTTAACGGCCCTAACCTCCTAAATTACTATAGAGCGGCACACTTGACCAGAGTGATCTCTTAATCCCACTCTGCTGATTCCGCCCTTTGGGTGCAAATCGAAAGCTCTCTTCTAGAAGCTCAATCTATGAGAGATATTGCATGGTTGCCCAAAGCCCACAGACCACTACTAGCATATCGAAACAACTATATTAAAGCTACCTTAGACGTATGGGACCACGTGACAACACATACTATAGGAATTTCCACCCCAGTCTCGCCTCTTACCCCTTTGTTGAACAATCAGATTTTCCTGAAAAATCCATCCTTTTCCCACACGCACAGGGAAGAGCACTTAAATAACCTACCAGTTTACCTCATAGTAGACTCAGGAGGGATCAAAGATAGACTACAGCTACAAGAGGAATTGGGTCCGCCCTTCCATAGCTGGTATTCTTACCTACAGATAAGGCATGCGCTTTCTGATAACACTTATAAATCTAACGTACTTAGACCACTGACCGCATTTGAGAAACTATGTGTAAACCCTGAAAACAAAAGAGCACACTTATCAATAGCCTATAAACTATTACGAAGCTCTTTCCCAGATCAATGCCCTTTTTTCGTTGGGAAATGGGAATCTGAATTATTAGAAAATTTTACAGATGAGGACTGGAGAAATAGCTTTAAAATGTCACACTCTGCCTCCACTTCGTTATTCATATCCGAGTTGAACTACAAAATTCTCACCCGATGGTATCTTACTCCCCAACGACTTAGATATATCTACCCTACTACTTCATCAGCCTGTTGGAGACGATGTGGTGGGCAGGGTACTATGACTCATATCTGGTGGGACTGTCCTCTTTTGTCTGAATTTTGGCATGGGATAGAAAACTGTATTAATAAAATTTTGGGCCTGGATATCACCCTAAACCCAAAACTCGTACTACTCAATGTTCTCCCACACTTGCATTGCGTGTTCCGCACAAGACTCCTTCAACTGATGTTGGCATGTGCAAAGAGACTGATACCTAGATTATGGAAGTCCCAAAATACCCCGACGCACACACAGTGGGTGGTGGAAATAGAACACATACTGGAATTAGAAAAACAACATTTTTACTATATGGGAAAACGAGACTTTTTTGCTAATATGTTTTTTATCTGGGAACAGGGCCTTCATAATCTGAGAGATGTTAGCGGAACATAGAAACATACAAGTTAGTAATACAGCTAAAGAACATCTGAACTCCTGACCTTACAATACCTCTCTCCTATATAAATTCCCCTCCTCTTCCTTTTATCTTTTCTTCTTCCCCCTTCCCCCTCCTCTCCCCCCCCAAGAATGAAGCATAAGTATTGGACAGCTTTTTAACAATTAATGGTTAGTAGTACCTTTATTGTCTACTTTGTTTTTGTTGAAGCTTTCTTCATTTTGTATGGAAGACGTTAACAGATACGAATTTGATTGATGACAACTGTTATTGTATTTAAAACAGGTTACAAATGTTGAATTTAATCACTCTCGGATGTAATGTTTTGAAACCGAAATACCAATAAAAATTATTGAATAAAAAAAAAAAAATAAGAGGGTTTTCCAGACCCGCCCTCTGTGCTCTACTGAGCGGGTCTGGTTTTCCCTCAGAGCGCATCGGGCCAGCTGTTTAGTCACACAGAGCAGGAGACAGAGCAGGAGCGAGCTGCATTGAATATAATGGCGCGGTCGGCTGGGCTGTGACTAAACAGCTGGCCCGATGCGCTCTAAGAGAAAACCAGACCCGCTCAGTAGAGCATAGAGGGCGGGTCTGGAAAACCCTCTTATTTTTATAAAAAAATCACCGGAGATATTATATAATAAAAAACTAGTTCTAATATAATGTTATATAATTCTGCACTATGTGCAGAACTATATAACATTATTTCTTTCATGTAATTGGCAAGAGTCCATGAGCTAGTGACTTATGGGATATACAATCCTACCAGGAGGGGCAAAGTTTCCCAAACCTCAAAATGCCTATAAATACACCCCTCACCACACCCACAATTCAGTTTTACAAACTATGGCCTAGATTTAGAGTTTGGCGGTAGCCGTGAAAACCAGCGTTAGAGGCTCCTAACGCTGGTTTTAGGCTACTGCCGGTATTTGGAGTCAGTCAGGAAAGGGTCTAACGCTCACTTTTCAGCCGCGACTTTTCCATACCGCAGATCCCCTTACGTCAATTGCGTATCCTATCTTTTCAATGGGATCTTTCTATCTCCGGTATTTAGAGTCGTGTCTGAAGTGAGCGTTAGAATTCTAACGACAAAACTCCAGCCGCAGAAAAAAGTCAGTAGTTAAGAGCTTTCTGGGCTAACGCCGATTCATAAAGCTCTTAACTACTGTGCTCTAAAGTACACTAACACCCATAAACTACCCTAAACCGAGGTCCCCCCACATCGCCGACACTCGATTAAATTTTTTTAACCCCTAATCTGCCGACCGCCACCTACGTT
Organism: Bombina bombina; assembly: GCF_027579735.1. Taxonomy (NCBI): domain Eukaryota; kingdom Metazoa; phylum Chordata; class Amphibia; order Anura; family Bombinatoridae; genus Bombina; species Bombina bombina. The sequence continues at coordinate 320,186,591 of NC_069506.1, forward strand.
ATCCTTATGTACCCCTAATCTGCTGCCCCTAACACCGCCGACCCCTATATTATATTTATTAACCCCTAACCTGCCCCCCACAACGTCGCCGCCAGCTACCTACAATAATTAACCCCTAATCTGCCGACCGCAAAGCGCCGCTACTTACGTTATCCTTATGTACCCCTAATCTGCTGCCCCTAACACCGCCGACCCCTATATTATATTTATTAGCCCCTAATCTGCCCCCCTCAACGTCGCCTCCACCTGCCTACACTTATTAACCCCTAATCTGCCGAGCGGATCTCACCGCTACTATAATAGAGTTATTAACCCCTAATCCGCCTCACTCCCGCCTCAATAACCCTATAATAAATAGTATTAACCCCTAATCTGCCCTCCCTAACATCGCCGACACCTAACTTCAAGTATTAACCCCTAATCTGCCGATCGGGACTCACCGCTACTCTAATAAATTTTTTAACCCCTAAAGCTAATTTTAACCCTAACACCCCCCTAAATTAAATATAATTTTATTCTATCGAAATAAATTAACTCTTATTAAATAAATTATTCCTATTTAAAGCTAAATACTTACCTGTAAAATAAACCCTAATATAGCTACAACATAAATTATAATTATATTATAGCTATTTTAGGATTAATATTTATTTTACAGGTAACTTTGTATTTATTTTAACCAGATACAATAGCTATTAAATAGTTAATAAATATTTAATAGCTAAAATAGTTAAAATAATTACAAAATTACCTGTAAAATAAATCCTAACCTAAGTTACAATTAAATCTAACACTACACTATCAATAAATTAATTAAATAAACTACCTACAATTATCTACAATTAAACCTAACACTACACTATCAATAAATGAATTAAATACAATACCTACAATTACCTACAATTAAACCTAACACTACACTATCAATAAATTATTTAAATACAATATCTACAAATAACTACAATGAAATAAACTAACTAAAGTACAAAAAATAAAAAAGAACTAAGTTACAAAAAATAAAAAAATATTTACAAACATTAGAAAAATATTACAACAATTTTAAACTAATTACACCTACTCTAAGCCCCCTAATAAAATAACAAAGCCCCCCAAAATAAAAAATGCCCTACCCTATTCTAAATTAAAAAAGTTCAAAGTTCTTTTACCTTACCAGCCCTGAACAGGGCCCTTTGCGGGGCATGCCCCAAGAAATTCAGCTCTTTTGCCTGTAAAAAAAAACATGCAATACCCCCCCAACATTACAACCCACCACCCACATACCCCTAATCTAACCCAAACCCCCCTTAAATAAACCTAACACTAAGCCCCTGAAGATCTTCCTACCTTATCTTCACCCTGCCAGGTTCACCGATCCGTCCTCAGAAGTCTTGATCCAAGCCTCGGAAGTGTTGATCCAAGCCCAAGCGGGGGGCTGAAGAGTGAAGTCCATCCTCGGGCTGAAGTCTGGATCCAAGCGGCGGCTGAAGAAATCCATCCTCGGGCTGAAGTCGGAAGTCCATCATCGGGATGAAGTCTTCTATCAAGCCGCATCTTCAATCTTCTTTCTTCTGGAGCGGAGCGGAACCATGTTCTTCCAAGCCGACGCGGAACATCCTCTTCAACCGACGACTAGACGACGAATGACGGTTCCTTTAAATGACGTCATCCAAGATGGCGTCCCTCGAATTCCGATTGGCTGATAGGGTTAATACATTTATTAGAATAGCGGTGAGCTCCAGTCGGCAGATTAGGGGTTAATGTTTGAAGTTAGGTGTCGGCGATGTTAGGGAGGGCAGATTAGGGGTTAATACTATTTATTATAGGGTTAGTGAGGCGGATTAGGGGTTAATAACTTTATAATAATAGCGGTGCGGTCCGCTCGGCAGATTAGGGGTTAATAAGTGTAGGCAGGTGGAGGCGACGTTGTGGGGGGCAGATTAGGGGTTAATAAATATAATCTAGGGGTCGGCGGTGTTAGGGGCAGCAGATTAGGGGTACATAGGGATAATGTAAGTAGCGGCGGTTTACGGAGCGGCAGATTAGGGGTTAATAATAATATGCAGGGGTCAGCGATAGCGGGGGTGGCAGATTAGGGGTTAATAAGTGTAAGGTTAGGGGTGTTTAGACTCGGGGTACATGTTAGAGTGTTAGGTGCAGACGTAGGAAGTGTTTCCCCATAGCAAACAATGGGGCTGCGTTAGGAGCTGAACGCGGCTTTTTTGCAGGTGTTAGGTTTTTTTTCAGCTCAAACAGCCCCATTGTTTTCTATGGGGGAATCGTGCACGAGCACGTTTTTTAAGCTGGCCGCGTCCGTAAGCAACTCTGGTATCGAGAGTTGAAGTTGCGTTAAATATGCTCTACGCTCCTTTTTTGGAGCCTAACGCAGCCATTCTGTGGACTCTCAATACCAGAGTTATTTTAAAGGTGCGGCCAGAAAAAAACCAGCGTTAGCTACGCGGGTCGTTACCGACAAAACTCTAAATCTAGCCGTATGCCTCCTATGGAGGTGGTGAAGTAAGTTTGTGCTAGATTTCTACGTTGACATGCGCTTCTCAGCATTTTAAAGCCCGATTCCTCTCAGAGTACAGCGAATGTCAGAGGGATGTGGACAGTATCGCCTATTGAATGCAATGATTTTCCTAACGGGGGTCTTTTTCATAGGTTCTCTGTTATCGGTCGTAGAGATTCATCTCCTACCTCCCTTTTCAGATCGATGATATACTCTCATATACTATTACCTCTACTGATAACTGTTTCATTACTGGTTTGGCTATCTGCTATATGTGGATGGGTGTCTTTTGGTAAGTATGTTTTTATTACTTAAGACACCTCAGCTATGGTTTGGCACTTTATGCATTTATATAAAGTTCTAAATATATGTATTGTACTTATATTTGCCATGAGTCAGGTTCATGTATTTCCTTTTGCAGATTGTCAGTTTCATATTTGGGGAAAGTAAATATTAAGAAATATTTTTCTTACCTGGAGTTTAGTCTTTTTTTCAATTGACTACTTTGTTTCAAATTGCAGGCAGACTTAGGCTCGCAGGTGCGCCAAATGCTACACTTTATTGCGTCATTCTTGGCGCGATAATTTTTTGGCGCGAAAGGCACGTCCGTTGACGCAAGTTCGTCATTTCCAGCGTCATGATTGATGCAGAGTTTTCACACAGGGTTGCGTCATTAGTGACGCGAGTGTGTCATTTCCGGACATGGTTGGTGCCAAAAAATGTTTTCTGTTACGTTGTGCGTCATACTTGGCGCCAAACTTTTTTTCATTATTTATTGCCCCATTGCTTTTGCCTTTTTCTATGTCAGAGGGCTATGCTATTTGCATTTTTTCCCCATTCCTGAAACTGTCATATAAAGAAATTGATAATTTTGCTTTATATGTTGTTTTTTCTTTTACATTTTGCAAGATGTCTCAATCTGATCCTGCCTCAGAAGTATCTGCTGGAACATTGCTGCCTGACATTGGTTCTACCAAAGCTAAGTGCATTTGTTGTAAAATTGTGGAAATTATTTTGCCGAATGTCATTTGTAATAGTTGTCATGATAATCTTTTACATGCAGATAGTGTGTCCACAAGTAATAGTACATTGCCAGTTGCAGTTCCTTCAACTTCTAATGTACATGATATACCTGTGAATTTGAAAGAATTTGTTACTGATTCTATTCAGAAGGCTTTGTCTGCATTTCCACCTTCTAATAAGCGTAAGAGTTCTTTTAAAACTTCTCATAAAGTTGATGAAATTTCAAATGACCAACAACATAATGAATTATCCACCTCTGATGAGGATCTATCTGATTCAGAAGATCCTTCCTCAGATATTGACACTGACAAATCTACTTTTTATTTAAAATGGAGTATATGCGTTTTTTGTTAAAAGAAGTGTTAATTACTTTGGATATTGAGGAAGCTAGTCCTCTTGATATTAAAACCAGTAAACGTTTAAATTCTGTTTTTAAACCTCCTGTAGTTACTCCAGAGGTTTTTCCTATTCCTGATGCTATTTCTGATACGATTTCTAAGGAATGGAATAAGCCGGGTACTCCTTTTAATCCTTCTGCAAGGTTTAAAAAATTGTATCCTTTACCAGCATTTTCAATAGAGTTTTTGTTAAAAGATCCCCAAAGTTGATGGGGCTATTTCTACTCTTGCTAAACGAACCACTATTCCTATGGAAGATATTACTTTCTCCAACATAGGTGTGTCCGGTCCACGGCGTCATCCTTACTTGTGGGATATTCTCTTCCCCAACAGGAAATGGCAAAGAGCCCAGCAAAGCTGGTCACATGATCCCTCCTAGGCTCCGCCTACCCCAGTCATTCTCTTTGCCGTTGCACAGGCAACATCTCCACGGAGATGGTTAAGAGTTTTTTGGTGTTTAAATGTAGTTTTTATTCTTCAATCAAGAGTTTGTTATTTTAAAATAGTGCTGGTATGTACTATTTACTCTGAATCAGAAAAGAGATGAAGATTTCTGTTTGTAAGAGGAAAATGATTTTAGCAACCGTTACTAAAATCGATGGCTGTTTCCACACAGGACTGTTGAGATGAATTAACTTCAGTTGGGGGAAACAGTGGGCAGACTTTGCTGCTTGAGGTATGACACATTTCTAACAAGACTTGGTAATGCTGGAAGCTGTCATTTTCCCTATGGGAACCGGTAAGCCATTTTCTTAGTTTAGTATAAGAATAAAGGGCTTCACAAGGGCTTTAAAGACTGGTAGACATTTTTCTGGGCTAAAACGATTACTTTATAAGTATATTTAGTGGATTATAACTATAAATAGTTCTTTTAATCTTGGGGATGTATTAAAAAAACGGCAGGCACTGTATTGGACACCTTTTTCACTGGGGGCCTTTTCTAGTCATAGGCAGAGCCTCATTTTCGCGCCACTAATGCGCAGTTGTTTTTGGAAAGCAAGGCATGCAGATGCATGTGTGAGGAGCTAAGAACCACTGAAAAAGCTTATTGAAGGCGTCATTTGGTATCGTATTCCCCTCTGGGCTTGGTTGGGTCTCAGCAAAGCAGATACCAGGGACTGTATAGGGGTTAAATGTAAAAACGGCTCCGGTTCCGTTATTTTAAGAGTTAAAGCTTTAAAATTTGGTGTGCAATACTTTTAAGGCTTTAAGACACTGTGGTGAAATTTTGGTGAATTTTGAACAATTCCTTCATACTTTTTCACATATTCAGTAATAAAGTATGTTCAGTTTAAAATTTAAAGTGACAGTAACGGTTTTATTTTAAAACGTTTTTTGTGCTTTGTTATCAAGTTTATGCCTGTTAACATGTCTGAACCATCAGATAGACGATGTTCTGTATGTTTGGAAGCCAAGGTTCCTCCTCATTTAAATATATCTGATGAATGTGACATAGTGTCCAAACAAAGTAGGGACAATGATGCCACTGATAATGATGTTGCCCAAGATGATTTCTCAAGCGAGGGGAGTAAGCATGGTACTGCATCATCCCCTTCTGTGTCTACACCAGTCTTGCCCACACAAGAGGTCCCTAGTACATCTAGTGCGCCAATCCTTCTTACTATGCAACAATTAACGGCTGTAATGGATAATTCTATTAAAAACATTTTGTCCAAAATGCCCACTTATCAGAGAAAGCGCGATTGCTCTGTTTTAGATACTGAAGAGCATGAGGACGCTGATGATAATGGTTCTGACATACCCTCACACCAATCTGAAGGGGCCAGGAGGGAAGTTTTGTCTGAGGGAGAAATTTCAGATTCAGGAAAAATTTCTCAACAAGCTGAACCTGATGTTATTACTTTTAAATTTAAATTAGAACATCTCCGCGCTCTGCTTAAGGAGGTGTTATCTACTCTGGATGATTGTGACAATTTGGTCATTCCAGAGAAATAATGTAAGATGGACAAGTTCCTTGAGGTCCCGGTGCCCCCCGATGCTTTTCCTATACCCAAGCGGGTGGCGGACATTGTAAATAAGGAATGGGAAAGGCCCGGCATACCTTTTGTTCCTCCCCCTATATTTAAGAAATTATTTCCTATGGTCGACCCCAGAAAGGACTTATGGCAGACAGTCCCCAAGGTCGAGGGGGCGGTTTCTACTCTAAACAAACGCACTACTATCCCTATAGAAGATAGTTGTGCTTTCAAAGATCCTATGGATAAAAAATTAGAGGGTTTGCTTAAAAAGATGTTTGTTCAGCAAGGTTACCTTCTACAACCAATTTCATGCATTGTTCCTGTCACTACAGCAGCGTGTTTCTGGTTCGAAGAACTAGAAAAGTCGCTCAATAAAGAATCTTCGTATGAGGAGGTTATGGACAGAGTTCAAGCACTTAAATTGGCTAACTCTTTTATTTTAGACGCCACTTTGCAATTAGCTAGATTAGCGGCGAAAAATTCAGGTTTTGCTATTGTGGCGCGCAGAGCGCTTTGGCTAAAGTCTTGGTCAGCGGATGTGTCCTCCAAGAACAAATTGCTTAACATCCCTTTCAAGGGTAAAACGCTGTTTGGCCCTGACTTGAAAGAGATTATTTCAGACATCACTGGGGGAAAGGGCCACGCTCTTCCTCAGGATAGGTCTTTTAAGGCTAAAATAAGCCAAATTTTCGTCCCTTTCGCAGAAACGGACCAGCCTCAAATTCTACACCCTCTAAGCAAGAGGGTAATAGTTCTCAAACCAAACCAGCCTGGAGACCGATGCAAGGCTGGAACAAGGGTAAGCAGGCCAAGAAACCTGCCACTGCTACTAAAACAGCATGAAGTGTTGGCCCCCGATCCGGGACCGGATCTGGTGGGGGGCAGACTCTCTCTCTTTGCTCAGGCTTGGGCAAGAGATGTTCAGGATCCTTGGGCGCTAGAAATAGTTTCTCAAGGTTATCTCCTGGAATTCAAGGAACTACCCCCGAGGGGGAGGTTCCACAGGTCTCAATTGTCTTCAAACCAAATAAAAAGACAGGCATTCTTACATTGTGTAGAAGACCTGTTAAGAATGGGAGTGATTCATCCTGTTCCATTAGGAGAACAAGGGATGGGGTTTTACTCCAATCTGTTCATAGTTCCCAAAAAAGAAGGAACATTCAGACCAATTTTAGATCTCAAGATTCTAAACAAATTTCTCAGGGTTCCATCGTTCAAAATGGAAACCATTCGAAAACAATTCTTCCTACCATCCAGGAAGGTCAATTCATGACCACGGTGGATTTAAAGGATGCGTATCTACATATTCCTATCCACAAGGAACATCATCGGTTCCTAAGGTTCGCCTTTCTTTACAAGCATTATCAGTTTGTGGCACTTCCATTCGGATTAGCCACTGCTCCAAGGATTTTCACAAAGGTACTAGGGTCCCTTCTAGCGGTGCTAAGACCAAGGGGCATTGCAGTAGTACCTTACTTGGACGACATACTGATTCAAGCGTCGTCTCTGTCAAAAGCAAAGGCTCATACGGACATTGTCCTAGCCTTTCTCAGATCTCACGGGTGGAAAGTGAACATAGAAAAAAGTTCTCTGTCCCCGTCAACAAGAGTTCCCTTCTTGGGAACAATAATAGACTCCTTAGAAATGAAGATTTTTCTGACAGAGGCCAGAAAATCAAAACTTCTAAGCTCTTGTCAAGTACTTCATTCTGCTCTTCTTCCTTCCATAGCGCAGTGCATGGAAGTAATAGGTTTGATGGTTGCGGCAATGGACATAGTTCCTTTTGCACGAATTCATCTAAGACCATTACAACTGTGCATGCTCAGACAGTGGAATGGGGATTATACAGACTTGTCTCCGACGATCCAAGTAGATCAAAGGACCAGAGATTCACTCCGTTGGTGGCTGAACCTGGACAACCTGTCACAGGGAATGAGCTTCCACAGACCAGAGTGGGTCATTGTCACGACCGACGCCAGTCTGGTGGGCTGGGGCGCGGTCTGGGAACCCCTGAAAGCTCAGGGTCTATGGTCTCGGGAAGAATCTCTTCTCCCAATAAACATTCTGGAACTGAGAGCGATATTCAATGCTCTCAAAGCTTGGCCTCAACTAGCAAAGGCCAAATTCATAAGGTTTCAATCAGACAACATGACGACTGTTGCATATATCAACCATCAGGGGGGAACAAGGAGTTCCCTGGCGATGGAGGAAGTGACCAAAATAATTCAATGGGCGGAGAATCACTCCTGCCACTTGTCTGCAATCCACATCCCAGGAGTGGAAAATTGGGAAGCGGATTTTCTGAGTCGTCAGACTTTCCATCCGGGGGAGTGGGAACTCCATCCGGAAATCTTTGCCCAAATAACTCGATTATGGGGCATTCCAGACATGGACCTGATGGCGTCTCGTCAGAACTTCAAGGTTCCTTGCTACGGGTCCAGATCCAGGGATCCCAAGGCGACTCTAGTAGATGCACTGATAGAGCCTTGGACCTTCAACCTAGCTTATGTATTCCCACCGTTTCCTCTCATTCCCAGGCTGGTAGCCAGGATCAATCAGGAGAGGGCTTCGGGGATCTTGATAGCTCCTGCGTGGCCACGCAGAACTTGGTATGCAGACCTGGTGAATATGTCATCGGCTCCACCATGGAAGCTACCTTTGAGACAGGACCTTCTTGTTCAAGGTCCATTCGAACATCCGAATCTGGCTTCACTCCAACTGACTGCTTGGAGATTGAACGCTTGATTTTATCAAAGCGTGGGTTTTCAGATTCTGTCATTGATACTCTTATCCAGGCTAGAAAGCCTGTAACTAGGAAAATTTACCATAAAATATGGAAAAAATATATCTGTTGGTGTGAATCTAAAGGATTCCCATGGAACAAGATAAAGATTCCTAAGATTCTATCCTTTCTACAAGAGGGTTTGGAGAAAGGATTATCTGCAAGTTCTTTGAAGGGACAGATTTCTGCTTTATCTGTTTTACTTCACAAAAAGCTGGCGGCTGTGCCAGATGTTCAAGCTTTTGTTCAGGCTCTGGTTAGAATCAAGCCTGTTTACAAACCTTTGACTCCTCCTTGGAGTCTCAATTTAGTTCTTTCAGTTCTTCAAGGGGTTCCGTTTGAACCCTTACATTCCGTAGATATTAAGTTACTATCTTGGAAAGTTTTGTTTTTGGTTGCAATTTCTTCTGCTAGAAGAGTTTCAGAGTTATCTGCTCTGCAGTGTTCTCCTCCTTATCTGGTGTTCCATGCAGATAAGGTGGTTTTGCGTACTAAACCTGGTTTTCTTCCGAAAGTTGTTTCTAACAAAAACATTAACCAGGAGATAGTTGTGCCTTCTTTGTGTCCGAATCCAGTTTCAAAGAAGGAACGTTTGTTACACAATTTGGATGTAGTTCGTGCTCTAAAATTCTATTTAGAGGCTACAAAGGATTTCAGACAAACATCTTCTTTGTTTGTTGTTTATTCTGGTAAAAGGAGAGGTCAAAAAGCAACTTCTACCTCTCTCTCTTTTTGGCTTAAAAGCATCATCCGATTGGCATATGAGACTGCCGGACGGCAGCCTCCTGAAAGAATCACAGCTCACTCCACTAGGGCTGTGGCTTCCACATGGGCCTTCAAGAACGAGGCTTCTGTTGATCAAATATGTAAGGCAGCGACTTGGTCTTCACTGCACACTTTTACCAAATTTTACAAATTTGATACTTTTGCTTCTTCTGAGGCTATTTTTGGGAGAAAGGTTTTGCAAGCCGTGGTGCCTTCCATCTAGGTGACCTGATTTGCTCCCTCCCTTCATCCGTGTCCTAAAGCTTTGGTATTGGTTCCCACAAGTAAGGATGACGCCGTGGACCGGACACACCTATGTTGGAGAAAACAGAATTTATGCTTACCTGATAAATTACTTTCTCCAACGGTGTGTCCGGTCCATGGCCCGCCCTGGTTTTTTTAATCAGGTCTGATGAATTATTTTCTCTAACTACAGTCACCACGGTATCATATGATTTCTCCTATGCATATTCCTCCTTTACGTCGGTCGAATGACTGGGGTAGGCGGAGCCTAGGAGGGATCATGTGACCAGCTTTGCTGGGCTCTTTGCCATTTCCTGTTGGGGAAGAGAATATCCCACAAGTAAGGATGACGCCGTGGACCGGACACACCGTTGGAGAAAGTAATTTATCAGGTAAGCATAAATTCTGTTTTCTTTAAAGAACCTTTAGATAGAAAGCTTGAATCTTATCTAAGGAAAGCCTATTTATATTCAGGTCATCTTCTTAGGCCTGCAATTTCTTAGGCTGATGTTGCAGCTGCTTCAACTTTTGGTTGGAGAATTTTGCGCAACAAGAATTGGATTCTGACTTATATAGCATTGTTCATTTACTACAACATGCTAATCATTTTATTTGTGATGCTATTTTTGATATTATCAAAATTGATGTTAGATCCATGTCTTTAGCTATTTTAGCTAGAAGAGCTTTGTGGCTTAAATCTTGGAATGCTGATATGACATCTAAGTCTAGATTACTATCTCTTTCTTTCCATGGTAATAATTTATTTGGTTATCAGTTGGATTCTATTATTTCAAATGTTACTGGGGGGAAGGGAGTTTTTTTGCCTCAGGATAAAAAAACCTAAGGGTAAATCTAAGCCTTCTAATCGTTTTCATTCCTTTCATCAAAATAAGGAACAAAAACCTAATCCTTCCCACAAGGAATCTGTTTCCAATTGGGAGCCTTCCTCAAATTCGAATAAATCCAAGCCTTTTAAGAAACCAAGTCAGACCCTAAATCTGCATGAAGGTGGGGCCCTCATTCCAGCTCAGCTGGTAGGGGGCAGATTAAGGTTTTTCAAGGATGTTTGGGCAAATTCTGTCCAAAATCAATGGATTCAGAGCATTGTCTCTCAGGGGTACCGAATAGGATTCAGAGTAAGACCTCCTGTGAGAAGTTTTTTTCTCTCACGCGTCCCAGTAAATCCAGTAAAAGCCCAGGCTTTCCTGAAGTGTGTTTAAGACCTGGAGGTTTCAGGGGTAATCATGCTGGTTCCTTTTTAGGAACAAGGTTTGGGGTTTTATTCAAATCTATTCATTGTCCCAAAGAAAGAAAATTTATTCAGACCAGTTCTGGATCTGAAAATTTTGAATCATTATGTAAGAGTACCAACTTTCAAGATGGTGACTATAAGGACTATTCTGCCTTTTGTTCTGCAAAAACATTATATGTCCACAATAGACTTGCAGGATGCATACCTTCATATTCTGTTTCATCCAGATCATTATCAGTTTCTGAGATTTTCTTTTCTAGACAAGCATTACCAATTTGTTGCTCTTCCATTTGGCCTAGCAACAGCTCCAAGAATATTTTCAAAGTTTCTGGGTGCCCTACTCTCTGTAATCAGAGAACAGGGTATTGCGGTGTTTCCTTATTTGGACGATATCCTGGTACTAGCTCAGTCTTTACGTTCTGCAGAATCTCACACGAATCAACTAGCGTTGTTTCTTCGAAAACATGGTTGGAAGATCAATTTACCAAAAAGTTTCTTGATTCCTCAGACAAGGGTCAACTTTTTAGGTTTCCAGATAGATTCAGTGTCCATGACTCTGTCTCTAACAGACAAGAGACGTTTGAAATTGGTTGCAGCACGTCGGCACCTTCAGTCTCAGTTATTCCCTTCAGTGGCTATGTGCATGGAAGTTTTAGGCCTCATGACTGCAGCATCGGACGCGATTCCTTTTGCTCGTTTTCACATGAGACCTCTCCAGCTTTGTATGCTGAATCAATGGAGCTGGGATTATACAAAGATATCACAATTAATATCCTTAAATCCTAGGATTAGGGGTTTGGAAATCTCAAGAGGCGAGATTAACAACCAATATTTTAGAACTCTGTGCAATTCTCAGAGCTCTTCAGTTTTGGCCTCTGTTGAAGAGAGAACCGTTAATTTGTTTTCAGACAGACAATATCACAACGTTGGCATATGTCAATCATCAGGGTGGGACTCACAGTCCCCAAGCTATGAAAGAAGTATCTTGGATACTTGTTTGGGCGGAATCCAACTCCTGCCTAATTTCTGCGGTTCATATCCCAGGTGTAGACAATTGGGAGGCGGATTATCTCAGCCGTCAGACTTTACATCCAGAGAGTGGTCTCTCCATCCGGATGTGTTTTCTCAGATTGTTCAGATGTGGGGTCTTCCAGAAATAGATCTGATGGCTTCTCATCTAAACAAGAAACTTCCCAGATACCTGTCCAGGTCCAGGGATTCTCAGGTGGAAGCAGTGGATGCGCTGACACTTCCTTGGTGTTATCAACCTGCTTATATCTTCCCGCCTCTAGTTCTTCTTCCAAGAGTGATCTCCAAAATCATCATGGAACAATCATTTGTGTTGCTGGTAGCTCCAGCATGGCCCCACAGGTTTTGGTATGCAGATCTTGTTCGGATGTCCAGTTGCCAACCTTGGCCACTTCCGTTAAAGCCGGACCTACTGTTTCAAGGTCCGTTTTTCCATCAGGATCTCAAATCATTAAATTTGAAGGTATGGAAATTGAACGCTTAGTACTAAGTCATAGAGGTTTCTCTGACTCAGTGATCAATACTATGTTCAAGCTCGTAAATCTGTCTCTAGGAAGATTTATTATCGAGTTTGGAAGATTTACATTTCATGGTGTTCTTCTCATAAATTCTCTTGGCATTCTTTTAGAATTCCTAGAACTTTACAGTTTCTTCAGGATGGTTTGGATAGGGGTTTGTCTGCAAGTTCCTTGAAGGGACAAATCTCTGCTCTTTCTGTTTTATTTCACAGAAAGATTGCTAATCTTCCTGATATTCACTGTTTTTTACAGGCTTTAGTTCGTATTAAGCCTGTCATTAAATCAATCTCTCATCCCTGGAGTCTTAATTTGGTTCTGAGGGCATTACAGGCTCCTCCATTTGAGCCTATGCACTCTTTGGACATTAAATTGCTTTCTTGGAAAGTGTTGTTCCTTTTGGCCATCTCTTCTGCTAGAAGAGTTTCTGAGTTTTCTGCTCTCTCTTGTGAATCTCCTTTTCTGATTTTTCATCAGGATAAGTCGGTTTTGCGGACTTCATTTAAGTTTTTACCTAAGGTTGTGAATTCTAACAACATTAGTAGAGAAATTGTTCTCCCTTCCTTGTGTCCTAATCCTAAGAATTCTTTGGAAAGATCCTTACATTCTTTGGATGTGGTGAGAGCTTTGACATATTATGTTGAAGCTACTAAAGATTTCAGGAAGACTTCTAGTCTGTTATATTTTGTGGTCCCAGGAAAGGTCAGAAGGCTTCTTGGTTAAAGCTTTTGATTCTTCAAGGTTATTCTGAGTCGGGTCAAGCCCCACCTCAGAGAATTACAGCTCATTCTACTAGATAAGTCTCCACTTTGTGGGCTTTTAAGAATTAAGCTTCAGTTGGTCAGATTTGCAAAGCAGCAACTTGGTCCTATTTGCATACATTTACTAAATTATACAGTTTTGATGTATTTGCTTCTTCAGAAGCAGTTTTTGGTAGAAAAGTTCTTCAGGCAGCTGTTTCAGTTTGATTCTTCTGCTGATGTTTTAAGTTTTTCTTTTCTTCATTAGAATAACTTATATTTTGGGTTGTGGATTAATTTTTCAGCATATGGCTGTTGTTTATTTTTATCCCTCCCTCTCTAGTGACTCTTGCATAGAGTTCCACATCTTGGGTAGTGATATCCCATACGTCACTAGCTCATGGACTCTTGCCAATTACATGAAAGAAAACATAATTTATGTAAGAACTTACCTGATAAATTCATTTCTTTCATATTGGCAAGAGTCCATGAGCCCCACCCTTTTTTTATGGTGGTTAAGATTTTTTTGTATAAAGCACAATTATTTCCAAATTCCTTTGTTGATGCTTTTTACTCCTTTCTTTATTACCCCACTACTTGGCTATTCATTAAAACTGAATTGTGGGTGTGGTGAGGGGTGTATTTATAGGCATTTTGAGGTTTGGGAGACTTTGCCCCTCTTGGTAAGATTGTATATCCCATACGTCACTAGCTCATGGACTCTTGCCAATATGAAAGAAATTAATTTATCAGGTAAGTTCTTACATAAATTATGTTTTTTTTACGTTTACTGGCACTTTAACTACACTAACTAAACAAAAATAACTGTTTACACTTGGGCATAGGCTGCTAATTATTATTCAAGTAACTGACTTTTGAAAAATATATAATGAGTCATAGTAACCCCATATCTATGCTCTATTCTGGGTATATAAGAATGATATGAGGTGGCTTAATATTGCTTGAATAAAGGTATAAGACTTTAGGTCTCATTAGAGATTCATTAGATGTGTTATGTTAGTTATATTTGTCACAAGTTGTCTAAAGCAATTGACAGTTCTTCGAGAGAAGTGAAAACAACCAAAAACTTACTGTCTTATAAACATACTTAACAAAAGGGAACTCTTTTGCACTTGGGAATAGGCTTCTATTGGTTAATTGAATGAGGAAATCTTGTTTAGACTACTATCTAATCTGGTCTATGATATCCTCAAGATCTTAATAGAGCCTTACTGTAAGACACATGCTGTTCAGGTCCATAAACCGTTTTTAGATATTAATGGTGACCCATAAAAAAGGTGTAAATTTTGTAGCAGGATCATTTTGCTTGCCTGAAATAGCAGGTATAATAAGAATTTACTAGACGTGGTCAGTTCACAATTTAAGTTATTTGTTTAATACAATCAAAATGGTAATGGAACATTTTTAAGCTGTTTCTACTGTACATTTCCAGTGAACACAATGGTATGGTTTAAGCAAAGGCAGTGCTGTAAAAGTCTAAGATTTCCCTTCCAATTTAAGACATCCACGGCAGTTACACAGAAAGTCCAGAATGTCAGAAAGCCATAAGTTTAGGGAAGAATAAGAGCAAACAAACAAAAACAATAGAATATACCGTCTAACTTATTTGCATGTAAAGTGGATTCGAAAGTGTTGTCTTACACAAGTAGGGGTATACTAATCTGAGTTAGTTTTTCCTACTGCTGCATACCATCATCCCACTTCAGCTTTTGGGGGATCCAGTCTGTCTATTAGTTTGCGGTATCGATATTCTTTGTTGGACCGGCAACAAAATGATGTCTGCAAGTCTGCGTTTTGGTGCCACTTTTCTGCAGGATTCACATCTACAGTGTCAAGCATGCCATCTCCAGGGCTGATGATCAAACATGTAAGCATGGTTCCCATTTTATATGTATGTTGAATATGCACATCTCCGTTTGTGGTGGTGCGTATATACTGCGAGTCGAAGGAAACCTTTGCCGTCACTATAGGATTAGAAGTTTTGTGAGCAGTCCTCTCTTCCTCTCTAGTTCTGAGGTCAGTTTCTGGGGCAGCCACCAGGGGATACAATGAAGGTATCAGTGCGCTCTCCATGAGATCAAGAGGCAATTCCGTAATAGGTTCTGACAGGATCGGGCAGCCGAGGGCTCCTCCGGCCTCCGATATCGCTGTCGCTTCTTTCTTTAATGAGGGGATTAAGGTTCTGAGGCTGTTATCCATCTCCCATGTGTAGGATGTGATGTTGTATGCCATATTCTGTAGAGTTGGGTCATGTCGATTGGATGCAGAGTTTTTTGATCAGGAGGACTGATCCTCCAACTGTACAAAGATGTATAGGTCCATGCAGGACGATATGAGTCGGTCCAGCCTTGGCAAAAACATGACCCTTAGTTCAGTTAGAATGCGGGTGGCAGAACAGCATTCTTTGGTCCTGAATAATTCCAATACTGAGTGACCAGGAAGAGGAAAAGAGTGGAATTATATACAACGTGGTGGCAGAAATTGCCCCACAACGCCAAACGGCCTTTTTAGTTTACACTAAAGTCACTTCTTAGGGGCAAGGGCGTGATGTTAGGCCCTTCACGCATCATATTTCGGCTGCAGCAAGTGCCCGCTTAGGTTAGGGTGCCTACTCAGCAAGAAAAATAGCGTGGGTTAGCCGGTGGCAGTTAATAATTGCTTGTTTTCCAGAGTTATAATGCAGAGCTCCTTCTCCTTGCTGCCATTCAGTTTCTCCGCCCACTGGAAGTACGGACAGTGTTTCTAATGTTACCATTAAAATCTGTTTATACTTGTAGTGTGCTAGTATAAGGAAGGTGCCCTATTCCTGTTGATATCGTATGGGGGTTTGCACCGGCTATACTAACAGTGCGATATACCCAACTAGGAGAGCGGCTTAGCATAGCGATCCTATTTCTCCGGATTCAGTACCTTTTGTTTAAACAGAGGTTTATTCCTCTCTTCATGTTGGGCTTATTTTTGCCCGTCATTTGGGGGTATGTTGCTATGGGATTTAAGATGCTTCTCTCCTTTTCTGGGCATATCTTCTGCGTATTAAGTTTATATAATTTCTACCTTGTAATTTTATTTTATGCTTAGGATCTTCTTTTAAGGTGTTTATTGATAATCAATGCCATCTGGTGGCCTCTTAATATCATTACATCTAATATTTAGTCACTTTGTATTTATGGAATTTTAATCTGTCATGTATATCCTAATTTTAGTACATACCAGATTCTTCTTCACCAAGTATCCTCTGAGAGATATATACGGTATAGGATGGTCATAATTATGTCCTATAATTTAAGTACTTCCGATAAGGAGACTTAGTAAATAGGAGCTAATTCTTTCCTTATTTTTCTACCTTTTAAAATAAGTATCCTTATTTATGATGTCACTGTTCTATCATTACACAGTGACTAAACAAACAGCAGCTGAGCGTTCCAAGCCTCGCTCCACTGCAGGATCAGACTGTTGACCAATAAGGAGTAAGAGCGGTCTGTAATTCAGAACGAGGCTTGATATGCTGCAGCTTTGTTTCCGTGTTGCGTTTGTGAGTGCTGGAGCCGCTAGCGGTGAATGAGAGGGAGTGGAGTCCATGCCAGCGGGTTTAAACACCATTCAGGTGTATGTTTATGTGTGAATGCTTACCTCATCAAGGATTGAGGGTTTTAAATGTAAGTGCATATCGTTTTCTTGTTAACAATAAATATTTTGCTTAAACAGTATTACGCTATGTGCCTTCACTTTTCTTCCACTACATCCCTTTGAGAATTGGAGACCAGAGGAAATACAGTAAAGATACCATACTCCTGGGAGACACCAAGGCATGATACCAGAGAAGGATTTGGAAGTTTCTATCTGACAAGTGCCATATACAAGATTTCAGAGAAAGAAAGTTTCTACTCCAAGAAGGTGCTACAGACGATAACAACCCCAGACCAAGGGCTAAATCATCATCAGTTCCTTTGTGAGCATACATTACCTCATAAGATTGAGATAATTTCCGGTAAGGAGACAACTATTTATCAGTCATTGCAACTTCATATTACTTCTTACTGCACTGTATAACATATACATCTAAGGAGAGCTCTATTCAAGTTTACCCAATATCTTGGTCATCATAGAAGTTTAACCAATCCAGCAATATAAATCAACTAAGGTCACTTTATCCTGACGCTGCATAACCAAAGTGCACTAAACACACTGAACATTGAAACTAACTAGACTACTTGAATTATTTAAGAATTATCATCTCTACTAACACACAAACAAACACATCAAGAATAATTAATATACTGATTTAGTAAAACTATAATAAATCAGTTTTAATTTAAATAACTGCTATTCCAGCAGATCTCCTAATATTTGATAGCAACATTATCTGTGCTATTATAAAAACAATATATTGAGGAGATACCTCTGATAAGGGATATAACCAATTGCCATAATATAATCTTTACATAAGGTATACTTATTTATACCCTTCATATTCACTGGATAGTGCATTATAATATTGTGCAATTATAATTACAAGGCAACTCTTTTACCCTTTGTAATATTTATTACAGTAGTGGTCATTAGTAGTGGTAATCACTAGGGCCTAGATTTGGAGTTCGGCGGTAGCCGTCAAAACCAGCGTTAGAGGCTCCTAACGCTGGTTTTGGCCGCCCGCTGGTATTTGGAGTCAGTGATTAAAGGGTCTAACGCTCACTTTTCAGCCGCAACTTTTCCATACCGCAGATCCCCCTACGCCATTTGCGTATCCTATCTTTTCAATGGGATCTTTCTAACGCTGGTATTTAGAGTCGTTTCTGAAGTGAGCGTTAGAGCTCTAACGACAAAATTCCAGCCGCCTGAAAATAGCAGGAGTTAAGAGCTTTCTGGCTAACGCCGGTTCATAAAGCTCTTAACTACTGTACCCTAAAGTACACTAACACCCATAAACTACCTATGTACCCCTAAACCGAGCTCCCCCCACATCGCCGCCACTCGATTAAAATTTTTAACCCCTAATCTGCCGACCGCCACCTACGTTATACTTATGTACCCCTAATCTGCTGCCCCTAACCCCGCCGACCCCTGTATTACATTTATTAACCCCTAACCTGCCCCCCACAACGTCGCCGCCAGCTACTTAAAATAATTAACCCCTAATCTTCCGACCGCAAAGCGCCGCCACCTACGTTATCCCTATGTACCCCTAATCTGCTACCCCTAACACCGCCGACCCCTATATTATATTTATTAACCCCTAATCTGCCCCCCTCAACGTCGCCGACACCTGCCTACACTTATTAACCCCTAATCTGCCGAGCGGACCTGAGCGCTACTATAATAAAGTTATTAACCCCTAACCCGCCTCACTAACCCTATCATAAATAGTATTAACCCCTAATCTGCCCTCCCTAACATCGCCGACACCTACCTTCAATTATTAACCCCTAATCTGACGACCGGAGCTCACCGCTATTCTAATAAATTGATTAACCCCTAAAGCTAAGTCTAACCCTAACACTAACACCCCCCTAAGTTAAATATAATTTACATCTAACGAAATTAATTAACTCTTATTAAATAAATGATTCCTATTTAAAGCTAAATACTTACCTGTAAAATAAATCCTAATATAGCTACAATATAAATTATAATTATATTATAGCTATTTTAGGATTAATATTTATTTTACAGGCAACTTTTTAATTATTTTAACCAGGTACAATAGCTATTAAATAGTTAAGAACTATTTAATAGTTACCTAGTTAAAATAATAACAAATTTACCTGTAAAATAAATCCTAACCTAAGATATAATTAAACCTAACACTACCCTATCAATAAATTAATTAAATAAACTACCTACAATTACCTACAATTAACCTAACACTACACTATCAATAAATTAATTAAACACAATTCCTACAAATAAATACAATTAAATAAACTAGCTAAAGTACACAAAATAAAAAAGAACTAAGTTACAAAAAATAATAAAATATTTACAAACATAAGAAAAATATTACAACAATTTTAAACTAATTACACCTACTCTAAGCCCCCTAATAAAATAACAAAGCCCCCCAAAATAAAAAATTCCCTACCCTATTCTAAATTAAAAAAGTTACAAGCTCTTTTACCTTACCAGCCCTGAACAGGGCCCTTTGCGGGGCATGCCCCAAGGATTTCAGCTCTTTTGCCTGTAAAAAAAAACATACCATACCCCCCCCCCAACATTACAACCCACCACCCACATACCCCTAATCTAACCCAAACCCCCCTTAAATAAACCTAACACTAAGCCCCTGAAGATCTTCCTACCTTGTCTTCACCATACCAGGTTCACCGATCCGTCCTGGCTCCAACATCTTCATCCAACCCAAGCGGGGGTTGGCGATCCATCATCCGGTGCTGAAGAGGTCCAGAAGAGGCTCCAAAGTCTTCCTCCTATCCGGCAAGAAGAGGACATCCGGACCGGCAAACATCTTCTCCAAGCGGCATCTTCAATCTTCTTCCATCCGGTGCGGAGCGGGTCCATCTTGAAGCAGGCGACGCGGATCCATCCTCTTCTTCCGTTGTCTCCCGACGAATGACGGTTCCTTTAAGGGACGTCATCCAAGATGGCGTCCCTCGAATTCCGATTGGCTGATAGGATTCTATCAGCCAATCGGAATTAAGGTAGGAATTTTCTGATTGGCTGATGGAATCAGCCAATCAGAATCAAGTTCAATCCGATTGGCTGATCCAATCAGCCAATCAGATTGAGCTCGCATTCTATTGGCTGTTCCGATCAGCCAATAGAATGCGAGCTCAATCTGATTGGCTGATTGGATCAGCCAATCGGATTGAACTTGATTCTGATTGGCTGATTCCATCAGCCAATCAGAAAATTCCTACCTTAATTCCGATTGGCTGATAGAATCCTATCAGCCAATCGGAATTCGAGGGACGCCATCTTGGATGACGTCCCTTAAAGGAACCGTCATTCGTCGGGAGACAACGGAAGAAGAGGATGGATCCGCGTCGCCTGCTTCAAGATGGACCCGCTCCGCACCGGATGGAAGAAGATTGAAGATGCCGCTTGGAGAAGATGTTTGCCGGTCCGGATGTCCTCTTCTTGCCGGATAGGAGGAAGACTTTGGAGCCTCTTCTGGACCTCTTCAGCACCGGATGATGGATCGCCAACCCCCGCTTGGGTTGGATGAAGATGTTGGAGCCAGGACGGATCGGTGAACCTGGTATGGTGAAGACAAGGTAGGAAGATCTTCAGGGGCTTAGTGTTAGGTTTATTTAAGGGGGGTTTGGGTTAGATTAGGGGTATGTGGGTGGTGGGTTGTAATGTTGGGGGGGGGGGGGTATGGTATGTTTTTTTTTACAGGCAAAAGAGCTGAAATCCTTGGGGCATGCCCCGCAAAGGGCCCTGTTCAGGGCTGGTAAGGTAAAAGAGCTTGTAACTTTTTTAATTTAGAATAGGGTAGGGAATTTTTTATTTTGGGGGGCTTTGTTATTTTATTAGGGGGCTTAGAGTAGGTGTAATTAGTTTAAAATTGTTGTAATATTTTTCTTATGTTTGTAAATATTTTATTATTTTTTGTAACTTAGTTCTTTTTTATTTTGTGTACTTTAGCTAGTTTATTTAATTGTATTTATTTGTAGGAATTGTGTTTAATTAATTTATTGATAGTGTAGTGTTAGGTTAATTGTAGGTAATTGTAGGTAGTTTATTTAATTAATTTATTGATAGGGTAGTGTTAGGTTTAATTATATCTTAGGTTAGGATTTATTTTACAGGTAAATTTGTTATTATTTTAACTAGGTAACTATTAAATAGTTCTTAACTATTTAATAGCTATTGTACCTGGTTAAAATAATTAAAAAGTTGCCTGTAAAATAAATATTAATCCTAAAATAGCTATAATATAATTATAATTTATATTGTAGCTATATTAGGATTTATTTTACAGGTAAGTATTTAGCTTTAAATAGGAATCATTTATTTAATAAGAGTTAATTAATTTCGTTAGATGTAAATTATATTTAACTTAGGGGGGTGTTAGTATTAGGGTTAGACTTAGCTTTAGGGGTTAATACATTTATTATAGTAGCGGTGAGGTCCGCTCGGCAGATTAGGGGTTAATAATTGAAGGTAGGTGTCGGCGATGTTAGGGAGGGCAGATTAGGGGTTAATACTATTTATGATAGGGTTAGTGAGGCGGATTAGGGGTTAATAACTTTATTATTGTAGCGCTCAGGTCCGCTCGGCAGATTAGGAGTTAATAAGTGTAGGCAGGTGTCGGCGACGTTGAGGGGGGCAGGTTAGGGGTTAATAAATATAATATAGGGGTCGGCGATGTTAGGGCAGCAGATTAGGGGTACATAGGGATAACGTAGGTTGCGGCGGTTTACGGAGCGGCAGATTAGGGGTTAAAAAAAATATGCAGGTGTCAGCGATAGCGGGGGCGGCAGATTAGGGGTTAATAAGTGTAAGGTTAGGGGTGTTTAGACTTGGGGTACATGTTAGAGTGTTAGGTGCAGACGTAGGAAGTGTTTCCCCATAGGAAACAATGGGGCTGCGTTAGGAGCTGAACGCTGCTTTTTTGCAGGTGTTAGGTTTTTTTTCAGCTCAAACAGCCCCATTGTTTCCTATGGGAGAATCGTGCACGAGCACGTTTTTGAGGCCGGCCGCGTCCGTAAGCAACTCTGGTATCGAGAGTTGCATTTGCGGTAAAAATGCTCTACGCTCCTTTTTTGGAGCCTAACGCAGCATTTGATTAAACTCTCGATACCAGAGTTAAATTTATGGTGCGGCCAGAAAAAAGCCCGCGGAGCGTTAACAGCCCTTTTACCGCCAAACTCCAAATCTAGGCCTAGGATTTTTCACTGATATTGGTTAGATTCAACTTACAGTCGGTACCTAAGTGTGGTTTTAATACATTTTTCCTATTTTATTTAAACCCAATAAAAGTTATATTTTAATATTCCTATCATTTCAAGTCTTCTTTCCATTTCATTTATTCCCTCGGGAATAATTAGTGTTTTTTGATTTAATTAAAGTTACCACAACAAATATTATTTGAGTCATAGACCTAGGAGTGCTATAAGTGTATACTTTTTCTTTTGATTTGCAATTTAGTTTCTTTACACAGCACCCACACCCTGCCACATTATGGCTTACTAAAAGGTAAATAGGTCTTTCCAGTAGTAGTGCCATTGGTTCCCCTCCAACTCTTATATACATCTAAGGACTATTGAATATAAATACTCAGAGACTTGAATACCTCATTGTTTTATTGTATATTGTTGCGCTGAAGTACTTTTGATTTATCCTCTTGCTTTTAATATTAAAATAAGTATCATTGTAGAGAAAGTTTGTTTATGATGTCTGCAACTTCACTTATGGTCCTATGTATCACACATATATTATGTAGTGGACCCTATTTTCTTCCCCTCATATGAGGTGCTTCTGCATGTCCAATCTTCGTGTTCTTTGGACACTAATATTTTATATTTTTTATATGAAGGTAGTCGCAATATTAACCTCTCATATTGAGTTGTTTTCTTGATGTCTGTGATTCCTGTCTTGTCCTAAGTATCATATCTATATATTATTTTTTTTTTTGAGATATGGGGACAAGGATATGTTTGTTATTTATAGTACTCTATTTTATTCATAGAGTTTCAATATTGTAATCTCTCTTTTTTGAGATGATTTCTTTTAGTTTCTATGACAGAACGCTGATACGGTTATTTTTCATGTTACCCTAATAAGGTACATGAACTCAATTTTTTGTTCTCTCTTTTATTGAGATGTCCTCTCTAATATCTGCATCATCATAGATTGTCCCATGTATTATCTTCATATTTGTTAATGATCTTAGGACTTTAATAGGTTTATTTCTCCAACATTGGTGTGTCCGGTCCACGGCGTCATCCATTACTTGTGGGAATATTCTCTTCCCCAACAGGAAATGGCAAAGAGCACAGCAAAAGCTGTCCATATAGCCCCTCCTCAGGCTCCGCCCCCCAGTCATTCTCTTTGCCGCTCTGAACAAGTAGCATCTCCACGGAGATGGTGAAGAGTATGTGGTGTTTAGTTGTAGTTTTTTATTCTGCTATCAAGAGTTTGTTATTTTAAAATAGTGCTGGTTGTACTATTTACTCTAAAACAGAAAGGGATGAAGAGTTCTGTTTAAAAGAGGAGTATGATTTTAGCAGCAGTAACTAAAATCAATTGCTGTTCCCACGCAGGACTGTTGAGCCCAGAGAACTTCAGTTGGGGGGAACAGTTAGCAGACTTTTCTGCTCAAGGTATGACTAGTCCATTTTCTAACAAGACTGTGTAATGCTAGAAGATTGTCATTTTCCCTCTTGGGGATCGGTAAGCCATTTTCTTAGACTCTTAACAGAATGAAGGCTTATTATGGGCTATACACTGGTTGACACTCTTGTGGGCTAAATCGATTGCTTTATTTAAGTTTTTTATGTAATCTGAGGTGATTTATAAAACTTTTATTGCGGGGGAATGTTTTTAGGCGCCAGGCAGTTGTTTTGACACCTTTCCAGTCAGAGGGGCCTTTCACTATAGTAGGCAAAGCCTCATTTTCGCGCCATAACTGCGCAGTTTCTTTTGGATGCAGTACATGCAGCTGCATGTGAGAGGGTCTGGTGATCATTGAAAACGTTCCTGGAAGGCTTAATTTGGTATCGTATAACTCCTAAGGACAGGTGAAGTCGCAGCAAACGCTGTGGCTGGGACTGTAGTGGGGTTAAAAATTGTTATTTGATTAAACGGCTCCGGTTTCCTCAATTAAGGGGTTAAAAGCTTGAAAATTGGAGTGCAATACTTTTAAAGCATTGAGACTCTGTGGTGAAAATTTGGTAAAGATTGGAGATTTCCTTCATAGTTTTTCACACATTCAGAAATAAAGTGTGCTCTGTTTAAAATTTAAAGAGACAGTAACGGTTTTGTTTTAAAACGGTTTTTCTGCATTATTAGCCTGTTTAAGCCTGTCTAACATGTCTGTACCTTCAGATAGAACATGTTCTATATGTATGGAGGCCAAGGTGGTCCCCCCTTCAAATGTATGTGATAATTGTGCCATGGCGTCCAGACAAAGTAAGGACAGTACTGTCACATTTAATAAGGTTGCCCAAGATGATTCCTCAAATGAAGGTAGTGGGGATAGTTCTTCATCCTCTCCTTCTGTGTCAATACCAGTTATGCCCGCGCAGGCGATTCCTAGTACATCTAGCGCGCCAATGCTTGTTACTATGCAACAATTAACGGCTGTAATGGATAATTCTATAGCTAATATTTTATCCAAAATGCCAGCATTTCAAAGAAAGCGTGATTGCTCAGTTTTAAATACAGTAGAGCAAGAGTGTGCTGATGATAATTTATCTGTCATACCCTCACACCAGTCAGAATTGGCAGTGAGGGAGGGTTTGTCGGAGGGGGGAATTTCTGATTCAGGAAGAATTTCTCAACAGGCAGAACCTGATGTTGTGACGTTTAAATTTAAGTTAGAACATCTCCGCGCCTTACTTAAGGAGGTACTAACTACGCTGGATGATTGTGACTCTTTGGTCATTCCAGAAAAATTGTGCAAAATGGACAAATTCCTTGAGGTCCCGGTGCACCCTGATGCCTTTCCGATCCCTAAAAGGGTGGCGGACATAGTGAATAAGGAGTGGGAGAAACCAGGCATACCCTTTGTCCCTCCTCCTATATTTAAGAAATTGTTCCCCATGGTCGACCCAAGGAAGGACACATGGCAAACAGTCCCTAAGGTTGAGGGGGCAGTTTCTACCCTAGCCAAACGCACGACTATTCCCATTGAGGACAATTGTGCTTTCAAGGATCCTATGGATAAAAAATTGGAGGGTTTGCTTAAAAAGATTTTTGTTCAGCAAGGTTACCTCCTCCAACCTATTTTGTGCATTATTCCTGTCACTACGGCGGCGTGTTTCTGGTTCGATGAACTAGAAAAGTCGCTTAATATGGAGACTCCATATGAGGAAGTCATGGACAGAATTCACGCACTTAAGTTAGCTAATTCCTTTATTTTAGATGCCGCTTTGCAATTAGCAAGATTAGCTGCGAAAAATTCAGGGTTTGCAATTGTGGCGCGCAGGGCGCTCTGGCTAAAATCTTGGTCGGCGGATGTATCTTCCAAGACAAAATTGCTTAATATCCCTTTCAAAGGTAAGACCCTTTTTGGGCCAGAATTGAAAGAAATTATTTCAGACATCACTGGGGGGAAGGGCCATGCCCTCCCACAGGATAGGCCTTTTAAGGCTAAGAATAAGTCCAATTTTCGTTCCTTTCGCAATTTCAGGAACGGACCGGTATCTAACTCTGCAGTCTCTAGACAAGAGGGTAACGCTTCCCAGGCTAAACCAGCTTGGAAACCAATGCAAGGCTGGAACAAGGGTAAACAGGCCAAGAAGCCTGCTGCTGCTACCAAGACAGCATGAAGGGGTAGCCCCCGATCCGGAACCGGATCTAGTAGGGGGCAGACTCTCTCTATTTGCTCAGGCTTGGGCAAGAGATGTTCCGGTTCCCTGGGCACTAGAAATAGTCTCTCAGGGTTATCTTCTAGAATTCAAGGAACTGCCCCCAAGGGGAAGGTTCCACATGTCTCGCTTGTCTTCAGACCAAATAAAGAGACAGGCATTCTTACATTGTGTAGAAGACCTGTTAAAGATGGGAGTGATACACCCAGTTCCAACTGTGGAACAAGGTCAGGGGTTTTACTCAAACCTGTTTGTAGTTCCCAAAAAAGAGGGAACTTTCAGACCAATTCTGGATTTAAAAATTCTAAACAAATTTCTCAGAGTTCCATCGTTCAAAATGGAAACCATTCAAACAATTTTACCTACAATCCAGGAGGGTCAATATATGACTACCGTGGATTTAAAGGATGCGTACCTACATATTCCTATCCACAAAGATCATCATCAGTTCCTAAGGTTCGCCTTTCTGGACAAACATTACCAGTTCGTGGCTCTTCCATTCGGTTTAGCCACTGCTCCCAGAATTTTCACAAAGGTGCTAGGGTCCCTTCTAGCGGTTCTAAGACCGAGGGGCATTGCAGTGGCACCTTATCTAGACGACATTCTAATTCAAGCGTCGTCTCTTTCCAAGGCAAAGGCTCATACAGACATTGTTCTAGCCTTTCTCAGATCTCACGGGTGGAAGGTGAACGTAGAAAAGAGTTCCCTGTCTCCGTCAACAAGAGTCCCCTTTTTGGGAACAATAATAGATTCTTTAGAAATGAAGATCTTCCTGACAGAGGTCAGAAAGTCAAAGCTTCTAAACGCTTGTCAAGTTCTTCACTCTATTCTGCAACCTTCCATAGCTCAGTGCATGGAAGTAGTAGGATTGATGGTTGCAGCAATGGACATAGTTCCTTTTGCTCGAATTCATCTAAGACCATTACAACTGTGCATGCTCAATCAGTGGAATGGGGACTATGCAGACTTGTCTCCCCAGATTCAAGTAGACCAGGTAACCAGAGACTCACTCCGTTGGTGGTTGACTCAGGATCACCTGTCTCAGGGAATGAGTTTCCGCAGACCAGAGTGGGTCATTGTCACGACCGACGCCAGTCTATTAGGCTGGGGCGCGGTCTGGGACTCCCTGAAAGCTCAGGGTCTATGGTCTCGGGAAGAGTCTCTTCTCCCGATAAACATCCTGGAACTGAGAGTGATATTCAATGCGCTCCGGGCTTGGCCTCAACTAGCGAAGGCCGGATTCATAAGATTCCAGTTGGACAACATGACGACTGTAGCTTACATTAACCATCAAGGAGGAACAAAGAGTTCCTTGGCGATGAGAGAGGTATCCAAGATCATCAAATGGGCGGAGGATCACTCCTGCCACCTATCTGCAATTCACATCCCAGGAGTAGACAACTGGGAGGTGGATTATTTGAGTCGTCAGACTTTCCATCCGGGGGAGTGGGAACTCCATCCGGAGGTCTTTGCCCAGTTAACCCAATTATGGGGCATTCCAGACATGGATCTGATGGCGTCCCATCAGAACTTCAAGGTTCCTTGCTATGGGTCCAGATCCAGGGATCCCAAGGCGACTCTAGTGGATGCATTAGTGGCGCCTTGGTCGTTCAACCTAGCTTATGTGTTTCCACCGTTTCCTCTCCTTCCCAGGCTCGTAGCCAGGATCAAACAGGAGAAGGCTTCAGTGATTCTAATAGCTCCTGCGTGGCCACGCAGGACTTCGTATGCAGACCTGGTGAATATGTCATCGGCTCCACCATGGAAGCTACCTTTGAGACAGGATCTTCTAGTACAAGGTCCATTCGAACATCCAAATCTAGTTTCTTTGCAGCTGACTGCTTGGAAATTGAACGCTTGATTTTATCCAAGCGTGGATTTTCAAATTCAGTGATTGATACTCTGGTCCAAGCCAGACAACCTGTGACTAGAAAGATTTACCATAAAATATGGAAAAAATATATCTGTTGGTGTGAATCCAAGGGATTCTCCTGGAGTAAAATTAAAATTCCTAAGATTCTTTCCTTTCTCCAAGAGGGTTTGGATAAAGGGTTGTCAGCGAGTTCTCTAAAGGGACAGATTTCTGCTTTATCTGTCTTGTTACACAAATGACTGGCAGCTGTGCCAGATGTACAAGCTTTTGTACAGGCTTTGGTCAGAATCAAGCCTGTCTACAGACCCATGACTCCTCCTTGGAGTCTAAATTTAGTTCTTTCAGTCCTTCAAGGGGTTCCGTTTGAACCTTTACATTCCATAGATATCAAGTTACTATCTTGGAAAGTTCTGTTTTTGGTTGCTATTTCTTCTGCTAGAAGAGTTTCTGAGTTATCTGCTTTGCAGTGTGATCCTACCTGTCTGGTGTTCCATTCAGATAAGTTTGTTTTGCGTACTAAGCCTGGTTTTCTTCCAAAAGTTGTTTCCAACAAGAATATTAACCAGGAAATAGTTGTTCCTTCTCTGTGTCCGAAACCAGTTTCAAAGAAGGAACGTTTGTTACACAATTTAGATGTAGTCCGTGCTTTAAAGTTCTATTTAGAAGCAACAAAGGATTTTAGACAAACCTCATCTTTGTTTGTCGTTTACTCTGGTAAGAGGAGAGGACAAAAAGCTACTGCTACCTCTCTTTCTTTCTGGCTGAAAAGCATTATCCGATTGGCTTATGAGACTGCCGGACGGCAGCCTCCTGAACGAATCACAGCTCACTCTACTAGGGCTGTGGCTTCCACATGGGCCTTCAAGAACGAGGCTTCTGTTGATCAGATATGTAAGGCAGCGACTTGGTCTACAAATTTGATACTTATGCTTCTTCGGAGGCTATTTTTGGGAGAAAGGTTTTGCAAGCCGTGGTGCCTTCCATTTAGGTAACCTGATTTGCTCCCTCCCTTCATCCGTGTCCTAAAGCTTTGGTATTGGTTCCCACAAGTAATGGATTACGCTGTGGACCGGACACACCAATGTTGGAGAAAACAGAATTTATGCTTACCTGATAAATTACTTTCTCCAACGGTTTGTCCGGTCCACGGCCCGCCCTGGTTTTTTAATCAGGTTTGAACAATTTTTTTCTCTATACACTACAGTCACCTTGGCACCCTATAGTTTCACCTTTTTTTCTCCTAACCGTCGGTCGAATGACTGGGGGGTGGAGCCTGAGGAGGGGCTATATGGACAGCTTTTGCTGTGCTCTTTGCCATTTCCTGTTGGGGAAGAGAATATTCCCACAAGTAATGGATGACGCCGTGGACCGGACACACCGTTGGAGAAAGTAATTTATCAGGTAAGCATAAATTCTGTTTTTTTGGTTTCCTATATCATATATGGTCTCCATTTTTTCATTTATCTATTAGGAGACATTTCTCACTTTCGTCTGTCCATTGTGTCTTGTCCTACATACCAAGACCCTTATTTGGGTTGCTTAGGATCCTTGAATGCTCCTAGTAAGGTATATATGATCTATCTAGTTCTCCTCATCTGGAGGAGAGATAATGTATGGGGAAATTTGTTTTTTATTAGTGTTCTTCGGACACTAATTTCCTTTTTCCGTTATATCATGTTTACTGAGTCTATGGTTTAAGATATATTCTCTTATGATATAAATATTCTGCACAACTCTGTAGCATCAGGTTTTATATCCTTTGTCAAAATATAATTTTATATATGATTTTAAGACATTGATATGTTCAGTTAATCTAACATATTGAAGTTTTGACCCTACAAACTTTTCATGCCTTGTATTTCTTAGGTGCATCTCTCAGCTGTAGTAACCTGATGGTTAGCTTAGCTACTTATCCTCGGAAGTTTAGTAGTTAGATGCCTGCGCAGCCACTTGCACCTTGAATGTGTGTTCGCAGCTTGTGAAGCTGTGACTTAGTTGGTTAAGGCGCCTTTCTAGTAAACAGGAGATACTGAGTTGGTATCTCAGAAGTGCCTTGTGTAATTGGTCTGCCTTAGTAATTGGTTTCTTTAAGGTTTTATTGGTGCAGATTCATCCTCTTCTCGAGGTTTCGCTGACCTTTGTCTCTTTTAACCACCTGTCAGTGATGTTATTCCTATTTCGGTCTGTGTCTTTTGACTCTTGTGTGCATGTGTTTATCCGTAATGGGTTAAGATCCAGTCTTGTTTGGACTTATCTCATTTCAATCCTCGATCACACCCTTCTTTGACACGGTATCTGAGTTATCGGGTCTCCTCTGTTCCGGCCTGGACGTTGTTCCGTTTGCCTTTCCATTGGAGATCTCTCTATTTTCTCTGATTTTGTTTTTTGTTTTGTTAATTTGGCCTAGTCTTCCAGCACTTCTGGGACTTTTGGCTAAGATCAAGCATAGTATCTGTGCTTATCAGCTTAATATTTGATACGTCCTCTATCTGGGGACCATATATTAAAACATGACTCTTGAAACTGTCATGGGAGATGGCATTATGATCCTGGCTGGGGATTTTGATATATCTCTTTTAGCGGAGCTTGATCTAGTTTTGGCTTGTTTTTATCAGTTCCCAATTATATCAGATCCTACTCCCAGATGTTGAGTGGAAATCTACAAGACAACCTGTCCTGGGATGGTTCTGATTCTCTGTATTTCTTAGCTGGATATCCAGCAATACTATGGCATAAGAGAAGTCTACTTAAAAACAGACTGACATAAATGAGTGGGAAAGATACGCCAAGTAGGTCCACTATGACTCAGACTCCTTTTCTGCAATGGGATCTATGCATTCTAAGGTGCATCTTTCCGGAGCTTATAATTCCTCTAGGAATAGGTTGGACTGATTATGAGGGGAGTCTCTGTAATAAGTATAATTTTGGATTACAATTTCTTGTTGAATTCAGACTTAATATCTAAACCAGTTTCTTGGGACAAGTGAAACTAACTGGAGATAGTATCTCTCTGAACAGAGCTTCAAAGTATTAAACCAGTTTCTTAAGAATGGTATCTCCTTGCAAATATGTACTAGACTGGAATAGAACAGATGGTATCTCTGAACAGAAATTCAAAGAATGTCCTTATCACAGAGTCATCACAGAACTAAAGGCTTATGAAGTCCTTGGGATGGTCAGTACCATAACAACTTCATATCATTCCTGGAACTTCAAAGGATGTATCTAGCCTGTGTCCTTATAAAAGGGTCATAAACAACATTGTCCAACATCAAAGGAGGCTAACAGCTTATGTCCTGGAGTCCTGTCAAATGTCATTTCTTGGACAAGGCTGACACTTACAGGTAGCTGGCTACTTTTTCTGGGATTTATCAACTGGACATAAATTAAGCATTTCATTGGCTGGGAATCTCTTCATGGTGTGGCTTGGTGGCTTTATATGTGCTGTGTTGGAAGGAACTAGAGAAGAAGAAGATCAGGATATGACCAATATAATAGGGCCTTCCTTACACACATACAGGTAACAGGATAGTATAGATAGAAGAATAGAGACTTGTATGTTAGACATTTCTCTCACAACTCATGTATAGATCTGTCATTTAATAAATTCATCCTTTTATAAGACTGGTGTAAGTATCATTCTTTAAATAAGTTAAATGGTATATAAAGGTAAAGCCAGACACAGATTTTAGTCACTAACCCAATATTAGAAAAGGGCCTTTTTCATAGTCTCTCACCTCTTTCAGTGGGTAGAGTTCTTCTTTTATCCCCCTTTTTAAGCCATTCTTATTTGGGTATGTTCGGCTGGAAGGACTGTCTGGCCAGACTGGTATCTTTCTAAACGTGAGGGCCTTCTTACTAGCACTCAGGTGGGGCTTTTGGAGTTTGTTTTTTTGGCTCCTCTCCTCTATTTCAAGGTCTTTTCCTGCCTCATGCTAGAGTGAATCTTGATGGTTCTATATTCTCCAGTTTGGCAGCCCTGCACTTGGTCTGCGGGTCAGGTATGGGGGAACTTTTCTTAGTCTTTTCCTTCTTCAGTTTCTAGTTCTAAAGAGGGTAGAGTGAACGAGCGGCTTTAGGAGCTGTCTTAAAGGGACAAAAACACAATTTTTTTCTTTCATGATTCAGATAGAACTTACAATTTTAAACAACTTTCCAATATACTTCAGTTATCAAATTTTATTTTGTTTTCTTGTTATCCTATGTTGAAAAGCAGTAAAGTAAGCTTATGAGTGTGCATGTGTCTGAAGCTCTAGATGGCAGCAGTTTTGCAACAATGTTATACATTAGCAGGAGTACTAGATGGCAGCACTATTTCCTGTCATGTAGTGCTTTTGGCATGTGTACGCTACCTACCTAGGTATCCCTTCAACAAAGAATAACATGAGAACAAAGCAAATTTGATAATAGAAGTAAATTGGAAACTTTTTAAAAATGGTATTCTCTATCTGAATAATGAAAGACATTTTTTGGGTTTAATGTCCCTTTAAGGCTCTAGTCTCTTCAGAGGCGTGAGTTCCTCCTCTGACAGATCATTGTTTACCCTCTATATTGGCCCTAGAAGGTTTGGTGAGGGGTTGTCCGATAGTTCTCCATAAGGATGGATCGCTTACTTTTCTCTTTTGGGGATGAGGCGTAGTGGTTAGTTCCACTATTCCTGAAGCAGAAGGTTGTGGATGGAACCAGGTGAGGTTTTCTGCTTCCTCATCCTAAAGGTGTTTGTGGTGTCAATGAGCTTTCCTACAGTGTCGGTTTTCTGACCTGTCTTTGTTCAGGTCCTGATAGGTGTCAGGCCTGTTTTTCTATATGTTACTCCTTCCTGGAGTCTTAGTTTTGTCTCTCCCTGGATGAGGTTCGTATTCTAGAATCCTCTATGGAGTTTAGACATTCTATAATTTCTCTTTATTTGTTTGAAGACTCTTTCTGTTGACTTTTACTTTACTGCTTAGCAGCCTTTTAATTTGTCTACAGTTTCCTATTCGGAACTGTCTTGTACTCCTGGGCTTTAAGTTCGAAGCTTCCAGGGATCTGATTGGTAGACATTTTCTTTGTCTTCCTAGCTTGCTTTTTATATTTATTCTTTTTCTTTTTGCTTCAGCAGAGGTTTATTTTGGGAGAATTGGTTCTTCAAGCGGTGGTGCCCTCAGTTTAGGTCCGCCTGTCTTGTATCTCCCTCCCTTTCCATTCTGTGTCCTCTAGCTTGGGTTTTAGTAATTTAATGGATTTGTGGACTCTCCATGCCATTGGAAAGTCCACTACCCGCCCTTAATTTATATTTAAGATGGTGTTGGTCATTTTTATTTAAAACCTCAGGCGCCTCTATACCCTTGTGTCCTCTTCTCTTTCCATATTCCTTCGGCTGAATGACTGGGGGTTTATGAGAAGTGGGAGTGATACTTAACAGCTTTGCTGGGGTGTTCTTTGCCTCCTGGTGGCCAGGAGTTGATTTCTCACTAGTAATTGAATGGATTCGTGAACTCTCCATGCCAGGAAAGAAAATAATTTTTCAGGTAAGCATAATTTTTTTTTTTAAATAAATATCAGTTTAAGTATTATAGCCAAATGATCACTGTTGTAACGAGCGTTACCGCAGTGATTACCTAGCTGAGAAATGGACCGATATTATATTTGTAATCCGATGATCACCTGGATAATGGGGTTACAAATTAATAAATGGTAGAGAAATGCTATTTAAAAAAAATAAAAATTATAGTAATATTTTTATAATCAGTCTTTTAACGTGCGTGGAAGATGAGTAAAACACCCTCTTCACGCAGCTCTCTCCATCTTTCAAAACTTCTGTATTTTTAATTCAAATAAGCTTATTTTTTACAATAAAAATTATATATTTTCTAGCTACATAATTCCTTTAAAAAATATCTTTTTTCTTTTTTTCCATTTATAAGTGTCTCGTGCTGAGGAAGCAGCTGAGATTTCTGTGAAAGTACACACCAAGCCGCATCAAATGAGGGGCCACATGTATTGCTAGCACAAAAATAGACAATATAAGTGGAATATGGCTCTTTGCTAAAAAAAAATATATTTTTTATGCAAAGCACCATATTGCATTAATTGTTGCGCACCTCAGTTATGTGCTAGAGATACATGTATCCCCTCATTTGATGCGCCAAAGGGTGTTCTTTCTACAAATGTGTGCTTTGTCTACCATATTTACATTTTCCAAGTGGCTAGAAAGGTTTAATTGCAGCCATGGCAATCTTGAAATTGTTTAAAAAAAAATAGCCTTTTAACTTTTATGGGTTATGTCTGCAATCAGACAGCTGTAGAAACCTGGGACACTAAGGCCTAGATTTAGAGTTAGGCGGTAGCCGTGAAAACCAGCGTTAGAGGGTCCTAACGCTGGTTTTTACCGCCCGCTGGTATTTGGAGTCAGTCAGGAAAGGGTCTAACGCTCACTTTCCAGCCGCAACTTTTCCATACCGCAGATCCCCCTACGCCATTTGCGTATCCTATCTTTTCAATGGGATCTTTCTAACGCCGGTATTTAGAGTCTTGGCTGAAGTGAGCGTTAGAAATCTAACGACAAAACTCCAGCCGCAGAAAAAAAACAGGAGTTAAGAGCTTTTTGGGCTAACGCCGGTTCATAAAGCTCTTAACTACTGTGCTCTAAAGTACACTAACACCCATAAACTACCTATGCACCCCTAAACCGAGGCCCCCCCACATCGCCGCCACTCGATTACATTTTTTAACCCCTAATCTGCCGACCGCCACCTACGTTATCCTTATGTACCCCTAATCTGCTGCCCCTAACACCGCCGACCCCTATATTATATTTATTAACCCCTAATCTGCCCCCCACAATGTCGCCGCCAGCTACCTACAATAATTAACCCCGAATCTGCCAACCGCAAAGCGCCGCCACCTACGTTATCCTTATGTACCCCTAATCTGCTGCCCCTAACACCGCCGACACCTATATTATATTTATTAACCCCTAATCTGCCCCCCACAACGTCGCCGCCAGCTACCTACAATAATTAACCCCTAATCTGCCGACCGCATCTCACCGCTACTATAATAAATGTATTAACCCCTAAAGCTAAGTCTAACCCTAACACTAACACCCCCCTAAATTAAATATAATTTAAATCTAACTAAATAAATTAACTTTTATTAAATAAATTATTCCTATTTTAAACTAAATACTTACCTGTAAAATAAACCCTAATATAGCTACAATATAACGAATAATTATATTGTAGCTATTTTAGGATTAATATTTATTTTACAGGCAACTTTGTATTTATTTTAACCAGGTACAATAGCTATTAAATAGTTAATAACTATTTAATAGCTAAAATAGTTAAAATAATAACAAAATTACCTGTAAAATAAATCCTAACCTAAGTTACAATTAAACCTAACACTACACTATCATTAAATAAATTAAATACAATACCTACAAATAAATACAATTAAATAAACTAACTAAAGTACAAAAAATAAAAAAGAACTAAGTTACAAAAAATAAAAAAATATTTACAAACATTAGAAAAATATTACAACAATTTTAAACTAATTACACCTACTCTAAGCCCCCTGATAAAATAACAAAGACCCCCAAAATAAAAAAATGCCCTACCCTATACTAAATTAAAAAAGTTCAAAGCTCTTTTACCTTACCAGCCCTGAAAAGGGCCATTTGCGGGGAATGCCCCAAATAATTCAGCTCTTTTGCCTGTAAAAAAAAACATACAATACCCCCCCCAACATTACAACCCACCACCCACATACCCCTAATCTAACCCAAACCCCCCCTAAATAAACCTAACACTAAGCCCCTGAAGATCTTCCTACCTTATCTTCACCATACCAGGTTCACCGATCCGTCCTCCGAAGTCTTGATCCAAGCCTCCGAAATCTTCATCCAAGCCCAAGCGGGGGCTGGCGATCCATAATCCGGCTGAAGTCTTCTATCAAGCGGCGGCTGAAGAGGTCCAGAAGAGGCTCCAAAGTCTTCATCCTTACAGAAAGATTGGGATTTATTCCCTGGAAAGAAATGCTATGTAGCACTCTCTGCCCAGACTGGGGTAGAGCCACTGATACCTTTTAAAATTTAACTTTTATTTTTCACTTTAAAAAGAATGGGTAAACACAAACAAACAAATTAAAATATCTCTATCTCTAAATGGCTAGTGTCAAATATTTCTGGTTATTATCAAATTGTTCAAGTAACCGGCTGTTTTTCTGATACTTATATATGTAGTTTTATTAGATCAGTCGGTACTTTGTTTTATTAATCAAATCAGATTAATCTGAAACTTGTAATGGGTATTTGTTGTATTTAGATGTCTCTTATATTTTTCGAGGCTTGAATTAGTGTAAAGTTAGTTGGAATTAAACCTGAGTGACAGCAGGGATTGTCAGATTTTATTTACATTTGTATATAGATATTAGTGATGGTTGGGTATTTTGAGATCTGTTTTGCTTTATTATGTAAAGGTACGTATGCCCTTGTTTGGGTATCTCTTATATTTAGAGTTATTTTTGTATGTTCCACTTGTAGTTTACATAAATTCTTCAAGCATATGATTGAAATCTGTTATTTTTCTCACTCCTTATAAATAAAGTGATCTCATATTTGTATTGCGTGTGTTTTTTGTGTATAGTTCTGAATACTTAATTCAATAAAGACACCAGTTTGCCTGAATTTTTACTAATAGTTTTTCTCTAAGACCCACTGTTCAAAATCTTTCTTTTTTTCTTTTCTATGGTTACCCTTTTTTTTCCTATGGATGGCGGGCTGATTATATATATATATATATATATATATCTGTCTCTTTCCTTATTAGGCACTCAGAGACTGTTTTTATTTATAGTTTCAACATCCACCTTTAGATTTTATTCCACTTAATGGTACTTTAATTCTTTGTATTGGGTGTATTCCCAAGGTAACCATATAAATTCTGTGTTCATATAATCTAGATTGTTCCTTCCTACTTGGTGATACCGGAATCATGTATATATATCGCTCGTACCTGCTCCAACACTGATCAGTCACTTATTAAATATTACTGCATGAATACATATATTTCTTTACTTGATGATATATTGTATAAGCTCCCCTGTAAACAGTATTATCTTTGTAGTTACCCTTATTTGTGGGATAATTAGGTTGCTATATTGTTTGTATATCACACCTATTATGTAATTCTGCAGTGTTATTTTAAGTGCACAATGTTGCAACACTCTAATTCCGGTTCTTTGCTAGAAATTCAAACACTGGTTATTTTTGTAATAAAAGCTTATTTTTTTGTTTTTACTCTTATACCACACGTAATGTGTAATTCTGAGGTGTTATTATAAGTTCACAATATTGCAACACTCTCACTCTGTTTCCTTGCTGTGGGCTCAGATATTTGTGGTTATAAATATAGTTTGCCTCTGAGTTTGGTTTCACTCAATACTCTTAACCATAACTATTAGTTGTACTTCTATGTGAGTCATTACCAACACCCGGTACTATGTCGTTATGGTTTACTTGTAATAATATTTACACTAATTCCCTGACTGCCGCTCTACGCTGTTATTCACTACAGCTGAGTATGGCAGTGTGTCACTAATGCAAAATCTGGTTCGGTTATGAATCTATTAGCAACCGATGCCTTTACTCGGTCAGGCCCCCTTGTAACACTAGTGAGGTTACACTCGGGTTATTCGTTTAGATAAAGTTACCCATAAATTCTATTTCGGTGCTTATCAAGTTTAACCCTTAAACGCTGACATGCATTCACGCACTGTCTATTGTGCTTCCCATTACTTGTTCGATTTTGCACTATTAGAGATAGATTAAGTTAAAACACATATATATCACACTTTAGTGGGACCCCATCGTCCCACACAACCCCCCTGACGCGTTTCGCCAGTTACGGCTTTATCAATTTGACAGTGCGTGAATGCATGTCAGCGTTTAAGGGTTAAACTTGATAAGCAACGAAATAGAATTTATGGGCGGTAGTCAGGGAATTAGTGTAAATATTATTACAAGTAAACCATAACGACATAGTACCGGGTGTTGGTAATGACTCACATAGAAGTACAACTAATAGTTATGGTTAAGAGTATTGAGTGAAACCAAACTCAGAGGCAAACTATATTTATAACCACAAATATCTGAGCCCACAGCAAGGAAACAGAGTGAGAGTGTTGCAATATTGTGAACTTATAATAACACCTCAGAATTACACATTACGTGTGGTATAAGAGTAAAAACAAAAAAATAAGCTTTTATTACAAAAATAACCAGTTTTTGAATTTCTAGCAAAGAACCGGAATTAGAGTGTTGCAACATTGTGCACTTAAAATAACACTGCAGAATTACATAATAGGTGTGATATACAAACAATATAGCAACCTAATTATCCCACAAATAAGGGTAACTACAAAGATAATACTGTTTACAGGGGAGCTTATACAATATATCATCAAGTAAAGAAATATATGTATTCATGCAGTAATATTTAATAAGTGACTGATCAGTGTTGGAGCAGGTACGAGCGATATATATACATGATTCCGGTATCACCAAGTAGGAAGGAACAATCTAGATTATATGAACACAGAATTTATATGGTTACCTTGGGAATACACCCAATACAAAGAATTAAAGTACCATTAAGTGGAATAAAATCTAAAGGTGGATGTTGAAACTATAAATAAAAACAGTCTCTGAGTGCCTAATAAGGAAAGAGACAGAGAGATATATATATATAATCAGCCCGCCATCCATAGGAAAAAAAAGGGTAACCATAGAAAAGAAAAAAAGAAAGATTTTGAACAGTGGGTCTTAGAGAAAAACTATTAGTAAAAATTCAGGCAAACTGGTGTCTTTATTGAATTAAGTATTCAGAACTATACACAAAAAACACACGCAATACAAATATGAGATCACTTTATTTATAAGGAGTGAGAAAAATAACAGATTTCAATCATATGCTTGAAGAATTTATGTAAACTACAAGTGGAACATACAAAAATAACTCTAAATATAAGAGATACCCAAACAAGGGCATACGTACCTTTACATAATAAAGCAAAACAGATCTCAAAATACCCAACCATCACTAAGATCTATATACAAATGTAAATAAAATCTGACAATCCCTGCTGTCACTCAGGTTTAATTCCAACTAACTTTACACTAATTCAAGCCTCGAAAAATATAAGAGACATCTAAATACAACAAATACCCATTACAAGTTTCAGATTAATCTGATTTGATTAATAAAACAAAGTACCGACTGATCTAATAAAACTACATATATAAGTATCAGAAAAACAGCCGGTTACTTGAACAATTTGATAATAACCAGAAATATTTGACACTAGCCATTTAGAGATAGAGATATTTTAATTTGTTTGTTTGTGTTTACCCATTCTTTTTAAAGTGAAAAATAAAAGTTAAATTTTAAAAGGTATCAGTGGCTCTACCCCAGTCTGGGCAGAGAGTGCTACATAGCATTTCTTTCCAGGGAATAAATCCCAATCTTTCTGTAAGTTCAGTACTAGATGCTAGCACCACTCCTCAAAGGAATATAGAATACAGATACTAAAATTAAATACAGTATCTCAAACAATTGAAACTAGTGAGGAGCTTGCCTATATAGTGCCCTTGTTATCCTTGTGTGTTGAAAGTCTTCATCCTATCCGGGAAGAAGAGGAGATCCGGACCGGCAACCATCTTGATCCAAGCGGCATCTTCTATCTTCATCCGATGACGAACGGCTCCATCTTGAAGACCTCCGACACGGATCCATCCTCTTCTTCCAACGTCCAACTGAAGAATGAAGGTTCCTTTAAGGGACGTCATCCAAGATGGCGTCCCTCGAATTCCGATTGGCTGATAGGATTCTATCAGCCAATCGGAATTAAGGTAGGAAAATTCTGATTGGCTGATGGAATCAGCCAATCAGATTCAAGTTCAATCCAATTGGCTGATTGGATCAGCCAATCAGATTGAGCTTGCATTCTATTGGCTGTTCCAATCAGCCAATAGAATGTGAGCTCAATCTGATTGGCTGATTGGATCAGCCAATCGGATTGAACTTGAATCTGATTGGCT
Source organism: Bombina bombina (assembly GCF_027579735.1). Lineage (NCBI taxonomy): Eukaryota > Metazoa > Chordata > Amphibia > Anura > Bombinatoridae > Bombina > Bombina bombina. The sequence continues at coordinate 320,226,296 of NC_069506.1, forward strand.
GATTCCATCAAGGTAGGGAGATCTTCAGGGGCTTAGTGTTAGGTTTATTTAAGGGGGGTTTGGGTTAGATTAGGGGTATGTGGGTGGTGGGTTGTAATGTTGGGGGGGGGGTATTGTATATTTTTTTTTTTACAGGCAAAAGAGCTGAATTCTTTGGGGCATGCCCCGCAAAGGGCCCTTTTCAGGGCTGGTAAGGTAAAAGAGCTTTTCTATTTTAATTTTAGAATAGGGTAGGGCATTTTTTTATTTTGGGGGGCTTTGTTATTTTATTAGGGGGCTTAGAGTAGGTGTAATTAGTTTAAAATTGTTGTAATATTTTTCTAATGTTTGTAAATATTTTTTTATTTTTTGTAACTTAGTTCTTTTTTATTTTCTGTACTTTAGTTAGTTTATTTAATTGTATTTATTTGTAGATATTTTATTTAATTAATTTATTGATAGTGTAGTGTTAGGTTTAATTGTAGATAATTGTAGGTATTGTATTTAATTAATTTATTGATAGTGTAGTGTTAGGTTTAATTGTAACTTAGGTTAGGATTTATTTTACAGGTAATTTTGTAATTATTTTAACTAGGTAGCTATTAAATAGTTCTTAACTATTTAATAGCTATTGTACCTGGTTAAAATAAATACAAAGTTGCCTGTAAAATAAATATTAATCCTAAAATAGCTATAATATAATTATAATTTATATTGTAGCTATATTAGGGTTTATTTTACAGGTAAGTATTTAGCTTTAAATAGGAATCATTTATTTAATAAGAGATAATTTATTTTGTTAGATTTAAATTATATTTAACTTAGGGGGGTGTTAGTGTTAGGGTTAGACTTAGCTTTAGGGGTTAATCCATTTATTACAGTAGCGGCGAGATTCGGTCGGCAGATTAGGGGTTAATAATTGAAGTTAGGTGTCGGCGATGTTAGGGAGGGCAGATTAGGGGTTAATACTATTTCTTATAGGGTTATTGAGGCGGATTAGGGGTTAATAACTTTATTATAGTAGCGGTGAGATGCGGTCGGCAGATTAGGGGTTAATTATTGTAGGTAGCTGGCGGCGACGTTGTGGGGGGCAGATTAGGGGTTAATAAATATAATATAGGGGTCGGCGGTGTTAGGGGCAGCAGATTAGGGGTACATAGGGATAATGTAGGTTGCGGCGGTATACGGAGCGGCAGATTAGGGGTTAATAATAAAATGCAGGGGTCAGCGATAGCGGGGTCGGCAGATTAGAGGTTAATAAGTGTAAGGTTAGGGGTGTTTAGACTCGGGGTACATGTTAGGGTGTTAGGTGCAGATTTAGGAAGTGTTTCCCCATAGGAAACAATGGGGCTGCGTTAGGAGCTGAACGCTGCTTTTTTGCAGGTGTTAGGTTTTTTTTCAGCTCAAACTGCCCCATTGTTTCCTATGGGGGAATTGTGCACAAGCACGTTTTTTAAGCTGGCCGCGTCCGTAAGCACCGCTGGTATCGAGAGTTGAAGTTGCGGTAAATATGCTATACGCTCCTTTTTTGGAGCCTAACGCAGCCCTTCTGTGAACTCTAAATACCAGCGGTATTTAAAAGGTGCGGCCAGAAAAAAGCACGCGTAGCTAACGCACCCCTTTGGCCGCAAAACTCTAAATCTATGCATAAGATTGTATTAAATAAAGTACACCCCTTGGCGCATTAAATGTGTGGCTACATGTATTGCTAGCACAAAAATACACAATGTAATATTAAGTAGAATATGGCTCTTTGCTTAGATTTTTTTTTTTAAGCAATGCAACTTATTCCATTAATTGCTGCGCACCCCAAATTCATGCTAGAAATACTTGTAGACCCTTATTTGATGCACCAAGGGGTGTACTTTCTGCAAATGTGTGCTTTGTGTACCCCATTTTAATTTCTCAGGTGGCTAGAACTGTTTAATTTCTGAAAACAGTACAGTGAATTCTAAGATGCTGTTTTGATCATTTATTAAATTGACATGCCTGCAATAAAACCGTAGAAAAAAAGGCTTAAATATCCCTCCCACTTCCCCCATCACCTCAGTCATTCGGCCAAGGGAATGAGGAAAAATAGGAAAAAACATCAGGGTATAAAGGTGCCAGAAGATAAACAAAAAGGGACCAGCCCAAAAGAACGTTAACGGGCTGGGTCGTGGACTCTCCCTGTCAGGAAAGAAAGGAATTTATCTGGTAAGCATACATTTTTGTTTTCTTTCCATAAGGCAGGGAGAGTCCACGAATTCATTCCTTAATGTTGGGAAAACAATATCCAAGCTCCAGAGGACACTTAAGGAATAACAGGAGGGGAACAGTAAAAGGGTGGACCCTACTCTCAGGGCACCACAGCCCAGGGGCGTATTTAGGTTTTGTGCTGCCCTAGGCACTCAAAATTCTGCTGCCCTCCCCAGGTTTAAGGCCTTTTTCTTTTAGACAGGGTGTAAAAAATTAAAAAAATGTCTTTTTAAGTAGATGTTCACGAGGGCTTGCATTCACACACACACACACACATATATATATATATATATATATATATATATATATATATATATATATATATATATAATCTGGATAGGAATAAGCACTCACTGGATTTCAATACAACAAATATTTATTCGGCAGTGACGTTTCGGGGCATTCACCCCTTCCTCAGACAACCCAAAATGTGAAACAAGCAATGTTAAATAATGACTCAAACCCTTCCCCCATCAAATTTCAGCCAATCAAAATACATCCAAAGCAAACAATCAAAATACATCCAAAGCCGAATAAATATTTGTTGTATTGAAATCCAGTGAGTGCTTATTCCTATCCAGATTGTACATTTCGTTAAGCACCCTGGTCTGTGTCTGGGTTGGCAAGTGAGAGTGCACTAAATTGAAGTCTATATATATATATATATATATATAAAGACACACACACACATATATATATATATATATATATATATATATATATATATATATATAAATACATTATTTTGCAAGTCAGATGATTAAAGTGTTTATATCATAAAAAAATATCCTTCACTGTGTGATAGTTTGTCAGTAGGTAGTTGTTTAACCTTTAACATCTTCTTTGGTGATTGACAGTTATTTAAGCAAAATATCTGCTTGGATAAATATGTAATGAATATACAAAACTGGCCTTTAAAAGTACTTAAAAAATACAACAGTAGTTATGATAGGTTTAGGAATTGTATCCTAGGGGATAAAGTCACATGATACAATCATAATAAAGTATATACTTGTATTGTTTAGAATGTATTAAATGCATACAACATATTTTCAGTTGTGTTTTAAGTCACATAGTTGTATAGATTCAGCAAAAAATACTTATTCTTTGCATGTATGACAGATAGACAAACAGTAAATGTACAAGTATTTAGTGACTAATCCGTTTAAGTATTTTAATGTCTAATGAAGATGTATTGAAGGGAGAAAGGCATATGCTGTTTCACAGCATATGCTGTTATTGATAAGGACACTTACGCCTAGATTTAGAGTTCTGCGGCCAAAGAAGTGCGTTAGCTACGCTGGCTTTTTTCTGGCCGCACCTTTTAAATACCGCTGGTATTGAGAGTTCTCTGAAGGGCTGCGTTAGGCTCCAAAAAAGGAGCGTATAGCATATTTACCGCAACTTCAACTCTCGATACCAGTGGTGCTTACGGACGCGGCCAGCTTCAAAAACGTGCTCGTGCACGATATCCCCATAGAAAACAATGGGGCTGTTTGAGCTGAAAAAAAACCTAACACCTGCAAAAAAGCCGCGTTCAGCTCCTAACGCAGCCCCATTGTTTTCTATGTGGAAACACTTCCTACGTCTGCACCTAACACTCTAACATATACCCCGAGTCTAAACACCCCTAACCTTACACTTATTAACCCCTAATCTGCCGCCCCCGCTATCGCTGACACCTGCATATTATTTTTAACCCCTAATCTGCCGCTCCGTACACCCCCGCCATCTACATTATCCCTATGTACCCCTAATCTGCTGCCCTAACATCGCCGACACCTATATTATATTTATTAACCCCTAATCTGCCGCCCCCAACGTCGCCTCCACCTAACTACACTTATTAACCCCTAATCTGCCGACCGGACCTGAGCGCTACTATAATAAATGTATTAACCCCTAATCCGCCTCACTCCCACCTCAATAACCCTATAATAAATAGTATTAACCCCTAATCTGCCCTCCCTAACATTGCCGACACCTAACTTCAAGTATTAACCCCTAATCTGCCGACAGGAGCTCACCGCTACTCTAATAAATTTATTAACCCCTAAAGCTAAGTCTAACTTTAACCCTAACACCCCCCTAAATTAAATATAATTTAAATCTAACGAAATAAATTAACTCTTATTAAATAAATTATTCCTATTTAAAGCTAAATACTTACCTGTAAAATAAACCCTAATATAGCTACAATATAAATTATAATTATATTATAGCTATTTTAGGATTAATATTTATTTTACAGGCAACTTTGTATTTATTTTAACCAGGTACAATAGCTATTAAATAGTTAAGAACTATTTAATAGCTAAAATAGTTAAAATAATTACAAAATTACCTGTAAAATAAATCCTAATGAGGAACGGCTCCATCGTGAAGACCTCCAGCGCGGATCAATCTTCTTCCGACGACGTCCAACTGAAGAATGAAGGTTCCTTTAAGGGACGTCATCCAAGATGGCGTTCCTACCTTAATTCCGATTGGCTGATAGAATCCTATCAGCCAATCGGAATTCGAGGGACGCCATATTGGATGACGTCCCTTAAAGGAACCGTCATTCTTCAGTTGGACGTCGTCGGAAGAAGATTGATCCTCGCTGGAGGTCTTCACGATGTAGCCGTTCCTCATCGGATGAAGATAGAAGATGCCGCTTGGATCAAGATGGTTGCCGGTCTGGATCGCCTCTTCTTCCCGGATAGGATGAAGACCTTGGAGCCTCTTCTGGACCTCTTCAGCCGCAGGATTATGGATCGCCAGCCCCCGCTTGGGTTGGATGAAGATTTTGGAGCCAGGACCGATCGGTGATACCCGGTGAGGTGAAGATAAGGTAGGAAGATCTTCAGGGGCTTAGTGTTAGGTTTATTTAAGGGGGGTTTGGGTTAGATTAGGGGTATGTGGGTGGTGGGTTGTAATGTTGGGGGGGGGGTATTGTATGTGTTTTTTTACAGGCAAAAGAGCTGAATTTCTTGGGGCATGCCCCGCAAAGGGCCCTGTTCAGGGCTGGTAAGGTAAAAGAGCTTTGAACTTTTGTAATTTAGAATAGGGTAGGGCATTTTTTTATTTTGGGGGGCTTTGTAATTTCATTAGGGGGCTTAGAGTAGGTGTAATTAGTTTAAAATTGTTGTAATATTTTTCTAATGTTTGTAAATATTTTTTTATTTTTTGTAACTTAGTTCTTTTTTATTTTTTGTACTTTAGTTAGTTTATTTAATTGTAGTTATTTGTAGGTATTGTATTTAATTAATGTATTGATAGTGTAGTGTTAGGTTTAATTGTAGGTAATTGTAGGTATTTAATTTAATTTATTTATTGATAGTGTAGTGTTAGGTTTAATTGTAACTTAGGTTAGGATTTATTTTACAGGTAATTTTGTAATTATTTTAACTATTTTAGCTATTAAATAGTTCTTAACTATTTAATAGCTATTGTACCTGGTTAAAATAAATACAAAGTTACCTGTAAAATAAATATAAATCCTAAAATAGCTATAATATAATTATAATTTATAATGTAGCTATATTAGGGTTTATTTTACAGGTAAGTATTTAGCTTTAAATAGGAATAATTTATTTAATAAGAGTTAATTTATTTAGTTAGATTTAAATTATATTTAACTTAGGGGGGTGTTAGGGTTAGGGTTAGACTTAGCTTTAGGGGTTAATCCATTTATTACAGTAGCAGCAAGATTCGGTCGGCAGATTAGGGGTTAATAATTGAAGTTAGGTGTCGGCGATGTTAGGGAGGGCAGATTAGGGGTTAATACTATTTATTATAGGGTTATTGAGGCGGGAGTGAGGCGGATTAGGGGTTAATAACTTTATTATAGTAGCGGTGCGGTCCGCTCGGCAGATTAGGGGTTAATAAGTGTAGGCAGGTGGAGGCGACGTTGAGGGGGGCAGATTAGGGGTTAATAAATATAATATAGGGGTCGGCGGTGTTAGGGGCAGCAGATTAGGGGTACATAAGGATAACGTAGGTAGCGGCGCTTTGCGGTCGGCAGATTAGGGGTTAATTATTGTAGGTAGCTGGCGGCAACGTTGTGGGGGGCAGGTTAGGGGTTAATAAATATAGGAGTCGGCGGTGTTAGGGGCAGCAGATTATTGGTACATAAGTATAAAGTAGGTGGCGGTCGGCAGATTAGGGGTTAAAAAAATTTAATAGAGTGGCGGCGATGTGGGGGGACCTCGGTTTAGGGGTACATAGGTAGTTTATGGGTGTTAGTGTACTTTAGAGCACAGTAGTTAAGCTAAATACCGGCGTTAGAAAGATCCCATTGAAAAGATAGGATACGCAATTGACGTAAGGGGATCTGCGGTATGGAAAAGTCGCGGCTGCAAAGTGAGCGTTTGACCCTTTCCTGACTGACTCCAAATACCGGCGGTAGCCTAAAACCAGCGTTAGGAGCCTCTAACGCTGGTTTTGACGGCTACCGCCCAACTCTAAATCTAGGCCTAAGAATTTTCTGATCAAAAATGAATATATTATCCCAGTTTTCTATACCCTCCCTAAAGTTCACAATAACTTATTTAAACCTCCTGGCCGTCCCATAGTTGCAGGCACTGATTCCATATTTTAATATTTTAAACCCCAAAATGTTCTTTTATGATTCAGATAGAACATACAATTTAAACAACTTTCCAATTTAATTCTATTATCAAATGTTCTTCATTCTCTTGTTATCCATTGCTGAAGGGACAGCATTGCCTACTGACAGGAAGCTGAAACTATCTATTTAGCCAATCACAAAAGACAAATGTGTGCAGGCACCAATTAGCAGCAGCTCCCACTAGTGTATGATATGTACGTATTCATTTTTTAACAAGGGATACTAAGAGAACGAAGCACATTTGAAAATAGAAGTGAATTTAAAAGTGTCTTACAATGTCATGCTCTATCTGAATCATGCAAGTTTAATTTTGACTTTCCTATCCCTTTAAGGCCTTTTGTCTCGCAATCCCTCACATACATCAGGGACACTAGTGATTTATTGTTAAAAATTGACAGACTGACAGATAACTATGAATAATGTATTCTATACAGTCTAGACAATGTTAGTTTGTATACTTCAATTACACACAATAGTGGCATTGATGTAATTAAAAGTATACTAGCAGGAAGCAGAAAGTTTAGAGTTGGTGAACAACATTTTTTGATTGAACTTTTGGAAACTATTTTGTATTACAATTATTTTCTGTTTCAGGGCACCTTTTATATCCGACAAGGTATAGCTTTTGGAACCAACGTCGCCCTCACCTATGCAAACCTTTACATGAATTGGTATGAGAAGCATCTGGTGTAATGCTCGTGAGATATTTCTCTATCAGATCAAACTTGACCAGTAGTCTTCTTATCCCAGCGTCAAATGGAAGGATAGGAAATATCCCAGAACAGAGGGAGTTTATGAAATGAGGTAAGCAGTAGTCACGGTAGACAGGGTAGTCCTTCACAGCAATAAGATGAAGGCAGAGAATGGTCAAGACAGGCAAAATCCGGCAACAGGAAGGCAATCCAACAGTATAAAAGTTCAGGGGTAAACCAATAGAATGGCCAGGAACAGGCAGGTGTCAGCAACAAAGGAAATCCAGCAGTATAACAGTTCAGGGGTAAACCAATAGAATGGTCAAGAACAGGCAGGTGTCAGTAACAAAGGAAATCCAGCAGTACAAGGATTAAGCAAGCAGAGTGGTCAGACAGGCAGAGTTCAGTAATGATATGACAATCCAGCAGTACAAGGGTTAAGCAAGCAGAGTCATACAGGCAGAGTTCAGTAACAATATGGCAATCCAGCAGTACAAGGGTTAAGCAAGCAGAGTGGTCAGACAGGCAGAGTTCAGTAACAATATGGCAATCCAGTAATATAAGTAATACAGCACCCAGGGGCACACACAGTAACACCTATACTTATACTGAGATGAAGTGAAGGAGGTACTTACATAGGCGCCTGTTTGTGCCAAGGAGACCTCCCAGGTTTATGGGGAAGCGGCATCAGGAGAGAGAGACAGTGTGTGGCGATGACGTCATCGCCGTGCGCTCACAATCACCGCCGGGTCTATGGCAACAGCCATAGCAACATGTCACCATTGTTCCATCTATGGCAACAGCCATAGCGAGTAGCAGCGTGACATAGCCCCCTTCCTAAAGGTAACCTCCAGGAACCAAAGTCAGCTTGGAGGGATGAGCATAAAAAGCATGGAGATCAAAGAAGTAGCATGCATATCATGGGCAGGAATCCAGGAACGATCTGCCATAGAGTAACCCTTCCAATGCACGAGGTGCTGCAGTTGCCTGCGCCTGTATCTTGAGTCCAGGATCTTAGCATCCTCATACTAAGGTTCACCATGAATTAAGAGCGGAGGAGGAGGAAGTCTGAGCCGAGTATATCTGTTCTTGATATAGGGCTTGAGTAGTGAGATGTGGAAGACTGGGTGTATGCGCAGGGCCCTGGGCAAGGCCACTTTGTAGGCAACAGGAGACAGTTTTTTTGAAGGACTCTGTAAGGTCGGATATACCTAGGCCCTAATTTATGACAGGGTTGACGTAGACGAGCATGCCGAGTAGAGACCCAGACACTTTCACCTACCGAAAAGGCACGAACAGTAGCTCAATGATGATCAGCAAACCTCTTGTATCTGGAGACAGCTGAACGTAACTGAGAGCTAATACGTTGCCAATGAGTAGTGAGGTCAGTAAAGTGTCAATCTGTAGCAGGAACCACTATAGTCTAAGCGGAAAGAGGAAAGACACGAGGTTGATAGCCTTCTGTACCTTGAAATGGAGAACATTGTAGAGAAGAATGCCAATGAGTGTTCTTTGCCAGCTCAGCAAGGGACAACAATCCAGACCAATTGGTATGAAGAGAATTGACATAAGCTCTGAGATAGGCTTTGAGATCTTGATTCGATCTCTCTGTTAGCCCATTAGTTTGGGGATGGTAGCCAGAAGACAAGGAAACAGTGATTCCAATCAATTTGCAAAAAGCTTTCCAAAAGGTAGAGATGAATTGAGATCCTCGTCGGAAACAATATTCACTGAATGCCATGTAGTCGTACCACATGTAACAGAAAAAAGGTCGATAATTCTTGGGCAGATGGTAGCTTTTTAAGGGTATAAAATGAGCAAGTCTGGAAAATCGATCCACCACAACCCAGATAATCATATGATGGTCAAAAGGTGGGAGGTCTACAACAAAATCCATGGTTATGTGTGTCCAAGGTTGTTTGGGAATGAAGTGAAGTAGGTACTTACATAGGCGCCTGTTTGTGCCAAGGAGACCTCCCAGGTTTATGGGGAAGCGGCATCAGGAGAGAGAGACAGCGTGTGGCGATGACGTCATCGCCTCACGCTCACAACCACTGCCAGGTCTATGGCAACAGCCATAGCAATGAGTCACCATCGTTGCGTCTATGGCAACAGCCACAGCGAGTAGCAGCGTGACATAGCCCCCTTCCTAAGGGTAACCTCCAGGAACCAAAGTCAGCTTGGAGGGATGAGCATAAAAAGCATGGAGATCAAAGAAATAGCATGCATATCATGGGCAGGAATCCAGGAACTATCTGCCATAGAGTAACCCTTCCAATGCACGAGGTGCTGCAGTTGCCTGTGCCTGTATCTTGAGTCCAGGATCTTAGTATCCTCATTCTAAGGTTCACCATGAATTAAGAGCGGAGGAGGAGGAAGTCTGAGCCGAGTATATCTGTTCTTGATATAGGGCTTGAGTAGTGAGATATGGAAGACTGGGTGTATGCGCAGGGTCCTGGGCAAGGCCACTTTGTAGGCAACAGGAGACAGGTTTTTTTGAAGGACTCTGTAAGGGCGGATATACCTAGGCCCTAATTTATGACAGGGTTGACGTAGACAAGCATGTCGAGTAGAGACCCAGACACTTTCACCTACCGAAAAGGCACGAACAGTAGCTCGATGATGATCAGCAAACCTCTTGTATCTGGAGACAGCTGAATGTAACTGAGAGCGAATACGTTGCCAATGAGTAGTGAGGTCAGTAAAGTGTTAATCTGTAGCAGGAACCCCTATAGTCTAAGCGGAAAGAGGAAAGACACGAGGTTGATAGCCTGCTGCGGCTTGAAATGGAGAACATTGTAGAGAAGAATGCCAATGAGCTGGTAGAAACAAGAGACTGATAAAGAGACTACCATCTGATATGTTCCAGATTTGACACAACTGCTGGATTTTAACAGTGAGCTGGACTACTGCAAAGCTCCAGCCTGCTTGAATAGCATCATTAGGTGCAATAATCTTATAAAGAGACTACCATCTGATATGTTCCAGATTTGACACAACTGCTGGATTTTAACAGTGAGCTGGACTACTGCAAAGCTCCAGCCTGCTTGAATAGCATCATTAGGTGCAATAATCTTGATTTTTTCTTTTTGCATATTCTTATTTTTTCTAAACATTGCATCAACACTGAACCACCGATTGATTGATTTGCACTGACATCACCAACATCACTTTGGATTTCAAAACTGACACTATTTTTTTATCCTATTTTATCCTTTTTCACTTTTTTTCATTTTTTATAACATTTTTTGGAGGGATTTTTTCATCTTTTTATCATCATTTTTTCATCACATAGAGTGAACACACATTTTTTCTACCACTTTTTTCCAAATTGTTGTATTGGACACTGATCACACCCAAATCTTGCCACTTATTGGATTACAATTAACCCTACACCATCTACCAGGAGCATCTTACACTTACCGGACTCAACCAAGGTGTTAATCATTAAATAGATACTCAGCATAAAAGGCTATATCATCAGCCACTGAATTTATCAGTATCTACAATTGTTTTTATTATTGTATTGTATTGCATTTTTACCCAACACTGTAATTTGCTACCATTTGTAACATGGATCCATGAACAACTATCAGTGTACATTGTTTTTTTTTGTATTATTATAATTAATGTATGGAATAAATAAATTTGTAATTTTTAACTCTACATTTTAACTCTACATTTTATCAGCTAATTTTAGCCTATTTTAGCGTTCCCCACCCTACTCTCAGCCTTCTTTTTGGCGCTCACCTCTACCTTGTATATATCTTTTACACATTGGGCACGCTAGGGTACCCATCGAGGAGAGCTAGAGGCATCCCCCACCCCCCTTCCCCATCTGTTCTTTGCGCAGGATATACACCACCTTTATTCAATGAGTGTTCTTTGCCAGCTCAGCAAGGGGCAACAATCCAGACCAATTGGTATGAAGAGAATTGACATAAGCTCTGAGATAGGCTTTGAGATCTTGATTTGATCTCTCTGTTAGCCCATTAGTTTGGGGTTGGTAGCCAGAAGACAAGGAAACAGTGATTCCAATCAATTTGCAAAAAGCTTTCCAAAAGGTAGAGATGAATTGAGATCCTCTGTCGGAAACAATATTCACTGAATGCCATGTAGTCGTACCACATGTAACAGAAAAAGGGTCGATAATTCTTGGGCAGATGGTAGCTTTTTTAAGGGTATAAAATGAGCAAGTCTGGAAAATCGATCCACCACAACCCAGATAACCATATGATGGTCAGAAGGTGGGAGGTCTACAACAAAATCCATGGTTATGTGTGTCCAAGGTTGTTTGATAATGGACAACGGTTAAAGTAAGCCATAAGGCAAGGATCGGGGAGTCTCATTGGCAGCACAAGTCATGCAGGCCTTTACATAATCCAGAGAGTCAGACTTCATGGTAGGCCACCATACATGTTGGGAAAGAATCTTATAGGCTCTTGTCAAACCAGGATGTCCTGATAGTTTGCTGTCATGAGCCCAGGATAACACAGGGGTGCGAAGGTTCGGAGGTACAAAGAAGATCTCAGTAGCCGCGGAGGCTTCAGGAGGCTGTCCAAACTGGGCATGTTGCAGTCTTTGAAGTACATAGGTGTTCAGTTGAGCAACTGCACAGGAGGGGGGTATGATGTGTTCAATAGGATCTTCAGATGAGTCACTAGAGTGAGGAAACTGATGGGAAAGGGCATCAGCCATTTTATTCTTGGTCCCAGGAAGATAAGAGACTACAAAATTAAAACAGGAAAAGAACAAGGCCCACCTGGCATGTCGAGGATTGAGTCGATGAGCAGTCTCTAGGTATGTCAGATTCTTGTGGTCAGTGAGAATCTGAATGGGGTTGGCGGTACCCTCTAACCAATGATGCCGTTCAGTCAAGGCCATCTTAATGGCTAAGAGTTCACGATTACCCACTTCATAATTCCTTTCTGCAGGAGTAAAGCATTTGGAAAAGAAGGCTACAAGGTGCAACTTAGAGGTTAAAGGATCCCTTTGGGTTAAGACTGCTCCAGCTCATATCTCGGAACTGCAGGTCAGGATCGGGATGGCGGAGCACAGGAGCAGAACAAAAGACATTTTCAGATGAGAGAAAGCATCCACGGCTACAGGAGGCCAATTCTTACAGTCTCTGTTTCTTTTAGTCAGCTGTGAGTGGAGCGACTATCTGGGAGAAGTTCTTTATAAACTTGCGGTAATAATTGGAAAACCCCAAGAATCTCTGTAGTTCCTTTAATGAGGTGGGTTGAGGCCATTCCAGAACTGCGGTTAGCTTAGTAAGATCCATGGCAAAACCTTCCTTCGAGATGACTTAGCCAAGGAGCTGGATCTGGACTTGATCAAACTCACATTTTTCCAGTTAGGCTACAAGAGAATTGTTCCTGAGGCAAAGTACCTGTTTTACATGCTCATGATGCTCCTCAAGGGTGAAGGAGAATGTAAGGATGTCATCCAGATAGACGATGACAGTGCGATGTCATGGAAGACATTGTTGACAAATGCTTGGAAGACAGCAGGGGCATTACACAGCCTAAAAGGCATTGCAAGGTATTCGTAATGCCCGGATCTCGTGTTGAAGGCAGTCTTCCATTCATGTCCTGGGAAGATACAAATTAGATTGTACGCCCCATGTAGGTCCAACTTAGTGAAGTAGTGAGCATTTTGGAGCAAATCATAAAAATCACTGATCAAAGGAATAGGATAGTGATTCTTGATAGTGATGTTGTTTGGGGCTCTGTAGTTGATACAGGGTCTGAGTCCACCATCCTTTTTACTGACAAAAAAGAAGCCAGCCCCAGCAGGAGAAGAGGAAAAGGGCGAATAAAACCTTTAGCTAGGTTCTTTTGGATATATTCCTCCATGGCCTTGGTTTCAACTTTGGAGAGAGGATAAGTCCTCCCTTTAGGAAGTGGGGCTCCAGGAAAGAGGTCAATTTTGCAGTCGTAAGGACGGTGGGATGGCAGCACATCAGCTGCTTTCGTTTCAAACACATTTGTAAACTCTGCATATACTGAGGGAGGACTGTAGGCTGGCTATAGGGATGTGGTGCAGTGGAGTAACCATAGCCAGGCAGGAGTGGAAGCAGGATGTACCCCAGGAGACCAACTGTCCCTCAGTCCAGCCGAACTGTGGATTGTGTATATAAAGCCAAGGAAGACCAAGGATAATTGGTTGTCCTGGAGAATGAATGACATTGAACGGCAACTGTTCTTTATGAAGGACTCCCACAGTCATGGTTAGGGGTGCAAATTCGAAATGGATTAAACCTGATCCAAAGGGAGTGCCATCCAGAGTAGTTATTTTAAGACACTTTTTTTTCTGCAGAAGAGGCAACCCTGCCTGAATTATGCAACTGTTATCTAGAAAATGAAAGAATAAATAGATAGGAGCGCCAAAAATAGGCAGGGTCTTATGTGATTAATAATTGTAGGTCTGATGCTAGACCCTAGGTTGGGATAGCATATATTAGATGTTTAGAAAAGTCCCTATATAAAATTATGTATCACAAGGATAGGTTTAGAAATTGGGTATGATGTGTTTAACAAAAAATATTTATTACAATTTGCACAAAATATCATATAATTAAAAGCAATTAGGTACAATTCACAGAATATTATATAGTTAAAAGACAATTAGGTACATGGATCCATGTGGACAAAATCCTATTTCATATAGGTGTGTCCTAAAATGATCTAAAAACAAATATGGCTGTCTGAATGTTAAAATGTGTGTGAGTCTCACATATACAGTATGATGGTGAGGTCGTACTGGTGGGTGACCTCTCTAATGTAATTGACATAAAAATTGTGTGATAAAAGTACAAGAATACCAATATAACATAAAATTTGATTGAAAAAAGGGGGATTGGTATAGTGGACAAAGAAGTGAACGTTGTGATCAAAAGATATTTAAAAACAGTCTCCAAAGATGAGATCTACAAAAACAGTTAAAGTGAGCATGTGAATAAATACAAATAAGAATGTGATCCACAAAAACATATATGTGTATATAAGAACAAATCGCTAAAAGCTTTTTTATAAAAATATTGAAAAAATGCTGAAAAAACTTTTGTGAACAACAGGTGTGTACACAGACTAGTTAGTGTGATTATAAAGTCATTTTTGGAGGTGTGAAAGTTCCTGGAATTCAGTCCATATGGTATAATGATCCTTTGAAGATCCTTTGTTTGTAATCCTAAAAAATGTTGGAAGTCCTAAAAAATGTTTGACGATCAAAGTGTAAAAATATAAAAATTGTGTAAAAGTGTGATCAATGTGTAGAAAAAATGATGAAATAGAAATAGTAAAAATAAAAATGATGGAAAAACCATAACCATAAAGAATACAGATACATGAGTATAGAACACCCAATCACTCCGGTCTTCTACTACCTCCCCAAAATACACAAGACACTCCATAACCCTCCGGGGAGACCCATTATTTCCGGCATAGGGTCATTATCCAGCAATCTGTCAGAATACCTGGACAGAAACCTGCAAAAATACGTAACACGACTACCGTCCTATGTGAGAGACTCAACCCAGATCTTAAACATCCTGGATAACACAGACTGGAAGGAAGGCTACCTACTGGTCACATGTGATGTGACCTCCCTATATACCAGCATACCGCATGAGGGAGGTCGAGAAGCGGTTGAGTACTTCTTAAAGAAAGACCATACAGTGCCGGATCTTCAGAAAGAATTAATTCTTGAAGGGATCAGTTACATCCTGACGCATAATTACTTTCACCACGATGGGAGATTCTACAGACAACTGTGCGGAACAGCTATGGGTACCAGGTTCGCGCCGAGCTATGCCAATCTCTATATGGGGAGATGGGAACACATCTTCTGGGATTCCTGCCCAGCCGGCGCGGACCTGGTATCCTATCATAGGTATATAGATGACATCCTCATAATATGGAGAGGTTCTAAAGAGGATTTGGAACACACTTTAAGCGTCATGAATAAGAACATCAACAATCTCAGATTCACCTACGAGATTAGCAGTACCGAGATCACATTTCTGGACTTAAAGATAACGATCACCGATGGGAAACTCAAGACCTCCACACATTTTAAACCAGTGGACTGCAACAACTACATCCACAACGAGAGTTGTCATCACTCTAGATGGAAAGAGAATATACCGAAGGGACAGTTACTTAGATTAAAAAAGAACTGCTCGGATCATGATCTATGGGAAACCCAGGCGGAAGTACTAAAGACACGATTCCTGGAAAGAGGATACGACGAAGAGAGACTGTATAAAGATATAGAGGAGGTCAGGAGCAGAGACCGCAAAGAACTTCTCAAATATAAGGACAAGAGGGCCAAAATAGACGATAACACCAACCATATAGATGTTGCCTTCATCACTCAATATAGTGAAAATAGACGGATAATAGAAAAAATCGTACAAAAACATTGGCACCTGTTGAAGAATGACGACATCATAGGAGAAACTCTCATTGAGAAACCGAGATTCATCTATAGAAAATTGGACAACTTAAAGAACATACTATCCCCCAGCATCCCACGTCTGAGAGAAACAAAGATAAAAGACACATCAGGAAAACACATCAAAGGATTCTATCCGTGCCCTAGCTGCAAAGCGTGCAAGAGGGGGTAAAGATCAAAAACTTCACCTCACACAATTCCAACATTGAGTACGAGATAAAGAGTCTGATAAGATGCAGCAACAAGGGGACGATCTACGTAGTCCAATGTAGCTGTGGACTCCAATACGTCGGACAGACCTCAAGGTGCCTTAAAGACAGAATACGAGAACATCTGCTACAGATTGAGCATGGCAACACCGACACGGCCCTATACAGACATTTCTCCACCAAACATAGAGGAAACATCAAAGACCTCAGCTTCTATGGGATTCAAATAATAAAACCAAATTGGAGGGGAGGGAACTATGAAAAAAGGCTTTTAATTGCGGAGTCGAGATGGATTTTTGACCTTGATTGTCTCTATCCAAAGGGTCTAAACAACAAGGAAGACTTATCCCATCTTCTAAGCCTGAGGAAACACATAACTATATTAATGTGAAACCGACTACACGACAACAGAAAGGAACAAGGGAAAGAAGAAATCAGACGAAGAACTCCCCACTACAAAACATATATGGGAGTAAACAAAAGACAAAAACCTCACAAAATTCTGCACTTTAAAGCAGATACAGGAGGATACAAAAGATATAGATACAAATACGAAGAACACGGACCCCAATATGGGTCACAAAAAGGATGAATACACACCCTTTCAGACAACTCTAGAACATATTTGACATTAATCATAATTAACAGTTCTCCTCAAAATGTAGAGACCGTACCTAACATGTAGATAGTATGTTTTGTCAAATTAACCACATTCACCTTCTGAGTTCTGATTACCTTTTGTAATGTCCCATATCCCATCTGTTACATCACCATAAAGGAATTTATTCCATATGTTACATCATAATACTCGCTGGCTGACAGGTTTCCTCTCGCTCCAATGCACTTACCTTTGGGCCACATAAACACATTCTTTTATAAAATGTCCCGTATTCCACTAGGACACCACCAATGAGCGACCAATAACATCCCATTGATGGGAATTCTCTATTTTTCATCTTATCTTTATTTTTCTCTTATTCTCATCTTGTTATCCCTTTGGGTTATCTAAAGTATAAGAGACATAGAATAATCCACCACACAGTCACCAATTGATTTAGCGTGATTCTATTACATTTCCAAGATTGGTAGATAAGTCTCTCCTTCGTTTCAATATCTTACACAATAGATCATGTAATACCTATAGAATATAATTAATACACATAAGGGAATCCATCTTATAGTAAGAATCCCACTTAATCCAATTGTTCCTGCCTTTTATATATAGAGCAGGTTAATATAGAGGAGTTTCAAGATAAATAATTCAACCTTTTTTTGGGGATTCACCAGTCCATGATATTGCAATCAGAGAAACGGACTACATAAAGATTGCCAATTCTTGAAAAATTTTCTGAAACTAAAAGAACATGCATTTTTGTGTTATTTTTTATGTAAGATCCATAGGCATATATTGTAATGTAACGATCTATAATGACACATGCCAATTAACTGTGTACCAAGCATAATTAGGTTGGTATGTTTTGTATCTGATACACACAAGAACTATGGAATCATGGGTTATAGTCTTGACCAATAGATCTCCTACTACACTAACATGGGATAGATACCCGGGAGAAACCGGAATACTGTTTTCCATTTCCGGCTTTAGGAAACTGTACCGGAAGTGAATTGGCCCACAAATCTTCCGTTTTTTCGGAATTAAAATAGCCACATTTGACACCTATAAAACATACATAAGATAGGTAGCAAAAATACACTGACAGGAATCAAGTGGGCAGAATGGATCACATAAGCAGACATAATGCAAACATAACGCAAACATCTAGAAGAAACCGGAAGCCCTCTCCTCTCACACTTCCGGTTGTAGGGAACCACACCGGAAATCACATTACTCTAAGCACTTCGGGTCTTTAGAAATTACGGCACCCTACAATGCAATAGAAGTAGAAACAGGAGATAAAGAAACACCAATGGGAGACAATGTGGCATAATCAATTACCACTTCCCCTAAATAAAAAACGATATCGAAAAAGATGTTAAAAACCAAAAAATGAAATAAACATCCGGTGAAACATGTAACCACTTCCGGTTCACTACTTCCGGTTTGGCGCCACCAATATAGAGATGATTGGTCAAGTAAGGGTATATAAGTCCTAGCTCACCAACACCATATATTAGTCTTGAAAAAGGCCTCCTTGGCAGGCCGAAACCCGTTGACAGATATATGGTGAGTTTTATTCCTACTAATTTTAAAATACCTAAACAGTATTACACTATGTCAGTATTTTCTATTTATAGGTCTTGAGGAATTTCCAGAGTATCCTTATTTTTATTTTTTCCATCATTTTTATTTTTACTATTTCTATTTCATCATTTTTTCTACACATTGATCACACTTTTACACAATTTTTATATTTTTATATTTTTACACTTTGATCGTCAAACATTTTTTAGGACTTCCAACATTTTTTAGGATTACAAACAAAGGATCTTCAAAGGATCATTATACCATATGGACTGAATTCCAGGAACTTTCACACCTCCAAAAATGACTTTATAATCACACTAACTAGTCTGTGTACACACCTGTTGTTCACAAAAGTTTTTTCAGCATTTTTTCAATATTTTTATAAAAAAGCTTTTAGCGATTTGTTCTTATATACACATATATGTTTTTGTGGATCACATTCTTATTTGTATTTATTCACATGCTCACTTTAACTGTTTTTGTAGATCTCATCTTTGGAGACTGTTTTTAAATATCTTTTGATCACAACGTTCACTTCTTTGTCCACTATACCAATCCCCCTTTTTTCAATCAAATTTTATATTATATTGGTATTCTTGTACTTTTATCACACAATTTTTGTGTCAATTACATTAGAGAGGTCACCCACCAGTACGACCTCACCATCATACTGTATATGTGAGACTCACACACATTTTAACATTCAGACAGCCATATTTGTTTTTAGATCATTTTAGGACACACCTATATGAAATAGGATTTTGTCCACATGGATCCATGTACCTAATTGTCTCTTAACTATATAATATTCTGTGAATTGTACCTAATTGCTTTTAATTATATGATATTTTGTGCAAATTGTAATAAATATTTTTTGTTAAACACATCATACCCAATTTCTAAACCTATCCTTGTGATACATAATTTTATATAGGGACTTTTCTAAACATCTAATATATGCTATCCCAACCTAGGGTCTAGCATCAGACCTACAATTATTAATCACATAAGACCCTGCCTATTTTTGGCGCTCCTATCTATTTATTCTTTCAATTCTATTAACCTAGTGGGTGCTTGGGGGACCCACTATAGACAGGAGCTAGAGGTCACCAAACGCAGCGCTGTAAGATACCAATATTTCTGTTATCTAGAAAATCTCCTGCTGCGCCTGAATCAATAAAGGTTTGAGCGTGGACAGAATTCTGAAGAAAGGTAAGAGTAACAGGTACCATGATCCAAGAAGAGTGAGGGGATTTAGTAGTGACCATGCTTAGAGGTACCCCAGTTTTATTCTCTAAGCATTGGCTTTTCCCGGCAGAATATAACAATTCTTCAGTTGGTGTGAATTAGAACCACAATATAAACATAGTTTCAATCTCCTTCTTCTCTATCTTTCAGATTCTGTGGGCTTGAGGGGGGAGAGATCCATGGGTTCCTCTACAGAGGTAACTGGGGGTGCTGAAGGTGTAGAGGATAGTCTATAGACCGGACGGGTAGGACAACAAGAGGGAGGGATTCTACAAGTTCTGTCTCTCTCAACTTGTCTCTCCTGGAAGCGAGAATCCAGACTGATACAAAGTGTTATAAATTCATCCAGGGAAGAAGGAACATCACAATAAGTAAGCTTGTCCTTAATGCACTCATGCAAGCCTCTCCTAAAGACCACCCTAAGAGCACTGCCATCCCAACTGGTCTCAAGTGCCAAGGCATGAAACTCGATGACGTATTGTGCCACAGTTCTATTGCTCTGGTGGAGATCCAAGAGAGAGTACTCTGCAGCAGAAGCGCGGCCGGAGGTCCCAAACACAGAAAATAATGCAGAAATGAAGGCATCAGCATCGTTCAGGAGTTGAGTGCTCTGTTCCAAAAGGGGAGAGACAAGGGTCTTGTCTTACAATAAAGATATGATAAAAGTGACTTTTGACTGATGAGACTGGAAGGTGTGAGATATGGTATTCGGGGTATACTTCCAGTAGCAGAGGAAGAAGTTGCAGCACTAGCAGCTGGGACTGGCTGTGTAACAGGAGTAACGTTCTTCTCTGCAACCAGTGAGGAGAGCATAGCGGATATAGCCTCTAGTTTAGAGGCCACATTCTGCAAATGTATGGTATGGGTTCCCATCATCTGTCCCTAAAGAGTGACTGCTCTTGCTACCTCATTTGGGTCCATAGCCCAAGTATAATGTAATGCTCGTGGGATATTTCTCTATCAGACCAAACTTGGCCAGTAGTCTTCTTATCCTGGCATCAAGTGGAAGGATAGGAAATATCCCAGAACAGAGTGAGTTTATGAAATGAGGTAAGCAGTACTCACGGTAGACAGGGCAATAAGATGAAGGCATAGAATCGTCAAGACAGGCAGAATCCGGCAACAGGAAGGCAATCCAGCAGAATGACAGTTCAGGGGTAAACCAATAGAATGGTCAGGAACAGGCAGGTGTCAGCAACAAAGGAAATTCAGCAGTATAACAGTTCAGAGGTAAACCAATAGAATGGTCAGGAACAGGCAGGTGTCAGCAACAAAGGAAATCCAGCAGTACAAGGATTAAGCAAGCAGAGTGGTCAGACAGGCAGAGTTCAGTAACGGTATGGCAATCCAGCAGTACAAGGGTTATGAGAGCAGAGTGGTCAGACAAGCAGAGTTCAGTGATGATATGGCAATCCAGCAGCACAAGGGTTAAGCAAGCAGAGTGGTCAGACAGTCAGAGTTCAGTAACAAAGGAAATACAGCAGTACAAGGATTAAGCAAGCAGAGTGGTCATACAGGCAGAGTTCAGTAACGATATGGCAATCCAGCAGTAAAAGGGTTAAGTAAGCAGTGTGGTCAAACAGGCAGAGTTCAATAACAATATGGCAATCCAGCAGTACAAGGGTTAAGCAAGCAGAGTGGTCAGACAGGCAGAGTTCAGTAACAATATGGCAATCCAGCAGTATCAGGGTTAAGCAAGCAGAGTGGTCAGACAGGCAGAGTTCAGTAACGATGTGGCAATCCAGCAATATAAGCACCCAGGGGCACACACAGTAACACCTATACTTGGGCAGTGAGATGAAGTGAAGGAGGTACTTACATAGGCGCCTGTTTTCACCAAGGAGACCTCCCAGGTGTATGGGGAAGTGGCATCAGGAGAGAGAGTCAGCATGTGGCGATGACGTCATCCCCGCACGCTCACAACCACCGCCGGGTCTATGGCAATGGCCATAGCAACGAGTCCCCACCACCACGTCTATGGCAACAGCCTTAGAGAGCGGCGCTGCAGCGGCGTGACATCTGGTTTTTGAGAATGAGTTGTTTAATCTATATGGTGCCACTTGGTGGCACGAGATAGATGACATCTTTGGAATCTGGTTGGGTGATGTTGGATCCCTAAAAAAGTTTGTAGACACATTGAACAATAATTCAAGATTTATTACGTTTACACTCACTTGGAGTGAGGAGAGTGTCAATTTTTTGGATACAAAAGTATACAAACAAAATGGTCATTTGTACACTGATCTCTATCGCAAATACCTTGCTCCACTATGCTAGTGCTCACCCTTCTACATTAAAAAAATCATTGCCAAAAAGTCAACTCCTAAGAGTAAGGAGAATAGTCAAAGATGAGGAATTGGTGAACACAAGACTTGTGGACGAGGGTAAATGTTTTTTAGAGAGAGGTTATCTGGTTCAGCTCATCAATAATAGTATAGAAGAAGTCAAAAGAATAATATGAAGTGAGGCCCTTAAACTTACTAAGTAAAAAGTAAAACAGAGAGCATGGTTTTTGTCTCAGAATTTAACTCCCTCAGCCCAAATATCAAACAAATTATTAGACATCATTGTGTCAGGGCACAGGTAAATACATATTTATATATATATATATGTATGTCAATAGGACAGGGAAATGTGTTTATGTATGAAACCATATTTTTATCAGATATTACTGGAGTAAGGTTTAAATTCTGATGTCAGGATTTGACCCAGAAACCCCCACAAATTGAATATACATCTCCAGGCTGAACTACAGACAGCATGTCCCAAGAAACAAAAGGGAAACATTTGCTTTTTAATTAGGAAGTGCAAAACTCTGTACCCCATGCTATGAGTAAGGATGAGGTGTCTGGAATACCCTCTTGAAGCTGGTCAAAATCATAGGGAAACAGTTTTATGCACATAGGTGTTAATTGCTCCTAAACATCAAATACACGTCTGCATTGCTAGCTAAACAGAAAATATGTTGTATTGTGACTTTTACAACTACTCATGGATTGACCCCATGCTATGTGGGTGGGGCAGTGAAGGCCTTAGCCAACAAACAAATGCTATGGCGTGAACTTAAAATTACTGAAAGCAGTGTGGGTTGAAGAATTAACATTTACAACCCCTGTATAACACAGATAAAAAAAATTAAATACATTTTACAAAGGAAATAATACCAATAGCTTCATATATGTTTGGAATGATTCAAATAGCCCATATATGTATATATATATTGAAATAGTACGTTTTATATTAAATAAATAATTACTGCAGTTAATAGATATATGAAAAATAGATTCAAACTGTAATAATCCCATGGTCTAATCATATATATAACATAATTTTTCTATTTTTCAGATGGAGTGCCTGCATGGGATACCTGAATCATGTTATATGATTATATACTAGATGTTATGAAAGTTTAAATACGGCTCTGAAAACATATTAGATATATAAATGCCATAACTTTCAGAATAGTTGACAGTATTACATTGCTTTAATATGGTATGATGCTTGGGGCACATGAGAGGTGATACAAAATTGCCTCATCTATGATTGATATTATGAGGGGTTCATGCAAGAATTTATGACAGTTATTACATAGTTTAAAGAAATATTTTTTTTTTTACTGTCTAGAAATATTGCATGTATTGCTGTGCTGTGCTGTGCTGTCTGCTGCCACCCAGTGTTATGATGCGAGAATTGCAGCCATGAGATGATTGGATGTTGCAAGGATACATTTCCTTGACAACATACATTCCCAAATGAACCAATCCATGTTCAGTTGCAAAGAACCAATCCGAGACAAGGCTTCCGTGGGGCGTTTCCAATACTCACCAATGATAGATAACAATCAAAAAAGGGGAGGGGTGAAATCAGATGATTTAACCCCAAGCATAGAGACTGAGAGGGAGGCTGCTGGCTAATCCTGGAGGAATAACTACTGTGGTTATTATTAAAGCACACGGCTACTTTTGGACTCCATATGCGATATCCCTAATTTTGAAATTCTGAGGTGGAATTGAATCTGTTGAGAAACATTGGAAACTGGACATTGATTGGTTTATTTGGTAATGTATACAAGGTTATTGGTAAGATAAGTTATATGCATAGTCACTACAGTTAAATTATAATAAGCAGATTTAAGGAAATAGTTTATATTTCAAGTTAGCATTTCATAGCCTATGTATTGTTAAACTAATCCCAATCTTAAATTGTTTATCTATGCAAATATATAATAATAATTCAGAGGTGTATATTGTATTATTGTTTAAATTTGTATCTGGTAGACTAAGTAACTTATCTGCGAAAGTTCTGATGTTTTAAATCAATATTGTATTAGGATTGTATTGCTTGGATGTTAAAAGTTAAAGGTTTTAGCCCCATTGTGTTAACTGAATGAAAGGCTATTTGTAAATAAGGCTGATTTTTGAAGGTACATTTTTCTGGGTTTTGTAAGAAGGATAGCATATCTTAACAGTTGTTTTTAACGTGTATAATAGTGTTTCATATTCTGGTATTACAAGTATATTTCAATATGTTCATGGATATTAACTAAATAAAAGAATTCAAGTATTTATATTAATTGTATGGTTTCTAGTAGATGCATGTTAGTTAAGGGTTTCTATTTTTAAGGATAATTATTATTTGTTTTGTGTTATAACCCTGCCATAAGCTGATATATTATTTGGAGAGCACTACTTAGATTTTCATAAATATACTGACAATTGGCATATAGTAAAGGATTGTAATCCAGGGGTAAAGATTTTTGCAAATGTCCCTATGCCAGCCTATAGCCGCCCACCTAATCTAATGGACACACTGGTTAGAGCTGATGTGGGGAGTTTAAAAATAAATAATATGGGCTATCTAGCAACACAAAGGGTTGTTTCCCTTGTTTAGGCTGCTCCAGTTGCAGTAGCTTGGTCAAAGGTGATAACTTTTACCACCCTTACACTGGCAAAAGATATGGTATCAATGGATACTTTACCTGTAATGCTACATTTGTGATATATTTAATTAAATACCCGTGTGCCAAGGTTTATATTGGCGAGATGACCCAAAGGGTATGGGACAGAATTGTGCAACACAAATCTAGCATCAGGAGGAAGAACCTGGAGGCATGTCATTCTTTGGCACAATTGAGGTTCCAAATAATAGATTGGGAACCACCCCCTAGAAGGGGTCAAAATAGGGAAACACTTTTGAAAAGGAGGGAAATGTTATGGATCCACAAACTGGATGCAATTACCCCGAAGGGGATGAAGAGAGATTATGATTTAAATCAATTTTTGTGAAATAAGAAATGTTGGTTGTATTCTGGTAAACAAATCTGTATTTTTAATATGTGATGTGATATGACATTATACCTGTAGGGGGTCAGTTACCTTTAATAAGATCTTTTCTAAATAATGATGTCATGATGAGATGGAAGGAGTTAGACACCTGTGTTAAGGTATTGGGAACCACCCCCTAGAAGGGGTCAAAATAGGGAAACACTTTTGAAAAGGAGGGAAATGCTATGGATCCACAAACTGGATGCAATTACCCCAAAGGGAATGAACAGAGATTATGATTTAAATCATTTTTTGTGAAATAACATAATTTATGTAAGAACTTACCTGATAAATTAATTTCTTTCATATTG
Organism: Bombina bombina; assembly: GCF_027579735.1. Lineage (NCBI taxonomy): Eukaryota > Metazoa > Chordata > Amphibia > Anura > Bombinatoridae > Bombina > Bombina bombina. The sequence continues at coordinate 320,251,572 of NC_069506.1, forward strand.
GCAAGAGTCCATTAGCTAGTGATGTATGGGATATACAATCCTACCAGGAGGGGCAAAGTTTCCCAAACCTCAAAATGCCTATAAATACACCCCTCACTACACCCACAATTCAGTTTAATGAACAGCCAAGTAGTGGGGTGAAAAAGAAAGGAGTAAAAAGCATCAACAAAGGAATTTGGAAATAATTGTGCTTTATAAAAAAAAATCATAACCACCATAAAAAAGGGTGGGCCGTATGGACTCTTGCCAATATGAAAGAAATGAATTTATCAGGTAAGTTCTTACATAAATTATGTTTTCTTTCATGTAATTGGCAAGAGTCCATTAGTGATGTCGCGAATTGTTCATCGGCGAACATAGCTTGTTCGCGTTCGCAACGGCGGGCGAACATATGCGATGTTCGATCCGCCCCCTATTCGTCATCATTGAGTAACCTTTGACCCTGTATCTCACAGTCTGCAGACACATTCTAGCAGCAGACCCTCCCTCCCAGACCCTCCCACCTCCTGGACAGCAGCCATTTTAGATTCATTCGGAAGCTGCATTATTAGTGAGAGGAGGGACAGTGTAGCTGCTGGTGATTTAATAGGGAAATTGATAGCTAGGCTAGTGTATTTAGTGTCCACTACAGTCCTGAAGGACTCATCTGATCTCTGCTGTAAGGACAGCACCCCAAAAAGCCCTTTTTAGGGCTAGAACATCAGTCTGTTTTTTTGTTTTTTTTTCCTGTATAATCTAATTGCAGTTGCCTGCCTGCCTGCCAAGCCACTTGCCCAGTGCCACCACTCATATCTGGTGTAACAGTAGTGTAAATTTAAAAAAAAACAAAAACTTTTTTGACTGTGAAACATCAGTTTGCTTGTGTAATCTAATTGCAATTGCCTGCCTGCCAGCGTGTGTGCCAGACCCACTTGCCCAGTGCCACCACTCATATCTGGTGTAACAGTAGTGTATATTTAAAAAAAAATACTTTTTCGACTGTGAAACATCAGTCTGCTAGTGTAATCTAATTGCAGTTGCCTGCCTGCCAGCGTGTGTGCCAGGCTCACAGCGTATACTGTGCCCACTTGCTCAGTGCCACCACTCATATCTTGTGTAACAGTAGTGTAAATTAAAAAAAAAAACTTTTTTGACTGTGAAAAATCAGTCTGCTTGTGTAATCTAATTGCAGTTGCCTTCCTGCCAGCGTGTGTGCCAGGCTCACAGTGTATACTGTGCCCACTTGCCCAGTGCCATCACTCATATCTGGTGTAACAGTAGTGTAAATTTAAAAAAAAATACTTTTTCGACTGTGAAACATCAGTCTGCTAGTGTAATCTAATTGCAGTTGCCTGCCTTCCAGCGTGTGTGCCAGGCTCACAGCGTATACTGTGCCCACTTGCCCAGTGCCACCACTCATATCTGGTGTAACAGTAGTGTAAATTTAAAAAAAAAAACTTTTTTGACTGTGAAAAATCAGTCTGCTTGTGTAATCTAATTGCAGTTGCCTGCCTGCCAGCGTGTGTGCCAGGCTCACAGTGTATACTGTGCCCACTTGCCCAGTGCCATAACTCATATCTGGTATAACAGTAGTGTAAATTTAAAAAAAAAAAATTTTGGACTGTGAAACATCAATCTGCTTTTTTGTGTCAGGCTTACAACGTATACTGTGCCCACTTGCCCAGTGGCACCACTCATATCTTGTTTAATAGTAGTGTAAGTGTACATTTAAAAAAAAAAAAATATTTTGGACTGTGAAACATCAGTCTGCGTTTTTGTGTCAGGCTCACAGCGTATACTGTGCCCACTTGTCCAGTGCCACCACTCATATCTTGTTTAATAGTAGTGTAAGTGTACATTGAAAAAAAAACAAAAAACTTTTTGGACTGTGAAACATCAGTCTGCTTTTTTGTGTCAGGCTCACAGTGTATACTGTGCCCACTTGCCCAGTGCCACCACTCATATCTCGTTTAATAGTAGTGTAAGTGTACATTAAAAAAAAAAAAAAAACTTTTTGGACTGTGAAACATCAGTCTGCTTTTTTGTGTCAGGCAAACAGCGTATACTGTGCCCACTTGCCCAGTGCCACCACTTATATCTTGTTTAATAGTAATGTAAGTGTAAATTTAAAAAAAATTTGGACTGTGAAACATCAGTCTGCTTTTTTGTGTCAGGCTCACAGCGTATACTGTGCCCACTTGCCCAGTGCCACCACTCATATCTTGTTTAATAGTAGTGTAAGTGTACATTTAAAAAAATAAAAACATTTTGGACTGTGAAACATCAGTCTGCTTTTTTGTGTCAGGCTTACAGCGTATACTGTGCCCACTTGCCCAGTGCCACCACTCATATCTTGTTTAATAGTAGTGTAAGTGTACATTTAAAAAAAAAAAAAACTTTTTTGACTGTGAAACATCAGTCTGCTTTTTTGTGTCAGGCTCACAGCGTATACTGTGCCCACTTGCCCAGTGCCACCACTCATATCTTGTTTAAATTAATAGTAGTGTAAGTGTACATTTAAAAAAAAAAACTTTTTGGACTGTGAAACATCAGTCTGCTTTTTTGTGTCAGGCTCACAGCGTATACTGTGCCCACTTGCCCAGTGCCACCACTCATATCTTGTTTAATAGTAGTGTAAGTGTACATTTAAAAAAAAAAAACTTTTTTGACTGTGAAACATCAGTCTGCTTTTTTGTGTCAGGCTCACAGCGTATACTGTGCCCACTTGCCCAGTGCCACCACTCATATCTTGTTTAATAGTAGTGTAAGTGTACATTTAAAAAAAAAAATAGCACGTTATTCCAAACTATTTTGGAATGTTAGGTGATTTATGCCCTTTATGGATTAAAACCAAACTCTGCATCAACTATGTAATTTTCCGTGGGAGTTTTGCCATGGATCCCCCTCCGGCATGCCACAGTCCAGGTGTTAGTACCCTTGAAACAACTTTTCCATCACTATTGTGGCCAGAAAGAGTCCCTGTGGGTTTTAAAATTCGCCTGCCTATTGAAGTCAATGGTGGTTCGCCCGGTTCATGTTCGCCGTTCGCGAATGGAAAATTTTAAGTTTGCGACATCACTAGAGTCCATGAGCTAGTGACGTATGGGATAGCAATACCCAAGAAGTGGAACTCCACGCAAGAGTCATAAGGAGGGAGGGATAAAATAATAACAGCCATTTCGCTGAAAAAAATTAATCCACAACCCAAATATAAGTTTATTCTCATAAATGAAAGGAAAAAACTTAAATCATAAGCAGAAGAATCAAACTGAAATAGCTGCCTGAAGAACTTTTCTACCAAAAACTGCTTTCGAAGAAGCAAATACATCAAAATGGTAGAATTTAGTAAATGTATGCAAAGAAGACCAAGCTGCTGCTTTGCAAATCTGATCAACTGAAGCTTCATTCTTAAAAGCCCACAAAGTAGAGACTGACCTAGTAGAATGAGCTATAATTCTCTGAGGCGGAGCCTGACCCAACTCCAAATAAGCGTGATGAGTCAAAGGGGGGTAGTTATCAACGCGTCTACTTTACCTGCCTTTGCCGGTTCTATACCCCCGCCTAAGCTCGCCTACCATCGCCGCCGCGGACCTGAAAATTTTCGCCTAAGTTATCAATAAAGCTGTCAAAAAGCCGCGCACCAAGTACGGGGCGATGAGCAGCGGACTGTGATAGTTATCACTCATCCGATCTCGCTGCTCTTCGGCTTTTTGACAGCTTTATTGCTAGCCTGTCACTAAGCACCCACACTAACTACACTGTTCTACCCCCTATACCGGCGCCCCCGGAGCCCCCCGCAACTCAATAAAGTTATTAACCCCTAAACCGCCACTCCTAGACCCCGCCGCAACTCTTATAAATGTATTAACCCCTAAAGCGCTGCTCCCGGACCCGTCGCCACCTACATTATACCTGGTAACCCCTATCCTGCCCCCCCTATACCGCCGCCACCTATAATAAAGTTATTAACCCCTAGACCGCCGCTCCTAGACCCCGCCACAACTCTTATAAATGTATTAACCCCTAAACCGCCGCTCCCGGACACCGCCGCCACCTACATTATACCTAGTAACTCCTATCCTGCCCCCCCCTATACCGTCGCCACTTATAATAAAGTTATTAACCCCTATCCTGCGGATCCCGGACCTCGCCGCAACTAAATAAATATTTTAACCCCTAAACCGCTGCTCCCGGACCCCGCCGCCACCTACATTATACCTATTAACTCCTCTCCTGCCTCCCCTATACTTTCGCCCTCTATAATAAAGTTATTAACCCCTATCCTGCCCCCCCTACACCGCCGCCACTGTAATAAAATTATTAACCCCTAAACCTAAGTCTAACACTAACCCTAAAACCCCCCTAACTTAAATATTAATTAAATAAATCTAAATAATATTACTCTTATTAACTAAATTAATCCTATTTAAAACTAAATACTTACCTTTAAAATAAACCCTAATATAGCTACAATATAAATAATAATTATATTGTAGCTATCTTAGGATTTATTTTTATTTTACAGGCATCTTTCAATTTATTTTAACTAGGTACAATAGCTATTAAATAGTTATTAACTATTTAATAGCTACCTTGCTAAAATAAAGAGAAATTTACCTGTAAAATAAAAACTAACCTAAGTTACAATTACACCTAACACTACACTATACTTAAATAAATTATTCCTATTTAAAACTAAATACTTACCTGTAAAATAAACCCTAAGATAGCTGCAATGTAATTAATAATTACATTGTAGCTATTTTAGGATTTATATTTATTTTACAGGTAACTTGGTATTTATTTTAGCTAGTTAGAATAGTTATTAAATAGTTATTAACTATTTAATAACTACCTATCTAAAAGAAATACAAAATTACCTGTAAAATAAATCCTAACCTAAGTTACAATTAAACCTAACACTACACTATTATTACATTAATTAAATAAATTACCTACAAATAACTACAATTAAATTAAATAAACTAACTAAAGTACAAAAAATAGAATGCGAGCTCAATCTCATTGGCTGATTGGATCAGCCAATCGGATTGAACTTCAATCTGATTGGCTGATTCAATCAGCCAATTAGATTTTTCCTACCTTAATTCCGATTGGCTGATAGAATCCTATCAGCCAATCGGAATTGAAGGGACGCCATCTTGGATGACGTCCCTTAAAGGAATATCCATTCGTCGGTAGTTGTCGGGAAGAAGAGGATGGCTCCACGTCGGCTCGTCAGAAGATGGCTCCGCTCCGCTCCGGATGGATGAAGATTGAAGACGCCGCTTGGAAGATGACATCGCCCGGATGGAAGACTTCTTCAGCGCCGCCTGGATGATGACTTCATCGGATGGAAGATTTCTTCAGCGCCCCTTGGATGATGACTTCTGCCGCTCAGGATCTCCTCTTCGGTTCCATCGATGGTCGGCTGGCTGAAGACGACTCAAGGTAGGATGATCTTCAGGGGGGTAGTGTTAGGTTTATTTAAGGGGGGTTTGGGTTAGATTAGGGGTATGTGGGTGGTGGGTTTTAATGTTGGGGGGGTTGTATTTTTCTTTTACAGGCAAAAGAGCTGAATTCTTTGGGGCATGCCCCGCAAAAAGGCCCTTTTAAGGGCTGGTAAGGTAAAAGAGCTTTGAACTTTTTTAATTTAGAATAGGGTAGGGCATTTTTTTATTTTGGGGGGCTTTATTATTTTATTAGGGGGCTTAGATTAGGTGTAAGTAGCTTAAAATTGTTGTAATATGTTTTAAATGTTTGTAACTTATTTTTTGTATTTTTTTGTATTTTAGTTAGTTTATTTAATTTAATTTAATTGTAGTTATTTGTAGCTAATTTATTTAATTAATGTAATGATAGTGTAGTGTTAGGTTTAATTGTAACTTAGGTTAGGATTTATTTTACAGGTAATTTTGTATTTCTTTTAGCTAGGTAGTTATTAAATAGTTAATAACTATTTAATAACTATTCTAACTAGCTAAAATAAATACCAAGTTACCTGTAAAATAAATATAAATCCTAAAATAGCTACAATGTAATTATTAATTATATTGTAGGTATCTTAGGGTTTATTTTACAGGTAAGTATTTAGTTTTAAATAGGAATAATTTATTTTAGTATAGTGTAGTGATAGGTGTAATTGTAACTTAGGTTAGTTTTTATTTTACAGGTAAATTTGTACTAGGTAGCTATTAAATAGTTAATAGCTATTTAATAGCTATTGTACCTAGTTAAAATAAATTGAAATTTGCCTGTAAAATAAAAATAAATCCTAAGATAGCTACAATATAATTATTATTTATATTGTAGCTATATTAGGGTTTATTTTATTGGTAAGTATTTAGTTTTAAATAGGATTAATTTATTTAATAAGAGAAATATTATTTAGATTTATTTAATTAATATTTAAGTTAGGGGGGTGTTAGGGTTAGTGTTAGACTTAGGTTTAGGGGTTAATAATTTTATTACAGTGGCGGCGGTGTAGGGGGGGGCAGGATAGGGGTTAATAAATTTATTATAGGTGGCGACGGTGTGGGGGGGGCAGATTAGGGGTTAATAAGTTTAATATAGGTTGCGGCGGGGTCCGGGAGCGGCGGTTTAGGGGTTAAACTATTTATTTAGTTGCGGTGAGGTCCGGGATCGGCAGGATAGGGGTTAATAACTTTATTATAGAGGGCGACGGTATAGGGGGGGCAGGATAGGGGTTAACATATTTATTATAGCTTGCGGTGGGCTCCGGGAGCGGCGGTTTAGGGGTTAATCAGTTTATTAGAGTGGTGGTGGGCTCCGGGAGCGGCGGTTTAGGGGTTAATCAGTTTATTATAGTGGCGGTGGGCTCCGGGAGTGGCGGTTTAGGGGTTAATCAGTTTATTATAGTGGCGGTGGGCTCTGGGAATGGCGGTTTAGGGGTTAATCAGTTTATTATAGTGGTGGTGGGCTCCGGGAGCGGCGGTTATGGGGTTAATCAGTTTATTGTAGTGGCGGTGGGCTCCGGGAGCGGCGGTTTAGGGGGTAATACATTTATTTAGTTGCGGCGGTGTAGGGGGGGCAGATTAGGGGTGTTTAGACTCGGGGTACATGTTAGGGTGTTAGGTGTAGAGAGCTCCCATAGGAATCAATGGGATATCGGGAAGCAGCGAACATGAACTTTCGCTATGGTCAGACTCCCATTGATTCCTATGGGATCCGCCGCCTCCAGGGCGGAGGTTTGAAAACCAGGTACGCTGGGCCGGAAAAGTGCTGAGCGTACCTGCTAGTTTTTTGATAACTAGCAAAAGTAGTCAGATTGTGCCGCACTTGTGTGCGGAACATCTGGAGTGACGTAAGAATCGATCTGTGTCGGACTGAGTCCGGCGGATCGAAGTTTACGTCACTAAATTCTATTTTTGCCGGTATCTAGGGCTTGATAACTAAGGCGAATCAGCCTCGCCACAAATACGCTGCGGAATTCCAGCGTATTTGAGGTTGACGGCTTGATAACTACCCCCCAAAAGCTTTAACCACAATGCCAAAGAAACAGCAGAAGCTTTCTGACCTTTCCTGGAACCAGAAAGGATAACAAATAGACTAGAAGTCTTCCTGATATCTTTAGAAGCTTCAACATAATATTTCAGAGCTCTCACCACATCCAAAGAATGTAAGAATCTCTCCAAAGAATTCTTAGGATTAAGACACAAAGAAAGGACAACAATTTATTTTTTAATGTTGCTAGAATTCACAACCTTAGATATCCTGATGAAAAATCAGAAAGAAGATTCACAAGAGAGAGCAAATAATTCAGAAACTCTTCTAACAGAAGAGATGGCCAAAAGAAACAACACTTTCCAAAAAAGTATTTAAATGTCCAAAGAATGCATAGGCTCAAATGGAGGAGCCTGTAAAGCCTTTAAAGCCAAACTAAAAGCTTCAAGAAGGAGATATTGATTTAATGACAGGCTTGATATAAACCAAAGCCTGAACTAAACAGTGAATATCAGGAAACTTAGCAATCTTTCTGTGAAATAAAACAGAAAGAGCAGAGATTTGTCCCTTCAAGGAACTTGCAGACAAACCCTTATCCAAACTATCCTGAAGAAACTAAATAATTCTAGGAATTCAAAAAGAATGCCAAGAGAATTTATGAGTCTTCCAAACTCGATAATAAATCTTTCTAGAAACAGATTTACGAGCCTGCAACATACTACTAATCACAAAGTCAAAGAAACCTCTATGACTAAGCACTTAGCGTTCAATTTCCAGACCATCAGATTTAAAGATTTGAAATCCTGATGGAAATTACAGACCTTAATGGAAGTGGCCAAGGTTGGCAACTGGATATCCAAACAAGATCCGCATTCCAAAGCCTGTGAGGCCATGCTGGAGCCAAAAGCAGCACAAACGATTGTTCCATGATGATTTTGAAAAATATAAGCAGGTTGATAACACCAAGGAAGTGTCAACATATCCACTGCTTTCTCCTGAGGATCCCTGGACCTGAACAGGTACCTGGGAAGTTCCTTGTTTAGATGAGAAGCCATCAGATCTATTTCTGAAAGAACCTACATCTGAACAACCTGAGAAAACACATCTGGAAGGAGAGACTACTCCACCGGATGTAAAAACTGAAGGCTGAAATAATCCGCTTCCCAATTGTCTATACCTGGGATATGAACCACATAAATTAGACAGGAGCTGGAATCCACCCAAGCAAGTACCTGGAATACTTCTTTCATAGCTTAAGGACTATGAGTCACATCCTAATGATTGACAAATGCCACAGTTGTGATATTGTCCGTCTGAAAACAAATGAACGGTTCGCTCTTCAACAGAGGCTTAAGTATACACCAGGTTACAAACGTTAATAAAAATCGTTATAGATACCAATAGGGTGCTAATAATCAATAGTAAATCCAACAAGATAGATACTCATACATAAAAGTTAATGGATACCACCAACCATAAGGTTTAAAGCGACGGGGAATAGACAAGACCAATGGATCTTGATCTATAGTATCAAAGACTAATCAAGTTTAAGGGGATATAAAATATTTAATAGATAAAATTATGAAGATACATCAAGTAAAAACAAGATAGTTACTCAGGATAAAATATTAAAGACCTTGGATTAAATTTATCCTAAAGTGAATTTGGATTACAGTTGATAAATAAAAATACATGTTATTATGTCAGAAAGCCAACAAAAAAAGTTATTAATTGTATTAAAAATAGAATTATCTATGAATCAATACCGGTATGATTGAGAGAAAAAAATAGTGTGTTTAGTGTAAAAAATGGTGCCAAAAAATGGTGTCAAATGCCAGTGTTAATACCAAATAAATCGAAAAATCAAAAAAGTTGGGTGAACAAAGTATACAAAATCAAAAATAAAACAGTGTTCGACCAGTATATATAATACAAAAAGATAGACGATTTGGTCCTAAATAGTTAAAAAAAGTTGACAAGTGATATAAGAACAAGTGATATAAAAACTAAGTGGTATATAAAAAACAACCTGAAAATCCCAAGCAGATGAACAAAACGTTAAAACATTAGTATATCCAAATTGATGCAAAGTTTATCCAAATTGAGTGAGTTATAAAAAATCAAAATGATTCAAATAAAAAGTACTTCAAGTGTCCAAATGTAATAATAGAAAGTCACAATTTCATAAATGATTCCTGCGTCTAAATTCGGTACCAAATGAACAATGACCTAAAGAAAGAAAAAGAAGCAAGCGATATACAAATTGTATTTGGGGTAGAGTCTATTGGTTAATTAACTCACCCAAATAAAGTGGTCCTGGGGTAATATTGAGCCTCACAAACGCTGCTTAGAACTCCGTCTACGCATTTCAGCCCTTAGATAGGGCCTTTTTCAAGACATGTGATTTGATGTCTTGAAAAAAGCTCTATCTAAGGGCTGAAACACTTAGACAGAGTTCTAAGCAGGATTTGTGAGGTTCAATATTACCCCAGGACCACTTTATTTGGGTGAGTTAATTAGCCAATAGACTCTATCCCAAATACAATTTGTATATCGCTTGTTTCTTTTTCTTTCTTTAGGTCATTGTTCATTTGGTACCGAATTTGGACGCAGGAATCATTTATGAAATTGTGAATTTCTATTATTACATTTGGACACTTGAAGTACTTTTTATTTGAATCATTTGGATTTTTTATAACTCACTCAATTTGGATAAACTTTGCATCAATTTGGATATACTAATGTTTTAATGTTTTGTTCATCTGCTTGGGTTTATCCCAATTAGGATTTTCAGTTTGTTTTTTATATACCACTTAGTTTTTATATCACTTGTTCTTATATCACTTGTCAACTTTTTTAACTATTTAGGACCAAATCGTCTATCTTTTTGTATTATATATACTGGTCGTACACTGTTTTATTTTTGATTTTGTATACTTTGTTCACCCAACTTTTTTGATTTTTCGATTTATTTGGTATTAACAATGGCATTTGACACCATTTGTTGGCACCATTGTTTACACTAAATACACAATTTTTTTCTCTCAATCACACCAGTATTGATTCATAGATAATTCTATTTTTAATACAATTAATAACTTTTTTGTTGGCTTTCTGACATAATAACATGTATTTTTATTTATCAACTGTAATCCGAATTCACTTTAGGATAAATTTAATCCAAGGTCTTTAATATTTTATCCTGAGTAACTATCTTGTTTTTACTTGATGTATCTTCATAATTTTATCTATTAAATATTTTATATCCCCTTAAACTTAATTAGTCTTTGATACTATAGATCAAGATCCATTGGTCTTGTCTATTCCCCGTCGCTTTAAACCTTATGGTTGGTGGTATCCATTAACTTTTATGTATGAGTATCTTTCTTGTTGGATTTACTATTGATTATTAGCACCCTATTGGTATCTATAACGATTTTTATTAACGTTTGTAACCTGGTGTATACCTAAGCCTTTGGCGCTCCTATACCGCATCTGTTTGAATTCTTTTGTAGGACCCAGTTAGGGGGTCTATTTATAGTGCAGCCCGTATACTAATTCCAGGTGCTAGTCACTAAAATCCAGATAACATACACTCTTCAACAGAGGCCAAATCTGAAGAGCCCTGAAAATCGCACTGAGTTCCAACATATTGATTGGTAATCTCACCTCTTGAGATTTCCAAACCCCTTGTGCTGTCAGAAATCCCCAAACAGCTCCTCAACCTGAAAGACTCGCATCTGTTGTGATCACAGTCCAGGTTGGACGAACAAAAGAGGTTCCTAGAACTATACCATGGTGAATTAACCACCAAGTCAGAGATAGTCGAACATTGGAATTTAAGGATATAAATTGTGATATCCTTGAAAACCCTGCACCATTGGTTCAGCACACAAAGCTGGAGAGGTCTCATGTGAAAACGAGCAAAGGGGATTGCGTCCGATGCTGCAGTCATGAGACCTAAAACTTCAATGCACATAGCCACTGAAGGGAATGACTGAGACTGAAGGTTCCAACAGGCTGCAACCAATTCAAACCATCTCTTGTCTGTTAGAGACAAAGTCATGGACACTGAATCTATCTGGAAATCTAAAAAAGGTGACCCTTGTCTGAGGAATCAAATAACTTTTTAGTAAATTGAACAACACTAGTTGATTCGTGTAAGATTCTGCAGAATATAAAGACTGAGCTAATACCAAGAAATCATCCAAATAAGGAAACACTGCAATATCCCGCTCTCTGATTACAGAGTAGGGCACTAAGAACCTTAGAAAAGATTCTTATAGCTGTTGTGGCAAACCTCGCCACTTATGAACTATGCGAGAATTGTTATTTAGGCTAATGGTTAAAATATATGTTAAACTATGTTTGTTTTCCTAGGAACCCCTGCTGTTTGAGTTCAGAAACCCCATGTAGGGGAGACGGTTTAAATTACTGTTACTTAGGCTAATGGTTAAAAATATATGTTAAACTGTTTTGTTTTTTTAAATTTTGATGTGCTTCCAGTAAAAGTCATTGTTGATTCCCAAACTATGTCTGAGATTAGTTACTTGTTTGTCTCTGCCTAACAAAAAGATATTGCAGATCCTATTGCCTCTCCTCTACAATTGGTGGCCAGTGACGGGATTCAAACCGCACAGCAAGTCGTAGAAAGTCCCTCTTTGTTTTGTATAAAACCGGAGTTCGAGGACATGTGGCTGTATATGAACGGACAGTGAATGGGGACAGATTAAACCAGACTAAAGCGAACTGCATTGAAGGAATTACTGGAGGCGAGAAGAATTAATGCCAGCAATAAAACCAAAGCAAGGCTGATTGCGGAACTCATGGAGGGAGACCGGGTAGCAGGTACAACCTTACAAATGGCGAACAACAAAACCGAATTCCAAAAAGAAATGCGGACCCGGTTGGCTTTTTTTCCGCTACCCCATTCAGAGGAGCTCCTGACACGGACATCAGTAGACGTACAGGAGTACTTAATGGTGACCCGACAAACCACCCCGAGACCCGGAGAGGAACTACCAGTACCCTCCAGCGCTGGTACTGGGAAAGCTAAGATTCCCTACCACGCCTTCAAGGATCATACCGACACAGAGGATATCAATGGGTACCTACAGGACTTTGAGCGATTATGTCAACTGCATAATATTAGTACCGCTGACCAAGTTCCCCTACTGGCTGGCAAGTTATCCGGGCGGGCTGCTGAAGCCTACCGCACCATGCCAGATGAGGACAGCAGGGACTATCAGAAGGTAAAACAGGCCATCCTGACTAGGTATGCTATTACCCCCGAAGGCATACCGACAGCTGTTCCGAGACCTGAAGAAGCTGGAGAAAGATACCCACACTGAGTGGGCGCATCGGCTAACCAGGGTCGCTAAAGGCTGGTTGCAGGCAGCCCAAGTCACCCAGTTGGAAGACCTTTTACAACTCCTGTTGATGGAGCAATTCTTCCAAGGGGTGTCCACCGAATTGCAAAACTGGCTGAGAGATCGGAAACATATTGCAGCAACCTTGGCCGATGAATACCAAGACTCCCGGAGAGCTCAACGAACACAGCAACGCTCTAGTATTGGGGTCACCCAGACCCCCACTGCAGCCCTCACACCTCTGCTACCCCATCCTGGAGGGGGAAAACACCCACCCCCTCCCCGATACCAGACTCGATCAGCTATCCGTTGCCATTTTTGTAACCAACAAGGGCACATTCAGAGAGACTGTCCCAGGAACAAGAATCGATCCACCTGGAACAACCAGAACAACCTGTCAAACAACCGAGCAGCTGTGCACTGCTACCAGAACGAGCCCCGACTACAGACCCAATCCACAGTCTTCCACGAGGAACCCTTGCGCATATTACACGAGGTAAACCCAGTACAGGCCGCTTCGGACAACCTACAAAGCCACCGCCAAGCGGTCTATATGGAGGGCCGACGTGTCCAAGGGCTGCGTGACTCTGGAGCCACCATAACCTTGCTCAGGCAACATTTAGTCTCCACCAATCAACTCACCGGAGACTGCGTAGCAGTCCGGGTGGCCGGGGGAGCCATTTACAAGATTCCCACAGCAAGGGTTCACTTGGATTGGGGAGCAGGGTCAGGAAATGTAGAAGTGGGCCTGATGCCAAATTTGCCAACGGACGTTATTTTGGCCAATGACTTGGGGGAGCTGACTTCAGCTTTTGCACCCCGCCTCTCCCCACAAGCAGCACTGCCGTGGTTACCCGACAACAGGCCCGCACCAACCCACCGGCTGATCACTCTGAGGCTCAGGTAAACAACCAACCCCCTATTGTCTCTTGGGCCCCTCCACTAGAGTTTGGTAGCGAAGTGGCCACTGACCCCTCATTGCAAGTATATAGGGATAAGGTAGACCAGAATCAGGCGGGGTTAGAAGGAGAGAGGTATGGTTGGAACAAGGGGTTACTGTACAGGTATGCTGAGAAGATAGTGGCCGGATCTATTCCCCTGTCCGTTCAGCAGTTAATAGTACCTCAGAGGTATAGACGAGAACTGCTACGGGTTGCCCACGATATCCCGCTGTCAGGCCACCTAGGAGTTAGTCGGACGAAGCACCGCCTAACTCAGAATTTCTTTTGGCCAGGGATCACAAAAAGATATTAGGCAGTATTGCCAGACGTGTGACACCTGCCAACGAGTAGGGAAAAGAGGAGACCGATATAAGGCGAAGCTACACTCTCTGCCCATAATAGAGGAGCCTTTTAGTTGAGTGGCGGTGGACCTCATTGGCCCCCTAGCCAAACCTAGCCCCTCGGGGAAGAGGTATATCCTCACAGTCATGGATTATGCCACCCGATATCAAAACTGACAAATTACAAACTGCAGGCCTCTTGGCAGGGCCCATACAAGGTGGTGGACCAAATCTGTGACACCACCTATGTGATTGGCCCATGTACTGGAGCAGGCGGTAGACGCATGCTCCATGTAAATATGTTGAAGCCGTACCATGAACGCGCAGAGGAGGTGAATGTTATTTGCGCCTCTGCTGCGGACGACGCAGGCAGTTTACCTCTCCCCGACCTCCTAGGAATGAAGAACCGGAACAAAGGTCTGGGAGAGGTACAATTGGGTGAGCGGTTAAGTCCTCAGGAACAAGCTTAAATAGCAGAGCTACTGCAGGAAAAGAGAGACATGTTATCCAACGTGCCTGGATATACCCGACTGGCCACCCATAGGGTGGAAACCCCAGGTCACCTCCCAATGCGTCAACCTCCTTACTGCATACCAGAATCGGTGAGAGAACATATGCGGAAGGAGATTGACGAGATGCTACAGTTAGGAGTGATTGAGCACTCGGACAGCCCCTGGGCCTCGCCGGTAGTTCTAGTGCTGAAGCGGGATGGCACGACCTGCTTCTGTGTAGACTACTGGAAACTTAATGATAAAACCGTCTCTGACTCCTACCCTATGCCCCGGATAGATGAGCTCCTGGATAAAATGGCTTGAGGATAGTACCTCACCACCATAGATCTGTGTAAGGGGTACTGGCAGATCCCACTAGCCGAGGATGCCATCCCCAAGTCGGCGTTCGTCACCCCGTTTGGCCTGTACCAATTCAAGGTCATGCAATTCAGGATGAAGAACGCTCCGGCTACTTTCCAGCGGATGGTGGATCGGCTACTGGATGGGTCCCAAGAGTACGCATGCGCCTATTTAGACGACATAGCTATATTTAGCAGCTCCTGGGACGAGCATTTGAATCATATAGGGGCGATCCTAGATCGCATTAGGGAGGCAAGATTAACCCTTAAGCCTAGCAAATGCCATATAGGGATGGCGGAGGTCCAGTATCTAGGACACCGAGTAGGTAGCGGGCAGCAGAAGCCCGAACCGGCCAAGGTAGAGGCCGTAGCCAAGTGGCCCACTCCCCGTACCAAGACCCAAGTGCTAGCCTTCCTAGGTACCGCAGGCTATTATAGGAAGTTCATACCTAATTATAGTACCCTAGCCAAACCCCTCACTGACCTCAACCGTAAAAACCTTCCTAAGATTGTTACCTGGAGCCCAGAGTGTGAACAAGCATTCCAAGAACTGAAAAACGCTCTTGTAAATGCCCCTTTCCTTGCTGTTCCTGATCCAACTAAACGCTTTCTTGTCCATACAGACGCTTCTATGTTTGGACTGGGAGCCGTGCTGAGCCAAGTCGGGGCTGATGGCGGCGAGCATCCTGTGGCCTACCTAAGCAGGAAACTGTTACCCCGAGAAGTTAGCTACGCCGCCATCGAAAAGGAATGCCTGGCCATGGTGTGGGCCCTCAAGAAACTTCAGCCATATCTATATGGACAACAATTCTCCTTACTCACAGATCACATCCCGTTAGTGTGGCTGAACAGGGTATCCGGGGACAATGCCCGTCTGTTGCGCTGGAGTTTGGCGCTGCCGCCATTTGACTTAACAATCCATTACCGCCCTGGGAAGCAAAACGGCAACGCCGACGGGTTGTCCAGACAAATCGAACTTGAACCTTGATCTGTGAACACTCCTCCGGACCTCCCCAAGCCAATCCGTTGGAATCAGACTGGGTATGCCGGCTTGGTTCTGGGGGAGCATTGTGGCAAACCTCGCCACTTATGAACTATCCGAGAATTGTTATTTAGGCTAATGGTTAAAATATATGTTAAACTGTGTTTGTTTTCCTAGGAACCCCTGCTGTTTGAGTTCAGAAACTCCATGTAGGGGAGACGGTTTAAATTACTGTTACTTAGGCTAATGGTTAAAAATATATGTTAAACTGTTTTTTTGTTTTTTTTTTAAATTTTGATGTGCTTCCAGTAAAAGTCGTTGTTGATTCCCAAGCTATGTCTGAGATTAGTTACTTGTTTGTCTCTGCCTAACAAAAAGATATTGCAGATCCTATTGCCTCTCCGCTACAGCTGTCGCTAGGCCAAAAGGAAGAGTGAAAAATTGGTAAATCTTGTCTAGAAAAGAGAATCTCAGAAACTGAAAATGAACTGGATGAATCAGAATATGAAGATATGCACCCTGGGGGGGACGGAGCTAACCGCCGAAGTAACCAGACACACACTACAGAGCTCCCGGCTTCAGCAGTGATTTTGGGGGTTTTTCATGACCTAATATCCTTGTGAGAATGGATCTGGATTCGTAGACCACAGCTGCAGAATTGTTTTGGAATAGTGGTGCTTGTTTCACTTCCTTAAGGAGCGCACCTATTGCTCAGGTGCACACAGGTTAAGAAGTGATTTAACAATAGGTGGTTAATACACAGGTCTGAATATTTGTCAGATGGTATAAACAACAGTTAGGGTAGAGGAAGATTGTAAGAATTTGGATTCCAAGCTAATACAAAGGAGATATGGTAGAAACAGGTTATGCAAACATAAAGCAAATCCAGCACAGTAGGGGTTACTGGAGAGAGTAAAGATTCAGAGCGCAGTTCCTCTCTCTGAGCACACTGTGTGTGCTTGCAATTGACAGCGAAGGCTGTGAGAGCGCAGCTCCTATGTCTGTGTACTCTGAGTGGAACTGCCTGTTAGCAATTGTCAGTGTGAAGGCTGTGAGAGCACAGCTCCTATGTCTGTGTACTCTGAGTGGAACTGCCTGTTAGCAATTGTCAGCGTGAAGGCTGTGAGAGTGCAGCTCCTATCTCTGTGTACACTGTGTGGAACTGCCTGTTAGCACTTGCCTGTGTGAAGGCGGTGAGGTCAGCTGCAGAGTCTGTTGCAGGGAGAGGTGTAACAGCTGAACATCCAATGTAGAGAGCTGCACCAAGGTTAATTAAATTCTCCTTGTAAAAGGTATATTAACTTAGAACAGGATACCTTAGACACTGAGGCTCAGTGTAATTTGTAGAATAGGACGTCCTATATTTGTAATCCAAATTAGGTAGATAGAAGCAATCAAAGTTACTCCAGATACACAGCGTGCAATTCAATAGCAAAACAAATTACCAAGCACTTGTCTGCAGGTGTGCTGGTGCTGAAATAGGGAGAAGGGGTGGAGTTACTAGGTGACTGGAAGATTAACCCTTACAGGTCCCCCCTCTCAGGCAAGCCGTCCCACGGCTTGTGGACGGGGGCGATCCGGATGTCGCCGATGGAACAAGGCAACCAATCTCGGTGCGTGGATATTTGCAGAAGGTTCCCAGGAGTCATCCTGGCTGGAGTAGCCCTTCCAGCGAACCAGATACTGAATTCCTCCGTTATGATGCCTGGAATCTACTAGTGCTTCAACTTCGAATTCGTCTGGTAAATCCCGAATTGGGTCCGGAGGAAGAACAATAGTGGTGTCCCTCATCGGTCTAGCAGGTTTTATCAGGGAGACATGGAATGTGGAGTGGATGTGCAAACTAGCAGGTAGAGCCAGAGTGACAGCATTTTCATTTACCAATCTAGTTATGGGAAAAGGCCCTATGAACTTCCTGGCTAGTTTCTTTGCAGGAATGTTCAAACGGAGATTTTTGGTTGAGAGCCATACGAGGTCTCCAACAGAGTATACTGGAGATGGTCTTCTCCTCTGGTCATAATATTTCTTTTGAGAGTCTTGTGCCTGTTTGATGTTATCTTGAAGAGTCTTGAAGACCTCCAGCATGGAATTAGTCTGCTGATCCACCAGTGGGGAATCTGAGACAACACCTGGGGCTAATGAGAATGTAGGATGAAACCCATGATTGGCGTAGAAAGGTGACATCTTAGTACTGGCATTACTTGCATCATTATAGGCATATTCGGTGAGTGGTAAGTATTCCTCCCAATCATGTTGATATTGTGAACAGTAACACCGGAGGTACTGCTCAAGCAATTGGTTCGTTCTTTCCACCTGTCCGTTCGTCTGTGGATGATAGGATGACGAGAAACGATGATCGATCTGCAGAATTCTACAAAGATGTCTCCAGAAGTTGGACGTGAACTGTGTCCCTCTGTCCGAATACAGTGTAGAAGGGATTCCATGTAATTTGATTATATGCTTGATGAATAAAGCTGCTGTCTCTGATGCTGTAGGGAGTTTATGATAAGGTACGAAGTGTGACATCTTAGTAAGATGATCTACGACAACTAGGATTGTTGTTTGTAAATTCGACACAGGTAGCTCTACGATAAAATCTAGACCAACATGTTGCCATGGTTTATCTGGAATGGGTAAAGGTATCAGAAGTCCAAACTGACTTTTATTTTCGTTTTTACAGGTGGTACAGATAACGCAACTACTTATGTGTTCCTTTATTGAGTCCTTTAAGCCAGGCCACCAGAATTCTCTTGTAATTTTTTCTGATGTGCGTCTCACTCCCTGATGTCCAGATAGAGGAGTATCATGGAACAAGTGAATCAATTGTTGTCTGAGACTGACTGGGATATACAATTTATCATTGTGGTAGTAGAGGCCATTGGATTGTAGAGAGACCTGATCCTTTGGAAGAGTGGTATCAGTCTTCAGTGCCTCCATGATTTCTTTTGAATAGGATGATATAACTCCTAGGAAGCGTTCTGGTGGTATCATAGAATTTTGTGTTGGGGTTTCTGGGGGTTTGTCTTCTTTTCGTGACAAGGCATCTGCCTTGCCATTCTTGTTTGCTGGACGATAGATTATATTAAAGTTGAACCTGGAGAAGTACAGGCTCCATCTCACCTGTCTTGCAGAAAGGGTCTTGTTGGTTTGCAGATACTCCAGGTTTTTATGATCAGTGTAGATCACCACTGGATGGAGAGTGCCCTCGAGAAGATGCCTCCAATGTTCTAGAGATCTCTTTATTGCGAGGAGTTCTTTGTCACCAATGGGATAGTTTCTTTCAGCAGGTGACATGACTTTGGACAGGTAAGCTACTGGATGGAGTGGTGTGGCTGGTGTCTCTCGTTGTGATAGGACCGCTCCGATGGCGTAATCCGAAGAATCCACCTCCAGAGTGTATGGTAGATCAGGATTGGGAAACTTCAAGATTGGAGCTGAAGTGAAACGGGACTTCAATTCTAGGAATGCATTGTTTGCTTGAGGATTCCAGCGGAATTGCATAGAACCGGTTAGTGTTGAGAGAGGTTTCGCAATTTTCGAAAAATTCTTAATAAATTTGCGATAATAATTGGCAAATCCTAAGAAACGTTGGAGCTCCTTTTTTGTTGTTGGTATTTTCCAATCAATGACTGTCTGCACTTTATTTTGTTCCATCTCAATTCCGGCAGGAGAAATATGATATCCTAAGAACGATATTTGGTTTGTGTGGAACACACATTTCTCCGGCTTAGCGTACAAGTGATGTGTACGTAAGCGGGAGAGGACCCACCGGACATGTTTAATATGCTTGGATATATTTTTTGAATAGATTAAGATGTCGTCTAGATATATGACGATACATATGTCTAAGAGATCTCTAAAAATATTGTTGATGAAAAATTGAAACGATGCTGGGGCGTTGCAAAGCCCAAATGGCATCACAAGATATTCGTAGAGGCCGTACCTGGTACGGAACGCGGTGAGCCATTCATCACCATCTCTAATGCGGACCAAATTGTAGGCTCCTCGCAGATCAAGCTTTGTATAAATAGTAGCTTGATGCAATCTTTCTATAAGTTCGGGAATTAACGGGAGAGGGTACCTATTTTTAATTGTCCTCTTATTAAGTTCCCGATAGTCTATTATGGGACGTAGAGATGAATCTTTGTTTTTAACAAAAAAAATTCCTGCTCCAGCTGGAGAGGTGGAGGGACGTATGAAGCCTTTACGTAAGTTTTCATCCAGGTACGTTTTCAAGTAATCCAATTCTGGCTTACTTAGAGGGTACAAATGACCATAAGGAACTACTGCTCCAGGCTGGAGATCTATCGGGCAGTCATAGACTCGATGTGGCGGTAGTGCCTCAGCCTCCTTTTTGCTGAATACGTCAATGAAATCAGAATATTCTTAAGGAAGTGTGAGTTCGTTTTCTTGAAGTTGTAGGATCATACCCTGATGTGGATAGCAGGTGGTCTTGCAATAACTGGATGAGAGATCAACCGACAGGTCCTTCCAATTAATTTGTGGCTGGTGTTGTTGCAGCCAACTTAGGCCTAAGATTATAGGGAACAAAGGTGACGGTATTATATCGAATGTGAGATATTCGGTATGCCCTGATGGTGTTTTTACCTGTAAAGGTATTGTCTGCTGTGTAATGGGACCTGTGGAGATATTGGTACCATCAATAAGGCGAATAGACACAGGTTGTTTCTTGCTCACAAAAGGAATTTTATTGACAGCTACAACATCTGTATCTATGTAATTTCCATAGGCTCCGCTGCCAACTATGGCATTAGTCGTCAGCCTGTTTTGGTCCCACTGTAAATGGAGAGAGAGATAACAGTAAGTGGAATTGCTCTGACAGGCATGTGCAGAGTGAATGTGATGGAACTTATTTTTTCTTGGTTTAAGAAGTACTGGACATTCTTTTACGGTGTGGCTGGGATTTGCACAGTACATACAGAGGTACTGTGTTCTCCTTCGGTTCCGTTCTTCCGAGGTAAGAGGACCTCTAATCACACCTATGTCCATAGGTTCGACTGTATTCCTGCTGGTAGTTGCTGGTTTAACATAAGTCGAGGGTTTAGATGAGCTTTCTGGGGTACCCCTCTCAGTTCTCCTTTCTCGCAGCCTTCGATCTATTTGTATTGTTAGCTTCATTAATCCTTCCAAGGTATCGGGAAGCTCTACTCGGGCTAACTCATCCTTTATAGGATCTGAGAGTCCAATCCTGTATTGATTTTTTAGTGCGATGGCATTCCACTGCGAGTCGGTTGAATACAGTTTGAACTCTGTGATATACTCTTCAACCTGACGTCGGCCTTGTTTGAGGCCTCTCATATTGGATTCTGCAGATAACTGTAGGTTTGAATCAACGTAAAGTTCATCCATGGTAGCGAGGAACTGAGGGAGGGAGGATAAGACTGGATCATTGGCCTCATACAGCGTATCTGCCCACACCCTAGGTTCCCCTCGTAGGAATGATATCATAGTTAACACTGATTTTATCTGTACTATAGGTCTTTGGCTTCAATTGAAACAGCAGAGTGCAAGCATTTTTGAAATGTCTGTAATACTTGCGATTACCTGAGAAGGTATCAGGCAGCGACACTTGAGGTTCTATAATAGTCTCTGTAGTGGGTAGTGGGTTCTCAACTTGAAGCTCCCTGAGTCCCTGTGAGAGCTGGTCCACTCTCTGGGATAGGTTATACACCACTTGTGGCAATTCTGCTGGGTCCATTTTTATGGGCTTGGTAATATGTGAGAATGGATCTGGATTCGTAGACCACAGCTGCAGAATTGTTTTGGAATAGTGGTGCTTGTTTCACTTCCTTAAGGAGCGCACCTATTGCTCAGGTGCACACAGGTTAAGAAGTGATTTAATAATAGGTGGTTAATACACAGGTCTGAATATTTGTCAGATGGTATAAACAACAGTTAGGGTAGAGGAAGATTGTAAGAATTTGGATTCCAAGCTAATACAAAGGAGATATGGTAGAAACAGGTTATGCAAACATAAAGCAAATCCAGCACAGTAGGGGTTACTGGAGAGAGTAAAGATTCAGAGCGCAGTTCCTCTCTCTGAGCACACTGTGTGAATCTGCCTGCTTGCAATTGACAGCGAAGGCTGTGAGAGCGCAGCTCCTATGTCTGTGTACTCTGAGTGGAACTGCCTGTTAGCAATTGTCAGTGTGAAGGCTGTGAGAGCACAGCTCCTATGTCTGTGTACTCTGAGTGGAACTGCCTGTTAGCCATTGTCAGCGTGAAGGCTGTGAGAGTGCAGCTCCTATCTCTGTGTAAACTGTGTGGAACTGCCTGTTAGCACTTGCCTGTGTGAAGGCGGTGAGGTCAGCTGCAGAGTCTGTTGCAGGGAGAGGTGTAACAGCTGAACATCCAATGTAGAGAGCTGCACCAAGGTTAATTAAATTCTCCTTGTAAAAGGTATATTAACTTAGAACAGGATACCTTAGACACTGAGGCTCAGTGTAATTTGTAGAATAGGACGTCCTATATTTGTAATCCAAATTAGGTAGATAGAAGCAATCAAAGTTACTCCAGATACACAGCGTGCAATTCAATAGCAAAACAAATTACCAAGCACTTGTCTGCAGGTGTGCTGGTGCTGAAATAGGGAGAAGGGGTGGAGTTACTAGGTGACTGGAAGATTAACCCTTACAATCCTATTGCAAGTGGAAGATACACTCTAAGCCCCTACCTAAGAGCTTATGATAAAGATTTGTGGAAGTCCCGGGAGCATCTCACAGCCCACTAACAGGGCAGATTGCTGCGGCCTGGTTGAGAGGCAGTATGAGTATGGTGGACCCCTGCAAGGCTATCTTAGCCCTTTTTGAAGAATATCACCATACACTTATGAACAGGCTAGACCGGCTTATTCTGATCGCTAGTCACCGGGATACGGAAGAGGTCAAAGCTGAGCCTTATGAACATACGGCTGTAGCACCCGACTCACATGTGGCTGTTACTCAGAAGACCTCCGCACGCCATCTTCTATTGGAACCAGCCTTCTCTTTAAAAAGTGCTCCAGCCCATGGGAGCAGCGGTTACTTGATACATACCTCAGTCCTGGGACATGCGGCTGGTGCACGAGAGCTAAATGTGAGCTATAGATGCCTGCAGGTAGAAGCAGCTGGGGAAAGAGCTGCATCCGGGGTCCCTGGGGTGTCTGGAGCGAGGTCCGGGGCTGTGTTTGCGCTGGAGGTTGCGACTTCGGGGGCAAGCTACCCTGCCGGGTGGGCTATGTTATTTCATTGCCTGGATTTGCAGTGCAGCCGCTCTGCTGTACGTGTGTTTGTGCTAACTTACCGGGGGTCCGGAGGAACTGACTGGGACACTCTTAATCAGACTCACCATCGCAACGAAGTCGGAGTAGGTTGATGCCCCTTGCCCACCACACGGCTCCAATCTGCCATCTTGATAAGCTGTAAAACCCGTATTTCTCCTACTTCATGACGGCAATAATGCCTGAGACTCTTTTAAGGAGATCTTATAGTGCTCCTACTGTTTTACCCTGTGACTACATATATGGCTGATCTCACAATATGGACGTTCAGTAAATATTTAGCATTTCATTTGTCTGTTGTCACAGTGTATGGTGTATCTCTCCTGGTCCCTCTATGTTTATTGTGCGACTATTATGACCTGTACATTCTAGATACAGCCATTTTAACATGCTGAGAATAGTTTAAAAACATATTGTGTGCTAAGGGGTATGGATGTGGTGATCGGTTTCTGCTGCTATATCCTGGAAATGTACATTGAGCATTCCCATCTGAGCCCTACACTAAAATCTCCTTATATTCTGGGATCAGGTTTCAATGGGCATCTACCTATATACAAGCTGAATATCCCTTTAGTTAATATGTTAGATTTAATTCAGGGGCTGTTGGCTGATATATGTATAGATCACAGTTTCCCATTATGCTGCACCCCTTCTGCTAGGTGACTAATTGCTAAAGAATGCCACTATAAACGTACATATTGGTTTACACAATGCCTATCTAAGGTGAACTGGATTTCTATTTGACATATGCATTTAAGAGATTTGGCATTATTAACTGCTCCCCCGGAGAAGTTACCCATAGGAGCTGCTATTATTTATTCTGATTCACATAGTATTATGCTTCTTCTGGTTGCTGATGTACACTTGTCATGTGCTGCTACTGTTTTGATCCTATGCCCCTAGCAGTAAATTTGGAAGACATTGCCCCCACTATAGTACCCTGCACCAGATAAGTTAATACTGTCATTTAGTTTTTCTCTTTATAGAGTTATGTTCACAATATACACTTTTTTATAGCTATCAATATGCAGCACGTATAGAATTTCATTCATCATGTGAGCCCTTGGGAACTGATTATATCTGCAGCCTCTTTAATATTCTCTCATCATTACTGGAGCCTATTTATTTAATTGTTGGGTATGTTAACAAGCAATGATAGAGTAACTATTGCTGGTCTATCTTGCGCCCCCCACCACTCTTGTGCGGTAGCGATGAGTACTCTCTCCTCCGCATTTCTTTTTGGCAGAGTTAAGCAGTCTCTGCTCAATCTGAAGAGCCATGGCTAAGTTTTCCCCTGCATTCATGTGCGAAGGCTCTTCGGGCCCAAATATAGGAAATTTTCCTCTATTTTGTTCTGGTTTTCTGAAGATTTTTTAGAATAATTGTTTTATTAGTGTTTAAGTTTCCATAATTGTTCAGTGTTATGATCTAACTATGTTTACAGTGGCAACTGAGGGCTGGTCTGGTGCATCACTGTTATCAGCTGGTGAAGTAATTTTGATGGTCCCTTTGTACTTTTATTTATTTATTTTTTTTCTGAGATTGTTTGCTTAATCCAAAGTTTGCCTTTATTTCACATACACTGAAACTGGTCTTTTTTTAACTTTATCAATAAGTCCTCAATGGCTCAATACAGCTTCTGGTCCCTCGCTTGGACCTGTTTGTTTAGAGGACACTATGTACCTATAACAAAAAATGAGGTGTCTGGAACGATTTGTCATCTCACTCTGATGTTTGTTGAAATTGTAACCTGTTTGATGCGACTGTTTTCCATATGTTATTTTTTACCTCAATAAAAATAATAAAATAAAAAAATAAAAAATGGGAATTAGCTTTTATTTTTGACAGCGTTTTGACACATGTTGGAAGTACAATTCCAAAGAAAAATTTATAATTCCAAAAAAAAATATTGTATTGTATTTCCAAAAAAAGCAAAGTGTACTTCCAAATTAGAAGAAGACTGCACTTATAAAAAAAACTAAATTGTATTTGTAATTAAAGATTTGTATTCTAAAATAAAAATTGTATTTGTAAATGAAAAAAAAAAAAAAAAAAGATATGCATCCTGTAAGTCTATAGTGGACATATAACGCCCTTACTGAACAAAAGGCAGAATAGTCCTTATAATCACCATTTTGAAAATTGGTAATCTTACATAATGATTCAAAATATTTTCATATCCAGAACTGGCCTAAATGAATTTTCTTTCTTTGGGACAATGAACAGATTTGAATAAAACCCCAAACCCTGTTCCTGAAACGGAACTGGCGTGATTACCCCTGAAACTCCAGGTCTGAAACACACTTCAGGAAAGCCTGAGCCTTTACTGGATTTGCTGGAATGCGTGAGAGAAAATATCTTCTCACAGGAGGTCTTACTCTGAATCCTATTCGGGACCCCTGAGAAATCTTAATCTGGCCCCTACCAGCTGAGCTGGAATGAGGACCGCACCTACATGCAGACTTAGGGGCTGGCTTTGGTTCCTTAAAAGGCTTGGATTTAATCCAATTTGAAGAAAATTTCCAATTGGAAACAGATTCCTTGGGGGAAGGAATAGGTTTCTGTTCCTTATTTAGTCGAAAGGAACAAAAACGGTTAAAAGCTTTAGATTTACCCTTAAGTCTTATCCTAAGGCAAAAAACTTCCTTCCCCCAGTGACAGTTGAGATAATCAAATTCAACTAAAAAACAAATAACTTATTACCTTGGAAAGAAAGAGATAGCAATCTGGACTTAGTCATGTCAGTATTCCAAGATTTAAGCCACAAAGCTCTTCTAGCTAAAATAGCTAAAGTCATAGATTTAACATCAATTCTGATGAAAAAAATGGCATCACAAATAAACAGATTAGCATGTTGAAGTAAGCGAACAATGCTAGACAAATCATAATCCAATTCTTGTTGCGCTTATTTCCAACCAAAAAGTTGATTCAGCTGCAACATCAGCCAAAGAAAATGCAGGTCTGAGAAGATGACCTGAATATAAATAGGCTTTCTTTAGATAAGATTCAAGTCTCCTATCTAAAGGATCTTAAAAAAGAAGTACTATCTTCCATAGGAATAGTAGTACGCTAAGCAAGAGTAGAGATGGCCCGATGAACTTTGGGGATCTTTTCCCAAAACTCCAATGTAAATGCTGGCAAAGGATACAATTCTTTTTTTTTTTTTTTTTTTTTAAAAAGAAGGAATAAAAGAAGTAGCAGGCCTATTCCATTCCTTAGAAATCATAACAGAAATAGCATCAGGAACTGGAAAAACCTCTGGAATGACCACAGGAGATTTATAAACAGTATTTAAACGTTTACTAGTTTTAATATAAAGAGGACTAGTCTCCTCAATATCTAATATAATGAAAGAACGAATGTACTCCATTTTAAATAAATAAGTAGATTTGTCAGTGTCGATAGTATGTTGTCGGTAATTTGAAATTTCATCAACTTAATGAGAAGTTTTAAAAGACCTTTACATTTATTAGAGGGTGGAATGGCAGACAAAGTCTTCTGAAAAGAATCAGCAATAAATTCTTATAAATTCACAGGTATATCTTGTACATTAGATGTTAAAGGAACAGCAACAGGCAATGTAATATTACTGATGGACACATTCTCTGCATCTAAAAGTTTATCATGACAACTTATTACAAACCACAGCTGGAGATATAATCTCCACAAGATTACAACAAATGTACTTAGCTTTGGTAGAACTGTTATCAGTCAGCAGGGTTCCAACAGTGATTTCTGAGACAGGATCAGAATGAGACATCTTGCAAATGTAAGAGAAAAAACAACATATAAAGCAAAATTATCAATTTCCTTATATGACAGTTTCAGGAATGGGAAAAAATTGCAAACAGCATAGCCCTCTGATAGATGGGGATTTATGAGGTTAAAATAATGAAAATATTTGGCACCAAGTATGACGCACTAACAACAGAGAAAAATGTTTGACGCTAACAACATCCGGAAATGACACACTCGCGTCATTGAAGACGCAACCTTGTGAAAGGACTCAGCGTTGACAAAGACGCCGGAAATGACAAATTTGCGTCATCGAACATAACTTTGCGCCAAAAAACTCTTGCGCCAAAAATGACGCAATATACTTTGGCATTTCGTGCCCTCACAAGCCTAATTTGCCCGCGAATTTTAAAATGACAGTCAATTGAAAAAAGACTATACCCCAGGTAAGAAATACATTTTCCTAAAAAATGCATTTCCCAGATATGAAACTGACAGTCTGCAAAAAGGAAATATACTGAAACCTGAATAATGGCAAATATAAGTACAATACATATATGTAGAACTTTATATAAATACATAAAGTGCCAAATCATAGCTGAGAGTGTCTTAAGTAATGAAAACATACTTACCAAAAGACACCCATCCACATATAGCAGATAGCCAAACCAGTACTGAAACGGTTATCAGTAGAGGTAATGGAATATGAGAGTATATCGTCGATCTCAAAAAGGGAGGTAGGAGATGAATCTCTATGACCAATAACAGAGAACCTATGAAATAGATCACCTGTGAGGAAAACCATTGCATTCAATAGGTGATACTCCCTTCACATCCCTCTGACATTCACTGTACTCAGAGGAATCTGGATTCAAAATGCTGAGAAGCGCATATCAATGTAGAAATCTTAGCACAAACTTACTTCACCACCTCCATAGGAGGCAAAGTTTTTAAAACTGAATTGTGGGTGTGGTGAGAGGTATATTTATAGGCATTTTGAGGTTTGGCAAACTTTGCCCCTCCTGGTAGGATTGTATATCCCATACATCACTAGCTCATGGACTTTTGCCAATTACATGAAAGAAAAGTAATGTTGGTTGTATTCTGGTAAACAAATTTGTATTTTTAATATGTGATGTGATATGACATTATACCTGTATAGGGGTCAGTTACCTTTAATAAGATCTTTTCTAAATACTGATGTCATGATGAGATGGAAGGAGTTAGACACCTGTGTTAAGGTATTTAAGGTGATGTGTTACATTGCATTGCAAACATGACTAAGGGTTAACAACTCAAAACGTAGTCCTGCTGTTCTGTACCTGCTCCTAGCTGAAGGAATAAAATTAGTTTGATGATAATCTTGGTGGTGCTGCCTTTTCTTTGGATTTTTGCTCTAGTGGAATGAGCCATGATCCTCTCAGGAGGCTGTTGTCCCGCTTTCTCATAAGCCAAGTGGATGACACTCCTTAACCAAAAAGACAAGGAAGACGTAGTGGCCTCCTGACCTTTACGTCTACCCACATAAACGACAAACAAAGATGAAGATTGTCTGAACTCCTTAGTGGCCTGAAGGTAAAACTTCAGGGCATGAACCACATCCAGATTGTGAAGCAAACGTTCCTTCACTGAAGAAGGATTGGGACACAAAGAAGGAACAACAATCTATTGACCTTAGGAAGAAAACCCAACATTATCAGCATGGAAAACAAGGTAAGGGGGTCACACTGTAAAGTCAAAATCTCAGAAACTAAGAGCAGATGCAATGGCTAACAGAAACAAATTCTTCCAGGATAACAGTTTAATGTCAACAACATGCATGGGCTCAAATGGAGCCTGGTGAAAAACATGTAAAACAAAATTGAGGCTCCATGGTGGAGCCACAGGTCTAAACACAGGTCTGATCCTAGTCAGAGCCTTTATAAAGGACTGCACATCCGGAAGCTCAACTATTCTCTTGGGCAGCAACACTGACAGGGCTGATATCTGTCATTTCAGAGAACTGGCCGATAGCCCCTTCTCTAAACCATCCTGGAGAAAGGATAAAATTCCGGCAACCTTTACTTTATTCCAAAAAAAAACATGTTTCTCACACCAGTGTAGGTAAGTACGCCATACCTTATGGTAGATGTGCCGAGTTACCGGCTTACGAGCTTGAATCAAAGTGTCTATGAAACTCTCAGAGAATCCTCTACTGGCTAGGACTAATTGTTCAATCTCCGTGCAGTCAGCCTCAGAGAATCTAGATTTTGATGTAGGAAGGGACCCTGTATCAGCAGGTCCTTGCGACAACGTAACCTCCATGGAGGAGAAGAGGACATTCTCACCAGATCCACAAACCAGGTCCTTCACGGTCAGGATGGAGCAATTAGAATCACTGATGCTTGATGCAGACCACCACACGAGGTAGAAGAGGCAATGAAGGAGAGACATAGATTAGTCTGAACCTCCATGGAACCGCTAGAGCCTCTAGCAACTCTGCTTGAGGATCCCTCAATCTCGACCCATACCTGGGAAGTTTGGCATTGAAATGAGAGGCCATGATATTTATCTCCAGCATCCCCCATCTGCTGCAAATCTCTGCAAACACCTCGGGAGGAGAGACCATTCCCCTGGGTGAAAGTATTGTTTTCTGAGGAAGTCTGCTTCCCAGTTGTCCACACCCGGAATGTGGATTGCTGACAGCATACAATTGTAGGCTTCTGCCCATTCTAGGGTTTGGGACACCTCCCTCATCGCTAAGGATATCCTCGTTCCTCCTTGATGGTTGATGAAGGCGACCGTAGTTATATTGTCTGATTGGAATCTGATAAACTGGGACACAGCTGGGGCCAAGCCTTCAGCGCATTGAAGATAGCCCGCAGTTCCAAAATATTGATTGGAAGAGTGGACTCCTCCTGAATCCACAAACCTTGTGCCTTCCTGGCACTCCAGACTGGTCCCCAGCCAGAAAGGCTGGCGTCCATAGTCACAATCTCGAAAGACGGTCTCAAGAAGCACGTCCCTCGAGACAGGTGATCTTTACAAAGCCACCAAGAGAGCAAATCTTTTGACAGGCTGTCCAATATGATCTGTTTGGACAGGTCAGAGAGATCGCCGTTCCATTGTCTCAGCATGCATAGCTGTAAAGGTCTGAGATGGAATCTGGCAAAAGGAATAATGTCTATACAAGACACCATGAGTCCAATCACCTCCATGCATTGGGCCACTGAAGATCTTGAGGCGGCCTGGAGGGCAAGGCATGATGTCAGCTTGCAACGTCTCTGATCTTTTAGAAAGATCCTCATGGATACAGAGTCTATAACAGTGCCCAGGAAATTCACCCTGGTATTTGGAGTAAGAGAACTATTTTTCAAGTTTATCTTCCATCCATGAGACCGAAGAAGACTCAGAGGAAATTTGAGTGATCTTTTGCCAGACGAAAAGATAGCGCCTGTACCAAGATATCGTCCAGGTACGAAGCTACTGCAATTCCTTGGGCAATTCCTTGGGATCTGGCTACAGCCATGAGAGCACCCAGAACCTTTGTTAATATCCTTGGTGCAGTAGCTAAGCAGAAAAGGAAGTGCTATGAACTGGAAATGCTGATCCAGAAAAGCAAACCTTAGGAAATGGAAATGATCCTTGTGGATCGGAATATGCAGGTATGCATTCTTCAGATCAATGGTATTCATAATTTGTCCTTTCTGAACCAGGGGAAGGATCGATCTGATAGTCTCAATTTTGAAGGAGGGGACACTTAGAAATTTGTTTAGGCATTTCAAGTCCAGAATTGGACAGAAAGTTCCCTCCTTTTTGGGAACCACAAAGAGGTTTGAATAAAAGTTATGTTTAAACCTAACACCCTAACATAAACCCCATGTCTAAACACCCCTAATCTGCTGCCCCCGACATCACCGACACCTACATAAATTTATTAACCCCTAATCTGCCAGCCTGACATCGCCCCACTGAAATAAATCTATTAACCCCTAATCTGCCAGCCTGATATCGCTGCCACTATAATAAAGTTATTAACCCCTATTCCCCTGCATCTCAACATCGCCCACACTATAATAAATATATTAACCCCTAATCTGCTGCTCCCGATATCACTGCCACTTAATAAAGTTATTGCCCCTAATCCTCCGGCATCCCACATCACTGCACTAAATAAACCTATTAACCCCTAAACCGCCAGCCCCCCACATCGCAAAAAACTAAATTAAACTATTAACCCATAAACCTAACAACCCCCTAACTTTAAATTAAAATTACAAGATCCCTATCTTAAAATAAATAAAAACTTACCTGGGAAATTAAAAAAAACTAAGTTTAAACTATAAATTAAAGTAACATTACTATTATACTAAAATTAATATAACTATCAATTAAATAAATTAAATTACTCATTAAAAAACCTAACCCTACTAAAAAAATTAAATCTACAGTTACAAAAAATTAAAAATACTAAATTACAAAAAATAAAAAAATACTAAAATATTAAAAATAACAAACAAACGGCTAGATTACGAGTTGTGCGTTAAGGTAAAAAAGCAGCGTTAAGAGGTCCTAATGCTGCTTTTTTACGCCCGCTGCTATTACGAGTCTTGCAGGTTTAGGGTCACTGCACACTTTTATGGCCTTACCGCAAAACGACTTACGTAGCCTTCATAAAGTCTTTTTTCTATGGGACTTCCATAGCGCTGATATTACGAGTCTGTCCTGGGAGGCCAAAAAGTGAGCGGTACACCCTCTACCTCCAAGATCCCTAACGCATTTAAAAGTAGTTAAGAGTTTTATGGTACAATGCCGTAACATAAAACTTATAACTAAAGTGCTAAAAAGTAAACTAACACCTATAAACTACCTATTAACCCCTAAACTGAGGCCCTCCCACATCGCAAACACTAAAATACAATTTTTAACCCCTAATCTGCTGCTCCGGACATCGCTGCCACTATAATAAACATATTAACCCCTAAACCGCCGCACTCCCGCCTCGCAAACACTAGTTAAATAATATTAACCCCTAATCTGCTATCCCTAACATCGCCACCAACTACCTACATTTATTAACCCCTAATCTGCCGTCCCCAATGTCGTCACCACTATATTAAATGTATTAACCCCTAAATCTAAGTCTAACCCTAACCCTAATTATAATTTAAATAAATCTAAATAAAAATTAATATTATTACCTAAATAATTCCTATTTAAAACAAAATACTTACCTATAAAATAAACCCTAAGCTAGCTACAATATAACTAATAGTTACATTGTAGCTATCTTAGGGTTTATTTTTATTTTACAGGCAAGTTTTTATTTTAACTAGGTAGAATAGTTATTATAACTACCTAGCTAAAATAAATACAAAAGTACCTGTAAAATAAAACCTAACCTAAGTTACAATAGCCTGGGTGTGTAAGGATAACTAATTCAATACCCTACTATATATTTTAAAGAAAATCCTGTTTAGACTCACCACTCAGTCTCACACCAGACCGTGGGTGTACAGATTGTTATTAACACCCAGTGTTTTGCTCATTGACTGAGGGTGACCTATGGTGGGGTCATTAAAAGTATATTAGGATAATCTTAGTAATGGAGATAAATAAAAGAAAAGAGAATTCAATTACATATGGTAAAGAATTCTAATTATTAATTCACAAGAGTATATTTGGAATTTATTTAGTGCACAGAGTAATAATATTTTACTTGAACCTACTATAGAGAGTTATAACTATAGCTAAATATATAGGTTTTATATTACCAAAGACTTCACATAATATCCAGATAAAAATAGAGTTATGTATTAAAGAAAAGCATATGCATAAAAAATAGTTGCAGTACTGATAGTTGAGAACAGGGAACCGGTATTTGTAGAAGGGGTTAAGGTATTGCAATACAAAGCAGTGTAGACGTTATGGTAATTAGGGTTATTTGTACCGTAATCTGTATTGTAAATCTCCTGATCAGTGATGCAGAGGACAGCAGTCAGTTCTGTGAGCAGAGAGAATCCTGTCTTTGCTTTAGATGTAGCAAGCTGAAAACACACAGGAGCATGATCTCTGTGTTTGAAGCTCTGGAGAAGCAGCAGGGCGTGACGTCACACGCCGAGATTCAGGGAGTGAGAGAGAGCAGCTGTGGAGAGGCTGTGAACGGTAACTTGATGCTGTAAATCTCTCCCTGTAAAACTCAATAGAATGTTAGAATTGTTAAGTAAGAACTTTAGAGAGCTTAGTACTAGCTCAATTAATATCCTTTAGGAATCAAAATACCAAGCAGGTAATGGAGGGTGAATGTTTCTTAAATAGATGTGGATAGTCACATGATCACAGAGTTAAAGGGGAAGTACAGCAGAATTGTAACATATAAATCCTGACAGGGTGGGTGAGATATAAAACTTTTTTGCGCTGCCTTTTAGGGTAAGCCTTGGCTCCTAGGATATTTTCCCCCAAAATATCTTGTTTTGGTGTACAGAAGAGATGAAAGTACAATAGCACCTAACACTACACTATAATTAAATAAATTAAGTAAATTAACAACAATTAAATAAATTAATTTAAATTAGCTAAAATACAAAAAAACACTAAATTACAGAAAATAATAAACAAATTACAAGACATTACAAGTTACATTTTAACTAGTTACACCTAATCTAATAGCCCTATCAAAATAACCCCCCCCCCCCTCCAAAAAAAAAAAAAATCTAGCCTAAACTAAACTATCAAGGGCCTTTTGCAGGGAATTGCTTACCTGTAAAAAAAAAATACAAACAACCCCCCCAACAGTAAAACCCACCACCCACACAACCAACCCCCCAAATAAAATACTATCTAAAAAAAACCTAAGCTCCCCATTGCCCTGAAAAAGGCATTTGGATGGGCATTGCCCTTAAAAAGGCAGTTAGCTCTTTTGCGGCCCAAACCCTAATCTAAAAAATAAAACCCACCCAATACCCCCTTAAAAAAGCCTAACACTAACCCCCTTAAGATCGACTTACTGTTCTGAAAACCAGACATCCTCCATCCATCCTCAACGAAGCCGGGAGAAGTCTTCATCCAAGCTGGGTGAAGTGGTCCTCCAGACGGGCAGAAGTCTTCATCCAGACGGCATCTTCTATCATCATCTATCCGGCGCGGAGCGGGTCCATCTTCAAGACATCCGACGCAGAGCATCCTCTTCAAACGAAGTCTTCTTACTGAATGACAGTTCCTTTAAGTGACGTCATCCAAGATGGCGTCCCTTAGATTCCGATTGGCTGATAGAATCAGCCAATCGGAATTAAGGTAGAAAAAACCTATTGGCTGATGCAATCAGCCAATAGGATTGAAGTTCAATCCCATTGGCTGATCGAATCAGCCAATAGGATTGAGCTCGCATTCTATTGGTTATTCCAATCAACCAATAGAATGCAAGCTCAATCCTATTGGCTGATTGGATCAGCCAATAGGATTGAACTTCAATCCTATTGGCTGATTGCATCAGCCAATAGGATTTTTTCTACCTTAATTCCGAGTGGCTGATAGAATTCTATCAGCCAATCGGAATCTAATGGACGCCATCTTGGATGACGTCACTTAAAGGTACCTTCATTCAGTAAGACTCCAGATGAAGAGGATGCTCCGCGTCAGATGTCTTGAAGATGGACCCGCTCCGCGTCGGATGGATGAAGATAGAAGATGCTGTCTGGATGACGACTTCTGCCCATCTGGAGGACCACTTCGCCTGGCTTGGATGAAGACTTCTCCCTGCTTCGTTGAGGACTTCGGCCCAGATTGGATAAAGATTTCTGCTGCTTCCTTGAGGATGGATGTCTGGTCTTCAGAACTGTAAGAAGATCTTCAGGGGGTTAGTATTAGGTTTTTTTAAGGGTGTATTGGGTGGGTTATATTTTTAGGTTAGGGTTTGGGCCTGCAATAGAGCTAACTGCCCTTTTAAGGGCAATGCCCATCCAAATGCCCTTTTCAGGGCAATGGGGAGCTTAGGTTTTTTTAGATAGTATTTTATTTGGGGGGTTGGTTGTGTGGGTGGTGGATTTTACTGTTGGGGGGGTTGTTTGTATTTTTTTGTAAAGGTAAAAGAGCTGATTTCTTTGGGGCAATGCCCCGCAAAAGGCCCTTTTAAGGGCTATTGATAGTTTAGTTTAGGCTAGGGGTTTTATATTTTGAGGGGGCTTTTTTATTTTGATAGGGCTATTAGATTAGGTGTAATTAGTTTAAATATCTTGTAATTTGTTTATTATTTTCTGTAATTTAGTGTTTGTTTTTTTTGTACTTTAGCTAACTTAATTTAATTTATTTAATTGTTTTTAATTTAGTTAATTTATTTAATTGTAGGGTTAGGTTAGGTGTTATTGTAACTTAAGTTAAGTTTTATTTTACAGGTACTTTTGTATTTATTTTAGCTAGGTAGTTATTAAATAGTTAATAACTATTTAATAACTATTGTACCTAGTTAAAATAAATACAAACTTGCCTGTAAAATAAAAATGTAACTATTAGTTATATTGTAGCTAGCTTAGGGTTTATTTTATAAGTAAGTATTTAGTTTTAAATAGGAATAATTTAGGTAATAATATTAATTTTTATTTAGATTTATTATAATTATATTTAAGTTAGGGGGTGTTAGGGTTAGGGTTAGTCTTAGGTTTAGGGGTTAATATATTTAGTATAGTGGCAGCGACGTTGGGGGCGGCAGATTAGGGGTTAATAAATGTAGGTAGGTGGCAGCGATGTTAGGGATGGCAGATTAGGGGTTAATAATATTTAACTAATGTTTGTGAGGAGGGAGTGTGGAGGTTTAGGGGTTAATATATTTATTATAGTGGCGGCAACGTTGGGGGCGGCAGATTAGGGGTTAATAAGTGTAGTTAGGTTGCTGCGACATTGGGGGAGGGAGATTAGGGGTTAATAAATAAAATGTAGGTGTTGGCGATGTTGGGGGCAGCAGATTAGGGGTTTATAAGTATAATGTAGGTGGTGGCGGTGTCCGTAGCGGCACATTAGGGGCTACTAAGAATGTAGGTGGCGGCGATGTCGGGGGGGCAGATTAGGGGTTAATAAGTGTAAAATTAGCGGTGTTTAGACTCGGGGTTTATGTTAGGGTGTTAGGTGTAAACATAAAATGTATTTCCCCATAGGAATCAATGGGGCTGCGTTACTGAGCTTTACGCTGCTTTTTGGCAGGTGTTAGACTTTTTCTCAGCCGGCTCTCCCCATTGATTCCTATGGGGAAATCGTGCACAAGCACGTATGACCAGCTCACCGCTGACTTAAGCAGCGCTGGTATTGGAGTGCGGTAAGGAGCTCAATTTTGCTCAACGCTCACTTCTTGCCTGTTAATGCCGGGTTTATAAAAACCCGTAATACCAGCGCTGCAGGTAAGTGAGCGGTGAGACAAAACTGCTCGTTAGCACCGCACAGCTCATAACAAAATCTCGTAATCTGGCAAAAAATTATCCAAAATAAAAACAATTACACCTAATCTAATAGCCCTATCAAAATAAAAAGCCCCCCCAAAAACATAACAAAACCCTCTAGCCTACAATAAACTACCAATAGTCCTAAAGAAATCATCTCTTTTCCCTGTAAAAAAAATACAAAGACCCCCTCCCAACAGTAAAACCCACCACCCAACCAACCCCCCAAAATAAAAAACCTAACTCTAAAAAAAACCTAAGCTACCCATTGCCCTGAAAAGGGCATTTGTATGGGCATTGCCCTTAAAAGGGCATTCAGCTCTTTTTCATTGCCCTTAAAAGGGCATTTAGCTCTTTAAAGAATGCCCAAAACCCTAATATAAAAAAAAACCACCCAAAAATAGTTTAAAAAAAACCTAACACTAACCCCTGACGATCCACTTACAGTTTTTGAAGTCCGGACATCCTCATCCAGGCCACAAATGTTTATATACTGAATGTTTAATGCAAGGGAACCTTTTCAAAATGGTGTCCCTTGCATTCCTATTGGCTGATTTGATTTTGGAAATTCAAATCAGCCAAATGGATGAGTGCTACTGAAATCCTATTGGCTGTTCAAATCAGCCAATAGGATGAGAGATAATGAAATTCTATTGGCTGATTTGAATAGCCAATAGAATTTCCAAAATCAAATCAGCCAATAGGAGTGCAAGGGACACCATTTTGAAAAGGCTTCCTTGCATTGAAGATTCAGTATACGGCGGCTACTGTATGAAGAGGATGCTCCGTGCCAGATGTCTTCAGGATGGATCCGCCGGGATGAAGGTAGAAGATGCCACCTGGATGAAGATAGAAGACGCCACATTGATGGATGAAGACCTAGCCGTCTGGATGAAGACTTTGCCGCCTATATGAGGATAGATGTCCGGACTTCAAACACTGTAAGTGGATTGTCGGGGGTTAGTATTAGGTTGCCCATACATATGCCCTTTTCAGGGCAATGAGTACCTTAGTTTTTTTTAGAGTTAGGTTTTTTATTTTGGGGGGTTTGTTGGGTGGTGGGTTTTACTGTTTGGGGGGTCTTTGTATTTTTTTACAGGAAAAAGAGATGATTTCTTTAGGGCAATGCCCTACAATAGGCCCTTTTAAGGGCTATTGGTAGTTTATTGTAGGCTAGGGTTTTTTGTTATTTTGGGGGGCTTTTTTATTTTGATAGGGCTATTAGATTAGGTGTAAATGTTTTTATTTTAGATCATTTCATTTGTTATTTTTCATAATTTAGTGTTTGTTATTTTTTGTACTTTAGTATTTTTTTATTTTTTGTAATTTAGTATTTTTTGTAATTGTAGATTATTATTTTTTGTAGGGTTAGTTTTTTTAATGTGTAATTTAATTATTTTAATTTGTAGTTATTTTAATTTTAGTATAATAGTAATGTTAGTTTAATGTAATTTAGGTTTTTTAATTTCCCAAGTAAGTTTTTATTTATTTTAAGATAGGGATCTTGTAATTTTAATTTAAAGTTAGGGGGTTGTTAGGTTTAGGGGTTAATAGCTTAATTTAGTGGTGGCGATGTCGGGGAGCGGCGGAATAGGGGTTAATATCTTTATTATAGTGTGGGCGGTGTTGGGGTACGGGGGAATAGGGGTTAATAACTTTATTATAGTGGCGACGATGTCGGGGAGCGGCGAAATAGGGGTTAATATATTTTATTAGTGGCGGCGATGTTGGGAGCGGCAGATTAGGGGTTTATAACCTTAAAATAGTTTTGCGTTGCAGAAGGACCCCTATGCAGGGTTAGTAGGTTGTTTATGGGTGTTAGTGTACTTTGTAACAGTTTAGTTATGAGTTTTGTGTAACAGTTTTGTTGCGTAAAACTCAAAACTACTGGTCTCAGATTGCGAAATGGATCGTGTCAGTATAGGCTGTAACGTAAGCTTTTTTGCCTCACTGCAAAACTTGTAATGGCAGCGCTATGGAAATCCCACACAAAAACGTAATTTTTTCGAGTGCGGGACTGACGTTTGCGTTACAGGCTTAAAAGGCTTGCAGTATAGTTATACCGACAAGTTTCGTAATGACTGCGTTGCTATTTTAACGCTGAAATGGCAAAACTCGTAATCTAGGTGTGAGATATTAACCCTTGATCCTATTGAGGTTATGAGGAGTCACACTGTGACCCTAATAATAAGAGTCTCTGCTAAATTGTGAAATAAAGTGGACTTGCCCTCCAGGATCTATGCTGTGGAACAGATACAGCCTCTCAAGTGTGACAGCCTTGGCGCGGTGCTCTGACAGGGACCTGAGTGTAAAAAGGCATGCAGTGTAACTCGTTAACACTGATTGCCTAGGAACTGTTAGGATAGACAGTCTGGATCGCTTCACAGAAAAATTTTCCCTGCATCTTCAGACTCTAACATTTACCAATACTCTCACGGAGAGGTTTATATGATTACTTAAAACTCCAGTCCTTTCTTGAAGGGAACATACCCATTTAAGGACTATCCAAATCTTCTGACACTTCTCTGCCATACTCCTCTAGTGACGAAAGGCAAAGAATGACTGGGGTGAAAGGGGGAAGTGGGAGGGATATTTAAGCCTTTGGCTGGGGTGTCTTTGCCTCTTCCTGGTGGCCAGGTGTTGTATTTCCCAACAGTAAGGAATGAAGTTATGGACTCTCCCTGCCTTATGGAAAGAAATACACTTTTTTTACATTTTATGCAGTATTTTTTAAATCTGATGATACACACACATAAAATAATGGTATATTTTGAATCTGCTGGGTCTGTTGAAAAAAACAATATTTAGTTTATTAACACAAACTTTACTTCTAAAAGTGTTTAAACTCCTGGAGGAGTTTATTTGCCTACAGATTTTGCTGCACAGGTATCTTCTGCGGTATCTGCGGCATTATCTACTTTCCTATGCTAAAGGGAAGACGCAAGAGGAAAATTAGAGATTCAGATAACAAGGTTTCTGTTCTTCTCACTGCTACCCAGGTTGCCCCTCCTCATCAGTCTGATGAGGAGGATACGTCGGAAGCTTCTGAGGGTGAAATCCTCAGATTCAGACTGTATAATTCCTTTATCTGATGCTGAAGTTGTATACTTCAGATTTAAGCTTGAACACCTCTGTGTATTGTTAAAGGAGGTTTTGGCTACTTTGGACAACTCTGATATGCCTGTCGTTGTCAACCCTAAGAAATGTAGTAAACGTAATAAATACTTTGACGTTCCTTCCTCTGTGGAAGTTTTTCCTGTTCCTGACTGTGCAACAGAGATTATTGAGATTATTTAATGAACCATGTTAAAAAGCATCAGTAATAAAAGACTATATATAAAAAATGTAAAAAGCACATATAAATAAAATTACAAATACAGGAATATCTTACAGAAGCGGCTCAAAGGGCCAAAGCTGATAATTACAATAAAAACAGAGGTAATAACAGGTGATCAGTGTGAGTGGTACACCAGAATAAGAGTGTATACTGATAAAACAGAATTAGCCTAAGTACAACTGTAGCAAGTGCATCAAGCAAAAAACTAATAAACAATAATACAAACAATAGTGTTCAAAATTAGTGTTACAAAAATAGTGTTCCAAAAAAAAGGGGGGTAGCAAAATAATTGTATAGATACAATCAAATAGTGAGTGACACTATTTGATTGTATCTATACAATTATTTTGCTACCCCCCTTTTTTTTGGAAACTCACTCACTATTTGATTGTATCTATACAATTATTTTGCTACCCCCCTTTTTTTTTGGAACACTATTTTTGTAACACTAATTTTGAACACTATTGTTTGTATTATTGTTTATTAGTTTTTTGCTTGATGCACTTGCTACAGTTGTACTTAGGCTAATTCTGTTTTATCAGTATACACTCTTATTCTGGTGTACCACTCACACTGATCACCTGTTATTACCTCTGTTTTTATTGTAATTATCAGCTTTGGCCCTTTGAGCCGCTTCTGTAAGATATTCCTGTATTTGTAATTTTATTTATATGTGCTTTTTACATTTTTTATATATAGTCTTTTATTACTGATGCTTTTTAACATGGTTCATTAAATAATCTTCTTTTATCTCTCTGTGAGTATATTTATCCCTTGGCCTCTTGTTGGCGCTGTATTCACTTCTTACTACTTGTGCATATTTTTTGGAGGTTGGTTAGGATCTCTGTTTGGATACAGCTTGGGGATTACCTTAGCGCTTGTACACACACCTTTTTTCACAACAGAGATTATTGCACAGGAATTGGAGAAGCCAGGGATACCTTTTTCCCCGTCTCCTGTCTTTAAAAAGATGTTTCCTGCCACTGACTCCATTAAAGATTCTTGGCATATGGTGCCTAAATTAGAAGGGGCCATTTCTACTCTGGTTAAGAGAACTCTTATTCCTATAAAGGATAGCTGCTATTTTATGGATCCAATGGACAAGAACCTGGAGGCTTATTTGAAGAAGATATTGTAATGCTCGTAGGATAATCCACTATCAGACCGGACTTGGCCAGTAGTACAGCAATTTAGGAGTTAACAGGCATAGTGGTCAGACAAGCAGAGTTCAGCAGCAGAATATCAATCTAGCAATGTAGGGGTTAACAGGCAGAGTGGTCATATAAGCAGAGTTCAGCAGCAGTATATCAATCCAGCAATATAGTGACAATAACACCCAGGAGGACAGAAAGTAACACCTATACTTGGGTACAGGTGAATGTAAGTGAAGTACTTACATAGCTGCCGGGTTCGTGCCACAGGAGGAATCCAGACCGGCATCAGGTAGGAGGGAGAACAAGAAAACTGCTAGGGAGCGCCTAAAATGGTATCTAGGCAAAGGTTAATATTTAATATAACAATGCTTAAGTGGATAAATATACAGAACAGGTGTGTAAAATGTATAACAATATAGCAATTAAAACATCATGGATCCATGTGAAGGCATATACAATGTTATGACAAATATAATATGATGAAAGAATAGAATAAAAATATAATAAAAAATAGATACTAGTAATATTGCACTAAAGTGTTGCAATAATTAATAACCATATGATGTAGTAATATAAGGTGACATAAAAAATGCCATGATAGGTATAAAAAGTCCAAAGTTATATGGAA
Organism: Bombina bombina; assembly: GCF_027579735.1. Taxonomy (NCBI): domain Eukaryota; kingdom Metazoa; phylum Chordata; class Amphibia; order Anura; family Bombinatoridae; genus Bombina; species Bombina bombina. The sequence continues at coordinate 320,293,035 of NC_069506.1, forward strand.
GAGTTCATCAAATGAATAATCCTGTGAAGGTGAATAAGTGAAAAAATGTAAAAAATGTTATAAAAATGTTTTAAATCACGTGATTCACAATAATTGGGTGAAAAATAGTGCAAAAAATACAAAGAATATGTGGTGAAAAAACTCCAAAAGTGAATGTGTTAATCCAAAAAAAGTTAATGATAAAGAAAAAATGTGATACTGATTGCCGAAAAAATTCTTCAATTAATTCCTCAGTGAAAAAATATATAACAGAATGGAAAATCCATCAAATGGTGTTTGGTATCCGGACTTAACCAAGGATCCTAAATAGTTCCTGATAACCTAAAAGTGAAAAAACAATAACATAGCACAATAAAGTTTAAATAAACATAAAATAACTGGAATGAAGCTCACCATAAGATGTCAACGCGTTTCGGCCCTTTGCATGGGCCTTTCACTCCTCCAGAGTGGAAGAAAAAATAAGGATGTCATCCAGGTAGACAATGACAGTGTGATTGAGGAGGTCATGGAAGACATAGTTGACAAATGCCTGGAAGACTGCAGGGGCGTTACACAGCCCAAAGGGCATTATGTGGTATTCTTGTTGATCTTGTGTTGAAGGCGGTTTTCCATTCGTGGCCTGGGAAGATACGGATCAGATTGTATGCCCCATGTAAGTCCAGCTTGGTGAAGAAGTGAGCATTCTGGAGTGAGTCATAGAGTTCGGTGATCAAAGGAATGGAATAGTGATTCTTGATAATGATGTTGTTCAAGGTCCTGTAGTCAATGCAGTTTCTGAGCCCAACATCCTTCTTACTGACAAAAAAGAAGCCTGCCCCAGGAGGAGAGGAGGTAGGGCGAATGAAACCTTTAGCTAAGTTCTCTTAGATATACTCCTCCATGGATTTGGTTTCAGCTTTGGAGAGAGGATAAGCGATAAGTCCTCCATTTAGGAAGTGGAGCTCCAGGAAAGAGGTCAATTTTGTAGTCATTAGGATGGTGGGTTGGCAGCACATTGGCTGCTTTTTTCTCAAACACATCTGCAAAGTCTGCATATACTGAGGGAAGGTTTGGAGGAGTCTGTATACTGGCTATGGGGATGCGGAGCAGAGGAGTGACTTTAGCAATGCAGGAGTGGAAACAGGAGGTACCCCAGGAGGCCAGTTGTCCTTCAGCCCAGTGTGGATTGTGTATACGAATCCAAGGAAGATCAAGGATGACAGGCCTTTGCTGGGGAATGAATGACCTCGAACTGCAGCTGTTCGGTATGAAGGACTCCCACAGTCAGATTCAGGGGTGCTGACTCAAAATGAATCAACCCCGAACCAAGGGGGGTGCCATCCAGAGTAGTTATTTTGAGACAATGTCTTTTCTGCAGAAGAGGCAAACCAGCTTGAATCATAAAACGGTTATCCAGAAAGTTTCCAGCTGCCCCATAATCAATAAAGGCTTTAGTGTGGACAGTATTCTGAAGGAAGGTAAGGGTTACAGGTTACAGAATCCGAGAAGAGTGAGGGGATTTAGTAGTGATCATGCCTAGAGGTACCCCAGTGTTATCCCCTAAGCATTGGCTTTTCCCTGCTGAATGTCACAATTCTTTAGTTGGTGGGTGTTTGATCCACAATAAAAGCATAGTCTCAGTCTCCTTCTCTGTCTTTCAGACTCTGAGGGTTTGAAGGAGGAGAGATCAATGGGTTGCTGTTGTTGGGGTAACTGGAGCTGTTTAAGGGGTAGAGGATACTGCAGAAACCGGACCAATAGAAGTACGGGAGGGAAGGACCCTCCGAGTTCTGTCTCTCTCGGCTTGTCTCTCCTGGAAGCGAGAGTGCAGACTGATAAAAAGCGTTATAATGTCATCCAAAGAAGAAGGAATATCACGATAAGTGAGTTCATCTTTGATTCGTTCCTGCAGACCCCTCCTAAAGGCTGCATTGAGAGCACTGCCATCCCAAGTGGTTTCAATTGCCAAGGTGCAAAACTTGATGGTGAATTGTGCCACAGTTCTATTGCCCTGGCAGAGATCCAGGAGAGAAAATTCCGCAGCAGAGGTTTGGCCAGAAGTCCCAAAGACAGAAAATAATGCAGAAATGAACTCATCAGCATCATGCAGGAGTGGTGCGTTCTGTTCCAAAAAGGGGAGAGACCCAGGCTAGGGCCTTGTCTTTCAGTAAGGAAATGATAAAGGTAACCCTTGATTGGTGAGACTGAAAGGTGCGAGGATCGTACGGAAGTGCAGCCTGCACTGGTTAAGAAAACCCCTTCATATTTGTCAGGCAATGGTATCTGGGGAATGCTTCCAGAAGCAGGGGAAGAAGCTGCAGGACTAGGAGCAGAGACTGGTGGTACAACAACAGGAGTGGTATTGCTTGCTGCAACTAGTGCAGAAAGTTGAGCGGTTATAGCCTCTAGTTTGGAATCCAAACTCTGCAACTGTGTGGTATGGATTCCCAACATCTGTCCCGGAAGATAAACCGCTCTTGCTACCTCATTTGGCTCCATGGCCCAAGTATAATGTAATGCTCGTGGAATATTTCACTATCAGACCGGACTCGGCCAGTAGTCTTCTTATCCCAGCGTCGAGCCGGAATGATAGGGAATATCCCAGAGCAGAGAAAGTTTGCAAGATGAGGTAGGTGGCACTCACCACAGGCAGGGTAGTCTTTGGCTGCAACAGGCAGGAAATCAGCGCAGTCCAAGGGTAAACCACGAGAATGGTCAGGCAGGCAGGGTTTGGCAATGGTAAAGCAGTCCAAGGGTAAATCACGAGAATGGTCAGGCAGGCAGGGTTTGGCAATGGTAAAGCAGTCCAAGGGTAGATCACTAGAATGGTCAGGCAGGCAGGGTTTGGCAACAGAGAGGCAATCCAGAACAATAGGGGTTAATCAAGCAGAGTGGTCAGACAAGCAGAGATCAGCAGCAGTATATCAATCCAACAAGGGGTTAACTGGTAGAGTGGTCAGACAATCAGAGTTCAGCAGCAGTATATCAATCCAGACATTTAGGGGTTAAAGGGACATAATACTCATTTGCTAAATCAATTGAAACTGATGCAGTATAACTATAAAAAGCTGACAGGAAAATATCACCTGAGCATCTCTATATAAAAAAAAGAAGATATTTACCTCACAATTTCCTCAGCTCAACAGAGTAAGTTGTGTGTAAAACGTTATACTTTAGCTGCTGTCCAGCTGCAGGTAAAAAAAATTAAGAAATGAACAGCTGCCAATCAGCATCAGCAGTGCTGAGGTCATGAACTCTTTTACTGTGATCTCATGAGATTTGACTTAACTCTCATGAGATTTCATATTAAACCTCCTTAAACTGAATAGGGAAATAATATGAGTGTGCACGAAGCTCACTCCCTTGCCTGTCCCAGGACAGACATACTGATTTGCTGCTTAAAGTCCTTTGCAATGGGGTTTGAATACCTAGGACATTTTGAGGTAAAATATCTTTCTTTTTTACATAGAGATGTTCAGGTGATATTTTCTAGTCAGCTTTTTACAGCTATGCTGCATTACTTTCAAGTGTTTTAACATTTGGGTATCATGGCCCTTTAACAGGCAGAGTGGTCAGACAAGCAGAGTTCAGCAGCAGTATATCAATCCAGAAATGTAAGGGTTAACAGACAGAGTGGTCAGACAAGCAGAGTTCAGCAGCAGTATATCAATCCAGCAATATAGCAACAATAACACCCAGGAGGACAGAAAGTAACACCTATACTTGGGCACAGCTGCAGGGTTCGCGCCACAGGAGGAATCCAGACCGGCATCAGAAAGGAGGGAGCATGCGGCGATGACGTCTCCGCCACACACAGACAGGAGCCGACTTCCCCCTAGGCAACGAGCAGCAAGCACCACGTCTCTAGCAACAGCTAGAGCGGCGCAGCGCAACAGATGTATGTTCATCAAGGCAATACAAAAGAAACAATGTACAGATATTGGAAGATGGTGAAAAACAACAACAATCTGTTACAAAAGGACTAAGAACCAATACTCTCCTTGTGGTTAGACTGCTGCCTTCTTTCAGTCTCTCCCCAGGGACTGTGGTTAAGATAGGATTGCAGTAGTAGATGGCGCAGGTCTTTAAGAATTAGACTCAGGTTGGATGTATAATATATATAATCACTTCCATCAAAATTGAACTTCCGACACTGTCACAGCAAAAGAACGAAATGATGTTCCAATTTAGATAAAAATATATTTATTAGCTCAACACGTTTCAACGTATGCAAACGTCTTTTTCAAAAGCAAATATAAAACAGGTAAAAACAGTTAAAAAGTCCCTGGGGAGAGACTGAAATACTACTGCAATCGTATGTTCATCAAGGTCTTCAATGGCAACCGTCAGTTTGTAATGCAGTGTGTCAGGTGCGGCATCATATTGGTGCAGCGCCTTGTCCGGTTCACTTCAGGTAGAAACTCCCTTGGAGGAGACCCAAGACAGAATTAAGGCTCTCAGTCTAGCCAATTCCTTTATTTCTGATGCTTCCATGCAAGTTATTAAACTGGGAGCCAAGATTTCTGGCTTTGCTGTGCTAGCCCACAGGGCACTGTGGCTGAAATCTTGGTCAGCAGATATTACCTCTAAGTCCAAGCTTCTGGTGCTTCCTTACAAAGGTAAGACCTTGTTTGGACCTGGTCTGGCAGAAATAATATCTGATATTACAGGTGGAAAAGGGTCTTTTCTACCTCAAGACAAGAAGAATAGACCTAAAGGATGTCAGAGTAATTTTCGTTCCTTTCGTAACTTCAAAGGAAAGTCTTCTTCTTCCTCTTCCAAGCAGGAACAGTCCAAGTCTGCTTGGAAACCCAATCAGTCTTGGAACAAGGGGAAGTAGTCAAAGAAACCCGCAGCGGAGTCTGAATCAGCATGAAGGCTTTGCCCCCGATCCAGTCTCTGTTTTGTCAAGCTTGGATACGGGATGTCCCAGATCCTTGAGCTGTGGACATAGTGTCTCAGGGTTACAAAATAGAATTCAAAACCTTCCCTCTCAGGGGCAAATTCCATTCAAGGCATTCTTGAAATGTGTTTGGGATCTTTTCTTCCTGGGAGTGATAGTGTCAGGCTCAGTTGAGAATTTTGTTAATTCTTTTCTGTGGGGAGAATAAAAGATAATAAGGACCACAACTGCAGAGTTTGAGTGTGGGTAGATGAATCTGGGTTACTGCGCAAAGTTTAGTGAGGACAAGTAAACAAGCTGTAACCACTGATTCAACTAACTATTTTTATAAGGGATAGCTGATCTGTTGCTGGCACGTTAGAGCAGTTGGCTCTACCCAGAACAGATCAGCTGTTCCTATGCAGCAAATGCGTTTTGTGTAAGGAAATACTATCTGTGAAAATGTGACAGTTTAAGCCAACAAACCTATGCAAGCAAATTGGAGGAACAAGGAAACAATTCTGTCTATTGATATTGCGACAGACATTAATACAGCAAGCACAATGAGGATTTTAGAGGTTCAGAGCGACAGAGTGGAATTGGAGCAATAACGTTAAAAGTCATTAGCATGGAGCAGACTGTGAGTTGTAAGTACTTACAGGCGTGACTTGCAGCAAAAGGATCTATCCATGCTATGCGAATTCCCTGTGTCACTAGCCAGGAGGTAAGTGGAGAAGGGAGGTTAGAGCTGGTAGGATTCGTCTGTGAGCTTGGTCCGGTATGTGCACAGCGTGTCCGTTGGTGGGTGACGTCACCGCAGCTGAGTTGCGCTCAGCAAAAGGTGCTGTGTACAAGCGGCGTGCTTCAGGGGGAGGTGTGTCATGCAAACACACTAGAGCTGATCTGAGTTGCAAACAAAATAACCAAGCAATATACCGGAAGAGCTGTTGAGCTTTTATGTGGGTCTGGTTTGGGAGGAGTACTATAATATGTGCAAAAGTTAGGCTAAAAAGGATAGCAAGGAGACTAAGGTTTTAGAAGGAAATATGACAGATAGTGCCAGTCCCAACAAAGGAACAGGGCCTAGGATTCTATTCAAATCTGTTTCTGCTTCCCAAAAAAGAGGGAACTTTTTGGCCTATTCTAGATTTGAAGTGCCTCAACAAGTTTATCAGAGTACCGTCCTTCAAAATGGAAACCGTTTGTTCCATTCTTCCTCTGGTCCAAGAGGGTCAGTTCATTATGTCCATAGACCTGAAGGATGCGTATCTTCATGTTCCCATTCACAGGGATAATCACAATTTCACAAATTCCTGAGATTCGCTTTTCTAGACAAGCACTTTCAGTTTGTGGCTCTTCCATCTGGCCTTGCCACAGCTCCCAGATTTTTTTCTCAAAGGTTCTGGGGGCTTTATTTGCAGTAATGAGGTCTCAAGGAATTGCAGTGGCGCCCTACCTGGACTACATTTTGGTTCAGGCACCATCTTTTCTACGTTCCCACGGATGAAAAGTGAATCTAGAAAAGAGTTCCCTTGTTCCAGCTACAAGGGTAGTTTTCTTAGGGACCATAAAAGATTCTCTATCTATGAAAATATTTCTGACAGAGGTCAGAAAATCCAAAATTCTCTTCTCTTGCCTCTCTCTACAGTCTAGTGTTCGGCCATCAGTGGCTCAATGTATGGAGGTCATTGGTCTGATGGTCGCTTCCATGGACATCATTCCCTTTGCTTGATTCCATTTGAGAGCTCTGCAATTATGCATGCTCAGACAATTAAATGGGAACCATTCGGATCTGTCTTAGGAGATAGTTCTAGATCAGCCGACAAGAGACTCTCTTCCATGGTGGATTTCTCAGGAGCATCTGTCTCAGGCTATATGCTTCCGGAGACCTTCCTGGATGATTGTGAAAACGGACGCCAGCCTGCTGGGCTGGGGAGCAGTCTGGGACTCGTTAAAGGCACAAGGACTATGGACTCGGGAGGAGTCTTCTCTCCCCATAAACATCTTTCAGTTGAGAGCAATTTACAATGCTCTGATGGCTTGGCCTCAGTTGTCCTTAGCCCGGTTTATCAGATTCCAATCTGACAATATCACATCAGTGGCTTACATCAACCACCAGGGAGGAACTCAGAGTTCCTTAGCCATGAAGGAGGTAGCTCGGATTATTCAGTGGGCAGAAGCTCACAATTGTTGTCTATCTGCCATCCACATTCCAGCAGTGGACAACTCGGAAGCGGATTTCCTGAGCAGACAGACATTTCATCCCAGGGAGTGGGCTCTCTATCCGGAGGTGTTCTCCAGGTTAACCCTCAAATGGGGGTTGCCCAAGATAGATCTGATGGCATCTCAGCAGGATGCCAAGCTTCCAAGGTACGGTTTGAGGTCAAGAGATCCGCAGTCCGTCCTGATAGATGTTCTGGCAGTTTCTTGGGATATCTGTCTAGCATACCTGTTTCCTCAGTTTACTCTTTTTCCACGAATCGTTGCTCGTATCAAACAGGAGATAGCATCAGTAATTCTAATAGCTCCTGCATGGCAACCCAGTATCTGGTATTCAGACCTAGTGAGGATGTCATCTCTTCCACCTTAGAGGTTGCCTCTGAGGAAGGATCTTCTAACTCAGGGTCCATTCCTTCATCCAAATCTTGTTTATCTAAAGCTGACTGCTTGGAGATTGAATGCTTAGTTCTGTCTAAGCGTGGGTTTTCTGAGTCAGTCATTGAGACCATGATACAGGCTTGCAAGCCTGTTACTAGAAAGATTTACCAAGGTATGGCGAAAATACCTTTATTGGTGTGAATCCAAGGGCTGCTCTTGGAGTAGGGTGAGGATTCCTAGGATTTTGTCTTTTCTCCATTACGGTCTGTAGAAAGGTTTGTCAGTCAGTACCCTGAATGGTCGGATTTCTGCATTATCTGTTTTGTTGCATAAGCGTCTGGCGGATGTGCCAGATGTGCAATCTTTTTGTCAGGCCCTGGTTAGAATCAGGCCTGTGTTTAAGTCTGTTGCTCCTCCTTGGAGCCTTAACTTTGTTCTTACAGTTTTGAGCCAATGCATTTCATAGATATTTAGTTATTATCTTGGAAGGTTTAGCTTCTTATGGCTATGTCTTCTGCTCGGAGAGTTTCGGAACTTTCGGCTTTGCAGTGTGATTCGCCTTACCTTATCTTTCATGCTGATAAGGCAGTTCTTCGTACTATGGTGGGTTTTCTTCCGAAAGTGGTTTCGGATAGAAATATTAATCAGGAAATTGTTGTTCCTTCTCTCTGTCCTAATCCTTCCTCTCATAAGGAACGTTTGTTGCACAACTTGGTTGTTGTGCATGCTTTAAAATTCTACCTACAGAAGACTAAGGATTTTTGCCAGTCCCCTGCCCTGTTTGTTTGTATGTTTGTTTCTCTGGAAAGCGTAAGGGTCAGAAAGCTACTACTACTTCTCTTTTTCTCTGGTTGAGAAGTATAATTAGTTTTGCTAATGAGACTGCTGGGCAGCAGCCTCCTGAGAGAATTGTGGCTCACTCCACAAGGGCTGTCTCCTTTTCTTGGGCTTTCAAAAATGAAGCTTCTGTGGAACAGATTTGCAAGGCTGCAACTTGGTCCTCTCTGAATACTTTTTCCAAATTTTACAAATTTTATACTTGTGCCTTGGCCGAGGCTTCTTTTGGGAGAAAAGTTCTTCAAGCAGTTGTGCCTTCTGTTTAGGTCTGCCTGTCCTGTTATCCCTCCCTAGTCATCTGTGTCCTCTAGCTTGGGTATTGGTTCCCACTAGTAATTGATGATGTAGTGGAATCTCCATATCTTAGGAAAGAAAACAAAATTAATGCTTACCTGATAAATTTCTTTCTTTCCAGATATGGAGAGTCCACGACCCCACTCTTAAATTTAAGACAGTTATTTTTTTACTAAACCTCAGGCACCTCTACACCTTTGTGCTATTGCTTTTTTCCATTTCCCTTCGGTCGAATGACTGGGGATTATGGGTAGGGGAGTGACACTTAACAGCTTTGCTGTGGTGCTCTTTGCCTCCTCCTGCTGGCCAGGAGTGATATTCCCACTAGTAATTGATCACTTTGTGGACTCTCCATATTCGGAAAGAAAGAAATTTATGAGGTAAGCATACATTTTGAGTTTTTTCTTCCTCAATCTGGATCTCTGAGGCTGTCTGCGTGGTGATTTAACGCCTTGTTCTGTCCAAGAGAGGTTCTCTTACAGGGTGTTTTATACTTTATTTCAGGCCCGTAGGCCAGTCTCTAGTCTATTTTCTGCAAGTTGTGGCACTCTTATCTATGTCAGAGTGAGGATTCTTCTGTTTCCCCAGGTGGGTTTGGAGACCGGTTTGTCAGCCAGTTCTCTTATAGGACAGATTTCTACTCTGTGTTACTTCAGAAAAGGTTAGCTAATCTCCCTGATGTAAAGTCCTTGGTTCAGGACTTGTTAGGCTTAGGCCTGTGTTTAATCCTGTTGCTCCCTCTTGGAGTCTTAATCTTGTTCTTCGTGTTCTTCATGAGGCTCCGTTTGAGCCTATGCACTCTGTTGACATATATCTTTTGTCTTGGAAAGTTTTGTTTTTATTGGCTTTTTCTTCTGCTCACAGAGTTTCTGAATTATCTGCTTTACAGTGTGATCCTCCTTATCTAGGGCAGTTTTACGTAGAAAGTTAGATTTCTTACTGAACTTGCTCTCCTCTCACAATATCATTCAGGAAATTGTGGTGCCTTCCTTTTCTCTAAATCCTTCCTCTCCAAAGGAACACTGGTTACTCAATTTGTATGCTGGAAAGAGCAAGAGTCAGTTGTCCAGTGTGACTTGTCTTTCCTTTTGGTTGCATTGCATCCTCCGTATAGCATAGGTGGAGGCGGGAGAACAGCCTCCTGTGAGAATCATGGTTCATTCTGCTTGAGCAGTATGTTGCTTTTGGGCCTTTAGGAATGAGACTTCAGTGGAACAGATCTGTAAGGCGGCCACTTGCTCTTCTTTACATACCTTTTCAAAGTTTTATAAATTTGATGTTTTTGTCTTTGTGGAGGCTTTATTTGGGAGTAAAGTGCTGCAAGCAGTGGTGCCCTCAGTGTACCTGCCTTGTTTTCTCCCTCCCTGTTCATTCTGTGTCCTCTTCGGCTTGGGTATTGGTTTCCCAAAAGTAATGCATCAATTTGTGGACTCTCCTTGCCATTAGAAAAAAAACTAAATTTAAGCTTACCTGATAAATTATTTTCTTTGTTGGCCGGGAGAGTCCATGAACCCGCCCTGTTAATTTTTATTTCTGGTGGTAGTTATTTAATTTTCTTTTGACACCTCTATACCTCTGGTGTTTCTCTTTTCCCTTCCCTCATCTGAATTACTGCGGAAGTGAAAGGGATGCTTGGTGCTTTGGCTGGAGTGTATTTGCCTTATCCTTGTGGCCAGGTGTTGTATTTCCAAACAGTAATGAATGAATTTGTGGACTCCCTGCCAAGAAAGAAAATAATTTGTCTGGCAAGTAAGCATAAATTTAGTTTTTTACAACAAACTAATTGTCTGTTTTGGAGTGCCTTATATACTGTATGTTTAGGGTATAATCTTTCTTGCTTAGAATGGACCGTATGCAGGAGGTAAAATCCAGAAATAGTTTAATATTGGGCAGTCCCACCATATATGGATTTTTTTGTTCCACACATTATCAGAGCCTCTTCAACAAAGATTTGAGGCTGATGAGTAAATATAATGCGATCAAGTACGACCTGGTAAAAAAAAATTTATATATATATTTAGCTCTTGTATTTTTGGTGAAGTAGACAACTTGTGGGTGTTTGAAAAGTTATGGAGCCAGTCAGGGTTCCCAAGATCTGGGCTAATCTCCCTTTCTAATCTCTGAATATATAAGTGGGGATCTTCAGAGGCAGAAATTAGTTTGTATATTAGTAAAATTGTGCCTCTTATAGCTGACAACTCTTTTTTTTTTTTTTTTTTTTTTCGAACATTGTAAGAAACCTGGTAAGCTTCAACCTAATGAGGATGGCAATCTATAAACTTTGGTCATTATTTAGTTGCATATACACTCACTGGCCACTTTATTAGGTACACCTGTTCAATTGCTTGGTAATACAAATTGCTAATCAGCCAATGCATTTAGACGTGGTGAATACAACTTGCTGAAGTTCAAACCGAGCATCAGAATAGGAAAGAAAGTAAATTTAAGTGACTTTGAATGTGGCATGGTTGTTGGTGCCAGACAAGCTGGTCTGAGTATTTCAAAAACTGCTGATCTAAGGAGATTTTCACACAACCATAACTAGGGTTTACAGAGAATGGTCTGAAAAAGAGAAAATATACAGTGAGCGGTAGTTGTGTAGACGAAAATGCCTTGTTGATGTCAGAGGAGAATGGGCAGACTGGTTCGAGATGATAGAAAGGCAACAGTAACTCAAATAACCACTTGTTACAACCAAGGTATGCAGAATATTCCATCTCTGAATGCACAACACATCGAACCTTGAAGCAGATGGGCTAAAGCATCAGAAGACCACACTGGGTGCAACTTCTGTCAGCTAAGAACAGGAAACTGAGGCTACAATTCCCACAGGCTCACCAAAATTGGACAATAGAAGATTGTAAAAAAACCTTACTTGGTCCGATGAGTCTCGATTTCAGCTGCGACTTTCAGATGGTAGGGTCAGAATTTGACCTAAACAACATGAAAGCATGGATCCATTCTGCCTTGTATCAACGGTTCAGGCTGGTGATGTAATGGTGTGGGGGATATTTTCTTGGCACACTTCCCTTAGTACCAATTGAGCACGGCCGACCTGAGTATTGTTGCTGACCATGTCCATTCCTTTATGACTACAGTGTACCCATCTTCTGATGGCTACTTCCAGCAGGATAAAACACCTTGTCACAAAGCTTAAATCATCTCAAACTGGTTTCTTGAACATGACAATTAGTTCACTGCACTCCAATGGCACCACAGTCCCCAGATTTTAATCCAATAGGGCACCTTTGGGATGTGGTGGAATGGGAGTTTGGCATCATGGGTGTGCAGCCAACGAATCTGCAGCAACTGTGTGATGCTATCATGTCAAACTGGACCACAATGTCTGAGGAATGTTTCCAACACCTTGATAAATATATGCCACAAAGAATTAAGGCATTTCTGAAGCCAAAAGGGGGTCCAACCCGGTACTAGCAAGGTGTACCTAATAAAGTGGCTGGTGAGTGTATGTGTATATATATATATATATATATATATACATATATATATTATATGTATGTATTTACATTATATGTATTTCTAATGACAGTGAGAGTCCCACAAAATTCCATTCATAACCTATGGGAAATATTTCACCTGGCCACCAGGAGGAGGCGAAGACATCCCTAACAGAGAGAACATTGAAATATCCCTCCCATTTCCCCTACCCTCCCAGTAGTTCTTTGCCTTGTTCGTTGAGGTAGGCAGAGAGATGTGCTTTGCTAAAGTTTCTGATGTTAATGCTTTCAATGGATTGTTTCCTGCAAGAGAGAGCAGGGGAGTTAAACACCATTTAATGTTCTTGGTAGAGATTTGGTATGTGCCAGCTGCTGGATGTCGCAGGGAAGTTCCTATGCCTCTTCAAGTATAACCATGTTATCCTCCCTTTCAGGCAAACAGTTTTAGTTACACAAATTTTCCTTTGTGTTATTATTATTATTATCATCAGTTATTTCTAGAGCGCCAACAGATTCCGTATTGTTTGGAAATGACCCGCTAAATAAGAGAACATATGCTTTATAAAAGATATAAGTATACCATCAGTATCATTATACCACTCCCAACAGTTAGTTAAAACAATACTCTAATTTCACTGGGGATGCTCTGTAGTACCATAACAGGTACATAACTCCAACAATCAAGGCACAGTCAAGAGAAGGATAGTCTTTATGTTCTAAAGACACACATCATAGGAAACAGTAATACGTTGCCCAGTGTCCAGTTCTGGGGTTTAGTACCAGCTTACAATGCAAAGAATGGATCCAAAAAAATGTTCAGCAACTTTACTGCAGTATGGGGGTTTAGCAAACTTGACAAATCCTTTGTTTGTTTCTTTTTTTTTTTTCTTTACCAAGTTTTACTTGCATTCTATCTTTTGGAGAGTGCACTATGGAAATGTATCTGTACAGCTTAAAGAGACACTGAACCCAAATTTTTTCTTTTGTAATTCAGAAAGAGCATGCAATTTTAAGCAACTTTCTAATTTACTCCTATTTTCAATTTTTCTTTGTTCTCTTGCTATCATTATTTCAAGAAGAAGGCATCTAAGCTTTTTTTTGGTTTTAGTACTCTGGACAGCACTTTTTTATTGGTGGATGAATTTATCCACCAATCAGCAAGGACAACCCAGGTTGTTCACAAAAAATGGGCCGGCATCTAAACTTACATTCTTGCATTTCAAATAAAGATACCAAGAGAATGAAGAAAATTTGATTAGGAGTAAATTAGAAAGTTGCTTAAAATTTCATGCTCAATCTGAATCACGAAAGATAAATTTTGGTTACAGTGTCCCTTTAACCTAAGTATAGAAAACTCAACAACAAAAAATATTTAATTAGTGGGGTTTTCTGGATACGGTTCCATGATCTCATCCTGCAAATACAAATATTTTGTTAATAACTTGTCTGATCATTTTAAGTACATTTTCTTACTTGAAAAACACTCACTTAAATCCCATAAATAAAGATACTCATCAAATACTCCCCCCTTTGTTCGCGTGAAGCACTATCGGCTAGATTACGAGTCTTGCGTTAGCCTTAAAAAGCAGCGTTGAGAGGTTCCAACGCTGCTTTTTAACGCCCGCTGGTATTACGAGTCTGGCAGGTACAGGTGTACCTCTCACTTTTCTTCCGCGACTCAAGCTTACCGCAAATCCCCTTACGTCAATTGCGTATCCTATCTTTTTAATGGGACTTGCCTAACGCCGGTATTACGAGTCTTGGAAGAAGTGAGCGGTAGACTCTCTCCTGTCAAGACTTCTACTGCATTTAAAAGTCAGTAGTTAAGAGTTTTATGGACTAACGCAGTAACATAAAACTCTTAACTAAAGTGCTACAAAGTACACTAACACCCATAAACTACCTATTAACCCCTAAACCGAGGCCCCCCCACATCGGAAACACTTAAATAAAGTTTTTAACCCCTAATCTGCCGACCGGACATCGCCGCCACTGTAATAAATATATTAACCCCTAAACCGCCGCACTCCCGCCTCGCAAACACTTGTTACATTTTATTAACCCCTAATCTGCCGTTCCTAACATCGCAGACACCTATCTACATTTATTAACCCCTAATCTGTCGCCCCCAACGTCGCCGCTACTAAATTACATTTATTAACCCCTAAACCTAAGTCTAACCCTAAGTCTAACCCCCCCTAACTTAAATATAATTTAAATAAAACAAAATAAAATTACTACAATTAAATAAATTAATACTATTTAAAACTAAATACCTATAAAATAAACCATAAGATAGCTACAATATAACTAATAGTTACATTGTAGCTAGCTTAGGGTTTATATTTATTGTACAGGCAACTTTGTATTTATTTTAACTAGGTACAATAGTTATTAAATAGTTATTAACTATTTAATAGCTACCTAAAATAAGTACAAATTTACCTGTAAAATAAATCCTAACCTAAATTACAATTACACCTAACGCTACACTATCATTAAATTAATTACATAAACTAACTACAATTAACTACAATTAAATTAAATAAACTAAAGTACGGAAAAAACCCTAAATTACAGAAAATAAAAAAATAATTACAAGAATTTTAAACTAATTACACCTACTCTAATCCCCCTAATAAAGTAAAAAAGCCCCCCAAGATAAAAAAATTCCCTACTCTATACTAAATTACAAGTAGCCCTTAAAAGGGCCTTTTGCGGGGCATTGCCCCAAAGTAATCAGCTCTTTTACCTGTAAAAAAAATACAATACAAAAATACAATACCCCCCCCCAACATTACAACCCACACACCCAACCCTACTCTAAAACCAACCCAATCACCCCTTAAAAAAACCTAACACTACCCCCTTGAAGATCACCCTACCTTGAGATGTCTTCACCCAGCCGGGCACAAGTGGACCTCCAGAGAGGCAGAAGTCTTCATCCGATCCGGGCAGAAGAGGTCCTCCAAGCGGCAGAAGTCTTCATCCAGGTGGCATCTTCTATCTTCATCCATCCAGCGGAGCGGGTCCATCTTCAATCCAGCCAACGAGTAGCATCCTCTTCAAACGAAGTCCAAGCGAAGAATGAAGGTTCCTTTAAATGACGTCATCCAAGATGGCGTCCCTTGAATTCCGATTGGCTGATAGGATTCTATCAGCCAATCGGAATTAAGGTAGGAAAAATCATAATGGCTGATGCAATCAGCCAATAGGATTGAGGTTGCATTCCATCTTCAACCGCAACCTAAATAAAGTTATTAACCCCTATCCCGCCGTTCCCGGACCCCGTCAACAATAAATAAACATATTAACCCCTAAACTTCTGGCCTCCCACATCACTACCATTAACTAAACCTATTAACCACTAAACCGCCAGCCCCCACATCGCCATAAACTAAATTAAGCTATTAACCCCTAAACCTAACAACCCGCTAGCTTTACATTAATATCACAACATCCCTATCTTAAAGTAAATTTAAACTTACCTGTAGAATTAAAATAAACTACATTAAACTAGCAATTAAATAAACTATATTTCATATTAAAAAACCCTAACCCTACTCAAATTATTTAAATATACTATTAAAAATTACTAAATTGCAAAAAAATTAAACGCTGTTACAAAAAATAAAAAACACTAAATTACGAAAAAAAATGAACCACAGTATCAAAAATAAAAACAAATTACACCTAATCTAATAGCCCTATCAAAATAAAAAAGCCCCCCCAGAATAAAAAATAAAAAAACTAAATAAAAAACTCCTAGCCTACAATAAACTACCAGTGGCCCTTAAAAAAGCCTTTTGCAGGCATTGCCCCAAAGAAATCAGCTCTTTCACCTGTAAAAAAAATACAAACACCCCCAACAGTAAAACCCACCACCCAACCAACTACCCCCCCCCAAATAAAAAGCCTATCTAAAAAACCTAAGCTCCCCATTGCCCTGAAAAGGGCATTTTTATGGGCATTGCCCTTAAAAGGGCCTTTAGCTCTTTTACCTGCCCAGACCCTACTCTAAAAATAAAACCCACCCAAAAAAACTTAAATAAATATAACACTAACCTCCAACGATCCACTTACAGTTTTTGAAGTTCCACTTGAAGGATCCATCCAGCCGGCAAGAAGTCTTCATCCAAGCGGCCTCTTCCATCTTCATCCATCCAGCGAAGTCTTCATCCATGCGGCCTCTTCTATCTTCATCCATCCAGCATGGAACGGGTCCATCCTGAAGACATCCGGCGCAGAGCTCCTCTTCAATATGGTCGCCGTTGTAAACTGAAACTTGAATGCAAGTGACGTCATCCAATATGGCGTCCCTTGCATTCCTATTGGCTAAAAGGTTCCAATCAGCCAATAGGATTAGAGCTGCTAAAATCCTATTGGCTGTTCCAATCAGCCAATAGGATGAGAGCTCAATCCTATTGGCTGATTGGAACAGCCAATAGGATTGAGCTCTCATCCTATTGGCTGATTGGAATCTTGGATGACGTCACTTGCATTCAAGTTCCAGTTTACGGCGGCAACCATATTGAAGAGGAGCTCTGCACCGGATGTCTTCAGGATGGACCCGCTACACGCTGGATGGATGAAGATAGAAGAGGCCGCATGGATGAAGACTTCGCCGGATGGATGAAGATGGAAGAGGCCGTCCGGATGAAAACTTCTTGCTGGCTGGATGGATCCTTTAAGCGGAACTTCAAAAACTGTAAGTGGATCGTTGGGGGTTAGTGTTAGGTTTATTCAAGGGTTTTTTGAGTGGGTTTTATTTTTAGAGTAGGGTCTGGGCAGGTAAAAGAGCTAAATGCCCTTTTAAGGGCAATGCCCATACAAATGCCTTCAGGGCAATGGGGAGCTTAGGTTTTTTAGCTAGGCTATTTATTTGGGGGGGGTGGGTGGGTGGTGGGTTTTATTATTGGGGGTGTTTGTATTTTTTTTACAGGTGAAAGAGCTGATTTCTTTGGGGCAATGCCCGCAAAAGGCCCTTTTAAGGGCCATTGGTAGTTTATTGTAGGCTAAGGGGTTTTTTTATTTTGGGGGGGCTTTTTTTATTTTGAATAACAACTCCATAGACCTGGTCTTCACAAATCTCTGTGCTGTTTCCAACTCCCTTAACTTTCCCTTTCCTCTCTCTGACCACCATCTATTAACTTTCTCTATCACTCTACCTGCTACATCTTTGCAAGCCCCCCAAAAAATGCTACCTCACAGGAATTTAAATGACTTGGATCTCACAGACTTTTCCACTCAACTGAGTCCTCTGTTCTCTGACATTTCATCCCTCTCTTGTCCAACCCTCGTGACTCTACAGTATAATTCGGCACTAAAATCAACACTTGACAAAACTGCACCCTCCACTCTTCGACGTACATCAATCACTCTACGGCAACCGTGGCACACTAAACAGACCAGATATCTTCAGCAATGCTCACGGGCCGCTGAACGGCAGTGGAGGAAATCACGCACCTTTGCTGATATCCAACATTATAAATTCACCCTTAAGTCCTACAACTCTGCGCTCAGCCTGGCAAAACAAGTCTATTTCTCCTCCCTCGTGTCATCTCACGCATCCAACCCCAGAAAACTGTTCTCAACCTTTAACTCCCTTCTACGTCCGCCTGCCCCCCGCCCACTACCAACCTCACTGCTCAAATTATTGCTGATCACTTCAAAAATAAAATTGACACCATTAGAAAAGAGATCTGCACCTCGCACCCCGCAAACCCAGCGATCCTACCCACCCCTTCTATTAACAAAAATCTATGCTATTTCCCTCCTGTAACAGAGGAAGAAGTCTCTGCACTCCTATCCTCGGCTCATCTCACAACCTGCCCACTTGACCCTATTCCTTCACGACTTATTCCCCCTCTCTCTGCTTCACTAACCCCTACCCTAACTCATCTCTTTAACCAATCCCTCACTGCTGGCACATTTCCTGACATATTCAAGCATGCGTCAATCATACCAATCCTAAAAAAGCCCTCGCTTGACCCCTCCACGCCTTCTTACTATCGACCGGTCTCCTTACTTCCCTTTGCTTCAAAATTATTGGAACGACTAGTCTATAATTGGCTAACTCAATTTTTCACAACTAACTCCTTACTAGATCCACTACAATCTGGTTTCGGCCCTAAACACTCAACAGAAACCGCTCTTGCTAAAGTAACAAATGACCTGTTATCAGCCAAAGCAAAAGGCCATTACTCATTGCTAATTCTTCTTGACCTGTCCGCAGCTTTTGACACAGTTGACCATCCTTTCCTCCTAAAAATACTACATTCATTTGGCATCTGAGACACAGCCCTCTCCTGGTTTGCATCATATCTTTCAAACCGCTCATTTTCAGTTTCCTTTAACAACATATCTTGTGATCTTATGCCTCTCTCAGTTGGAGTACCGCAAGGCTCTGTCTTAGGTCCCTTGCTTTTCTCTCTTTATACATCCTGCCTTGGAAAACTTATAGCCTCCTTTGGATTCCAGTACCACCTATATGCTGATGATACCCAAATCTATCTTTCCTCTCCTGATATCTCTCCCTCTTTACTCAACCAGATTTCTGACTGCCTCTCTGCAATTTTCTCTTGGATGTCTTCACACTACCTCCAACTCAATCTGTCCAAAACTGAGCTGCTTCTTATTCCCCCCTCCTCGAGACATCCGACACCTGACATTTCTCTGATGGTTGGAGACTCTATTCTCAACACTTCACCCCAGGTCCGCTGCCTTGGGGTCACACTACACTCAGAACTCACATTCAACCCACATATACAAACCAAATCCTGCCGGTCACACCTACGCAACATTTCCAGAATTCGTCCCTTCTTTACTCAAAATACTACAAAAATACTTATTCATTCCCTCATCCTGTCACGCATTGATTATTGCAATCTACTCTTAAATGGCCTTCCAAAACACTGCCTCTCCTCCCTCCAATCTATTATGAATGCTTCTGCTAGACTCATCCACCTAAGCCGACGATCTACATCAGCTGCTCCGCTCTGCCAGTCTCTACACTGGCTCCCCATACACTCCAGAATACAATTTAAGGTATTAGCCCTAACCTACAAAGCACTCAACAGTCTAACTCCCAACTATATCTCCTCTCTCATCGTGAAATACTCCCCATCCCGTCCTCTTCGATCAACCTCTGACCTACGTCTCTACACTCCTGTTATCTCTACATCCCACTCCTGCCTCCAAGACTTCGCACGTGCTGCTCCTGTCCTCTGGAACTCTCTATCCCACTCCATCAGACTGTCTCCAACCTTGTATAGCTTCAGAAGATCCTTGAAAACCCACCTATTCAGAGAGGCTTACCATCTCTCCTCCATCCCGCATCCGAACCAAGCTAATACATGTACATGAACTGCCTCACTCACTGCTGCAAATACAACCGATGTAACAAGCTACCCCAACCTTATGTCTCTGCACCCTAAACCTATAGACTGTGAGCTCTCTGGAGCAGGGCCCTCTTCCTCCTGTGCTAGATTTGTTTAGTCTTGTTATGTTTTGTATTGTATCACAAATCTTTGTCATTGTATACCCCTATCATTGTACCCAGCGCTACGGAATTTGGCGGCGCTATACAAATAAATGATAATAATAATAATAATAATAGGGCTGTTAGATTAGGTGTAATTCATTTTTATTTTTGATACTGTGTTTTTGTTTTTTTTGTAATTTAGTGTTTTTTATTTTTTGTAACTTAGCGTTTATTTTTTTTGTAAATTAGTCATTTTTAATAGTAGATTTAAATAATTTGAGTAGGGTTAGGGTTTTTTAATATGTAATATAGTTAATTTAATTGCTAGTTTAATGTAATTTTAGTATAATAGTTAGGGTAGGTTAATTAATAGTTTAGAATTAGTTTATTTTAATCCTACAGGTAAATATAAATTTATTTTAAGATAGGGATGTTGTAATTGTAATGTAAAGTTAGCAGGTTGTTAGGTTTAGGGGTTAATAGCTTAATTTAGTTTATGGCGATGTGGGGCCAGAGGTTTAGGGGTTAATACGTTTATTTATTGTAAGCGGGATAGGGGTTAATACATATATTTCATTGCGGCAGTGTCGGGGAGCGGCGGGATAGGGGTTAATAACATTATGTAGGTGGCGGAAGATTAGGGGTGTTTAGACTCGGGCAAGTGACGTCATCCAATATGGCGTCCCTAGCATTCTAATCCTATTGGCTGATTGGAACCTTTCAGCCAATACAAATGCAAGGGACGCCATCTTGGATGACGGGACTTGGATTCAAGTTCCAGTTTATGGCGGCGACCATATTGAAGAGGAGCTCCGCGCCGGATGTCTTCAGGATGGACCCGCTACGCTCCGGATGGATGAAGATGGAAGAGGCCGTCCGGATGAAGACTTCTTGCTGGCTGGATGGATCCTTTAAGCGGAACTTCAAAAACTGTAAGTGTATCATTGGGGGTTAGTGTTTATTTATTGTTGGTGGGGTCCGGGAGCGGCGGGATAGGGGTTAATACATATATTTAGTTGCGGCGGTGTCAGGGAGCGGTGGGATAGGGGTTATGTACATTATGTAGGTGGCGGCAGATTAGGGGTGTTTAGACTCGGGGCTTATGTGTTAGGTGTAAACGTTACTTGTTTTCTACCATATAAATCATTCGGATATCTGGCAGCATCGAACCTAAGCTTTCGTTGCTTTCAGACTCCCATTGATTCCTATGCCACCGCGGCCTCCAGGGTGGCGGATTGAAAACCAGGTATGCTGAGCCGGAATAGCCGCGAGCGTACCTGTTAACTATTTGATAACTTTTAAAAAGTGTCAAATAGTGCCGAATGTGTATTCGGAACATCTGTAATGACGTAAGCATCAATCTGTGTCGGATTGAGACCGGTGAATTGTATGTTACGTCACAGATTTCAACTTTTGCCGTTCTGTAGGCTTTGATAACTACTCCGGATCAAGATCACCACAATTATGCTGCGGAATTAAAAAAAAAAAAAAAAAACGTCAACAGCCGATACTTACACTCATTAAAATGCAGCACTGAAAAATACCACATTCTTGCTAAGCATTACAAATAATTGAATTCCCATAACAACCTATAACTATGGTTTAGTCAATTTTACCTTGCACAATACTATGAAATCTTGCTAATAATGCAATCACCTAAGAGGATCAATAAACTCTAGTTGCACATTTTCAAATAAAACCCTAACCATGAATTGACAAAGAGAACACACAAACACCTAAATACTATATTCTGGGAAAGGTCATATAATAATGGCACTATTACATGCACAGTGCAAACTAGACATGTACGTTTAGTTTCTGACTAATTTAGTTTTCGGATTAATTTTGGCCAATTTGGAGATTCGAATGCATTCGAATTTCAGAATCGACACCATAACTATAATCCCGAAAAATTCTGAAAATGAATAAATCAGTTTCCGAATGTTTGGATCCATTATTCATATTCGGAATTTTTCATTGTTCTAATCTAAACCGCAGTTCCCGACATCGCCAACACTAACTAAATCACTAAATAAAGCTATTGACCCCTAAACCGCCGTTCCCGACATCGCCAACACTAACTAAATCACAAAATAAAGCTATTAACCCCTAAACCGCCGTTCCCCGACATTGTCGACACTAAATAAATCACTAAATTAAAGCTATTAACCCCTAAACTGCTGTTCCCCGACATCGCTGACACTAACTAAACCTATTAACCCCTAAACCGCAGTTCCCCGACATTGCCGACGCTAACTAAACCTATTAACCCCTAAACTGCCGTTCCCAAACATCGCAGACACTAACTGAAACACTAAATAAACCTATTAACCCCTAAACCACCGTTCCCCAACATCTCCGACACTAACTGAAACACTAAATAAACCTATTAACCCCTAAACCGCCATTCCCAAACATCGCCAACACTAACTAAACCTAATAACCCCTAAACCACCGTTCCCAAACATCATCAACACTAACTAAATCTATTAACCCCTAAACCGCCGGCCCCCACATCGCAACAATCTAAATTAAACTATTAACCCTTAAATCTAACACCCCTAACTTTAACATAATTAAAATAGACCTAAATTAAAGTTATAATTATTAACTAACTGCCTATTTAAAAATAAATACAAACTTACCTTTGAAATAAAAATAAAAGCTAAGCTTACACTAATAAAACCTAACATTACTAAAAATAAAAAACCTAACATTACTAAAAATAAAAAACCTAAGATTACTAAAAAAATTAAACTACAATTACAAAAAAATAATAAACAGTAAAATTACAAAAAATAAAAAAAATACTATTACAAAAAAATACCAAACGAAATTATCCAAAATAATAAAAATGATTGCTATTCTAATACCTGTTTTAAAAAAAACAAAAATAAAAACCAAAATAAAAACCCCTAATCTATTAAAGACCACCAAGGGCCCCTGAAAGGGCCTTTTGTAGGGCATTGCCCTAAAGTTAACAGCTCTTTTGCAAACAAATAAAAACAAACACCCCTTAACATTACAAACCCCCACCCCCCAAACCCACAAATAAAAAAAAAAACTAACTAAAAAAAAACTAATCTACCCATTGCCCTGAAAAGGGCATTTGTATGGGCATTGCCTTTAAAAGGGCATTCAGCACTTTTACTGCCCTTAAAAGGGAATTCAGCTCTTTTTCGGCCATTAAAATAAAAAAAGCCCTAATTAAAAAAAAAAAAAAAAAAAACCCACCTAACTAAACCCAAAATCAGTACTCATAGTTGCTGAAGTCCGGCGAAGCATCTTCATCCAGGTGGCTCCATTTGTATCCATCGTGGGACCGGCATCTTCTATGTTCATGCCAGCGGAGGCGGGGTGGTCGGTGGATGCATGGAGGCGGAGCTCCATCGGTCCGATGTGGAGGTCCTCTTTATGCGATCGTCCGCTGCACACTGAGGATTCAATGCAAGGTACCCCTTTTATATTGGGGTACTGTTGCATTCCTATTGGCTGAAAAATTTAAACAACCAATAGGATTTAAGCAGCTCTCATTCCTATTGGCTGATTTGAATCAGCCAATAGGAATGAGAGCTGCCTGGACTTCCGCCTCCGCACATCGACCGCTCCGCCTCTGCAGAGATGAAGAAGATGCCGGTCCCGCGATGGATGAAGATGAAGCCGTCTGGATAATAGATGCTTTGCCGATGGGATGAAGATCGTTCGCCGCACTTCAGCAAACTGTGAGTACTGATTTTGGGGTTAGTGTTAGGTTGTTTTCTTTCTTTTTTTTAGATTAGGGTTTTTTTTTATTTTAATGGGTCGAAAAAGAGCTGAATGCCCTTTTAATGGCATTGCCAATACAAATGCCCTTTTCAGGGCAATGGGTAGATTAGGTTTATTTGTATTTTGTGGGTTTGGGGGGTGGGGGTTTGTAATGTTAGGGGGTGTTTGTTTTAATTTTTTTTGCAAAAGAGCTGTTAACTTTATGGCAATGCCCTTTTAGGGGCCCTTGGTAGTTTATTATAGATTAGGGTTTTTTCTATTTGGGGATGTTGTTTTTTTTTTTTTTTTAAATGGGGTATTAGAGTAGGAATAATTTTTAATTTTTTTGGATAATTTCGTTTGTTATTTTTTGTAATAATAGTTTTTATTTTATTTTTTGTAATTTTAGTGTTTATTATTTTTTGTAATTGTAGTGTTAATTTTTTAGTAATCTTAGGTTTTTTTTATTTTTAATAATGTTAGTTTTTTTTATTTTTAGTAATGTTAGGTTTTATTAGTGTAAGCTTAGGTTTTATTTTTATTTCACAAGTAAGTTTGTAATTATTTTAACTAGGTAGTTAGTAAATAGTTATATTGTAGCTAGCTTAGGTTTTATTTTTATTTAACAGGTAAGTTTGTATTTATTTTTAAATAGGTAGTTAGTTAATAATTGTAATTTTAATTTAGGTCTTTTTTAATTATGTTAAAGTAAGGGGGTGTTAGGTTTAGGGGTTAATACAGTTTAATTTAGATTGTTGTGATATGGGGGCCGCCGGTTTAGGGGTTAATAGGTTTAGTTAGTGTTGGCCTTGTGGGTGTATGGTAGTTTAGGGGTTAGTTAGTTAGTTAGTTAGGGGTTTAGTTAGTGTTTCAGTTAGTGTTGGCGATGTCGGGGAACTGAGGTTTAGGGGTTAATAGGTTTAGTTAGTGTTGGCAACGTTTTTGAATGGCGGTTTAGGGGTTAATAGGTTTAGTTAGTGTCGTCGATGTTGGTTAACTGCAGTTTAGGGGTTAATAAGTTTAGTTAGTGTTGGCGATGTTGGGAAACTGCGGTTTAGGGGTTAATAGGTTTAGTTAGTGTTGGCGATGTTGGGGAACTGCGGTTTAGGGGTTAATAGGTTTAGTTAGTGTCGGCGATGTTTGGGAACGGCGGTATAGGAGTTAAAAGGTTTAGGCCTAGATTTAGAGTTTTGTCGGTAACGACCCGCGTAGCTAACGCTGGCTTTTTTCTGGCCGCACCTTTTAAATACCTCTGGTATTGAGAGTTCACAGAATGGCTGCGTTAGGCTCCAAAAAGGGAGCGTACAGGCATATTTAACGCCACTGCAACTCTCGATACAAGAGTTGCTTACGGACGTGGCCACCTTAAAAAACGTGCTTGTGCGCGATTCCCCCATAAAAAACAATGGGGCTGTTTGAGCTGAAAAAAACCTAACACCTGCAAAAAAGCCACGTTCAGCTCCTAACGCAGCCCCATTGTTTCCTATGTGGAAACACTTCCTACGTCTGCACCTAACACTCTAACATGTACCCCGAGTCTAAACACCCCTAACCTTACACTTATTAACCCCTATTCTGCCGCCCCCGCTATCGCTGACCCCTGCATATTATTATTAACCCCTAATCTGCCGCTCCGTAAACTGCCGCTACTTACATTATCCCTATGTACCCCTAATCTGCTGCCCCTAACACCGCTGACCCCTATATTATATTTATTAACCCCTAATCTGCCCCCCACAACGTCGCCTCCACCTAACTACACTTATTAAACCCTAATCTGCCGATCGGACCGCACCGCTATTATAATAAAGTTATTAACCCCTAATCCGCCTCACTAACCCTATAATAAATAGTATTAACCCCTAATCTGCCCTCCCTAACATCGCCGACACCTAACTTCAAACATTAACCCCTAATCTGCCGACTGGAGCTCACCGCTATTCTAATAAATGTATTAACCCCTAAAGCTAAGTCTAACCCTAACACTAACACCCCCCTAAGTTAAATATAATTTACATCTAACGAAATTAATTAACTCTTATTAAATAAATTATTCCTATTTAAATCTAAATACTTACCTGTAAAATAAACCCTAATATAGCTACAACATAAATTATAATTATATTATAGCTATTTTAGGATTAATATTTATTTTACAGACAACTTTGTATTTATTTTAACCAGGTACAATAGCTATTAAATAGTTAAGAACTATTTAATAGCTAAAATAGTTAAAATAATTACAAAATTACCTGTAAAATAAATCCTAACCTAAGTTATAATTAAACCTAACACTACACTATCAATAAATTAATTAAATAAAATACCAACAATTATCTACAATTAAACCTAACACTACACTATCAATAAATTATTTAAATACAATATCTACAATTATCTACAATTAAACCTAACACTACACTATCAATAAATTATTTAAATACAATATCTACAAATAAATACAATGAAATAAACTAACTAAAGTACAAAAAATAAAAAAGAACTAAGTTACAAAAAATAAAAAAATATTTACAAACATTATAAAAATATTACAACAATTTTAAACTAATTACACCTACTCTAAGCCCCCTAATAAAATAACAAAGCCCCCCAAAATAAAAAAATGCCCTACCCTATTCTAAATTAAAAAAGTTCAAAGCTCTTTTACCTTACCAGCCCTGAACAGGGCCCTTTGCGGGGCATGCCCCAAGAAATTCAGCTCTTTTGCCTGTAAAAAAAAAACATACAATACCCCCCCCAACATTACAACCCACCACCCACATACCCCTAATCTAACCCAAACCCCCCTTAAATAAACCTAACACTAAGCCCCTGAAGATCTTCCTACCTTATCTTCACCATACCAGGTTCACCGATCGGTCCTCGGAAGTGTTGATCCAAGCCCAAGCGGGGGGCTGAAGAGTGACGTCCATCCTCGGGCTGAAGTCTGGATCCAAGCGGCGGCTGAAGAAATCCATCATCGGGCTGAAGTCGGAAGTCCATCATCGGGATGAAGTCTTCTATCAAGCCGCATCTTCAATCTTCTTTCTTCTGGAGCGGAGCGGAACCATCTTCTTCCAAGCCGATGCGGAACATCCTCTTCAACCGACGACTAGACGACGAATGACGGTTCCTTTAAATGACGTCATCCAAGATGGCGTCCCTCGAATTCCGATTGGCTGATAGGATTCTATCAGCCAATCGGAATTAAGGTAGGAATATTCTGATTGGCTGATGGAATCAGCCAATCAGAATCAAGTTCAATCCGATCAGCCAATAGAATGCGAGCTCAGCCAATAGAATGCAAGATTAATCTGATTGGCTGATTGGATCAGCCAATCGGATTGAACTTGATTCTGATTGGCTGATTCCATCAGCCAATCAGAATATTCCTACCTTAATTCCGATTGGCTGATATAATCCTATCAGCCAATCGGAATTCGAGGGACGCCATCTTGGATGACGTCATTTAAAGGAACCGTCATTCGTCGTCTAGTCGTCGGTTGAAGAGGATGTTCCGCGTCGGCTTGGAAGAAGATGGTTCCACTCCGCTCCAGAAGAAAGAAGATTGAAGATGCGGCTTGATAGAAGACTTCATCCCGATGATGGACTTCCGACTTCAGCCCGATGATGGATTTCTTCAGCCGCCGCTTGGATCCAGACTTCAGCCCGAGGATGGACGTCACTCTTCAGCCCCCCGCTTGGGCTTGGATCAACACTTCCGAGGACCGATCGGTGAACCTGGTATGGTGACGATAAGGTAGGAAGATCTTCAGGGGCTTAGTGTTAGGTTTATTTAAGGGGGGTTTGGGTTAGATTAGGGGTATGTGGGTGGTGGGTTGTAATGTTGGGGGGGTATTGTATGTGTTTTTTTTACAGGCAAAAGAGCTGAATTTCTTTGGGGCATGCCCCGCAAAGGGCCCTGTTCAGGGCTGGTAAGGTAAAAGAGCTTTGAACTTTTTTAATTTAGAATAGGGTAGGGCATTTTTTATTTTGGGGGGCTTTGTTATTTTATTAGGGGGCTTAGAGTAGGTGTAATTAGTTTAAAATTGTTGTAATATTTTTCTAATGTTTGTAAATATTTTTTTATTTTTTGTAACTTAGTTCTTTTTTATTTTTTGTACTTTAGTTAGTTTATTTCATTGTAGTTATTTGTAGATATTTTATTTAATAATTTATTGATAGTGTAGTGTTAGGTTTGATTGTAGATGATTGTAGGTATTGTATTTAATTAATTTATTGATAGTGTAGTGTTAGGTTTAATTGTAGATAATTGTAGGTAGTTTATTTAATTAATTTATTGATAGTGTAGTGTTAGGTTTAATTGTAACTTAGGTTAGGATTTATTTTACAGGTAATTTTGTAATTATTTTAACTATTTTAGCTATTAAATAGTTATTAACTATTTAATAGCTATTGTACCTGGTTAAAATAAATACAAAGTTACCTGTAAAATAAATATTAATCCTAAAATAGCTATAATATAATTATAATTTATGTTGTAGCTATATTAGGGTTTATTTTACAGGTAAGTATTTAGCTTTAAATAGGAATAATTTATTTAATAAGAGTTAATTTATTTCGTTAGAATAAAAACATAATTTATGCTTACCTGATAAATTTATTTCTCTTGTAGTGTGTTCAGTCCACGGGTCATCCATTACTTATGGGATATATTCTCCTTCCCAACAGGAAGTTGCAAGAGGATCACCCAAGCAGAGCTGCTATATAGCTCCTCCCCTCACATGTCATATCCAGTCATTCGACCGAAACAAGACGAGAAAGGAAAAACTATAGGGTGCAGTGGTGACTGGAGTTTTAATTAAAATTTAGAACTGCCTCAAAAAAAGACAGGGCGGGCCGTGGACTGAACACACTACAAGAGAAATAAATTTATCAGGTAAGCATAAATTATGTTTTCTCTTGTTAAGTGTGTTCAGTCCACGGGTCATCCATTACTTATGGGATACCAATACTAAAGCTAAAGTACACGGATGATGGGAGGGACAAGGCAGGAACATTAAACAGAAGGAACCACTGCCTGTAGAACCTTTCTCCCAAAAACAGCCTCCAAAGAAGCAAAAGTGTCAAATTTGTAAAATTTTGAAAAGGTACGAAGTGAAGACCAAGTTGCAGCCTTGCAAATCTGTTCAACAGAGGCCTCATTCTTAAAGGCCCAGGTGGAAGCCACAGCTCTAGTGGAATGAGCTGTAATTCTTTCAGGAGGCTGCTGTCCAGCAGTCTCATAGGCTAACCGTATTATGCTACGAAGCCAAAAAGAGAGAGAGGTGGCAGAAGCCTTTTGACCTCTCCTCTGACCAGAATAAACGACAAACAGAGAAGAAGTTTGCCGAAAATCTTTAGTTGCCTGTAAGTAGAACTTCAGGGCACGGACTACGTCCAGATTATACAAAAGACGTTCCTTCTTTGAAGAAGGATTAGGACATAATGAAGGAACAACAATCTCTTGATTGATATTCCTGTTAGAAACAACCTTAGGTAAAAACCCAGGTTTAGTACGCAGAACTACCTCGTCTGAATGAAAAATCATATAAGGAGAATCGCAATATAAGGCAGATAACTCAGAGACTCTTCGAGCCGAGGAAATAACCATCAAAAACAGAACTTTCCAAGATAAAAGCTTAATATCAATGGAATGAAGGGGTTCAAACGGAACACCCTGAAGAACTTTAAGAACCAAGTTAAAGCTCCACGGAGGAGCAACAGTTTTAAACACAGGCTTAATCCTAGCCAAAGCCTGACAAAAAGCCTGGACGTCTGGATTCTCTGCCAGACGTTTGTGTAAAAGAATAGACAGAGCAGAAATCTGTCCCTTTAACGAACTAGCGGATAAACCCTTTTCTAAACCTTCTTATAGAAAAGCCAATATCCTAGGAATCCTAACCTTACTCCATGAGTAACTCTTGGATTCACACCAATATAAATATTTACGCCATATCTTATGGTAAATTTTTCTGGTAACAGGTTTCCGAGCCTGTATTAACGTATCAATAACCGACTCGGAAAAAACACGCTTTGAGAGAATCAAGCGTTCAATCTCCATGCAGTCAGCCTCAGAGAAATTAGGCTTGGATGGTTGAAAGGACCCTGAATTAGAAGGTCCTGCCTCAGAGGCAGAGACCATGGTGGACAGGACGACATGTCCACTAGGTCTGCATACCAGGTCCTGCGTGGCCACGCAGGCGCTATCAGAATCACCGATGCTCTCTCCTGTTTGATCCTGGCAATCAGTCGAGGTAGCAACGGAAATGGTGGAAACACATAAGCCATGTTGAAAACCCAAGGGGCTGCTAATGCATCTACCAGCACCGCTCCCGGGTCCCTGGACCTGGATCCGTAACAAGGAAGCTTGGCGTTCTGGCGAGATGCCATGAGATCCAGCTCCGGTTCGCCCCAACGAAGAATCAGTTGAGCAAACACCTCCGGGTGAAGTTCCCACTCCCCCGGATGAAAGGTCTGGCGACTTAGAAAATCCGCCTCCCAGTTCTCCACGCCTGGGATGTAGATCGCTGACAGATGACAAGAGTGAGACTCTGCCCAGCGAATTATCTTCGAGACTTCCAACATCGCTAGGGAACTCCTGGTTCCCCCCTGATGATTGATGTAAGCCACAGTCGTGATGTTGTCCGACTGAAATCTGATGAACCTCAGTGTTGCTAACTGAGGCCAAGCTAGAAGAGCATTGAATATTGCTCTTAATTCCAGAATGTTTATTGGGAGGAGTTTCTCCTCCTGAGTCCACGATCCCTGAGCCTTCAGGGAGTTCCAGACTGCACCCCAGCCTAGTAGGCTGGCATCTGTTGTTACAATCGTCCAATCTGGTCTGTGAAAAGTCATTCCTTTGGACAGATGAACCCACGACAACCACCAGAGAAGAGAATCTCTGGCCTCCTGGTCCAGATTTAGTAAAGGGGACAGATCTGAGTAATCCCCATTCCACTGACTTAGCATGCATAGTTGCAGCGGTCTGAGATGTAGGCGCGCAAATGGCACTATGTCCATTGCCGCGACCATTAAGCCGATTACTTCCATGCACTGAGCTACTGATGGGCTTGGAATGGAATGAAGGACACGGCAAGCATTTAGGATTTTTGATAACCTGGACTCCGTCAGGTAAATCTTCATCTCTACAGAATCTATAAGAGTCCCTAGAAAGGGAACCCTTGTGAGTGGGAACAGAGAACTCTTTTCCATGTTCACTTTCCACCCATGCAACCTCAGAAATGCTAGAACTATCTCTGTATGAGACTTGCATTTTGAAAACTTGACGCTTGTATCAGAATGTCGTCTAGGTACGGAGCCACCGCTATGCCTCGCGGTCTTAGTACCGCCAGAAGCGAGCCCAGACCCTTTGTAAAAATTCTCGGGGCCGTAGCCAACCCGAAGGGAAGAGCTACAAACTGGTAATGCCTGTCTAGAAAGGCAAACCTTAGGTACCGATAATGATCTTTGTGAATCGGTATGTGAAGGTAGGCATCCTTTAAGTCCACTGTGGTCATATACTGACCCTCTTGGATCATGGGTAGGATGGTTCGAATAGTTTCCATTTTGAACGATGGAACCCTTAGGAATTTGTTTAAGATCTTCAGGTCCAAGATTGGCCTGAAGGTTCCCTCTTTTTTGGGAACCACAAACAGATTTGAGTAAAAACCTTGCCCTTGTTCCGTCCGCGGAACCGGGTGGATCCCTCCCATTACTAAGAGGTCTTGTACACATAGTAGAAATGCCTCTTTCTTTATTAGGTTTGTTGATAACCTTGACAGATGAAATCTCCCTTGTGGAGGAGAAGTTTTGAAGTCCAGAAGGTATCCCTGAGATATGATCTCCAACGCCCAGGGATCCTGGACATCTCTTGCCCAGGCCTGGGTGAAGAGAGAAAGTCTGCCCCCCACTAGATCCGTTTCCGGATAGGGGGCCCTTTCTTCATGCTGTCTTAGGGGCAGAAGTAGGTTATCTGGCCTGCTTGCCCTTGTTCCAGGACCGGTTGCCTTTCCAACCCTGTCTGTAACGAGTAGCAGTCCCTTCCTGTTTTGGAGCGGAGGAAGTTGATGCTGCTCCTGCCTTGAAATTACGAAAGGCACGAAAATTAGACTGTTTGGCCTTTGATTTGGCCCTGTCCTGAGGAAGGGTGTGACCCTTACCTCCAGTAATGTCAGCAATAATTTCTTTCAAGCCGGGCCCGAATAAGGTTTGCCCTTTGAAAGGAATATTAAGCAATTTAGATTTAGAAGTTACATCTGCTGACCAGGATTTAAGCCATAGCGCTCTGCGCGCCTGGATGGCGAATCCAGAGTTCTTAGCCGTTAGTTTGGTTAAATGCACAACGGCATCCGAAACAAATGCATTAGCTATCTTAAGGGCTTTAAGCTTGTTCATAATCTCATCCAATGGTGCTGTGCGAATAGCCTCTTCCAGAGACTCAAACCAGAATGCCGCTGCAGCAGTGACGGGCGCAATGCATGCAAGGGGCTGTAATATAAAACCTTGTTGAACAAACATTTTCTTAAGGTAACCTTCTAATTTTTTATCCATTGGATCTGAGAAAGCACAACTATCCTCCACCGGGATAGTGGTACGCTTGGCTAAAGTAGAAACTGCTCCCTCCACCTTAGGGACCGTCTGCCATAAGTCTCGTGTGGTGGCGTCTATTGGGAACATTTTTCTAAATATCGGAGGAGGGGAAAAGGGCACACCGGGTCTATCCCACTCCTTGCTAATAATCTCTGTAAGCCTTTTAGGTATAGGAAAAACGTCAGTACACACCGGTACCGCATAGTATTTATCCAGCCTACATAATTTCTCTGGGATTGCGACCGTGTCGCAATCATTCAGAGCCGCTAACACCTCCCCTAGCAATACACGGAGGTTCTCAAGCTTAAATTTAAAATTTGAAATTTCTGAATCCGGTCTCCCCGGATCAGATCCGTCACCCACAGAATGAAGCTCTCCGTCCTCATGTTCTGCAAATTGTGACGCAATATCGGACATGGCTCTCGTGTCATCGGCGCGCTCTTTCCTAAACCCAGAGCTATCGTGCTTGCCTCTTAACTCAGGCAAATTAGATAATACTTCTTTCATAACATTAGCCATATCATGCAAAGTGATTTGTAAGGGCCTTGATGTACTTGGCTCCACAATCTCACGCACCTCCTGAGCGGGAGGCGAAGGTACTGACACGTGAGGAGAGTTAGGCGGCATAACTTCCACCTCGTTGTCTGGTGATAATTTCTTTACCAGTAAAGACTGACTTTTATTTAAAGTAACATCAATACAATTGGTACACATATTTCTATTGGGCTCCACATTGGCTTTTAAACATAATGAACAAGTAGATTCATCTGTATCAGACATGTTTAAACAGACTAGCAATGAAGGCTAGCAAGCTTGGAAAAAATCTTTCAATAAATTTACAAGCAATAGAAAAAACGCTGCAGCGCTTTTAAAAACACAAAAAACTGTCACAGTTGAAATAACAATGAACTAATTCAGTTATAGCCAACAATTTTAACAGTAAATGTATGAATTTAGCAGAGGATTGCACCCACTAGCAAACGGATGATTAACCCCTCAATACCCAAAAACGGATAATCAATTTAAGATTTAACGCTTTTATCATAGTCAAACACACTGTCACAGGTCTTCTGTGACTGATTACCTCCCTCAAAAATGAATTTTGAAGACCCCTGAGCTCTCTGGAGACGTCCTGGATCAAGGAGGAAGAAGCAGGAAGACTGTGCTAGAATTTTAACTGCGCAACAAGGCGCTAAAAAAGGCCCCTCCCACTCATATTACAACAGTGGGAGACCTGTTACAACGGTTTCTATGCAGAAATATACGTTAGCCATATGGAAAAAAATCATGCCCAAAAAGATTTATCACCAAAGTACCTCACAAAACGAATAACATGCCAGTAAACGTTTTAAAAACAACTTTCCAGTGTTATGCAAAGTTATCACTAAGCCTGCTACCAGTCGCTTCTACTGCAGTTAAGGCTCATACATTTATTTCAGTATTAACAGTATTTTCTCAGTCAAATTCTAGTCCCTAGAAAATAACTCAACTGCGCATACATTTATCAGCCTGATACCAGTCGCTACTACTGCATTAAAGGCTGTACTTACATCATATGGGTAACAGCAGTGTTTTCTTAGTCAATTCCATTCCTAGAAAATATTACTGCACATACCTCATTTGCGGGGGACCCCGCATGCTATTCCCTTTTCTGAAGTTACCCCACTCCTCAGAATGTGCGAGAACAGCCAGTGGATCTTAGTTACGTCTGCTAAGATCATAGAAAACGCAGGCAGATTCTTCTTCTAAATACTGCCTGAGAGAAAAAACAGCACACTCCGGTGCCATTTTAAAATAATAAACTTTTGATTGAAGAATAATTAGGTAAAAAACTCCTATCTCCTCTCGCGACCTCCTTCTTTGTTGAGACTTGCAAGAGAATGACTGGATATGACATGTGAGGGGAGGAGCTATATAGCAGCTCTGCTTGGGTGATCCTCTTGCAACTTCCTGTTGGGAAGGAGAATATATCCCATAAGTAATGGATGACCCGTGGACTGAACACACTTAACAAGAGAAATTATATTTAACTTAGGGGGGTGTTAGGGTTAGGGTTAAAATTAGCTTTAGGGGTTAAAAAATTTATTAGAGTAGCGGTGAGCTCCGATCGGCAGATTAGGGGTTAATACTTGAAGTTAGGTGTCGGCGATGTTAGAGAGGGCAGATTAGGGGTTAATACTATTTATTATAGGGTTATTGAGGCGGGAGTGAGGCGGATTAGGGGTTAATAACTTTATTATAGTAGCGGTGAGATCCGCTCGGCAGATTAGGGGTTAATAAGTGTAGGCAGGTGGAGGCGACGTTGAGGGGGGCAGGTTAGGGGTTAATAAATATAATATAGGGGTCGGCGATGTTAGGGGCAGCAGATTAGGGGTACATAAGGATAACGTAAGTAGCGGCGCTTTGCGGTTGGCAGATTAGGGGTTAATTATTGTAGGTAGCTGGCGGCGACTTTGTGGGGGGCAGGTTAGGGGTTAATAAATATAATATAGATGTCGGCGGTGTTAGGGGCAGCAGATTAGGGGTACATAAGTATAACGTAGGTGGCGGTCGGCAGATTAGGGGTTAAAAAAATGTAATCGAGTGGCGGCGATGTGGGGGGACCTCGGTTTAGGGGTACATAGGTAGTTTATGGGTGTTAGTGTACTTTAGAGCACAGTAGTTAAGAGCTTTATGAACCGGCGTTAGCCCAGAAAGCTCTTAACTACTGACTTTTTTCTGCGGCTGGAGTTTTGTCGTTAGAACTTCAGCCACGACTCTAAATACCGGAGTTAGAAAGATCCCATTGAAAAGATAGGATACGCAATTGACGTAAGGGGATCTGCGGTATGGAAAAGTCGCGGCTGAAAAGTGAGCGTTAGACCTTTCCTGACTGACTCCAAATACCGGCGGTAGCCTAAAACCAGCGTTAGGAGCCTCTAACACTGGTTTTCACGGCCACCGCCAAACTCTAAATCTAGGCCTTAGTTAGTGTCTGCGTTGTCAGAGAATGGCGGTTTAGGGATTAATAGCTTTATTTAGTGATTTAGTGTCAGCGATGTCGGGGAACTTCAGCTTAGGGGTTAATAGGTTTAGGTAGTGTTGGGGATGTGAGTGGAGGCGGTGATTTAGGGGTTAATAGGTTTATTTAGTGTCAGCGATGTGGGTGGTGGCGGCAGCGGTTTTAAATAATTTTGTTTCGGCAATCGCCAGCATATTAGTTATGTTTAGTTCAATCGTTTTTTAAGATTCTTTTGTTTTTTCGAATCCATTCTTTATTCATATGCATTATTCTATTCTAAACTTCAGAATAGAATAATGCATATGAATAATGAATGGATCCGAAAAAACTAACAATTTAACTTAACATAACTAATTTGCCAAAACAATTTTTTTTTAAACGTAACTAAACTAATTTGCCGAAACAAAATTATTTATTTAAATAATGAAAACAAAACATTTTTTTTAGCATTGCACATGTGCAAAGCCACTATTAAAGAATCATGTTTGGCACAAATAATTTGTGAAAAGCTTTAGAACCCTATGCTATACTTTTACATAATCAGGATTTTAAGAAATACACAATTAGTTTAGTTGTTTTTTTTATATACAATTTGATATTCAACATTTTTGCAGAAAAAGGAAATTTCTGAAAATAATAATAATAATTCACACTAATAGATTAAAAGGACAATTTACCAAAATGTCCTCCCCTTTAAACCTTTCCCAATG
This sequence comes from Bombina bombina, assembly GCF_027579735.1. Classification (NCBI taxonomy): domain Eukaryota; kingdom Metazoa; phylum Chordata; class Amphibia; order Anura; family Bombinatoridae; genus Bombina; species Bombina bombina. The sequence continues at coordinate 320,328,613 of NC_069506.1, forward strand.
ATCCATTTTACTTGATGGAATGTATGCAATTGTTACAAGTAGCTCCGTTACCCCTACCCTGGCATTGGAAATAATAATAATAATATCTCACTTATAGTAAAAGTTTATATACTAAAGTCCATTGTTTAGCCTAAGCAATCACAGCCAGCATAAGAAACCACACTCTCAGTGGGTTGCAGGATAGTTAAAGGGACATTCCAGTCAAAATTTGAATGCACATAGATTAATTACATCTTTGAATAAAAACATATTTGCAATATACAGTGGGGCAAAAAAGTATTTAGTCAGCCACCAATTGTGCAAGTTCTCCCACTTAAGAAGATGAGAGAGGCCTGTAATTTTCATCATAGGTATAGCTCAACTATGAGAGACAAAATGTGGAAACAAATCCAGACAATCACATTGTCTGATTTGGAAAGAATTTATTTGCAAATTATGGTGGAAAATAAGTATTTGGTCAATATCAAAAGTTCATCTCAATACTTTGTTATATATCCTTTGTTGGCAATGACAGAGGTCAAACGTTTTCTGTAAGTCTTCACAAGGTTGTCACACACTGTTGCTGGTATGTTGGCCCATTCCTGCATGCAGATCTCCTCTAGAGCAGTGATGTTTTGGGGCTGTCGCTGGGAAACACGGACTTTCAACTCCCTCCAAAGGTTTTCTATGAGGTTGAGATCTGGATACTGGCTAGGCCACTCCAGAACCTTGAAATGCTTCTTACGAAGCCACTCCTTCATTGCCCGGGCTTTGTGTTTGGGATCATTGTCATGCTGAAAGATCCAGCCACGTTTCATCTTCAAGGCCCTTGATGATGGAAGGAGGTTTGCACTCAAAATCTCACGATACATGGCCCCATTCATTCTTTCATGTACACGGATCAGTCGTCCTGTTCCCTTTGTAGAGAAACAGCCTCAAAACAATCAGCCAATAGGATTGAGCTCGCATTCTATTGGCTGATTGGAACAGCCAACAGAATGCCAGCTCAATCCTATAGGGTGATTGGATCAGCCAATAGGATTGAAGTTCAATCCTATTGGCTGATTGCATCAGCCAATAGGATTTTTTCTACCTTAATTCCGATTGGCTGATAGAATTCTATCAGCCAATCGGAATTGAAGGGACGCCATCTTGGATGACTTCATTTAAAGGAAATTTCATTCAGTCGTCGGACGAAGAAAGAAGAGGATGCTCCACGTCGGATGTCTTTAAGATGGACCCGCTCCGCGCCGGATGGATGAAGATAGAAGATGCCGTCTGGATAAAGACTTTTGCCCATCTGGAGGACCTCTTCTGCCCGGCTTGGATGAAGACTTCTGCCCGTCTGGATGACCACTTCTGCCCGGTTGGGTGAAGACGTCTCACGGTAGGGTGATCTTCAGGGGGTTAGTGTTAGGTTTTTTTTAAGGGGGGATTGGGTGGGTTTTAGAGTAGGGTTGGTTGTGTGGGTGGTGGGTTTTAATGTTGGGGGGGTATTTGTAATTTTTACAGGTAAAAGAGCTGATACTGTGGGGCAATGCCCCGCAAAAGGCCCTTTTAAGGGCTATTTGTAATTTAGTGTAGGGTAGGGCTTTTTTATTTTGGGTGGCTTTTTTATTTTGTTAGGGGGATTAGAGTAGGTGTAATTAGTTTAAAATTCTTGTAATTATTTTATTATTTTCCATCATTTAGTGGGAGGGTTTCGTACTTTTCATATTTTTTTTAAATTGTAATTAATTGTATTTAGTTTAGGTAATTTATTTAATTATAGTGTAGTGTTAGGTGTAATTGTAACTTAGTTTAGGTTTTATTTTACAGGTAAATTTGTCTTTATTTTAACTAGGAAGTTATTAAATAGTTAATAACTAATAACTATTGTACCTAGTTAAAATAAATAAAATAAGTTGCCTGTAAAATAAAAATAAACCCTAAGCTAGCTACAATGTAACTATTAGTTATATTGTAGCTAGCTTAGAGTTTATTTTATCGGTAAGTATTTAGTTTTAAATAGGAATAATTTAGCTAATTATAGTAATTTTATTTAGATTTATTGTAATTATATTTAAGTTAGGGGGGTTAGGGTTAGACTTAGATATAGGGGTTAATAACTTTAATATAGTGGCGGCGACGTTGGGGTTAAATGTAGGTAGTGTTTGTGATGCGGGAGTGCTGCAGTTTAGGGGTTAATATATTTATTATAGTGACGGCAATGTCCGGTTCGGCAGATTAGGGGTTAAAAATGTTATTTAAGTGTTTGCGATGTGGGGGGGGCCTCGGTTTAGGGGTTAATAGGTAGTTTATGGGTGTAAGTATACTTTTTAGTACTTTAGTTAACACCATTTAACACCATTTATGAAGCAGCGGTCTAAAGACCGCTGTTCCATAACCCTTTCCGCCTGCTCTGAGCAGGTGGACAGGAATCACCGGAATTCAACCCGATTGAGTACGATCGGGTTGATTGACACCTCCCTGCTGGCGGCCCATTGGCCGCGAGTCTGCAGGGGGCGGCATTGCACCACCAGCTCTTGTGAGCTGCTGGTGCAATGCTGAATACGGAGAGCGTATTGCCCTCCGCATTCAGTGAGGTCTGTCGGACCTGATCCGCACTGTCGTATCAGGTCCGACAGACATATGATAAATAGGCCTCTTTGTCTTTTTGCCTTACAACATAACTGTTTTCTTCTGCTAATTATTCATTGCTATTGTTATGTTCAAAGGCAACTCACTTCCACATTAACACAGGCCCAGTTCAAATGCTGAAAAACCCAGCATCTAGCGCATTGTGCATTTCATAGCTGTCTAATTGAAACACGATACATAGATTTTGAAGGGGCAGTTTGTCCGTATTCCTATCTAGAACTTCCCAGATACCCTTGTACATATCTCATGTGTTCTTAAGATGTCTTATTTGTTCCAATCATCACTTTGTAGTAAATTCTGTTTATTACCCTTTCTGCATTTTACTCCTGAACCTGCTGCTCTCTAGCTTGAGATCACCACCCCCTGTTCTAGAATTGCTGATTCATAGTGCTATATGTTTCTATATTAACAGCATTAGCATATTATCTATATATGTAAATATTATTGGCAAATCTTAGCACTTTAATGTCAGTTAGTGGAACCTATTGAACTACATATATAGGGGCATATTTAAGATGGTGCAAGCGGACATGATCCGATATTGTGGATCATGTCCGCCGCATATTGATAAATGTGAACTGCATAAGCTCTCGGCATTTATCATTGCACCAGCAGTTCTCGTGAACTGCTGGTGCAATACCGCCCCCGGCAGATTCGCAGGGGGTGTCAATCAACCCGATCGTATTGGATCGGGTTGATTTTCGGCGATGTCTGTCTGCCGCCTTAGAGCAGGCGGACAGGTTATGGAGCAGCATTCTTTAGACCGCGACTTCATAACTTGTGTTTCTGGCGAGCCTGAAGGAGCTGGATAAATAGGCCCCATAGTGTTATTTACCTTATTTCCATTGTAGTTGCAAATTGTGACAGATAAAACTGAGCACATATCAAACAATCACTGTGCAGTATGTAGGAGGGTCAGGGTTAAGAATTTCACAGAATGTACTTGGTGTTCTCTGGGAGGAATGGAAACACTACAATTTCCAGATTCCAATTTCATAAAAAGCAGACAAAATAAATGAGAAAGCATTGCATTGTCAGAGTAAATAGCATAAATAAACATTTCGGGCTATATTACGAGTGGAGCGCTAATTAACGCTCCTGCTTTTGTGCTAACTCTGCTAGAAGTAAGATTTTTGCATATTAGCTGAAAGTAAAAAAAATTCACTTGTGTGCAAACCCGACAAGACCCAAAAGCCGAAGTTGGTATATTGCGACCATATTAAGGTATTCTCCCACAGACTTCAATGGAGCACAAAAAGTGGGGGGAAAAACTAACACCCAATAAGTTGTGCAAACTGATCGCATTTTCTCAAGTGCGCTAACCCGACATGAAAAATTTATATTTTACATTGCAATGTACTTCACATAGAAGAAAATTGATATTTCTACATATATCTGATGTTTTTTTGGTACAATATATATATATATATATATATATATATAAATATGTATTTAAAATTACTTAGAACATACTCCCCTATGTGAAGAACATTGGAATGTGAACTTATTTATTTATGCATTTATGTTTGTATATATGTTTGTAAATACATGGATAGACGTATCAATACATAAATACATGGGCATCTATTTATCAAAGCGTCAACTTACCTGCATTCAACGGCACCAATACGCTCACCTAAGATCTCCTAACATCGCTGCCGCGGACCTGAATACGTCCTCCAAAATTATCAAAAAAGCTGTCAAAAAGCTGCGCACCAAGTACAGTGCGATGAGCAGCGGACTGTTGTTAACTAACAGTCACCGATCTCGCTGCTCTTCGGCTTTTTTACAGCTTTCTTGGTACCCTGTCACTAAACACCCACACTATACTATACTGTTTACCCCCTATACCGCCGCTCCCGGACCCCGCCGCAACTCTAATAAATGTATTAACCCCTAAACCGCCGCTCACGGACCCCACAGCAACTAAATAAAGTGTTTAACCCCTAAACCGCCGCTCCTGGACCCCGCCGCAACTAAATAAACTTATTAACCCCTAAACCGCCGCTCCCGGACCCCGCCGCAACTCTAATAATGTATTAACCCCTAAACCTCCGCTCCCGGACCCCGCCGCAACTAAATACAATTATTAACCCCTAATCTGCTACCCCCAATGTCGCCGCCACTATATTAAATTTATTAACCCCTAAACCTAAGTCTAACCCTAACCCTAACACCCCCTAACTTAAATATAATTACAATAAATCTAAATAAATATTCCTATCATTAAATAAATTATTCCTATTTAAAACGAAACACTTACCTGTAAAATAAACCCTAAGCTAGCTACAATATAACTAGGCCCCATAGTGTTAGATGCAATCAGCCAATAGGATTGAGCTCACATTCTATTAGCTGATTGGAACAGCCAATAGAATGTGAGCTCAATCCTATTGGCTGATTGGATCAGCCAATAGGATTGAACTTCAATCCTATTGGCTGATTGCATCAGCCAATAGGATTTTTTCCTACCTTAATTCCAATTTTTTTAATTGTATTTAATTGTATTTAGTTTAGGGAATTAATGTAATTATAGTGTAGTGTTTGGTGTAATTGTAACTTAGGTTAGGTTTTATTTTACAGGTATATTTGCATTTATTTTAACTAGGAAGTTATTAAATAGTTAATAACTATTTAATAACTATTCTACCTAGTTAAAATAAATACAAAGTTGCCTGTAAAATAAATATAAACCCTAAGATAGTTACAATGTAACTATTAGTTATATTGTAGCTATCTAGGGTTTATTTTATAGGTAAGTATTTAGTTTTAAATAGGAATAATTTATTTAATGATAGGAATATTTATTTAGATTTATTGTAATTATATTTAAGTTAGGGGGTGTTAGGGTTAGACTTAGGTTTAGGGGTTAATAAATTTAATATAGTGTCGGCGACGTTGGGGGCGGCAGATTAGGGGTTAATAAATATAATGTAGATGGCGGCGGTGTATGGGGTGGAAGATTAGGGGTTAATAAGTATAATGTAGGTGGCGGTGGGCTCCGGGAGCGGTGGTTTAGGGGTTAATACGTTTATTTAGTTGCGGCAGGGTCCGGGGGTGGCGGGATAGAGGTTAATAACTTTTATTTAGGTGGCGGCTGTGTCGGGGCGGCAGATTAGGGGTTAATAAGTATAATGTAGGTGGCGGCGGTGTAGGGGGTGGCAGATTAGGGGTGCTTAGACTCGGGGTACATGTTAGGGTGTTAGGTGTAAACATTCCCATAGGAATCAATGGGATATCAGGCAGCAGCAAACATGAGCTTTCGCTGTGTTCCAACTCCCATTGATTCCTATGGCATCCGCCGCCTCCAGGGCGGCAGATTGAAAACCAGGTACGCTTGGCCGTAATAGTGGCGAGCGTACCTGGTAGATATTTGATAACTTACAAAAGTCCACGACTTATAATGGGCCAGATAGTCAGATAGTGCCGAACTTGCGTTCAGAACATCTGTAGTGACGTAAGCATCGATCTGTGTCGGACTGAGTCCAGCGGATCGTATGTTACGTCACCAAATTCTACTTTTGCCGGTTTGTAGGGTTTGATAACTAAGGCGAATCCAGCGTATTTGCGGTTGACGGCTTGATAAATAGATGCCATAGGCTTTTCCAGATTGCTTTAAAAGCTTTTGCATCCTGCATCGCTTGCATATAACCTTGCTGTGTTTACATTCAAGCTTAAAGTTTGCTCATACCATTAAGGCAAATGTTGTCTAAAATTGAACATTTCAGCTAGAGGGTCTGGCCCATTATAAGTCGTGGACTGACGTCTATACTCTACTACTGGGGATGCCCAGTATTATTCTTTTTTTACTGTTTCTCACTGTATGTTCGCATCCTTGAAGAATTATTCATTGCATGTATTTTTCCAATTTATGTATTTTCACTTGATGCACATTAAATTGTCATTTATATCACTTTAGCATATATTCGTTTGTATATGAATTTTCTTTTGATTCATTGGGGGTTTTTTTTGTTAGTGTGGGGACACCTATTTTTTATTTTTTTATTATCTTGTTGTGTCTATTCTGGAGTACACCTTAGTCCCGAGCATTACTATCCTCATAGGTTGTATTCATATTTGTTTTAAACTTAATATTTAGTGCTTATCCATAGGGGCCATTTATCAAGCTCCGAACAGAGTTTGTGGGCACGTGTTTCTGGCGAGTCTTCAGACTCGCCAGAAACCCCAGTTATGAAGCAGCGGTCTAAAGGGGTTAAACCATTATTTAATAATATTGTGTGTGAAAAGTAGAAGAATCTACCAATCTAAAATGGACACCACCTTAATCCCCAGTGGGTATGGCCAATCACCCCATGCACTGCCAAGGCATTCCTTCAAATCACCCCAGCCCTGGTATTTGACCTTCCTAACCTAACCTCTCAATCATTTGGCCATTAAACCCACCCCATGATCATATTAACACTAATACAACCCCCTCGATCATCTGACCACTAACCCCACCCGTTGATAATATGACCACCCTGTGATCATGATCACTAACCCCACCACTCAATCATATAACCACCCCACTATGATCACTAACCCCACCCCTCAATCTTCTGACCATTAACCACACCCCTTGATCACCTGACCACTTCCCCTGACAGCCCAGCTTTAGCCACTGACCAAACTATTTCCAGGATATAGAAACATTTTATTCCGCAGATATTTGTCTGAAAATGATGTCATAACTATGACTTTTGTGATAACTGAACTAGAGAACCGGAATCACTGGGACTTTTCATACATTTCTAATGAGCTGTTTTTGTACGTCATAAAAGATTTGCTTTTACATTTGCTAAAGACAAGAATTGTAAGTCTGTCCTTTATCCTTTTGTATCATGCACATAAAACAAAATAATGTAAATATGCTAAAAATTGCTTCTTTTTTTAAAAAAAAAAAAGGTTAAAGGGACATAAGATTGTCTATAAATTTTAAGCCATATTTCAAAGTTATTTAAAGCATAAGAATAACTGTAAAATTGTCTCTGATACCACAGTATGTTTCAAACATGCACTCACTTCTATTACTTGCCCCTGTATCAGTTTTTATTTATCTGCGGCATATGACCAATAAAAATACAGATAAAATAGAATTGTAGGCAAGCGAAGCTTTTAGAGGGCGCTGGATAGCGCCATAGGCAGTGATGCATTCTGTGCTGTTAAATAAAGGATAAATACATGCGTCCCATCTAGCTCCGGAGTAGTGGAAAGGACAGAGGTTTTGAAATGGTGTGAGATAAGTACATTTCTTCTGTTAAGTGTGATCAGTCCACGGGTCATCATTACTTGTGGGATATTAACTGCTCCCCTACAGGAAGTGCAAGAGGATTCACCCAGCAGAGTTGCTATATAGCTCCTCCCCTCTACGTCACCTCCAGTCATTCTCTTGCACCCAACGACTAGATAGGATGTGTGAGAGGACTATGGTGATATATTTAGTTTTTATATCTTCAATCAAAAGTTTGTTATTTTATAATAGCACCGGAGTGTGTTATTCCTTCTCTGGTAGAATTTGAAGAAGAATCTACCTGAGTTTTTCTATGATTTTAGCCGGAGTAGTTAAGATCATATTGCTGTTTCTCGGCCATCTGAGGAGAGGTAAACTTCAGATCAGGGGACAGCAGGCAGATTAATCTGCAAAGAGGTATGTAGCAGTTTATTATTTTCTGACATGGAATTGATGAGAAAATACTGCCATACCGTTATAATGTAAACTCAGCCTTGAATGCAGTAGATGTAGCTGATATCAGGCTGTCATGTATGTATATTTTACACTTCAGTTTTCTGGCTTTTAAACTGTATACATAGACTTAACCTATTTTGCAGGGACTTGCAATAGGTTTTAAATGACAATTAATTATTGAGGTAAAACGTTTTTTTGCTGGCATGTAAAAACGTTTTTTTCTCTGAGGTACTGGGTGAAAAAATGTTTTGGGCACTTTTTTTCCACTTGGCAATAGTTTTGATTTAAATTAGAGCAGTTCACTGATCCCTCTCACTGTTATGTGTGTGGGGGAGGGGCCATTTTGGTGCTTTCACTATGCATCAGAAAAACTCAGTCAGAGGTTCATTTTCTTCCTGCATGATCCGGTTCATCTCTACAGAGTTCAGGGATCTCAAGAGTCTTTTTTGAGGGAAGTAATCATTCACAGCAGAGCTGTGCTGATTGTATTGACTGTGATATAAAAAACGTTTATTTGTGTATTTTTTTTCTGCTGCCTGGGTTAGTTAATGCCAAAGTGGAGCCCAATAGAAATTTATGTACTAAATGTATTGATGCTACTTTAAAAAATAGTCAATCTGTACAAATTGAACATATTTCACCAAACAACGAGGGGAGAGTTATGCCGACTAACTCGCCTCACGTGTCAGTACCTGCATCTCCCGCTCAGGAGGTGCGTGATATTGTAGCGCCGAGTGCATCTGGGCGGCCATTACAAATCACATTACAAGATATGGCTACTGTTATGACTGAAGTTTTGGCTAAACTACCAGAACTAAGAGGTAAACGTGATCACTCTGGGATGAGAACAGAGTGCGCTGATAATGCAAGGGCCATGTCTGATACTGCGTCACAGTTTGCAGAACGTGAAGACGGAGAGCTTCATTCTGTGGGTGACGGTTCTGATCCAAATAAACTGGACTCAGACATTTCAAATTTTAAATTTAAGCTTGAGAACCTCCGTGTGTTACTAGGGGAGGTATTAGCGGCTCTGAATGATTGTAACACAGTTGCAATCCCAGAAAAAATGTGTAGGTTGGATAAATATTTTGCGGTACCGACGAGTACTGACGTTTTTCCTATACCTAAGAGACTTACTGACATTGTTACTAAGGAGTGGGATAGACCCGGTGTGCCTTTCTCACCCCCTCCTATATTCAGAAAAATGTTTCCAATAGACGCCGCCACACGGGACTTATGGCAAATGGTCCCTAAGGTGGAGGGAGCAGTTTCTACTTTAGCTAAGCGTACCACTATCCCAGTGGAGGATAGCTGTGCTTTTTCAGATCCAATGGATAAAAAATTAGAGGGTTACCTTAAGAAAATGTTTGTTCAACAAGGGTTTATATTGCAACCTCTTGCATGTATTGCGCCTGTCACGGCTGCAGCAGCATTTTGGTTTGAGTCTCTGGAAGAGACACTTCAATCATCCACACTAGATGACATCACACACAAACTTAAATTCCTTAAGTTAGCTAATTCATTTATTTCAGATGCCGTAGTACATTTAACTAAACTTGCGGCTAAAAATTCAGGATTCGCCATTCAGGCACGCAGAGCTCTGTGGCTAAAATCCTGGTCAGCTGATGTTACGTCTAAATCTAAATTGCTTAATATTCCTTTCAAAGGGCAGACCTTATTCGGGCCCGGCTTGAAAGAGATTATTGATGACATTACAGGAGGTAAAGGTCATGCCCTGCCTCAGGACAAGGCCAAAGCCAAGGCTAGACAGTCCAATTTTCGTTCCTTTCGTAATTTCAAAGCAGGAGCAGCATCAACTTCCTCTGCACCAAAACAGGAAGGAGCTGTTGCTCGCTACAGACAAGGCTGGAAACCTAACCAGTCCTGGAACAGGGGCAAACAGGCCAGAAAACCTGCTGCTGCCCCTAAGACAGCATGAATTGAGGGCCCCCGATCCGGGACCGGATCTAGTGGGGGGCAGACTTTCCCTCTTCGCCCAGGCTTGGGCAAGAGATGTTCAGGATCCCTGGGCGTTAGAGATCATATCTCAGGGATACCTTCTGGACTTCAAATCCTCTCCCCCAAGAGGGAGATTTCATCTGTCAAGGTTGTCAACAAACCTAACAAAGAAGGAAGCGTTTCTACGCTGCGTACAAGATCTTTTATTAATGGGAGTGATCCATCCAGTTCCGCGGTTGGAACAAGGACAAGGGTTTTACTCAAATCTGTTTGTAGTTCCCAAAAAGAGGGAACCTTCAGGCCAATCTTGGATTTAAAGATCCTAAACAAATTCCTAAGAGTTCCATCGTTCAAGATGGAAACTATTCGAACAATTTTGCCCATGATCCAAGAGGGTCAGTACTTGACCACAGTGGATTTAAAGGATGCTTACCTTCACATACCGATTCACAGAAGTCATTACCGGTATCTAAGGTTTGCCTTTTTAGACAGGCATTACCAGTTTGTAGCTCTTCCATTCGGACTGGCTACGGCTCCAAGAATCTTCACAAAGGTTCTGGGCACTCTTCTGGCGGTACTAAGACCGCAAGGAATTTCAGTAGCTCCGTACTTAGACGACATACTGATACAAGCTTCAAGCTTTCAAACTGCCAAATCTCATACAGAGATAGTACTGGCATTTCTAAGGTCGCATGGATGGAAAGTGAACGAAGAGAAAAGTTCTCTCTTTCCACTCACAAGAGTTCCCTTCCTGGGGACTCTGATAGATTCTGTAGAAATGAAGATTTACCTGACAGAGGACAGGTTAACAAAACTTCAAAATGCATGCCGTGTCCTTCATTCCATTCAAGAGACCAGAAATTCTCTTCTATGGTGGCTTTATCGGCCACATCTGTCCAGGGGAATGCCATTCAGCAGGCCAGACTGGTCAATTGTAACAACAGACGCCAGCCTACTAGGTTGGGGCGCTGTCTGGAATTCTCTGAAGGCTCAGGGACTATGGAATCAGGAGGAGAGTCTTCTTCCAATAAACATTCTGGAATTGAGAGCAGTCCTCAATGCTCTTCTGGCTTGGCCCCAGTTAGCAACTCGGGGGTTCATCAGGTTCCAGTCGGACAACATCACGACTGTAGCTTATATCAACCATCAGGGAGGGACAAGAAGCTCCCTAGCAATGATGGAAGTATCGAAGATAATTCGCTGGGCAGAGTCTCACTCTTGCCACCTGTCTGCAATCCACATCCCGGGAGTGGAGAACTGGGAGGCGGATTTCTTAAGTCGTCAGACTTTTCATCCGGGGGAGTGGGAACTTCATCCAGAGGTCTTTGCCCAAATACTTCCACGTTGGGGCAAACCAGAGATAGATCTCATGGCGTCTCGACAGAACGCCAAGCTTCCGCGCTACGGGTCCAGATCCAGGGATCCGGGAGCGGTCCTGATAGATGCCTTGACAGCACCATGGACCTTCAGGATGGCTTATGTGTTTCCACCTTTCCCGATGCTTCCTCGATTGATTGCCAGAATCAAACAGGAGAAAGCATCAGTGATTCTAATAGCGCCTGCATGGCCACGCAGGACTTGGTATACAGATCTGGTGGACATGTCATTCTGTCCACCTTGGTCGTTACCTCTGAAACAGGACCTTCTGATTCAGGGTCCTTTCAAACATCAAAATCTAACTTCTCTGAAGCTGACTGCTTGGAAATTGAACGCTTGATCTTATCAAAGCATGGTTTTTCTGAGTCAGTTATTGATACCTTAATACAGGCTAGGAAGCCTGTCACCAGAAAGATTTACCATAAAATATGGCGTAAATACCTATATTGGTGCGAATCCAAAGGTTACTCTTGGAGTAAGGTTAGGATTCCTAGGATATTGTCTTTTCTACAAGAAGGTTTAGAAAAGGGTTATCCGCTAGTTCCTTAAAGGGACAGATCTCAGCTCTGTCCATTCTGTTACACAAGCGTCTGTCAGAAGTTCCAGACGTTCAGGCTTTTTGTCAGGCTTTGGCCAGGATTAAACCTGTGTTTAAAGCTGTGGCTCCACCATGGAGTTTAAACCTTGTTCTTAACGTTTTACAGGGTGTTCCGTTTGAACCCCTTCATTCCATTGATATAAAGTTATCTTGGAAAGTTCTATTTTTAATGGCTATTTCCTCGGCTCGAAGAGTCTCTGAGTTATCAGCCTTACATTGTGATTCTCCTTATTTGATTTTTCACTCGGATAAGGTAGTTCTGCGTACTAAGCCTGGGTTCTTACCTAAGGTAGTCACTAACAGGAATATCAATCAGGAGATTGTTGTTCCATCCTTGTGCCCAAATCCTTCTTCGAGGAAGGAACGTCTTTTGCACAATCTGGACGTAGTTCGTGCCCTTAAATTTTATTTACAGGCAACTAAAGATTTTCGACAAACGTCTTCCCTGTTTGTCGTTTACTCTGGTCAGAGGAGAGGTCAAAAAGCTTCTGCTACCTCTCTCTCTTTTTGGCTTCGTAGCATAATTCGTTTAGCTTATGAGACTGCTGGACAGCAGCCTCCTGAAAGAATTACAGCTCATTCCACTAGAGCTGTAGCTTCCACTTGGGCCTTTAAGAATGAGGCCTCTGTTGAACAGATTTGCAAGGCTGCAACTTGGTCTTCGCTTCATACTTTTTCCAAATTTTACAAATTTGACACTTTTGCTTCCTCGGAGGCTATTTTTGGGAGAAAGGTTCTTCAGGCAGTGGTTCCTTCTGTATAAAGAGCCTGCCTATCCCTCCCGTCATCCGTGTACTTTTGCTTTGGTATTGGTATCCCACAAGTAATGATGACCCATGGACTGATCACACTTAACAGAAGAAAACATAATTTATGCTTACCTGATAAATTCCTTTCTTCTGTAGTGTGATCAGTCAACGGCCCGCCCTGTTTTTTAAGGCAGGTAAATATTTTTTAAATTATACTCCAGTCACCACTACACCCTTGGCTTCTCCTTTCTCGTTGGTCCTTGGTCGAATGACTGGAGGTGACGTAGAGGGGAGGAGCTATATAGCAACTCTGCTGGGTGAATCCTCTTGCACTTCCTGTAGGGGAGCAGTTAATATCCCACAAGTAATGATGACCCGTGGACTGATCACACTACAGAAGAAAGGAATTTATCAGGTAAGCATAAATTATGTTTTTTAATTATATAAATCTATATAAATGCTGTTTAAATTGTATAGGGACTTTTATGCCTATTAAAGGGACAATGAGCCCTAAACAATATTTTCTAAACATAATGATTTATTCAAAAGCCAAGATTTGCCTGAGATTGCTATGCAAATATATTTTTGAAAATTATATTGGAGGTAAAGGCATTTAAAATGACTTAAAAAGTGTAAAGTTTTAGTTTCATTTTAATAATAGGTAACACCATGTTGTATCTAAGTTATCCTAAGTTAAACATGTCTGTTTTCCTTCTCCTTCTGAGGCCAAATATGGATGTTTCTTAATGAGCTAAAAACTAACAATCTCAGAGGGTATTTCGCCCCCTTTATTAGGTTTGTGCACAAGTGATACTGAACACGTGGATACGGTATTTGCTAGTTGATAAGGACAACTCCTAGAGCTGTATTGGCAGAAATGGACTTAACATTCATAACCATGTCAAGTAGGTTATCTCAGCTCACGCACTTCTGTTTTTCTTTTTAAACAAAATCTATCAAAAAAATACCATGTTTTGACACCAACTTCACTTTAAGGCAGTTTCTCAATTCCAGTCCTCAAGTTCTCCTAATAGGTTACTAACCTACTGTCATACACCTGTGCTTGAGGGAAGATATTATGCAAATCTGGCCTGTTGGGGGTCCTCAAGACTCGAGATGAGAAGCACTGCTTTAAAGGGACAGTCTACTCCAGAATTGTTATTGTTTAAAAAGATTGCTTTATTACCTATTACCCAGTTTTGTATAATCAACACTGTTATATTAATACACTTTTTTATCTCTGTGATTACCTTGTATCTAAGCATCTGCAGATTGCCCCCTTATATCAGTTCTTTTAACAGACATGCATTTTGGCCAATCAGTGCTGACTCTTAAATAACTCCACGGGAGTGAGCACAAAGTTATCTATATGACACACATGAACTAGCAGTGTCTAACTGTAAAAAGCTGTCAAAATGCACTGAGATAAGAGGCAGTTCAACGGCTTAGAAATTAGCATATGAGACTACCTAGGTTTAGCTTTACACAAAGAACACCAAGAAAGCAAAGCAAATTTGATGATTAAAGTAAATTGGAAAGTTGTTTAAAATTGTATGCCCTGTTGGAATCATGAACGCTTAATTTTGACTCTGCCCCTTTAAGGACTATTGAAGCCTACTAAAACCTAAGTATATGTGAATTATTATGTCGTACATTCAATTATTTTCACCACAATAACTAATAATTAGCATCTTCTTTTATATGTGTACAAAAGTTTATATCAAAAACATCTAGTTTAGAAAACAAAAGCTTAACACAATTTATAGACAATTTATAGTGCTCTTGAAATAAGAGTAAAGTGTGTTTTGTTGTAACGTTTCCATCAGGATCGTTTTTCTGCTGTCATCTGGAAATGGGCAGCAGCAGCCACATATAGAATGCAGAGGCCACAGGTGATTGTACAACCTGTAGGAGTTTTAATGATTTGTATTTCATTAGCTCATCTGCCAATCTCCCAAGTCATATTTTTTCATGTAGCACTTATACCCAGAGTTCACAAAACTGTGTCAAGAGACCTGTGGACCTTTAGAGCTGATTTATCTGCAGATATTTCAAGTATCATTTTTGGTTAATTAGATGTCTTCTGAGCATTTAATAGCCAGTATCATTTTCAACGTGCTTTCCTTCCTCTTCAACAGAAAACATGAGATCATTTACTGGTACTTTGCTGGATTCCTGCTCAGGGTAACATGTGTGTGTCTCTGTGTTCTCTCTTCGATTAGCTGAATGACTCTCAGCATATTTTGAAATTGCTGTTTGTCTGTTTGGTGCTTCGGCGATGGATCCAACAAGGACGGTGTCAGCCTTCATGATGTATATATTGTCTGCATTACAATAAAAGAACATAACTGCTGGTTATATCTGTGCAACAGATCTACATTTTAATCAGCACTCAAAATTAAACTTTTATTATTTACATAGCACATGCATAAAACTTTCCAATCCCTATGAAAATAAAAAGACCCCCCAAAATAAAAACACCCCCTAATCTAATGTTAAACTACCAATATCCCTTAAAAGGGCTTTTTGTAGGGCATTGCCCAAAATTAAACAGCTCTTTTGCATTAAAAAAAATTCTAAGTCCCCCCCAACTGTAAAACCCACCACCCAACCAACCCCCAAATTAAAAAACCTAACTCTAACAAAAACCTAAGCTACCCATTGCCCTGAGGGCATTGTCCTTAAAAGGCATTCAGCTCTTTTACCTAAAGCCCAAACCCTAATCTAACAAAAACCCACCCAAAAAGATTTTAAAAAAACCTAACACCCCCGAAGACCCACTCACAGTTTCTGAAGTCTGGACATCCATCCTCATCCAGGCGGCGAGAAGTCTTCATCCAGGCGGCGAGAAGTCTTCATCCAGGCGGCGTCTTCTATCTTCATCCCAGCGGCGCGGAGCGGATCCAACCTTGAAGACAACCGGCGCAGAGCATCCTCTTCATAAGGTCACCGAGCCTTTTCAAAATGGCGTCCCTTGCATTCCTATTGACTGATTTGATTCTTGAAATTCAAATCAGTCAATAGGTTGAGAGCCACTGAAATCCTATTGGCTGTTCAAATCAGCCAATAGGATGAGAGCTAATGAAATTCTATTGGCTATTTAAATCAGCCAATAGAATTTCAGTAGCTCTCATCCTATTGGCTGATTTGAATTTCAAAAATCAAATCAGTCAATAGGAATGCAAGGGACCCATTTTAAAAAGGCTCCCTTGCATTGATGATCCAGTGTACGGCAGTGACCGTATAAAGAGGACGCTCCGCACCGGATGTCTTCAAGGATGGATCCACGCCGCATGGATGAAGATAGAAGACCCCACCGGGATGAAGATAGAAGACACCGCCTGGATGAAGACTTCTAATCGCCTGGATGAGGATGGATGTCCGGACTTCGAGGGTTAGTGTTAGTTTTTTTAAATCTTTTTGGGTGTTTGGTTTTTTTAGATTAGGGTTTGGGCTTTAGGTAAAAGAGCTGAATGCCCTTTTAAGAGCAATGACCATACAAATGCCCTTTTCAGGGCAATGGGTAGCTTAGGTTTTTGTTAGTTAGGTTTTTTATTTTGGGGGGTTGGTTGGGTGGTGGTTTTTACTGTTGGGGGGTTCTTTGTATTTTTTTTCAGGTAAAAGAGCTGATTTATTTAGGGCAATGGCCTACAAAAGGCCCTTTTAAGGGCTATTGGTAGTTTATTGTAGGCTAGCGTTTTTTTTATTTTTGGGGGGCTTTTTATTTTTATAGGGCTATTAGATTAGGTGTAATTGTTTTTTATTTTTGATCATTTTGTTTGTTATTTTTTTCCTAATTTAGTATTTTTTATTTTTTGTAATTTTAGACTTAATTTTTTTTAGTAGTGTTAGGTTTTATAATGTGTAATTTTGTTTTTTAATTTGTAGTTATTTTAATTTTAGTATAATAGTTATGTTAGGTTAATTTATAGTTTAAACTTAGGTTTTTTTAATTTCACAGGTAAGTTTTTTATTTATTTTAAGATAGGGATATTGTAATTTTAATATAAAGTTAGGGGGTTGTTAGGTTTAGGGGTTAATAGTTTAATTTAGTTTTTTGCGATGTGGGGGGCTGGCGGTTTAGGGGGTAATAGGTTTATTTAGTGGTGGTGATGTGGGAGACCAGAGGTTTAGGGGTTAATACATTTATTATAGTGGCAGCATTGTCGGGGAGTGGTGGAATAGGCGTTAATAACTTTCAATGGGGTTGCGTTACGGCGATAGCGATTCTGCACTTCAGGTGTTTTTTTTTCTAACACCTTCTCCCCATTGATCTCTATGGGGGAAAGCGTGCACAAGCACATCAAAGCAGCCCTTGGCTTTTGTGCTGTATGGAGCTTATCGCCACCATTACGCACGGACAAGGAGGCTTTTCAGAAACTTGTAATGGCAGCGCTATGGGGGGTGAATAACGCAACTTTCGCTGCATTCGTTTCGCACCGTCTATAACGCAAAACTCATAATCTAGGCAAATGTTTTTCCGCTACTAACTTTCAAAGCTGTTGTGCAAATAGAAGCCAATTACAATGGGAATATGATTATTTACAGACACAGTGGACAGAACCTCACAAAATGACAGCTGTCAGGAGTTTTGAAACAAATAATTTAGAGAAAATTAAAGGGATAGTCTAGTCAAAATTAAACTTTCATGATTCAGATAGAGCAGCAAGCAACTTTCTAATTTACTTCTATTATCATTTTTTCTTCATTCTCTTGGTATCTTTATTTGAAAAAGCAAGAATATAAACTTAGGAGCCAGCCAATTTTTGGTTCAGGACCTGGGTAGCGCTTGCTGATTGGTGTCTAAATTTAGCCACCAATCAGCAAGTGCTACCCAGGGTACTTAACCAAAAATGGGCCAGCTCCTAAGCTTATATTCCAGCCTTTTCAAATAGAGATACCAAAGAAAAATTGATAATATGAGTAAATTAGAAAGTTACTTAAAATCGCTGCCCTAGCTCAGTGTTTCCCTAACACGGTCCTCACGTACCCTCAACAGGCCAGGTTTTCATTATAGCTGAACTACTGCACAGGTGAAATAATGAGCGGATCAGTAACCATGGTTACTAACCTGCTTTCACTCATCAGCTGTTTATTTCACCTGTGCACTAGTTCAGATATAATGAAAACCTGGCCTGTTGGGGGTACGTGAGGACTGAGTTTGGGAAACACTGCTCTAGCTGAATCATGAAAGTTTAACTTTTACTAGACTATCCCTTTAAGCAAAATCCATTTTCTATAATATAATTTTGAAATATATAAATAGAATTAAGTATACATTGTATCCACAAAAGATTCCTTTCCCTTGCAACCAGAGCAAATAAAACTAAACAGAATTTATTACACAGTGTTTTGTGGACTATGATATATTTCCAATAGAAGGTCAGGAAGAAACTTGTAAAAGCCATTTCATCCAGATTTCAATCATGTATATAAATAATTATTGCTTATTTTAAATAAAGTAATGAATTGATATAAACGCATCCAAAGTAAAGAGCACTTCTTACCAATTGTGGTATTAACCAGTTCTGCTTTATCCTTGAGTAGACGCTCTTTGTCCGGTGAGACTAGCACTGCACTGCTCTTTAATCCTGGTGCTACCATCAGATCCAGAGAAGAAGGGGTGTTTGGCATTTGAAGTAACTGTTTTTCATTATCTTCCTTGTACTCAATACTTGTGATCTCTTTTTCCTATAAAATGGAAGGAATTGATAATGAAATATGTATAATACACAATTACAGTTTATACCCATGGACCAAATGCACATGCATCCCTCTGCACTAGCTGTCTTGTGGCCCCCAGGAAAAAGCAGAACTAAAATGTGTGCTTTAGGGTCCCCTGGTGGGTGGGTAAACAAGAAGACCAAAACTCAAAAGAGCCCTTACCTAAATCTGGCACCTTTTTAAGGAAATACATTATTTGTGTGTTTACTTTATATACATTTTATGTGGCCCCCATTTGTTAGGAAGTTAGCCACATTACTATAGACCAGTGATGGCCAACTTACAACCCAAGGGCCTCATGTGGCCCCCTGAGCTAGTCTTTGAGAAACAGCAGAACTAAGAATGTGTGCCATAGCTTTTTGTGGCCCCTGTAAAAAGCAAAATTATAAATATGAATCAGAAAATAACTTACTGATGAAGCGATGCACAGTGCAAAACCTGAAGACAAAAAACAAGAAATTGATGTTACTGAAACTATATTTATATAACTCAACAGCCTCTATTTTATTTTACACCTGTACAACCTCCTAAAAGTAACAGAAACCTAGTGCCACCACAACCCAGGCTGTTCTCTCCGTGGCACCTTCACTTCCACCAAACTCCTAGGCCTAGAGAGAGGGAAGTCTAGTGATTTGCCCTCTTCAAGCTATCGTCCCCAGTGTAAATACGTTGCTGCTATTCTCTCATTCACTTTTTTGCAATTGGCACATTTCTCATTGTTTTCCTCTCTCTGTCTGTCTATCTCACTCAGAAGCTTTTTGCACTTAAATATCCCAAAATGTCACGATAAATAAAGTGATCTATGAGCAGGTTGGTAAGTGCTTTCTACTGAATATCAAGATGTATATATAGACAGATAGACAGATGATAGATAGATAGATGATAGATAGATAGATAGATAGATAGATAGATAGATAGATAGATAGATAGATCATATAATTATTGTTTCATAGTTACTACTCTCTGTCTAATTAACACTTAATTTGTGAAAATACTTTTTAAAAAATGCACAAGACTCAAATTCAAAATCCCTCTAGTATATATGTATAAAAAGGGGTATACATTCATGTGACAGAAATATAATCTTTCCTCTTTATAAATCAATGGTAATAGTAGACCCTGCATTGAATATACAGTGCAGTTTTGGGCACCAGTTTTAAGGAAGGAAATTACAAAACTCAAAAAATTGCTTAAGACTAGAGTGTGGCAATATTGATAACGGGAATGGAATATTTGAGTTTCGAAGAAAGGGTAGAAATATTTTGATTATTTACACTGGAGAAGAGGTGTCTGTGAGAGTTTATGATTACATTATACAAATATATACAATACCCAGATAAGCAATTCTCTGCTGACCTGTTTATCAATAGGACTGTTCAATGAAGAAAAGGTCACCCATTGATACTTGAGGAACAGAAATTTTACCTACAGCAACGTAAGGAAGCGATAACCAATAACAATATGGAATTCTCTGCCTAGTGAGGATGTTTTAGCAAATTCAGTAGATGCTTTTAAAAAAAGGAACAGATGCTTAAAAAATGCTTTTTAAAAAAGGAATGGCTGCTTCTTTGGCAAACCATTATATACATGGATATAACAATTGTTATTGACAGTATAGTTGATATACAATATGTAACTAACTACACAGTGCCTTTAGCCCCTAGTATGAGAACACTTTATAAAACATACCTGTTCTTTCATAAACTCATCACCTGAGAAACACACACATTTCCCAAAAAGGTACACTTCCCAAATTGTATCTGCCAGATGTTTCGGAGTGCACCACAAGCACACACGCTCTACAAATAAATGCCCCCCCCCATGATATATGCACATTACTCACTCTTGTTGAAAAACAGCATCTTTATTTTACGTAACTTTTGCTTACAAAGCAATGGGACAGCTATAACCAGAATCGTCACACAGATAAATCCAGCTAGTAAGCAAATGGGTTTCCATTTACCTATAAAAAAATAACAAGACACACAGTGTGACAAATACAAAACAAATACTCCTGTATGTAGCTCTTTTATATGTAACCATTTAAAGGCACACTGTACTGTATTTTTTTATCCCCCTTAATGTGTTCCCAATGTTTAGACCAGCTGCATAGAATTAAATGTATTGGAAATTGCTTACTTAGGTTTATTCTTAAAATAGCTGGATTTGCTCATTGAAACCATTACCTATAATGGTGGCCTTATTTTCTGAGATAACATTAACAGATCTGCTCTTCCTGCAGACCCAGCCCATTTGAAACGACATGTTCTTTCGAAACATAGGTTGTTTCAATAAGCTATTCCAAATACAAAAATAAACCTAAATGGGGCAATTCCCCATACATTTAACCCTTTAAGGACACAGCTTTCAGTTTGTTCAATTGTTTTATGACGGAAAAATTCCGTCATATGTCCTTAAGAGGTTAATACTCTACATCTGGTTTAACAAGTCATTGGAAACATATTAAGGGAAAATGTTAGATAACCCTGTTTCTTGAAGATGCAAGTAGTTACTTAATTAACAGTGATAAACTATATTTTAAATTAACAAAAAAATCAGAAATTATTAAACAGAATAACGTTTACATTTATGTAATTTTGCACAATTCTGCTGCTTTGTAGAAAAAGAAAATATGGATTAGGCAAACATTTTTTATTCAGTGATGGCCAACTGGTGTCTCCAGGGCCACAGACAGCCCTCTGCGCTAGTTTTGTGGCCCCAGTGTAAAGATGTATGCCATAACTAACAGGGAAGTCAGGTGTTAAATGAACCCTCTGGATGGGAGAAGAGTAGGTAGATGGGTACCCTGCAACATTATCTACATCTGGCTTTGTGACATTGAACATTTTTAGGAAATAAATGATCTATAATAGCCATAAATTAATATTAATACAAATGAACAAATCTGTGGCCCGTAATGTGTTAGGAAGTCGTCCCTCACTGCTATATTGATCAACCCCAACATATAATCCATTGTTACAGTCTGCATTTATCTTGGCTATTTGTAACATAGTAACATTGCAGATGAAGTTGAAAGACAAGAATAACTTATTTTAGTTACATTTAAAAAGATTGTCCGCACGAGCACATATTTTACTACAAATTGCATCCATACAAGTCAAGCCATGAATGTAACGTCATGCTTATTCCATATGAAATGCTACAAATAACCTTGACCCATAATCCACGTGTATGGACACATATTGCACTCTAATAGAAAACGTTCATGTGAATATTAAGTAAATACTTGAATATTAGCATTAAGAACATACAAATATTTGTATCTTTGCATGGAAAACCACATCTAACAGGGCAGATCACAATCTTGCTGATATTTTCATTAGATATCAAGTTTTGAACTTCAAGTGATTGTAATCCCAAATTGCTTCTGCCAAATGCAATGTCAATTTTGCAGGTTTATCAATTACATTACAGGCGGTTTGACTGATCCATTTGTACAGTGTGTAGTAATGCTAATAAGTGACGCGTGTAATTAACTTGTGCAGCTCTTTTGAGTCATTTCATTTGCTCGTGATAAAGCGGGTAAACCCACCAAAATCCATTGAGAAATTCTGTTGTCAACTCAACAATAAATAATCTATATTAACTTTTATACTGTGAATACTTAGTTCTGGCTTTGTGTTTGGCTGTACTCTAAGACTGTGTACTCCTTATTTTTGAGGTTCACTGGACACCAGATAATTTCATGGAGACATTTTTGGAAAATTCGGGTAAGACAAAGGCAAGCCGGCTTCATTCCCTTAGGGAGACAGCACTGCTATTTCCATACCGACTATCTGAACATGGGCATTATGGATATAGTGGCCATGTGTGTTTGATGGGTTATGTATGTTGATAATAGTATACAAATGTTTATTATAATATTTCTAATCTTAATTGATTGAGTAGGAAGTGTTTATATGGTTCTCATGACTTTGACCTATAATCAAGAAGACCTGTTTTGGAAATTACTCTCTCTCAGAAGAATATGGCAACAAATTCTCCACTTAACAATAGCTGAATTCTCACATTGTCACTTGTCAAAGTTGCAAGATTTGCTCCATTGAAATGAGAATACAGTAAATCAATAATACAGTAATAGAAATATTAACTGAATACACACATTTTAAGAACACATTTTGCAAAAGATATGGGCATCTATTTATCAAGCCGTCAACCGCAAATACGCTGGAATTCCGCAGCATATTTGTGGTGAGCCTGATTCACTATCAAACCCTACAAACCGGCAAAAGTTAAATTTTGTGACGTAACATACGATCCGACACAGATCGATGCTTACGTCACTACAGATGTTCCGAAAGCAAGTTCGGCACAATCTGACTACTTTTGCTAGTTATCAAAATTCTACCAGGTACGCTCGGCACTATTCTGGCCCAGCGTACCTGGTTTTCAATCCCCTGCCCTGGAGGCGGCAGATGCCATAGGAATCAATGGGAGTCTGAACGCAGCGAAAGCTCATGTTTGCTGCTGCCCGATATCCCATTGATTCCTATGGGAATGTTTACACCTAACAACCTAACATGTACCCCGAGTCTAAACACCCCTAATCTGCCCCCCCTACACCGCCGCCACCTACGTTATACTTATTAACCTCTAAACCGCCGCTCCCGGAGCCCACCGCCACTCTAATAAACATATTAACCCCTAAACCGCCGCTCACGGACCCTGCCGCAACTAAATAAATTGTTTAACCCCTATACCACAGCTCCCGGAGCCCACCGCAAATAAATAAATTGTTTAACCCCTATACCGCCACTCCCGGAGCCCACCGCCACTTACATTATACTTATTAACCCCTAATCTGCCCCCCTACACCGCCGCCACCTACATTATATTTATTAACCCCTAATCTGCCCCCCTACACCGCCGCCACCTACATTATATTTATTAACCCCTAATCTACCCCCCTACACCGCCGCCACCTACATTACATTTATTAACCCCTAAACCTGTCTAACCCTAACACCCCCTAACTTAAATATAATTTAAATAAATATAAATAAATATTCCTAGCATTAAATAAATTATTCCTATTTAAAACTAAATACTTACCTGTAAAATAAACCATAAGATCGCTACAATATAACTAATAGTTACATTGTAGCTATCTTAGGGTTTATTTTTATTTTACAGGCAACTTTGTATTTATTTTAACTAGGTACAATAGTTATTAAATAGTTATTAACTATTTAATATCTTCCTAGCTAAAATAAATACAAATTTACCTGTAAAATAAAACCTAACCTAAGTTACAATTACACCTAACACTACATTATAATTAAATAAACTAAACTAAATACAATTAAATACAATTTAAAAAAATGATCTAAAGTACAAAAAAAAAAACCCCACTAAATTACAGAAAATAATTAAATAATTACAAGATTTTTAAACTAATTACACCTAATCTAATCCCCCTAACAAAATAAAAAAGCCCCCCAAAATAAAAAAAAGCCCTACCCTACACTAAATTACAAATAGCCCTTAAAAGGGCCTTTTGCGGGGCATTGCCCCAAAGTTATCAGCTCTTTTACCTGTAAAAAAATTACAACCCCCCCAACATTAAAACCCACCCCCCACACAACCAACCCTACTCTAAAACCCACCCAATCCCCCCTTAATAAAACCTTACACTAACCCCTTGAAGATCACCCGACCTTGAGAAGTGTTCACCCAACCGGGCCGAAGTCCTCAACGAAGTCGGGCGAAGTGATCCTCCAGACGGGCAGAAGTCTTCATCCAAGCCGTTTCAGAAGAGGTCCTCTAGATGGGCAGAAGTCTTCATCCAGGCGGCATCTTCTATCTTCATCCATCCGGCGCAGAGTGGCTCCATCTTCAAGACATCCGACGCAGAGCATCCTCTTCATCCAGAGTCTTCTTGAACAATGACGGGTCCTTTAAGTGACGTCATCCAAGATGGCGTCCCTTCAATTCCGATTGGCTGATAGAATTCTATCAGCCAATCGGAATTAAGGTAGTAAAAATCCTATTGGTTGATGCAATCAGCCAATAGGATTGAAGTTCAATCCTATTGGCTGATCCAATAAGCCAATAGGATTGAGCTTGCATCAGCCAATAGAATGCGAGCTCAATCCTATTGGCTGATTGGATCAGCCAATAGGATTGAACTTCAATCCTACTGGCTGATTGCATCAACCAATAGGATTTTTACTACCTTAATTCCGATTGGCTGATAGAATTCTATCAGCCAATCGGAATAGAAGGGACGCCATCTTGGATGACGTCACTTAAAGGACTCGTCATTGTTCAAGAAAAATCCGGATGAAGAGGATGCTCTGTGTCGGATGTCTTGAAGATGGAGCTGCTCCGCGCCAGATGGATGAAGATAGAAGATGCTGCCTGGATGAAGACTTCTGCCCGTCTGGAGGACCTCTTCTGCCCGGCTTGGATGAAGACTTCTGCCCGTCTGGAGGACCACTTTGCCCGGCTTCGTTGAGGACTTCGGCCCGGTTGGGTGAAGACTTCTCAAGGTAGGGTGATCTTCAAGGGGTTAGTGTTAGGTTTTATAATTTGGGGGGGTTTGGGTGGGTTTTAGAGTAGGGTTGGTTGTGTGGGGCTATTTGTAATTTAGTGTAGGGTAGGGCTTTTTTTATTTTGGGGGGCTTTTTTATTTTGTTAGGGTGATTAGATTAGGTGTAATTAGTTTAAAAATCTTGTAATTATTTTATTATTTTCTGTAATTTAGTGTACTTTAGATAATTTTTTCAATTGTATTTAATTGCATTTAGTTTAGGGAACTGATTTAATTATAGTGTAGTGTTAAGTGTAATTGTAACTTAGGTTAGGTTTTATTTTACAGGTAAATTTGTATTTCTTTCATGTAATTGGCAAGAGTCCATGAGCTAGTGACATATGGGATATACAATCCTACCAGGAGGGGCAAAGTTTCCCAAACCTCAAAATGCCTATAAATACACCCCTCACCACACCCACAATTCAGTTTTTACAAACTTTGCCTCCTATGGAGGTGGTGAAGTAAGTTTGTGCTAATATTTCTACGTTGATATGCGCTTCTCAGCATTGTTGAAGCCCTATTCCTCTCAGAGTACAGCGAATGTCAGAGGGACATGAAGGGAGTATCACTTATTTGAATATGATGATTTCCCTAACAGAGGTCTATTTCATAGGTTCTTTGTTATCGGTCGTAGAGATTCATCTCCTACCTCCCTTTTCAGATCGACGATGTACTCTCAATTTACCATTACCTCTACTAATAACTGTTTTAGTACTGGTTTGGCTATCTGCTATATGTGGATGGGTGTCTTTTGGTAAGTATGTTTTTTATTACTTAAGACACCTCAGCTATGGTTTGGCACTTTATGTATTTATATAAAGTTCTAAATATATGTATTGCACTTATATTTGCCATGAGTCAGGTTCATGTATTTCCTTCAGAAGACTGTCAGTTTCATATTTGGGGAATTTAAACATTTTAAGAAATTTATTTCTTACCTGGGGTTTTAGTCTTTTTTTCAATTGACTACTTCTTGCTATTGCGGGTATTAGGCCCGCGGGTGCGTCAAATGCTAAACTTTATCGCGTCATTTTTTTTTTTGGCACGGAGAAAGACGTTTATGACGCAACTTCGTCATTTGCGGCGTCATACGTGACGCCGAGACCTTTCCAGTTATTTTTGGTGCCAAAAAAGTTTATGTTATGTTGTGCGTCATACTTGGCGCCAAATTTTTTTCATTATTTCAATACCCCATTGATATTTGCCTCGTGCTTTTTTCTCTATCAGAGGCCTATGCTTTTGCATTTTTTCCCATTCCTGAAACTGTCATATAAGGAAATAGATAATTTTGCTTTATATGTTGTTTTTTCTCTTACATTGAGCAAGATGTCCCAATCTGATCCTGCCTCAGAAGTTTCTGCTGGAACATTGCTGCCTGACATCGGTTCTACCAAAGCTAAGTGCATTTGTTGTAAAAGTGTAGAAATTATTCCACCAAATGTCATTTGTAATGGTTGTCATGATAAACTTTTACATGCAGATAGTGTTTCCATCAGTAATAGTACATTGCCAGTTGCAGTTCCTTCAACTTCTAATGTACATGATATACCTGTAAATTTTAAAGAATTTGTTTCTGATTCTATTCTGAAGGCTTTGTCTGCATTTCCACCTTCTAATAAACGTAAAAGGTCTATTAAAACTTCTCATTTAGCTGATGAAATTTCAAATGACCAGCAACATAATAATTTATCCTCTTCTGATGAGGATCTATCTGATTCAGAAGATCCTTCCTCAGACATTGACACTGACAAATCTACTTATTTATTTAAAATAGAGTATATGTGTTCTTTATTAAAAGAAGTGTTAATTACTTTGGATATCGAGGTAACCAGTCCTATTGACGTTCAGTCAAATAAACGTTTAAATGCTGTTTTTAAACCTCCTGTGGTTTCTCCAGGGGTTTTTAATATTCCTGAGGCTATTTCTGATATGATTTCTAGGGAATGGAATAAGCCAGGTACTTATTTTATTCCTTCTTCAAGGTTTAAAAAATTGTATCCTTTACCAGCAAAATCTATAGAGTTTTGGGAAAAAATCCCCAAAGTTGATGGGGCTATTTCTACTCTTGCTAAACGTACCACTATTCCTATGGAAGATAGTACTTCCTTTAAGGATCCTTTAGATAGGAAGCTTGAATCCTATCTAAGGAAGGCCTATTTCTATTCAGGTCATCTTCTCAGACCTGCTATTTCTTTGGCTGATGTTGCGGCTGCCTCAACTTTTTGGTTGGAGAATTTAGCGCAACAAGAATTGGATCCTGACATATCTAGCATTACTCGCTTACTGCAACATGCTAATAATTTTATTTGTGATGCCATTTTTGATATTATCAAAATTGATGTTAGATCCATGTCTTTAGCTGTATTAGCTAGAAGAGCTTTGTGGCTTAAATCTTGGAATGCTGATATGACATCTAAATCTAGATTACTATCTCTTTCTTTCCAAGGTAATAATTTATTTGGTTCTCAGTTGGATTCTATTATTTCAACTATCACTGGAGGAAAAGGAGTTTTTTTGCCTCAGGATAAAAAACCTAAGGGTAAATCTAAGGCTTCTAACTGTTTTCGTTCCTTTCGTCAAAATAAGGAACAAAAACTCAATCCTCCTCCCAAGGAATCTGCTTCCAGTTGGAAGCCTTCCTCAAATTGGAATAAATCCAAGTCTGCCCCTAATTCCGCATGAAGGTGCGGCCCTCATTCCAGCTCAGCTGGTAGGGGGCAGATTAAGGTTTTTCAAGGATTTTTGGATAAAATCTGTCCAAAATCATTGGATTCAGAGTATTGTCTCTCAAGGGTATCGAATAGGATTCAAAGTAAGACCTCTTGTGAGAAGATTTTTTCTCTCACGCATCCCTGTAAATCCAGTAAAAGCTCAGGCTTTTCTGAAGTGTGTTTCAGACCTGGAGTCTTCAGGGGTAATCATGCCAGTTCCTTCTCAGGAACAAGGTTTGGGGTTTTATTTAAACCTATTCATTGTACCAAAGAAAGAAAATTTGTTCAGACCAGTTCTGGATCTGAAAATTTTGAATCGTTATGTAAGAGTACCAACTTTCAAGATGGTGACTATAAGGACTATTCGGCCTTTTCTTCAGCAAGGACATTATATATCCACAATAGACTTGCAGGATGCATACCTTCATATTCCGATTCATCCAGAACACTATCAGTTTCTGAGATTCTCTTTTCTAGACCAGCATTACCAATTTGTTGCTCTTTCATTTGGCCTAGCAACAGCTCCAAGAATCTTTTCAAAGGTTCTGGGTGCCCTACTATCTTTAATCAGAGAACAGGGTATTGCGGTGTTTCCTTAATTGGACGATATTTTGGTACTAGCTCAGTTTTTACATACTGCAGAATCTCACACAAATCAACTAGTGTTGTTTCTTCGGAAACATGGTTGGAGTATCAATTTACCAAAAAGTTTCTTGATTCCTCAGACAAGGGTCACCTTTTTAGGTTTCCAGATAGATTCAGTGTCCATGACTCTGTCTCTAACAGACAAAAGACATTTAAAATTGGTTGCAGCATGCTGGCACCTTCAGTCTCAGTCATTCCCTTCAGTGGCTATGTGCACGGAAGTTTTAGGTCTCATGACTGCAGCATCGGACGCGATCCCCTTTGCTCGTTTTCACATGAGACCTCTACAGCTTTGCATGCTGAATCAATGGTGCAGGGATTATACAAATATATCATAATTAATATCCTTGAATCCCAATGTACGACACTCTCTGACATGGTGGATAGATCACCATCGTTTGGTTCAAGGGGCCTCTTTTGTTCGGCCAACCTGTACTGTGATCTCAACAGATGCGAGTCTTTCAGGTTGGGGAGCTGTTTGGGGATCTCTGACAGCACAAGGGGTTTGAAAATCTCAAGAGGCGAGATTACCAATAAATATTTTAGAACTCCGTGCAATTCTCAGGGCTCTTCAGTTTTGGCCTCTGCTAAAGAGAGAACCGTTCATTTGTTTTCAGACAGACAATATCACAACTGTGGCTTATGTCAATCATCAGGTTGGGACTCACAGTCCCCAAGCTATGAAAGAAGTATCTCAGATACTTGCTTGGGCGGAATCCAGCTCCTGTCTAATCTCTGCGGTGCATATCCCAGGTGTAGACAATTGGGAGGCGGATTATCTCAGCCGCCAGACTTTACATCCAGGGGAGTGGTCTCTCCATCCAGATGTGTTTTCTCAGATTGTTCAGATGTGGGGTCTTCCAGAGATAGATCTCACGGCCTCTCATCTAAACAAGAAACTTCCCAGATACCTGTCCAGGTCCAGGGATGTTCAGGCGGAAGCAGTGGATGCACTGACACTTCCTTGGTGTTATCATCCTGCTTACATCTTCCCGCCTCTAGTTCTCCTTCCAAGAGTGATCTCCAAAATCATCATGGAACAGTCTTTTGTGTTGCTGGTGGCTCCAGCATGGCCACACAGGTTTTGGTATGCGGATCTGGTGCGGATGTCCAGTTGCCCGCCTTGGCCACTTCCGTTACGGCCGGACCTACTATATCAAGGTCCGTTTTTCCATCAGGATCTCAAATCATTAAATTTGAAGGTGTGGAAATTGAACGCTTAGAGGTTTCTCTGACTCAGTGATTAATACTATGTTACAAGCTCGTAAATCTGTCTCTAGAAAGATTTATTATAGAGTTTGGAAGACTTACATTTCATGGTGTTCTTCTCATAAATTCTCCTGGCATTCTTTTAGAATTCCTAGAATTTTACAGTTCCTTCAGGATGGTTTGGATAAGGGTTTGTCTGCAAGTTCCTTGAAAGGACAAATCTCTCTTTCTGTTTTATTTTCGCAGAAAGATTGCTATACTTCCTGATATTCACTGTTTTGTACAGGCTTTAGTTCGTATTAAGCCTGTCATTAAATCAATTTCTCCTCCTTGGAGTCTTAATTTGGTTCTGAAGGCGTTACAGGCTCCTCCATTTGAGCCTATGCATTCTTTGGACATTAAACTACTTTCTTGGAAAGTGTTGTTCCTTTTGGCTATCTCTTCTGCTAGAAGAGTTTCTGAGCTATCTGCTCTTTCTTGTGAGTCTCCTTTTCTGATTTTTCATCAGGATAAGGCAGTTTTGCGGACTTTTCAATTTTTACCTAAGGTTGTGAATTCTAACAACATTAGTAGAGAAATTGTTGTCCCTTCCTTATGTCCTAATCCTAAGAATTTTTTGGAGAGATCCTTACATTCTTTGGATGTGGTAAGAGCTTTGAAATATTATGTGGAAGCTACTAAAGATTTCAGGAAGACTTCCAGTCTATTTGTTTTATTTTCTGGTCCTAGGAAAGGTCAGAAGGCTTCTGCTAGTTCCTTGGCTTCTTGGTTGAAACTTTTGATTCATCAAGCTTATTTGGAGTCGGGTCAGGCCCCGCCTCAGAGAATTACAGCTCATTCTACTAGATCAGTTTCCACTTCGTGGGCTTTTAAGAATGAAGCTTCAGTTGATCAGATTTGCAAAGCGGCGACTTGGTCCTCTTTGCATACATTTACTAAATTCTACCGTTTTGATGTATTTGCTTCTACAGAAGCAGTTTTTGGTAGAAAAGTTCTTCAGGCAGCTGTTTCAGTTTGATTCTTCTGCTTTTGATTTAAGTTTTTTTCTTTCAAAGATGAAATAAACTTATTTTTGTTTTGGGTTGTGGATTAATTTTGTCAGCGGGATATGGCTGTTTTTATTTTTATTCCCTCCCTCTCTAGTGACTCTTGAGTGGAAGACTCCACATCTTGGGTATTGATATCCTATATGTCACTAGCTCATGGACTCTTGCCAATTACATGAAAGAAAACATAATTTATGTAAGAACTTACCTGATGAATTCATTTCTTTCATATTGGCAAGAGTCCATGAGGCCCACCCTTTTTATGGTGGTTATGATTTTTTGTATAAAGCACAATTATTTCCAAATTTCCTTTGTTGATGCTTTCTACTACTTTCTTTATCACCCCACTGCTTGGTTATTCATTAAACTGAATTGTGGGTGTGGTGAGGGGTGTATTTATAGGCATTTTGAGGTTTGGGAAACTTTGCCCCTCCTGGTAGGATTGTATATCCCATATGTCACTAGCTCATGGACTCTTGCCAATATGAAAGAAATGAATTTATCAGGTAAGTTCTTACATAAATTATGTTATATTTTAGCTAGGTAGTTATTAAATAGTTAATAACTATTTCATAACTATTACACCTAGTTAAAATAAATACAAAGTTGCCTGTAAAATAAATATAAAACCTAAGATAGCTACAATGTAACTATTAGTTATATTTTAGCTAGCTTAGGGTTTATTTTATAGGTAAGTATTTAGTTTTAAATAGGAATTATTTAGGTAATAATAGTAATTTTATTTAGATTTATTTAAATTATATTTAGGTTAGGGGGGTTAGGGTTAGACTTAGGTTTAGTGGTTAATAAATTTAATATAGTGGCGGCGACGTTGGGGGCGGAAGATTAGGGGTTAATAAATGTAGGTAGGTGGCGGCGGTGTAGGGGGGGCAGATTTTGGGTTAATAAGTATAATGTAGGGGGCGGTGGACTCCGGGAGCGGCGGTTTAGGGGTTAATAATTGTATTTAGTTGCGGCGGGATCTGTGAGTGGTCGTTTAGGGGTTATTACATTTATTAGAGTTGCGGTGGGCTCCGGGAGCGGTGGTATAGTGGGTAAACAATGTATTTAGTTGCGGTGGGCTCCGGGAGCGGCGGTTTAGGAGTTAAACAATATATTTAGTTGCGGTGGGCTCGAGGAGAGGCGGTTTAGGGGTTAAACATTTTTTTTAGTTGCGGTGGGCTCCGGGAGCGGCAGTTTAGGGGTTAAACAATTTATTTAGTTGTGGTGGGCTCCGGGAGCGGCGGTGTAGGAGGTAAACAGTATAGTATAGTGTGGGTGTTTAGTGACAGGGTACCAATAAAGCTATAAAAAGCAGAAGAGCAGCGAGATTGATGACTGTTAGTTAACAACAGTCCGCTGCTCATTGCACCATACTTGGTGCGCAGCTTTTTTACAGCTTTTTTGATAATTATGGAGAACGTATTCAGGTCGGTGGCAGCGATGTTAGGCGATCTTAGGCGAGCGTATTGGTGCCGGCGAATGCAAGAAAGTCGACGCTTTGATAAATACATGCCATGGACTATAAAAGATAGATGAAGAGAGTCTCAATGATTCTAGACAATTACATATGTTAATTACATGTATGACCACTAGCTATGGACTATAAAAGATATATAAAGAGAGTCTCAGTGAATCTAGACCATTGTTTCCTAATGTTTCCTATTATCAGTATGTTTTGCCCAAGGGCAAAACAAATGTTCAATTGGAAAATGTCTTGTGGTACTCAGTAAAAAGTCAAAAAGGGTCATTTGAGGGCATTTTTAGACTATCCAATAATGAGTTATCGGTGCCAAAGAACAGTGGAAGACATTTGCATCAACATTGAAAACTGCTCATCAGCAGCCATTTTAATGCCAATAATTATGAAATGATAGATTGTGACAAAACCTCAATGTCTATAATTTACAATTTATTCAGATTTCTTATGAAAACAATATTTTTCAAGTAAAAAAAAATGAAATTGCTCCCTTTATGCTTCCGTTATATGTACTTGTTGCTGAGTGCTTTGTTGAAGATTTAGTGCCATAAAACACACGTATATAATTTTTCTGTGCCTTGGCTCTTTCTTGTACCACTGCCTACAATGGAATTCAGTTCACAGAGAAACAGATGGGGAACCTTTGTAGGTTGATTAGGTGTGAATTTGTGTGGGAGAAACAAGTGTGCTTGTCTTTTGAATAACAATTTCACATAATGCAGTTCATGGAGGCACGAAGAATGGAAAAGGGCCCTTATTGTTTCTTGCAACAATCTATGCATCTGACAAAGCGAGTTGTGAAGAGAGGTGTACATGATAACATATCCCTGGTATTTATGATGTTCCTTGTGATATTGAATAGAGTGCACCCTTGTTTCATGTAGATTTCCTGCAGATTTAACCTGTAGCTTTAACATGTGTAACATATGTTTCACAAACCCTATAGACGCCAAAAAGCTACTTCTGTATCCTATGTTTTATACAAAATGCTCCAACAAGTCAGAACCAGCTATTTGATTTACAGCATTTACAATACAGTCTAGGTTATAAAATTTGCTTATCGACCGTTGTTTTTGCTGTTGGAGATTGTCATCTTTCTCTTGCAGTGTACAATTTTATTGGAATAAGCAATGCTTCTAGCAAATCTCTATATAGACTGTGAATATAATTATATAAATCTATTAGGAATTAGGATATCTTATTTGTAATTCGTCTTTAAAGGGACATTAAACACTAAATACATTTCATAAGCTTAGTATTGAGGTTATGCCCCTCCTCCCGCTAGCCATGGGAGCTGCCATGTTGTAATCTGTCACTATATTGCACTGCTGATGTGTTTGCACATGTGCAGTAACTCTCCTTCAGATACCTGCAGTGTTACCTAGGTTCCAATATGGCAGCACCCCTGATTAGAGGGAGGTGCATGAAATGTATTTAGTGTCCCTTTAATAAACTAGCAGACTGAGGAGTACTAAAGAGTAAGATTCCCCTTTTTTAAAATTCATATCAGTAAAGGTGAAATATTTTTTATTCCTGTTTTTAGAGAAACAGTGTTCTTTGTTTAACATTAATGTTTATCTTACCCTAACCATACTCAAACCTGTAACATTTCAAATGGTGACATTTTAATTGTGGCATTTTAAAGGTTATGACATTTTAAATTGTGACATTGCCCATGTAATGTTTTTACCTTGCATATCAGGGAATTTTTCATCACCAGACAAGGTTAGATTGGAGCTGTGTAAGTCATTGTTATTGACAGAAAAGTGCTATATCTATGACGTGTCACCCAAATAAAAAAGTACATCTAGCTGAATGTGACAGATCGCTCCATGTGCCTTTTAACTTGACACGTATGTCATAAATGGTTCCTTTTTTTATCCTGGCCTTGGACATTTTATGAACTCATACATTCTAAAAATCCATTTAGGCATTTTTAAAGGGACATTTAATTTTTGTGATTCAGTTAGTATATATAATGTTAAAAAAAATCCAATTAATTTTAAATCCAATTATTTTATCAAGTTTGCCTTTCATTTGTTTAAACTTATCTGTTTTCCATGAGAGCATACTGGAGGTAGGCTAAACATCTCTTGTGAACTATATGGCTATATAGGTTTGCAACAGTCTTTGTAAAAATGTTATACATACAGTGCTCAAGACAAGTGCACGCTCCTTAGCCTATCTCAGTATGCTCTCATGGAAAGGAGCTGCGTTTTAGCAAAGGCATCAAGAGCAAAAGGTCAATTTGATTTAAGAAGCAAATTAGATTATGATTTTTTGTTGTTACTGTACACTCTATCTGAATCGTAAAACTATAACATAGCCAAGTCTAAATATTTTTAAAGCAATTTTTATCTTGTTCGAGGCAATTGTTTTTCAATAGCCAAACTAAAACTACAATAGAGAAACAGAAGCGCCGCATGGCCTAGTACTGTATAAATTTGTGAGAGATGGTGCAAATAATGTTTACGCTCACATTTAGTAGATCACCCCTCTTCGTGCAAATAGAGCAAGCTGGAATCAAACAGTCACCCAGCAGACAGACCTCCGGTATTGCTCAAACTCCAATGAGTCATTAAGCCTGAGGAAACAGTCACTGGTTGACTGAGAAACGCGTTGCTTGTTTTTACTTGTTTTAAATAAAGTAAGTTTTGCACTTACTACTTGAGTTCAGCCATACCGGAGGTCGGTCTGCTCGGTGACTGTTTGATTCCAGCCTGCTCTTTTTGCACCAAGAGGGCTGCTCTACTAAATGTGAGCGTAAGCATTCTACACACCGTCTCTCACAAATTTATACAGTACTGGGCCATGTGGGACTTCTGTTTCTCTATACTCTCTACAGATTGCTGATCCTGGATCTTGGCCTTGATCCATCCACAGACAGCTGCCTGGACCTGGATTTACCACATACACCTGGGTTCCTTATCCAATACCCTGCTTTTTTATATATGGGACTTTGTTATTCTTGTTATATTCATTAAGCTGTTAATTGCATTCTGTCACATTGTTTGACCCTTCATTAGATAGATTGTATCAGCACTGTCTATTTTTACACAGTCATATTTAATTTTCTTTACTCATTTGTTTCCTTTGACCAAGGACGCCCCCTATATTCTATTTTTTTTTTTAAACCTACAATTTGTCTTATTTAGAGGAGCCAATCTGTGCTCGAGTCTACAGACAACAAGGCTAGCTATAGTCAATATGTTAGTAAAAATGCATTGTTTTGCAGTTGTTAGCAGTTAAAGCCAAGTAGGAAATTAGGGTTAGACTTCAGCATTCTGCATTGTGCTATTCAAGTGCCGAGAATTAGAAAATCCATATTTTTCAGAATTAAATTACATAAAAAGTGGGCAAAATAAATAATGAAAATAAAAAACTACAAAGTTGTTTCATTGCACACACCTAAACATGTCATATAAAAATCTCAAATAAAATATAAATACACTGTAATCAATTTAAAATGTCCACATTTATGTGCAGCCCCATTCCTGCAGAAATGAATCATTGGGCTCTATTTATCAAGCTCCGTATGGAGCTTGATGGCCCCTGTTTCTGGCGAGTCTTCAGACCGCTGCTCCATAACCCTGTCCGCCTGCTCTGAGCAGGCGGACAGACATCGCCACAATACAACCCGATCGAGTACGATCGGGTTGATTGACACTCCCTTGCTGGCTGCCCATTGGCCGCGAGTCTGCAAGGGGCAGCGTTGCACCAGCAGCTCTTGTGAGCTGCTGGTGCAATGCTGAATACGGCGAGCGTATTGCTCGCCGTATTCAGCGAGGTCTGGTGGACCTGATCCGCAGTGTCGGATCGTGTCCGTCAGACCTTGATAAATATGGGCCATTGTCTCTTGAAGACCTTATTGCTAATGTGCAGCCCAATAACAACGCTCTTTAGTCTTAAGTGAAGACCACTATCTTTATTTTAAAAAATAAAAAAGTGTTATTAAAATAAAAATATGAAAACGTAAATTTAATTTTTTTTTTACAAAAATGATTGTCCCACATAGTAACTCTCACTCGGGCCCCTATGCTAAAAGCATTGTCACAATAGCGATTTGTTATAAAAGGATACTAATTACGATCGAGATTGCCGGTGAAATATTAAAAAGGGATGAAATCAGTGAAGGCATTTTATTATATTTCACTGTGGGATATGTTGTTTCTCTGACAATGGCAGAATTTTAAAAGCAGTTTCATCATCTACAGCGAACGGCTAATGTAAATGATGCATAAAGAAAGAGAAGCCCTCTACCACAAACGAACAGCAGCTCAGTAGCTTGTTCTAAGGGCCTGTTACCACAGGGGAGCAGCCTCTTTGAGCCCAGTTGTGCTTTTCATAGAGGAGAACTTTCCTGAAGTATATTAGTCTGATCCCGCTGAGTAAGGACAGCCCAGCCCCGAAATACCAGTCAATCCTCCTCTGCACAAGGAACATAATAACCCCAGATGATCATTTTGGCATCCTTTGGGCCTTGTCAGCGAGGAGCATCCATATTCCTCTAAGCACATTGGGAAAGGAATCCATGTCTGGTTTCCCCCATCACCCTGGGACACTAATGTAAACGATCCATTTGGACTGTATTGAGGCAGTACAACTTACATGTGTTAATCAAAACCGAGCCTCTTCTGTTACAATACAAAAGTGAAACTACTGCATGAATAATAAACATATTTCAGCTGGGGGCTTGTGCATATATTGTACATGTGTATACATTGTGCTATATTTATATTATATTTATTATATTGTAAAATACTATATTATGTAATTAAAGTAATTTATATGTTATTTAAATAAATATGTTTTTAACTGTTGGCGTGTTCGTTTTGTGTATGGTTTATTAATATCACATAGAAGACAGGCGCAACTTTTTTGTTTCACAAAAGTCTATTTTTTTAATCTTTGCACTATGTAAAATGTCTTTTTAAAATTGACGGCTTTTGTAATATTGTGTTTGTATTGTCGCTATAAGTTTTCATGGTACTGTATGTGTTTAGTTCTAATATCCCAACTGCATTGTAGCAAATGTAGTATATATAAATAACACGTTTGTTACAGTGTGACCGTAAAATTAGAAGTAAACCCGTTCAGTACTGTGAAAACGTCTTTGATACATTTCTATTACAATTGCAATATACCAAACATGAGTAATTTTTTATGTTTGGAGCTCATTTATTTTTTTTATTTTTTTTATTTGGAATAAATTATTTTGGCTTTTAGGCACCTGGATCCCCTGTGAGTTTTTCAATTAGTAACATATACAGAAAATACTCTAAGAAAGTGGAGAAAAAAGCAAAGATATTTGTAGGCGCACAGTTACACTAAATAATTCTAATAATCTAATTTACCAATTAGCATGAGGAGACTTAATCCTAGGATATATAAAAAAATATAGCCTAACTTTTAATACATCCCAATAAAAAAACTTAAGGTTTAAAACACAAGTAAAAATGTAAAAAAACATTAATAGCTAATCATTAAGTCATGTGTGGAAAACTAGAGTCTAACCATCATAGGAAAACCATCCTTTAATTATCTTATGACTACACAACCATCCCACTGGGGAGACTTTCCCTACCAGAATTGACACTAGGATTTTGTGTGAACCCATAAACTGGGAAATCGAATGGGCTTAACACTATGGATGTGGAGTTCAGTAAGGCAGACATATGCAAATAATATATAATTTAACAACCTCAACATTCTAACCAAATCCCCTCACAACACCATGGGTCTTGGCTCACACCTCACACGCGTTTTATCAAATAGAGCTTTTTAAAAAGCAATTTTTTATATATATATATATGGACAGCCAAGTCAAAATTAAACTTCCATGATTCAGATAAAGCATGACATTTTAAACATTTTTTTAATTTACTGCTATTATCTAATTTAGTTTCCTCTCTTTGTATCATTTGTTGAAGAGCATACCTAGGTAGGCTCAGAATCACCAATGCACTACTGAGAAATAGCTGCTGATTGGTGACTATACTATACAGTATAAGAAATTGGCAAGTTGTTTAAAATTGTATGTTCTATCTGAATCATGAATCAAAAATTTGGGTTTCATGTCCCTTTAATTATGGCATTATTACTGGATGCATAAAGGGACAGAAAACTCTAACAATGTATGCCATTCTTATTTAAGAGCATTATTTAAACATTGTATTAAAAATTATTTTGTTACAGCTGTTTATTTTGACTTTGAACTTAACAGGAAGTGTGTCTGTGTACAGTTCCTGCCTCTGAAGCATGAAAACAAAACCTTTTTTCTCAGAGCAGGAACATGTGTCATACACAAAACTGTGATACATTGTAACACGGCCTCTTAGATTTAAAGGGATATGAAACCACAAACAGAGCACACAATTTAATAACAAGTTCTATTATCAATGTGCTTTGTTCCCAGGGTATTATTGTTGACTTTTTTCTTTATTTGTGGTACCTGTATATGATTTTTATTGATTTATTTTGGTTTTGGTAACCAAGCTCTGTGGATTCAATAAAGACTGTAGAATAGTTTCCTATGGATAAAACAAGAATTGGGAATGTTAATGAATAATGAGTTCGAGGTAATGACTGGCCTCAGTAAATGTAGGCACCACTGGTACAAGCTGTCCAGTTGTATGGGGCATATTACAAATAATAATATTGATGACCAGGCAACATCTGTCTTCAGCTGTTTGCAGCACACTAGTATTGGAGGAAGTTCCTACTCAGCACAAGTGATTTATCTGTGTCCAGGTGAGAAAATCCTGACATATTAGAGCTTCTGATTTGTGATCAGAAACCAGAATACAGAGGAATAGTCTGTGAAATAACTTGTACTGTGAGATAAAAATAACCTAAATCTCAATAATTGTTTGTTCATCTACCCTCTTTTACTGAGTGCCTTCAATATCTGACCGTTATCTGAAATGGATTTAACGAGGACATTTTCTATCCAACATAAATATCATGGTCTGGACTTGTGAGCTGGCATAGGCCCAGATTATGAGTGGAGCATTAACAGTTACTCGCGAGCGATAAGGGGTTTATCACAGGTGTTTGCTCGTGTCGGGTTTTCCACTTGTATTAGAAGTTGAAAGTAAATACGATCACTTGAGTGCAGTCGTGATTTACGCTAGAATGATTACCACATCCTCAGAGCTCTGGTTAACTGTTTCACGAAACAAAAAAGTGTCACAAAACACATAAAAAATACATTTAAAAGTAAACTTACACTCATAATAACACCACCTAAATTATTTTAAAAACGTTTTGTGGAATATGCCATTTTAATGTTATTTCAATAAAAGTGACGTTTTACATTGAAAAATCCGATGAGTGCAGTATCTGTTCTGAAGTGAATGGAGTGGAATCTATATATATGTCTATATATGTAATAAAAGGTGGGTTACCAGCGCTAAAAACTTCACCACTTGTTAGCCAATATGTAATGGAACTTATTGGTCATCAGTATAGTATTACTCTATACCCACCCTATTTATTTATATGGGTGAGAGAGGCCAATATTTCATTATGTGAATGGTATTATGTATGGAATTGGTTTTTCTAATTGTGCTGCGTGTGATTGAAGCAGTGTACCCTTTACACGGTTAGGGATTGTGATAGAAAAGAGAAAATCAATAAGTCCGCGCACAGATAAGGTCTTTACATATGGTGTAAGTTCTTAATACTCCAATGTTGAATTAGAAAGAAAAAAAAAGAGTGATGGGTGGTTATCTTCTTACCAGATATTACCCCAATCATATGAGGTAGTGTATGCACTCAAAAGACAATGGGGACACTCCTCCTGTGTTCTCCCTGAGCTGTTCCCTTGACCCCTGACTCCGTGGATCTTAATCCTAAGTCAGACAGATGTTGCAGAATACTCCAAACTTTTTGGTAGAAACTTCCTGGTAGAAACTTCCAGCTTTTGTTCTTTGTAGCTTTCTATCTTTGTATCCTCCCGGAGTATGGTTCAGTGGAATATCATATAAAGAAAAAAGGAAATCACATAGCGTAACTCTATCATAAAATGTATTTATTGCTGTATAAAACAAAAAGATTTGCACTTACATTTATAACCCTCAATCCTTAATGAGGTAAGCATTCAAGCATAAACACATAAGTAGTTAAATCTTGTGGAGATATGCTGACCGTTAGGACCGCCTCCGATCCATGAGGTCTGTGTGTAACTCTGGTCCAACAGAAATCTTTATAAACCCTCTTTGTAAGAGAATTAAATAAAACTACACTGTACTATGTGCAGTGTTAAAGTCCCATATAGTTATGGTAATAATAAAACCAATTGGGTGTTAAAAAGCACATGGGTTGACAATCACATACAAGACTGTTTCTTATATATATTGTGTGTAAGATACATACAAATGCTGATCTTAAAAACGACCCTTAAATACACTTGGGTAGCATGCCACTTCAGGATGACGATATCGTCAAGGTAGGTCTGTGCACCCACCCAAATAATCCTTACGTGTTTTGTAGTGTTATCCACTTCTTCGTCAGAGGACACCCAATTGGTTTTATTATTACCATAACTATATGGGACTTTAAAGGGATAGTATAGTCAAATATTTTCTTTCATATTTCAGATAGAGCAGCAATTTTAAGCAACTTTCTAATTTACTCCTATTATCAATTTTTCTTTGTTCTTTTGGTATCTTTATTTTAAAAAGTTGGAATATAAGCTTAGAAGCCAGACCATTTTTGGTTCAGCACCTGGGTAGCATTTGTTGATTGGTGTCTAAATGTAGCAATCCAATCAGCAAGTGCTACCCAGGTGCTCAACCAAAAATAGGCTGGCTCCTATGCTTACTTTCTGGCTTTTTTAAATAAAGATACCAAGAGAACAAAGAAAAATTGATAATAGGAGTAAATTAGAAAGTTGCTTAAAATTGAATTCTCTATCTAAATTATGAAAGTTTATTTTTGACTAAACTATCCCTTTAACACTGCACATAGTACAGTGTAGTTTTATTTATTTCTCTTACAAAGAGGGTTCATAAAGATTACTGTTGGACCAGAGTTACACACAGACCTCATGGATCGGAGGGGGCCCTAACGGTCAGCATATCTCCACAAGATTTAACTACTTATGTGTTTATGCTTGAATGCTTACCTCATTATAGGGACAGTTTACTCAAAAATGTTCACCCCTTTAATTTGTTCCCAATAATCCACTTTACCTGCTGGAGTGTATTAAATTGTTTACAAGTATTTTCATTACCCTTATATTGGCATTTGAAATAGATTATCTAGCCTGTGGTATCCCCACCCATCCTGAAAGTTTTTAGCCATGAGGCCAAGCTGTATTAATACAGCCAGTAGAAGAAATTACACTCCCAGTGGGATATAGAAGAGATAAGGTAATAAAATGTTAATTTTCCATTGTTCTCTTCAAGTATTGGTGATTGTTTAATGGACAGATATAAGATAAAGAAGCAGGTATATGTACACAATGTGATAAAGTAATGAGATCTGATTATATCTACAGATATAAGATAGACACATGTATATGTACACAATGTGATAAAGTAATGAGATCTGATTATACCTACAGATATAAGATAAAGAAACATGTATATGTACACAATGTGATACAGTAATGAGATCTGATTATACCTACAGATATAAGATAAAGACACATGTATATGTACACAGTGTGATAAAGTAATGAGGTCTGATTATACCTACAGATATAAGATAAATACACATGTATATGTACACAATGTGATACAGTAATGAGATCTGATTATACCTACAGATATAAGATAAAGACACATGTATATGTACACAATGTGATACAGTAATGAGATCTGATTATACCTACAGATATAAGATACAGACACATGTATATGTACACAATGTGATACAGTAATGAGATCTGATTATACCTACAGATATAAGATAAAGACACATGTATATGTACACAGTGTGATAATGTAATGAGATCTGATTATACCTACAGATATAAGATAAAGACACATGTATATGTACACAATGTGATACAGTAATGAGGTCTGATTATACCTACAGATATACGATACAGACACATGTATATGTACACAGTGTGATAAAGTAATGAGGTCTGATTATACCTACAGATATAAGATAAAGACACATGTATATGTACACAATGTGATACAGTAATGAGATCTGATTATACCTACAGATATAAGATAAAGACACATGTATATGTACACAGTGTGATAAAGTAATGAGGTCTGATTATACCTACAGATATAAGATAAATACACATGTATATGTACACAATGTGATACAGTAATGAGATCTGATTATACCTACAGATATAAGATAAAGACACATGTATATGTACACAATGTGATACAGTAATGAGATCTGATTATACCTACAGATATAAGATACAGACACATGTATATGTACACAATGTGATACAGTAATGAGATCTGATTATACCTACAGATATAAGATAAAGACACATGTATATGTACACAGTGTGATAATGTAATGAGATCTGATTATACCTACAGATATAAGATAAAGACACATGTATATGTACACAATGTGATACAGTAATGAGGTCTGATTATACCTACAGATATACGATACAGACACATGTATATGTACACAGTGTGATAAAGTAATGAGGTCTGATTATACCTACAGATATAAGATAAAGACACATGTATATGTACACAGTGTGATAAAGTAATGAGGTCTGATTATACCTACAGATATAAGATAAATACACATGTATATGTACACAATGTGATACAGTAATGAGATCTGATTATACCTACAGATATAAGATAAAGACACATGTATATGTACACAATGTGATACAGTAATGAGATCTGATTATACCTACAGATATAAGATACAGACACATGTATATGTACACAATGTGATACAGTAATGAGATCTGATTATACCTACAGATATAAGATAAAGACACATGTATATGTACACAATGTGATACAGTAATGAGGTCTGATTATACCTACAGATATACGATACAGACACATGTATATGTACACAGTGTGATAAAGTAATGAGGTCTGATTATACCTACAGATATAAGATAAAGACACATGTATATGTACACAATGTGATAAAGTAATGAGATCTGATTATACCTACAGATATAAGATAAAGACACATGTATATGTACACAATGTGATAAAGTAATGAGATCTGATTATACCTACAGATATAAGATAAAGACACATGTATATGTACACAATGTGATACAGTAATGAGATCTGATTATACCTACAGATATAAGATAAATACACATGTATATGTACACAATGTGATAAAGTATTGAGATCTGATTATACCTACAGATATAAGATAAAGACACATGTATATGTACACAATGTGATAAAGTATTGAGATCTGATTTTACCTGCAGATATAAGATAAAGACACATGTATATGTACACAATGTGATAAAGTAATGA
The DNA here is from genome assembly GCF_027579735.1 of Bombina bombina. NCBI lineage: Eukaryota > Metazoa > Chordata > Amphibia > Anura > Bombinatoridae > Bombina > Bombina bombina. The sequence goes on from NC_069506.1 coordinate 320,372,425, forward strand.
GATCTGATTATACCTACAGATATAAGATACAGACACATGTATATGTACACAACATGATAAAGTAATGAGATCTGATTATACCTACAGATATAAGATACAGACACATGTATATGTACACAATGTGATAAAGTAATGAGATCTGATTATACCTACAGATATAAGATAAAGACACATGTATATGTACACAATGTGATAAAGTAATGAGATCTAATTATACCTACAGATATAAGATAAAGACACATGTATATGTACACAATGTGATAAAGTAATGAGATCTGATTATACCTACAGACATAAGATAAAGACACATGTATATGTACACAACATGATAAAGTAATGAGATCTGATTATACCTACAAGCTCAACTCATTAGGTTGTGACTTCAAAATACAAAATCAGCAAATTCATTACACGAATAAGCCTTAAAAAAGCAAATCTCATATATTTTATACCCTTCAGCTGGTAAAATAAGTAATTGGAAACTCATTAAGGGAAAAACTATTTTATAGTATACTGTCCCTTTAAGGATTGATGGTTATAAATGTAAGTGCAAATCTTTTTGTTGTATACAGCAATAAATACCTTTTATGATAGAGTTACGCTATGTGATTTCCTTTTTTCTTTATATGATATTCCACTGAACCATACTCCGGAAGGATACAAAGATAGAATGCTACAAAGAACGAAAGCTGGAAGTTTCTACCAGGAAGTTTCTACCAAAAAAGTTTGGAGTATTCTGCAACATCTGTCTGACTTAGGAATTGACCTAGGATTAAGATCCACGGAGTCACAGGCCAAGGGAACAGCTCAGGGAGAACACAGGAGGAGTGTCCCCATTGTCTTTTGAGTGCATACACTACCTCATATGATTGGGGTAATATCTGGTAAGAAGATAACCACCCATCACTCTTTTTTTCTTTCTAATTCAACATTGGACTATTAAGAACTTACACCATATGTAAAGACCTTATCTGTGCACAGACTTATTGATTTTCTCTTTTCTATCACATATGTCTATATATGTGTACATATGTATTTATATGTGTATTTATTATTATTATGTATTATTTACAGACATACATACACATATAAACACATAAATAGATATGTACATACATATATACATATATATAAGTTCATTAGCCCTTTGCAGTCAAGCAGATAAAAACATATAAAATCATATGTATGCAATAGTCATATTTAGTAGAGGTTTTAACTATGTATTTACTGTAAATATTTCACATTCCAATGTTCTGCACATAGCATAATATGTTCTATGTATTTTTAAATAGAAATTCTTATATATTTATCTGTATATATATATACCTATATATAATAATATACATATTTAAATAAATTAAAAAATAAATAAGGCACTCTCCGTTTCAATAAGACATTTCACTTTATGTGTTTAACGTTTTCGGGGTTTCCCCCGTCCTCAAACCATTTACAGCCAAACAAAAAAGCCATATATTTATACCCCCTTACCTCCACCGTGAACAAACAGAGTTAGTCCCCACAGCATCCGTGAAGCGCAACCCTGCATGTGCGACCGGAGTATGAAAAGCCGACTAGGACAAATCTATCAAAAACAAAGTGCAAATGCATATTACATTAAAAACAGATAGGCGATGAGCAATAATTGAGGAATGCAGATACGAATATCCTAAACATGATAATGCAGCATGTCAGTGGGTACTCACACATCATGTTAGCTTACTGGCAACTAAGCCCAGTACCACAAACCAACTGCATTATTATGTTCATGAACACACAATACAATACTTTTTACAGATCATCCATATTAGATAGAAAACAGTGTTATTCCCTAATCTTAGTCAACTGTCAACTGACATACTATATATACTCACCAATGACCTTGCCATTAATTACAGTGGGATAAAGTTTCCATTATTGCATTAACCACTTACTATCTACCAACACATTTTAACAATGCTGAATTGGGTACATGCAGAAAGTGACAGTTAACAGGACAGAGCAACAGGAACTACCCTGTAACTTATGTTAATCATCAGTGCAGGACAGATACAAACCACTGCTACAGGAAACAATGGTAATCCAAATGTACATTCAGTCCCTTAGGATACATAGTATCTAAATTAAAAATCCATTGGGATTCCTTTTGTAGCAGTCGTTTGGCCCTGTCTCCACCCCTGGTACATCTAGGAATATGATCAATAATTATGTACCGTAAGTCAGATACCCCATGCTTGTTAGTACAGAAATGCCTAGCCACCGGTTGGTCAGATTCACCTAACCTAATGACCTTACGTATGACCGACCGGTGGTTCGCCATTCTTGTCCTAAGGTCATCCTGGGTCTTACCTACGTAAAACCTGCCACAAGGACAAGGAAGCAGGTAAACAATAAAGGTAGTAGTGCAGGTAACCCTATACTGTATATAAAATTTCTTGTTAGACCATGGATGTAGGAACACATTACTCTGTGTCAAGTCACTGCAGGTAGTGCAACCACCACACCGGAAGCAACCCTTTTTAGTGGTATTTAACCAAGTTGTTGGCATATAACTGTCAACATTATCAGGTCTCAACAACATATCCTTCAGTGACCTTCCTCTCTTAAATCCCACCATCAGTGTTTCTACTGTGGCAAACGGTAAGGAATTGTCACTGGATAGGATATCCCAATGCTGCATCAAAATTTTTGAAAAGTATAACTGTTGGAGAGTAAGAGCTCAAGTTGATAATGATACTCCTATTGCCACCCGTTGCATCTACTTGCGCCACTGTCGAGGGGGTCTCCCCCTTATTCTGCGACCCATGTCGCCCTCTGCGCTGGTGTGGCCTGTGCCCTGACCGTTTTTTGAACGAGTAGACATAGCTTGGGGACCCTGTACCACCTCACTCCGTCCAGGGGTTGTACCTTCAGGGTCAGAGCTATTATCTGAGCTCTCCACTGTAGTTAGGGACCTCCGTCTGTTCCTAGAAAAGAAACTCCTTTCTTGTGGGCCCAAAAGCCACCTATAAATTCTTTTCTCTTTGTAGTCCAGGGTCACAGCCTCCCATTTACGTTCTTTGAAACTTAACAGTTCTTTTTCATAGGCATCAACTTGTTGCTTTAACTTGTCCAACCGAGTCTCACCAGGGTCATCAGTTAATTCAGTAATTTTGATGCGGCTAGTATAGATTTTCTGGATCTAAGGATCTATAAGGATGGAACGAAAATCTGTACAATGCTATTCCATAAGGAAATGGATAGAAATTCGTTATTGGAGGTTACAAGTTGTCACCCCCAAGTTTAAAAAAATCATTGCCAAAATCTCAATTTAAGCGGGTGGTCCGTAACAACACTGATCAATACAACAAGAAGAATCAACTAATTGAGATGCAGAGAAAATTTAAGGACCATGGGTATGGTTCCACACATTTAGATCAGTCACTGGCTGACTCACTGGCCATGACCCAGGAACAAGCTTTGAAGAAGGTGGATAAAGGAATGACTGACCAAAGAATGATTTTTACAACTCCTTTTTCCCCTGAAAAGTTATACTTTTCAAAAATTTTGAAGCAGCATTGGGATATCCTATCCAGTGACAATTCCTTACCGTTTGCCACAGTAGAAACACTGATGGTGGGATTTAAGAGAGGAAGGTCACTGAAGGATATGTTGTTGAGACCTGATAATGTTGACAGTTATATGCCAACAACTTGGTTAAATACCACTAAAAAGTTTTGCTTCCGGTGTGGTGGTTGCACTACCTGCAGTGACTTGACACAGAGTAATGTGTTCCTACATCCATGGTCTAACAAGAAATTTTATATACAGTATAGGGTTACCTGCACTACTACCTTTATTGTTTACCTGCTTCACTGTCCTTGTGGCAGGTTTTACGTAGGTAAGACCCAGGATGACCTTAGGACGAGAATGGCGAACCACCGGTCGGCCATACCTAAGGCCATTAGGTTAGGTGAATCTGACCAACCGGTGGTTAGGCATTTCTGTACTAACAAGCATGGGGTATCTGTCTTACGGTACATAATTATTGATCATATTCCTAGATGTACCAGGGGTGGAGACAGGGCCAAACAACTGCTACAAAGGGAATCTCAATGGATTTTTAATTTAGATACTATGTATCCTAAGGGACTGAATGTACATTTGGATTACCATTGTTTCCTGTAGCAGTGGTTTGTATCTGTCCTGCACTGATGATTAACATAAGTTACAGGGTAGTTCCTGTTGCTCTGTCCTGTTAACTGTCACTTTCTGCATGTACCTAATTCAGCATTGTTAAAATGTGTTGGTATATAGTAAGTGGTTAATGCAATAATGGAAACTTTATCCCACTGTAATTAATGGCAAGGTCATTGGTGAGTATATATAGTATGTCAGTGGACAGTTGACTAAGATTAGGGAATAACACTGTCTTCTATCTAATATGGATGATCTGTAAAAAGTATTGCACTGTGTATTCATGAACATGATAATGCAGTTGGTTTGTGGTACTGGACTTAGTTGGCAGTAAGCTAACATGATGTGTGAGTACCCACTTACATGCTGCATTGTCATGTTTAGGATATTCGTATCTGCATTCCTCAATTATTGCTCATTGCCTATCTGTTGTTAATGTAATATGCATTTGCACTTTGTTTTTGATAGATTTGTCCTAGTCGGCTTTCCATACTCCGGTCGCACATGCGAGGTTGCGCTTCACGGATGCTGTGGGGACTGACTCTGTTTGTTCACGGTGGAGGTAAGGGGGTATAAATATATGGCTTTTTTGTTTGGCTGTAAATGGTTTGAGGATGGGGGAGACCCCGAAAACGTTAACCACATAAAGTGAAATGTCTTGTTGAAACGGACAGTGCCTTCTTTATTTTTTATTTTATTACTACGTTTGGGAGTGCACCCCGGAGGCTGGTTGAGTCATGAGTGCTGGTTCCTAATTCTCTACAATTATATATATAGAAATATGTATTTATGAATAAATATAACATGTTTTTCTATGTGAAGAACATTGGAATGTGAAATATTCATATTTTTATGTCAGGTTAGCACACTTGAGAATATGTGATTGTGTTTGCGCGTTTTCCACTTTTTTTGCTCCATTGACTTCTATGGGGGAATACAGTACGTGAACGTGCACGCAATGTTCTAACTTTGGCTTTTTTACACTTGTCGGGTTAGCTTGTGAGCAAAAACAGTTTACTCATTATATGAGTGCAACCTGACGCGCACAAAAAACTTACTTCTAGCGGAGTTAACACTTGATCAGGAGCTTAAATACCGCTCCACTTTTTTTCTGGCCCACAATTTGGTATATATGAGACCTTTAATCTTGTATTATATTGTTTTGTATTACATTTTATTATTTTATTATTTTATTAAATATAAAAATAAATAAATGTTGTTTTTTGATCATTATATATACTTTAGATATCCTGCAATGGGTTTCCATTCATGTGATGTAATAATATTGCAAGCTCTTTTCAAACCTAATATGTGTTATTTATTATCTTCATATTAAAATGCACTTATACCCCTTAACCTTTTAACGCCGTTATGCCGTTCTATTCCGTCATAATTACACTGGGCTTTAGAGCCGTTATGACGGAATAGAACGTCATAACGGTTTGTAGCTCCTGTGCCCCCTCCGTTATTTTTTTCGTTCTGGATCCGGTTGGGGGATGTGCCTAGCACCTCAGGCACTCCCCCAGGATCCAATCAGCATGGAGGGGGTGTATCGATTGTCCCCTGTAACACTGTAATAACTAATGAGTGGAATTATTGGCTGTTACAAGTGTATCCGCTTCCTCTCTTCCCTAAGTGCGATCTGAGAGAGAGAGGAAGACAGTTTAGCGTTGGTGTGTGCTGTAGAGAGCTAGAGAGGGAGAAAAAAATATAAATACAAACAAAATATATATTTTTTTTGCTGCTGATCACAGAGCTGCTACTGTGATCAGCCTAAAATAACTTTGGTTAGCCTGTTAGGGCTTTGATCAGTGCTGATCAAAATCATTGGGGGTTTATTTGTGGGGGTTACAAATATATATATATATATATTTTTGCTGCTGATCACTGACCTGCTACTGTGATCAGCCTAATATCACTGTGATCAGCCTGTCAGGACTTTGATCAGTGCCCAAAAGTTTATTTGTGGCGATCTTTAGTTATTGTTAACCCCTTCCCTGCTGTTCCCAATCACTACCCTTCCCAGTGCTTTTCTATTTTTTTTTTAGTTTATATATATATATATATATATATATATATATATATATATATATATATATATATATATATATATATATAAACATAAAAAAAATCTGAGGGAATAGGGTGGGTGGGAATAGGTGGGTGGTAATTGGGTGGCTTAGTGGGATTTTGGGGCAGGTGAGGTGGGAATTGGTGGTGGTGAAGTGGGAATTTGTATTGAAAAAAATCACTTATGGCACGCTATTCAGCAGAAGAGGCTTATGCCATTCTTGCCAAAGATTCAGGGAGTGAAACCCTCTCTGCTTTGTCTGACAGCGCAACCCTTACGGCATCAGATATAGAACCCCTGAGTGATACATCTAATGCTGGTGCTCCCTGCCCGCCACCTAAAAGGAGGTGTGGCACAAATGAACAAAATTGGTTACCTACAAATTTTACTGCCCCAGAAATGCCTGAATTTACAGAGAAACCCGGGCATCACAACTGATGTTCCAGTATGTGAGCCAATAAACTATATCTCCCTGATTCTGACAAATACCATGTTTGAGCATATAGTTTCTCAAAAAAAGTATATGCCAGCCAGTATCTGTCAAAAAATCCCCAATCTCTGTATGTCAGAAAAAATACCTGGCACCCCACTGACATACCGGAGATTAAAAAGTTTTGGGCCCTGACATTAATAATGGGGATTGTGAAGAAACCCAGCATACGTTCATACTGGAGCCAGAACCCCATCTTGGCTATCCCTCTTTTTACAGGGGTTATGAAGAGGGACAGATATGAACAGTTGCTGTGGTTTCTCCATTTTAATGATAATAGCCAGTGCCCCCCCAGAAATGACCCCCTGCATGACAGGTTATATAAACTAAGGCCCCTGATAAGCCACCTGTCCCAAAATTTAAAGACGTTTACATCCCTGAGCAGGACATTTGCATTGATGAGTCCCTCATGAAATTTAAGGGGAGATTGCTTTTCAAGCAATATATACCATCCAAGAGGAAACGCTATGGGGTAAAATGTTATAAACTCTGTGAATGCAGTACTGGGTATACCTGGGCATTTCACATCTACCAGGGAAAAGATAGCCACTTGGATCCACCTGGCTGCCCAGATTCAGTTGGCACAAGTGGGAAAATTGCGTGGGATCTCCTACTACCCCTGCTAAATAAAGGGTACCATTTGTGGCTCGATAATTTTTACACCAGCACAGAGCTATTAAAATGTTTATTTTATTTTGAAAACATGGCCTGTGGCACAACAAGAAAAAATTGCACAGGTTTCCCCCAGAAGCTAACGTATGGAAAAAAAAATAGGGGCACAACGTCAGCTTTACGCCACAATGAGCTACTGGCCCTTCGGTACACTGATAAAAAAGATGTGTACATGCTCTCCACAATGCACAATGAAGCTACAGTGCCAGTGTCTGTGAAGGGAAGATCTGCACAGATCCGAAAGCCATAGTGCATTGTGGAGTACAACAAAAACATGGGGGAGGTAGATTTAGCTGACCGGTGCCTGCAGCCATATCTAATTCAAAGAAAAACAAGAACTTGGTACAAAAAAGTAGCTTTTTATATTATGCAGATCGCAGTATATAATGCATATGTGCTCTACAAAAAATCAGGCACAGGGAAACCTTATACTTTTTTGGAATTTGTGTTAAATGTAACATCTGATATTTTGTTTAACCAGACCCTTAATCCTCCCACTGTTCAATCTGAAAATGTCGAGCGACTCTGTGGCAGGCATTTTCCCACTAGGATCCTACCCACTGCCTGCAAAACAAAACCCCAGAAAAGATGCAGAGTCTGCTATAAAAAAGGAGGGATTTTAGTTACCATTGCCCTGACTGCCCCTCTCTACCTGGCCTCTGTATCACTAATTGCTTTTGAATATATCACACAGAGTTAAACTTTTGATTTGAAAGCAATCTGTATGTGTTCCTAATTTATTTTATTTTATTATTCTGTATTCCTAACTTCATAAATCCCCTGACCTTGTCCTTTATATGTTAAGCCCATCTACTCTAAGGCCATGATAAGTTATACAAAACAACTAAAATACTCCTTTTAGAACATCCTGAGTTATCCACTTTTGCAAATGGTATGTCATGAGGGGGATAATTTTCATTCCTGGGCTGCCATACTGTCTCAAAGGCAACATAGGTGCAGAAAATCAATGTGCCAAATTTCCATGTAAATGGGCAGACCCTATATTGGGCCCTGTAACTTCCTGAAACCCCATAAAACCTGTGCATGGGGGGTATTGTTGTACTCATGGAACATCACTGAATGTTGCCAGATGTTGTGACTAAGTGGCTACAAAAAAAGACTAAACATAGTTCTTTTTGAATACCCTGGGTTGTCTACTTTTGCAAATGATATGCCATGATGGGGTTATTTTCATTCCTGGGCTGCTATAATGTCTCAAAGAGGACATAGGCCCAGAAAATCAAGGTGCCAAATTTCCACGCATAAAGACTGAAATGGGCAGACCCAATATTTGGCCCTGTAACTTCTGTAAACCCATAAAACCTGCACATGGTGGGTACAGTTGTACTCGTAGGACATCGACAAACACAAATATGTGTGTTTTATAGCAGCAAAACATAAAAGGTTGATGACAGAAACAGCCAAAGTGCAGTGTTTGTGCAAAAACGCATACAAAAAATATGAGCACTACATTTGGTCAGATGTTATGCCTAAGGGGTTTCACAAAAAGACGTGACATGGCCCTTTTGGAATACCCAGGGGTGTCTTCTTTTGTAAATGGTATGCCATGATGGGGTAATTTTCATTCCTGGGCTGCTCTTATATATGAAAGGCGACTTAAGCCCAGAAAATGAATGTGCCTACATGGGTAGGCCCTATGTTGGGCCTTGTAAATTCCAGAAATCTCAGAAAACCTGTACATGGGGGGTATCGTTATACTCATAGGACATCGCTGAACACAAGTATGGGTATTGCATTGCAGTAATATATATCAGGATGATGATATTCACAATAAAATTGTTTGGAAATCTTAAAATTTATTAATTTCTAACACTTACTTAGATTTTTTTCATATAAAATTATAGTTTAGAAATAAATATTTTATGCCAAAAGAAAGCCCTATATGTCCTCTAAAAACAATATATAATTAGTGTGAAAGGGGTAAATTATGGTTGAAAAGACATATAGCTGAAATTCAAGGTTTTGTTTACTTTCAGAACTTGGACAATTGCCTATGTCATGAAAGGGTTAAACTGTCCCTTTAGTAAAGTGAGGGTATAAGGTTTGGTAGGCTGAGTACAGTATTATTAATCATCCATCACACTGTTTCTTGAGTTGTCAGTGATATAAACCAGTGTTTACTAGGGACAGCATACGTGAGTATATCTGTACATACCTGCGTCTGTTTTTTCTTCGTTTGCTTTTGTGACAAGGTTAGGAAACCCAGTAGCAGATGCTGATTTGTTGAGGCTTACGGTTTTAGCTACAGGATTCATGATGGTTACAGAATGTGTTGATAGCAATGGATTATTTTTCCCTCGGCTCATCTCATGTGCTTCTGTTTGCGTTGGGTGGACATTCTTCTGTATGTTACTGTGTTCCCTATTAATATTCTCTGTTATTGGTACTCTGAGAGATGAATTCTGGCACTGTTCATCTGATTTTGAGTCACCCTTTCTAGCAGACAGCAGATTTAATTTCCTACAGCTGATAAGAAAGCAAATGATTACATTTGTGACAATATATAAAACAGTCATGTTAACTAAACATAATTCTTGAACTATAATTTAAAAGGACAGCAAATAAAAAATATGTCTCAGAAAACCATCTAAACGTGTAACAAGATTTTTTTTCATAAAAAATGTACAATAAACACAACATTTAAAGGGACAGTCAAGTTAAAATTAAACTTTCATGTTTCAGATAGGGCATGCAATTTTAAACAACTTTCCAATTTACTTTTATCAGGTTCTCTTGGTATTTATCTAACACTATATCTTTTTCGTAAGTGCATACACACAAGAACACACATTTATCACTACACTGTCCCCTCACCTTTAGCCTACACACATTCCCTTATTCCCGATTTTTTTCCCCGCTAATTAGTCTCATGGTCTTTAATCATTATTAGGTTACTTTCTCTCAGGTTTTGTTTGTTTTGTGTGTTCACATTTTTTTTCTCTTTCTCTCTCTTTTTTTTTTCTTTTTTTTTTTTCTTCACGATAAAGACTGCTGTGGCCTTTTTTTTTTTTTTAACCTTTCTCTTTCACTGCTCCATGGAAAGGTATATTTCACACTCCAAATCAAATTTACCCATCATGCCACCTAAACATAAGGATAGGAAACTTAAACAGAATGATATGTCTGTAGAAGCTAGTAATGATATAAGCTTAAGTAACACAAATACTACCATGCTACTACACCAAATGTAAGAACTATTTATGGCACAATTTGACTCCCTGAAACAGGAAATGATTAACCTTACAAGTGAAGTTAAACAATTTTCGACACTAATGACCGAATTAGAAACAAGAGTCTCAGATATAGAGGACAGATCTATTGCCCAAGAACAAACTATTACATTTCAAGGTAGCAAGTTAAACACTTTACAATTAAGAATGGAATAGTTGGGCGATAGGTCCTGGCTCAATAACCTTAGAGTTATTTGGCTTCCTGAGAATGGGGATTATCAGGATCTGCTAAAATTTGCCTCAGTGAAACTTCCCCAATTAGTTGATAGTAACATAGAGAATGTTATGATCCCAATAGAAAGAACCCATTGGGGCATATTTATCAAGCTCCAATTGGAGCTTGATACCCCGTGTTTCTGGCGAGCATGCAGGCTCATCAGAAACAGCAGTTATGAAGCAGCGGTCACAAAGACCGCTCCTCCATAACCTGTCCACCTGCTCTGAGCAGACGGACAGACATCACCGGAAATCAACCCGATCAAGAACGATCGGGTTGATTGACACCCCCTGCTGGCGGCCTATTGGCCGCGAGTCTGCAGGGGGTGGCGTTGCACCATTGCTCGCCGTATTCAGCGAGGTCTGTCGGACCTGATCCGCACTGTCGGATCAGGTCCGACAGACCTTGATAAATTGAGGCCATAGAGTGGTTCCAGTTCGCAAAAATTTGGATGGTACTATAAAACCAAGAGCTGTAATAATCAAATTCCTGAATTTTCAGGACAAATTCCACATTTTAAGACTATATCGTAAAAACAACCATATTATGCTAGGGCAACAAAAGGTGCTCTTATTTCAGGATTTTTCAGTAGAAACACAAGCCAAACAGAGGGAAATGGCACCATATTGCTCCAGGCTGATTAAAGCCAATTTAAAGGCGAGATTAATATATCCAGCAAAAATTATGCTGGATAAAGATGGCGACATTTTAACCTTTAATAAAACTGATGAAGTTCAGGCTTTCTGTAACAATAATGGAATAGAATAATAATTTAGGCTTTAAGACAACAAGAAGTAACCTGGTTATTAATGTGTCATTTTTTAAATATAGGGTTTTTATATTTGGAGATGTTTGTATGCTGTAATATGGGAGGGACGGTGGAAGCACAGCATTTTTTTCCTGGTAGTTGTTCCCTCACACACCTTTTTTTTTTCTCTCCCCAATTTTTCTCCTCTGTTTGGCCCCTCCCCCATCTTAATGGACAATGAATAAATTAAAACTAATATCTTGGAATATTGGTGGGATTTCATCAACCGTTAAAAGGAAACTAATGATAAGACATCTAGGGGCTTAAAACCAAATATAGTGTTCGTCCAAGAGACACACCTTAATCCCCAGGAAGCGAGCAAACTTAACCCCTTAAGGACCAGCGACGTACCCTGTATGTCGCTGGCCTTTTTTTTGGGACTTGATTGTTTTATAGCGTGGTCTTGCTACCAGCGTTGCGACTGCTCTATTCCACAAAGCCTTCTGGAGGGAGGGCATTAATAGCGTGTTCTTGCTAGACTTGTGCTATTATGTCCTGAAAAAAACCTTAACGACCAGTGACATACAGGCTACATTGTGGTCATTAAGGGGTTAAATCCAAGGAACCACTTTGTGTTTTGCAATGTATATGGCCCGAATACGGTGGAGAAAGAGTTTTGGGAGGATCTTGGCTTGAAACTATTTCATTTTATTGGGAAAAATATAGTGATTGTTGGAGACTTTAATATGTTTTTTCACATATTTTAGATAGATCTAATATGAGACACACTATCCGGAAAAATAGAGAATCCAAAATACTCTGGAATTTTTGCCAGAAATTGGCACTTAAAGATATTTGGTGAACACAGTACCCTGATTGTAGAGAGTATACGTGTGAGTCTAAAGTACATAAGTCTTTCTCCAGAATAGACTTCCTCTTAATTTCAGGCCGTATGTTGGGGATGGAAATTAAGTCAGATATAAGGGAAATAGTCTTATCAGATCATGCCATCATCTCTCTGGAGATAGGATATAGAGACCAATACTCGGCAAATAATGCTAGACTTTTCTTCCCACAATATCTCATTCACAATTCACAATTTAAATCTTGGCTACAAAACAAATGGAAGGAATTTGCTGCTATTAATATTGATTATCTAGATAGGCCGTAAAATATTCTGGGAAACTGTAAAGGCAGTCTTAAGAGGGAAAGCATATCTAGTGAGAAATAAGGCTATAAGGAAAAGGAGGGAGAAACAATTATCTAATGCGGTTAAAAACAGCTATAGAAAATATCTTAACAACCTGTCCGTTGGCTTATGGAATAGATATAAAGAGATTAGAGCGTGATTTATTTTTGAAACAAAACATGATTCTTGAGGAACAAAAGCAAAAAGCGTTATTTTCAGGTATACAAGGTACCTCAGCAATTTTTTTGGCTAAGATCTCTAAAATGAGAAAACAGAAGAATTGTATAGCCTCCTTGAAGTATCAGAATAAAAGGCTCACTAAAGTTATGGAGATAAGGCAGGCATTTTTAAACTTTTTGTCAGGAGGTTTATTCATCAAGTCAGATCAATAAAGATAATAAAGAGTATTTTTGGTGCAACGTTAATCTTCCCCAAGTTACGAGTGATGATCTCCAAAGTTTAAACTAACCTATTATGGTAACAGAAATATCTGAGACTATAGCTAAGTTAAAATTAGGAAAATTTCCAGGACCAGATTCATTCCCAGCTGAGTTCTATAAATTATTACATGACTAAGTCCCCCCCATCTTATGTTCCTTATTTAATGAATATTACATAGGGAATATACCACAGTTATCACTCTTCTCCGCATCAAACATAACATTAATACTTAAAAAAATACAAAGATCCGGAACTTCCAACATTATACAGACCTATTTCCCTTTTGAACCAAGACTACAAGATCTTAACAGCTATTATTGCTAAATGATTGCTAGCGTGTTTGAACTATATTATCCATCCAGACCAGACAGGCTTCATGACAGGTAGGAACTTAGTTAAGAACTTACGAAATGTTTAACTGGTATTAGACTTTTTCTGGAGCAAAATCACAGGTAAGAAGTCGCATTCTAAGCCGGATCTAGCAATTCTCACGGTCGATGCTTAGAAAGCATTCAACTCTATCATATGGGACCATTTATTTTCATCATTGGAAGGATTTGGACTGACAGGTTCTTTTCAACAGTTTGTTTGGCAGCTCTATCAGGCGCCCCTCTCGGCAATTTTAGTGAATGGGGATCTTTCTGATAGTTTTCCTCTGAAGAGAGGTACCCGGCAAGGCTGTCCGCTCTACCCATTATAGTTCAACCTGTCTTTGGAACCCCTCGCAATATATATGAGACAGGAACTAAAAAGTATCCAGTTAGGAGGACAAGTCGCTGTTCTCTCTCTTTTTGCAGATGACCTATTATGGTTTCTGAGTAACACAGCAGATTCCATTCCTCAGGTTCTGCGGATCTTCAATTTATTCAGCTCTTTCTCCGGCTATAAGATTAATTTTGAAAAATCCGAATTACTATGGATATACAAACCTCAAAAGGTAGCCTCTCACCCTTTCCAGGAGACTAAACAGACTAAATACCTAAGTATTATCCTGAGTAGTAATCTGGAATTTTGGTATGAATTGAATTTTGTAAATTCCATACCAAATAACAGAGTTGGACTAACCTTCCAATCTCTATCTCTGCTCATGTTATGTTGATTAAAGCTATCCTTTTGCCAAAATTACTTTATTTGCTTCAAAATTTGCCACTTCTTTTATATAAAAAGGACATCTCTTTTCTCCATAGGATCTTTCTCAAGTTCATTTAGCAGGGGAAGAAACCACATAGCTCTCTTTTTACTTTAAAGGGACACTGAACCCAAATTTTTTCTTTCGTGATTCAGATACAGCATGAAATTTTAAGCAACTTTCTAATTTACTCCTATTATTAAATTTTCTTCATTCTCTTGGTATCTTTACTTGAAACTTGAAATGCAAGAATGTAAGTTTAGATGCCGGCCCTTTTTTGGGGAACAACCTGGGTTGTTCTTGCTGATTGGTGGATAAATTCATCCACCAATAGAAATGTGCTGTCCAGAGTACTAAAACAAAAAAAAAGCTTAGATGCTTTCTTTTTCAAATAAAGATAGCAAGGGAACGAATAAAAATTAATAATAGGAGTAAATTAGAAAGTTGCTTAAAATTGCAAGCTCTATCTGAATCACGAAAGAAAAAATTTGGGTTCAGTGTCCCTTTAACATTGCTCAAGTCACAGGGTGGCCTGGAAAATTAAATTGTATAATTATGCAGCCCTATGTAAATTTGCATTGGATTGGATTACGGAGGAGTATGTTTTATGAATTAGAATCCAAAATGATTACCCATTTTGAGTTGAAAGCAATTCTACATTGTCCCTTTGTCAAACTCCTTAGCACCATATCGCAACTTTACTCTTTTAAATATATTATTCATGCGTGGCAAAAAATGTGTACAGAGATCCAATTAAATTTCTGTAAATCACAATTCCCTCCCCTATCATGCAACCCTAATTTTCCAGACAAACGAAGAACAAGGAGCACCGGATCTGCTTAAAAACACTTTTATTGCTGAAACAGTTTAAAAACTTGAAAATCCACTGTATACAAATGAGGAAAGACAGAACAAAGTTTCCCCTTTCGCTAGACTGTACATCAGCTGATGTGTTTCGGCTTAACACCGTACTCTAAGCCCTTTAAAAAACACTAGTATGTGCTTCCTTAAAAACAATCTCTAGCTATCCTATTGGGCCACCTACCACCCATACAGATTCCGCTAGTCAATTAAATACTTCATGGCACTAGTATGCACTTTCTCTCAAACGGGCCCACACCTCAATTCTTGTATGTTCTCCATATTTCCTGATACTCCTTTCATAAAGTTATTTCTAATACAGCTGCAGGATTTAATTCCTTCATTGCATCAATTTTCCACCTGGACTGGGTACTTCTGTGTTTTCAGTTTGGGCGGACAAAGGACTTAAATCTGTAGGTCAGCTATGAGAAGCGAGGACATTGATTGTGCGATCCTTTGAAGAACTGAGATTGTCCTATAACCTTCCAAGAATTAATTTATATGCCTATTTCCAGGTTAGACATTGGTTAGGGAATCTGAGATGAGAAACGGGCACAGAGTTAGACATAGGGAAATTAGGGCAAGTTATTAAGAGTTATCGTGAGGGGGTGAACACCATCTCCCAAATCTATAATCTGCTACTGAAATTTCATGGGGAAACACATATAACTAATATGTTAGTTAAATGTACTAAAGCTAAAATACTTATAGAGAGGGAAATTATACTACATAGGGCTAGATTTATTAAAGCTGAGGCGTACAGGGGTGCGTATACGCGCCCCTGTACGCCTCAGCTCGCCTGTGGCGGGGTGAAATTACCCGCAGGTATTCGCCATTGCACGCGAGCGCAATTTTGCGCTCGCGTGCAATCCTGCCCCCTGCCCGCGCACAGCCAATCACACGCGGGCAGGAGCTGTCAATCTCCTCGGTCTGACTAGACCAATGAGATTGAATTTCGTCACATTAGAGGTGGCGAAGAGGTTAGGGAAGCGGCGGTCTGGTGACCGCTGCTTGATAAATGACGGCGAGCAAGTTCTTGTGAGAACTTGCAGCCGTAGGGCTTTAATAAATCTAGCCCATAGTATGACACTTGTGATTAAGGCTGCAGTTTCTGTTAGCTGGAGAGAAGCACATGTTAAAATAATAAATATGGCATATCTTACCCCAGCTAGAATGATAAAATGGGCACAAGATAAAGGGAAGTGTCAGGACTGGACTAGAACGGGCTGATCTAGTTTATTTTCTCTGGGGATTACCAATTTTGGCAAAAAGTTAACTTTTGGTGTACTAGGATACTGGGAACTCGTTTTAAACCTGATCCTACCCATATATTTTCCTTACGCAGCTACTCAGTCACTATCCCTAATGTCAGATTTATTAAATCAATGATTTTGGAAGGGAGGAATTTGATACTAAGGAACTGGCAAGGTAGAAATAGACCTACATTTTCAGAGTTCCTTAAAAGCGCCCAATATCAGATGATTTTTGAGCTGCATAACTTAAAAAATGATAATAATAAGCAGATTGGTCGCTTTTTTAGTAAATGGAAAATGCTAATCAGTTCTCTACCACTAGAAATACAACGGCAAATAGTCTCATATTTTAAGACTTCTAACTGGGTTAAACAACAACTGAAACTAGTGACGCTACCCAGAATATGGTTTCCAGAGGCCTAGGAGAGTGAGGAGGTCCATGTGGAAGAATGATTTTTGCCCCATACTTTATTATCATGGGCCACACCATGACATTTTTTTTTTTTTCTCCCTCTCTTTCCCTTTCCACCGCCTCTCCCAAAAAAATATAAATATAATACTATAGCAGAGCATATTGTATGTATTTAACTTCTTTAACTAGGGGTTGCTCTGTGGCTGCCCATTAATAGAGTTAACGGTAGTTAAAGGGACACTCAATCAAAATTAAATTGTCATGATTCAGATAGAACATGCCATTTTAAACAACTTTCCAATTTACTTCCATTAACTAAATGTGCACAGTCTTTTTTATATTTCAACTTTTTGAGTCACCAGCTCCTACTGAGCATGTGCAAGAATAAGTGTGTATGCATTTGTGAATGGCTGATGGCTGTCACATGGTACGTGTATGCATTTATGATTGGCTGATGGCTGTCACATGGTACAGGGGGAGTGGAAAAAGACATAACTTTTAAAATTGTCAGAAAAAAAATCTACTACTCATGTGAAGTTCAGACTAAGTGCTATTGCATTGTCTTGTTATCTTGCATTTGGTGATTATGCAAATCTACTGTGTTGACTGGTCCTTTAAGCCATTACATTCTGAAGTTATTATCTGGCTAGTACTGCTTTATTTAAATGTGTACAAAAAACTATTGTATTTTTTTTCCCTTTCTTATGGAAGTATGAGAGGAACTGTGTCTCTTAATACGTACTCTATATAGCTAAACGATGAAGGGAATCCATACCAGGAGATCCTAATGCCACCAAGCTGATAAAATGTTTTTGTTAATAAAATTACCCTTTTATGATTTCAACACAAGTGGAGCTGAGTCTCCAATTATTATATGGATAAGATTTTGTGCGTTGTGGATCGGCATGATTAAAAAGTAGCTAAAGAAAATAAGCAAAAATATTGTTATGATTTACCGTGACGGTCAGATGTGATGTTAATATGTCAGCACTGGTTGGCTAAAATGCAAGTCTGTCAAAAGAATTGAGATTAGGGAGCAGTCTGCAAAGGTTTAGATACAAAATAATCACAGAGGTAAAAAAAGTATATTAATATAAAAGTATGGGTTTCACAAAACTGGGGAATGGGTAATAAAATAATTATCTATCTTTTTAAACAATAAAAAAATTAAAGTAGACAGTCCATTTAATCACTCTGTGAAAGGTTTAAGGAAAAAAAACAAAGCAGGGTGCTACAGCCAATCAGAAACTGAACCGCTACTTTCGTTGAGAATAAAGCCACACCCCTTGCTTCCTTCGCTTAGCCTTGTCAGTCAGATGCAGCAGCCTTTTATTGTGAGAATTCCCCCATTTGATATTAATAAAGTATAAAGAAAGTAAAGCAAAAAAACAACAAATCTTATTGTGATGTAATATTTTATCATGCACAATGATAAATATGTCAATTGCCTTATGTCCTTTAACAAATATTACAATTAAATAAATGTTCTTGTTTATTGTATCACTATATAAATAAATTAATATATGTACACATTTATTATAAATAAAGATATACACCATAAAAAAGAAGATGAATAAATTTGTTATTTAAAAATGATGTGTAACAAATCAATCAAATGGATTTTAGTGAGCTATATACTATAAAAATATATAATTGTTTTTTAAATTAAACTTACTTTTTCCTTTATTAAGCTGCTTGTTGCTCAAAAGAAGATTCTTACAATGGGGCCGATTATCTAAAGCTCTCTGGCCTGGCGAGATTATCTAAAAAGTCTCGCTAGTATTGTGAGGTCCCTCAAATCATTTTAGAAAGGCAATTTTTATCTGGAGAGCTGTTTGTTATTCAGGTTCTGGATGTGAAGGGCATGCACTCCATTACAAAATAATGCTAAACAGAAACAAAATAAAAAATTAAGATATTTTGCAAAGTTGTTTTTTTATTACAATCTCAACGTGTTTACAGTCCCTTTAACTATAGCGAATGTTGCCTGAAGTTGCAACATTCTACACTGTGATTGGCTAGCTCTGAACACATGCTCATTCTCTTCTGCCCCTAATTGGCTTCTTTAAAGGAGACCAGATGATTGGATTCCAGCAGTCATTTCTGAATCTCTGTAAAAATGTATTTTTCAGTAAAGTGACATTGATCTCAACAGCAATGCAGTCCTGGGAGCTAGTTGAACACATCAAGTGAGCCAATTATAAGAGTCATATCTGTGCAGTCACCAATCAGCAGCTAGCTCCCATTAGTACATTGCTGCTTCTGAGCCTATCTAGATATGCTCTTCGAAAAAGGATACTAAAAGAATGAAGCAAAATAGATAATAGAAGTAAATTGGAAAGTTGCTTAAAATTGCTTTTTTATGGTGTATATCTGCTCTATCTGCATCATGAAAGATTTATTTTGACTTAAAGCTTCTAAATGACTGTATTGGGTGGGTTTTATTTTTAGATTAGGGTTTGGGCCGCAAAAGAGCTAACTGCCATTTTAAGGGCAATGCCCATCCAAATGCCCTTTTCAGGGCAATGGGGAACTTAGGTTTATTTAGATAGTATTTTATTTGGGGGGTTGGGTGTGTGGGTGTGGGTTTTACTGTTGGGGGGGGTGTTTGTATTTTTTTTACAGGTAAAAGAGCTGATTTCTTTGGGGCAATGCCCCGCAAAAGCCCTTTTAAGGGCTATTGGTAGTTTAGTTTAGGCTAGGGTTTTTTTATTTTGGTGGGGGCTTTTTTATTTTGTTAGGACTATTAGATTAGATGTAATTAGTTTAAATATCTTGTAATTTGTTTTTTATTTTCTGTAATTTAGTGGGGGGGTTTGTACTTTAGCTAATTTAATTTAATTTATTTAATTGTTGTTAATTTAGTTAATTATAGTGTAGTGTTAGGTGTTATTGTAACTTAGGTTAGGTTTTATTTTACAGGTACTTTTGTATTTATTTTAGTTAGGTAGTTATTAAATAGTTAATAACTATTTAATAACTATTCTACCTAGTTAAAATAAATACAAACTTGCCTGTAAAATAAAAATAAACCCTGAGATAGCTACAATGTAACTATTAGTTATATTGTAGCTAGCTTAGGGTTTATTTTATAGGTGATTAGGGGCTAATAAATATAATGTAGGTGTCTGCGATGTTGGGCGCAGCAGATTAGGGGTTCATAGGTGTAGGTAGGTTGCGGAGACATTGGGGGAGGGAGATTAGGGGTTAATAAATATAATGTAGGTGTCAGCGATGTTGGGGGCAGCAGATTAGGGGTTCATAAGTATAATGTAGGTGGCGGCGGTGTCCGGAGCGGCAGATTAGGGGTTGATAAATATAATGCAAGTGTCGGCGATGTCGGGGGCGGCAGATTAGGGGTTAATAAGGGTAAGATTAGGGGTGTTTAGACTCAGGGTTCATGTTAGGGTGTTAGGTGTAAACATAAATTTTATTTCCCCATAGGAATCAATGGGGCTGCGTTACTGAGTTTTTTGCTGCTTTTTTGTAGGTGTTAGATTTTTTCTCAGCCAGCTCTCCCCGTTGATTCCTATGGGGAAATCATGCACAAGCACGTACGACCAGCTCACCGCTGACTTAAGCAGCGCTGGTATTGGAGTGCGGTAAGGAGCAAAATTTTGCTCAATGCTCACTTCTTGCCTTTTAACACCGGGTTTGTAAAAACCCGTAATACCAGCGCTGCAGGTAAGTGAGCAGTAAGACAAAACTGCTTGTTAGCACCGCATAGCCTCTAACGCATAACTCGTAATCTAGCCGTCAGTTATCTCAGACTATGATTAATATATACATGTGCAAAAGTAAATGTTCTATTGAGTTGTAATCCATGTTATAAGTGCACTATTGCTTGCATATATCCTACAAAGGGATTAAAACATAGTTAAAGTCAGTTCAACAGCAGTTGCAGCTAGCCGAACTAATGATTTTAATGATGGGTTTATCCTCATCGCAGGAGTTAAATATATATTTATATACAAGTAACAACAATACAGTAATACTAATTTGGTTTTTTGCTTTTTTGGTTCCTTTAAGTTTTTATCATCAATATTGAATTAATTATCTGCTGTTTCTTATTTTTGTTGTGATCATGTAAATTTACTTCTATGATGATATCTGAAAATACTTACACAAACTTATTTGAAAATCATGTGATACCTCTCTCTTTCGTCTGTTTACCACAGGGGTAAAAAAAAATATCTAATACCAGAACCCAGGAAATATTTGTACACACGTCTGGTGTTTTCTTCAGAATAATTCTGTGCAGGTTTCACTGAATCAATAACAAACATTACTGAGCTCCTTTACAACATTTATCAGTTGTTTGTAAAAAAAAAACAACTGGAATCCATGATTTGTATACAGTAATATAAAGGTCTTGTGTATCTCCTTAGGGAGTGTGCAACCTCAGGGGTGGCATATGACAATTTAAATTGTACAAATACTGAGTGCATGTACATTTCATGTGGAACTATTTATAAACAGTAAATACAGTATATAGTTTGGGACATTATGAGGACATGTTTCAGGTGTCAGTTAAAACGCTATTTTCCATTTTGATAAATGTTAACCAGAATTATAATAAAACCTCACTGGGCCACAGGGCCAAGGCTTTGGTTGGGCCCCTTATTTCAACAGAGCCCTTTCCAAAGCAGCACAAACTCCTAATAGTATAATTCATCAGGATACCTGATTAAAAATAGACACCCATGTTTTACAAAATTGGAGATGCTTTTCTGTGACTGTGAATCTGCCTTTTCTATTTGTAAGTCCAAACCAGTCAATATGCATTTACTCAACTTTCCTGTGCCAATATGGTGGTAGGGTTTTCTGTATAGCAAAGCCATACACTTCCCTTACACTGTAAGGTCTGCTTTGTAAGTGGGGGGCACACAGAGGGTCCAGACATAAATAATACATGTGGAACCCAGGTACCGTCAGGGACCGATGTAGTGATACCACTACTAAGTATAGTGCAAGACGGCTCCCTAGAAGTGTGGGCAAGTCTCAGTTAAGACCTCTGAGACTGCAATAGTAAAGCTGCTCATTCTAGCCTATGAAAGCAAATACTACTAAAGGGAGTTTCATAAAACATAAATTAGCTTATCAGCTGTGTTTTTTTAATGATATTTCAACAAAAAAAATTATGTTTTGAGTAAACTCAGACAATTTCCCTGCTTCCTCCACAAACACATCTGATGACCCTTTTTAGGTTTTACAAAAACAACATTTTACATGAAAGCTCAATAGCTCAGCTAGGGACTTTCCCTTATTTCTACAGAGAATGTGAGGCAAATACAGTACAACGCTGGTACTTGTTAAAAAAATAGCTTTTACCTACAGAGATCTTTTGATACCACATAATTGAAAAATATAATCCTTTCCATGGCACAATAATAACTCACTCAGTGGCACTACTAAAGGTTTATACCAGTTTAAAGATTCCTGATTGGTTAACACATCAAGTTAGCTTCTGTTGGACTGAAAATTTATTTTTAATTTTTGACCAATCATAGGCTGTTGTTTTTTTAAAAGCATACCTAAGTAGGCTCAGGAATATCAATGCACTACTGGGAGCTAGCTTCTGATTGGTGTTCCTTTTTCACTGACTCACCAGATGTGTTCAGCTAGCAACCTTGTAGTGTGCTGCTGCCCTGGAGCTGACTTTATTTGTTTAACACCTTTGTAGGGATTCAACACATAGTAATATACAAACAATAGTCCAATAATAAACTGATCAAGCACATAAGAGCATTTTCTATTTGCACTTTTTTTTATATATGATCTTTATTGACTCACAAAAAGGTACGTTAATACAAAGATGCAAATCACAAAAATAACGTTATCATCATCTGAATATAATACAAAAAGAATGAGCAAACAAAACAGGGTATCACATAAAATAAACACAGCATCAAATTGTCTAATTGTAAATTCAGGCTACCCATAGGGGCTTATTTATCAAAGGTCTTGTGGACCTGATCCGACAGTGCGGATCAGGTCCGCAAGACATCGCTGAATGCGGAGAGCAATACGCTCTCCGTATTCAGCATTGCACCAGCATCTCACAAGAGCTACTGGTGCAACGCAACCCCCTGCAGACTCGCGGCCAATGGGTCGCTGCCAGCAGTGAGGTGTCAATCAACCCGATTGTACTTGATCGGGTTGATTTACGGCGATTCCTGTCCGCCTGCTCTGAGCAGGCGGACAGGGTTATGGAGCAGCAGTCATAACTGCTGTTTCTGGCAAGTCTGAAGACTCGCCAGAAACACGGGCCGTCAAGCTCCGTTCGGAGCTTGATAAATGGGCCCCATAGTATCTGAAATCAATATTTTACGTGTACCCATTTGTTGGGTTGTTTAACCCCTTTTTCTTGTCCCCAAAACAAAACCCAAAACAAAACCAAACAAAACAAAACCAAAAAGAAAAAGAGACAAAGTCCCGCCCCCCTATCTCCTCCACCCTCATCAGCAAATAATTAATTATTCATTCCACTCCTTACAGCTGCGTTCTCCACTCCAATGGATACCAGGAATTTATAAGAATATCTAGGATAAGTCAGGAAAGTGTCTCAGGGGTTTAAGAATTTGGAGTTGGAATCCCATTGGGAAGGACATGATTTATCCCATTTAACCATAAATTTCTTAATTTTATTTTCAGGCGAGTTCCCCGCATCATATTGTTCCATTGCTATTTGAAGCCTAATCTCTTTTAAAAAAAGAGGAGAAACTTGGACCATTTTTGTCCTTCCAAGTTTTGAGAATCAATTGTCTGGCAATAAAAATCGCTGTATTAACAAGATCTCTATTTTGAATATCTAGATTGTTACAGAGATAAATATTATAATATTTGTTAAATGTAAAATTAGAGGCTAAACATCTGTTCAGCCAAAATCCAATTTAGTTCCATAATTTTTTAATCTTTGGGCATTGCCAGAAACAATGTAGAAACAAAATCGATTATCAGCTTTCCATTTACTCGCAGGAGTAATATAAGATCTATTTAGTAGTTTTAAATGCATTTCCTTCCACGTTATTGAAGGAGTAAATTGGTTTATTCTAGTAAAACAATTTTTGAAATCATCATAATGAAAATTTTTAAAGTCAACTACCCATTTGTTATAGAGATCTTTTAATTCTTTTTTGCCTTGCTTTGAAATACTGTACAGATTTTATAAAGAAGGGAGGTGAAGTTAGACCTGCCTGGTATATTTTAATTACTGCATCCAGCTCTCCAAGTGTCCAATTTTCTTTATCTAACAGTTTCTTTGTAGTTATAAAGTGTCTCACTTGTAGATAAGCAAGTCTAGGCCAGGCTCCAATTCAGGATGTCCTTGTAACGGTAAAAAGCTAGAAACAGAATTATCTATCTCCAAACTCTTACATATTCTATTCCATGCCTTAACAATGTTAAGTATAGTATACTTAGGAAGCTTAATCTTAAGTTTTTCAATTTTTGGTATATGTAGTAAGGCTCCAAGGGAGTAAGGGAAGGACATGTTCTCTTCCACTACATGATTCGCAATATAATCAGAACCCACTAACCAATCTATAGCAACTTTTGACAAACTAGTCCAATTATACATTATGATATCCGGGAGCGCCATTCCACCATCTTCCTTGGCTTGAGAAAGCCTGCAACTAGAAATATGAGGTTTCCCTTTGCCCCAGAAAAATCTGGTGCAGTGAGAATAAAACATTCTTATATCTTTGATATAAATGAAAAGCGGTAAGTTTTGTATAAGAAATTTTTTTGGGGGGAATATAATTATTTTAATCAGACTTATTTTTGTAGAGAGAGATAGAGGGTGTCTTGACCAGTCCCATAGTGAAGTAAAAATTTTAGCCCAAGATCATACCGTTGATTAGGGTTTTTTGAGAGCGTTATGCCAAGATATTTTTTTTTTTCTTTGGCAAGAGAGAATGGATTTTCTATAAAGCTATCTTTATGCTTAATAATCCATAAGATTTCTGATTTATCAGCATTAACCCTATACCCTGAAAAGGAACTATATATATTTAAAATATCTAACAACTTTGGTATTGATTCTTTTGTGTTTATCATAAACAATAAAATATCATCGGCATAAAGATATAATACAAATTTTCTGCCCCCAATCAAGAAACCCTCCAATCTCTCTCTGCATAAAACTGCCAAGGACTCTAATGAAAAATTAAATAAAAGTGGGGATAAAGGACCTTGCCTTGTTCCCTTCTGAAGTAGAATAGGTGATGAGGTACTCCAATTAACAATAATAGAGGAGGCAGGGTTTTTATAGACTACTTTGATAAAATTTAAGAAATTTCCAATCAGCCCAAATTTCTCAAGAGAAGTGAATAAATGATCCCACGAAATTCAACATCCAATGTAATCAAGGCAAAGTCAGCTTCTTTATTTATTTTTTAATTATGTGTAAATAGTTTAAACCATTAATGCTCTACTAATGTTAATACTGTTCTAATATTCTTCGTTGATGTTCTCCCCTGCATAAAACCAGATTGGTCTGGATGGATAAGATGGCCCAAAATGTTATTTAGGCGATTAGCTATAATTGAGGCAAGTAGTTTATAGTCACAATTAAGTAGTGAAATCGGGCGATATGATTTCATCAATTCAGGGTCCTTATCTTTTTTTTAGTATCAAAACAACATTATATAAGGTAAAAATATTAAATGAATATTAGATGGATCATTTGACCTATAATATTTGTTAAAGAGGGTTAAGAGAATTGGTGTAACTTGCTTTACTAAAATCTTATCAAACTCAGAAGGTATCTGATCTGGACCTGGCGCTTTAAGGTTGGCAGCGCTCTTAATCGCCTGTATAATTTCGTCTTGTTGTATTTCTTTATTTAATTCAAGTAATTGATCATCTGTTATCTTTGGGAGATTTAAATTCCTCCAAAAATGTTCTTTATTGGTCTCAGATATGGGAGCCTTAGCATATATCTCCTGAAAATATTGAAAAAAAAATATTTTGTATATCTTTCAAGTTAGACAAACAAATGTTATTTACTTTAATTGCTTCAATATTTTTCTTTTTCTTTCTACTTTTTTCTAGATTAAACAGAAATTTGGCAGATTTAGGACCTTATTTGTTAAAAATAGCTTTGTTTTTAATGTCTGTTTGGACCAACTGTTGATTTAAAAAGGTTTCTCTTTACATTTTTGCTTTCTGGTATGCCTCCCAATTTTGCATGTTTTGGTTTTCTATATACGTTACATATTTATTTCTGAGTTGATTGGCCAGTTGAAGTTCTCTTGCTTTACATCGCCTCTTTTTTTCCACTAAATAAGCTTTTATTTCTCCTCTGAGAACTGCTTTAGAAGTTTCCCAGAATATCTCTATTTTAGGTAGATAGTCGTGATTAAAATGTTTAAACTCCCCCCCATTTTTCAATTAACCAATTCGTAAATCTGGAGTCATTAAGGAGATATGTTGGGAAATAGAATTTCCCAGCATCTCTAGCAGGAGCATTATTGATTTTAATTGAGAAAGTAATAACTGCATGGTCTAAGATCAATAACTCTTTTATATCAGACTTGGGCCTCTAGTTATCAAGCCGTCAACCTCAAATACGCTGGAATTCCGCAGCATATTTGTGGCGAGGCTGATTCGCCTAAGTTATCAAGCCCTACACACCGGCAAAAGTAGAATTTTGTGACGTAAGCTTCGATCCGCCGGACTCCGTCCAACACAGATCGATTCTTACGTCACTCCAGATGTTCCGAACACAAGTTCGGCACAATCTGACTACTTTTGCTAGTTATCAAAAAACTAGCAGGTACGCTCGGCACTTTTCCGGCCCAGCGTACCTGGTTTTCAATCCGCCGCCCTGGAGGTGGCGGATCCCATGGGAATCAATGGGAGTCTGACCATAGCGAAAGTTCATGTTCGCTGCTGCCCGACATCCCATTGATTCTTATGGGAAGTTTGTACACCTAACACCCTAACATGTACTCCGAGTCTAAACACCCCTAATCTGTCCCCCCCTACACCGCCGCAACTAAATAAAGTTATTACCCCCTAAACCGCCGCTCCCGGAGCCCACCGCCACTCTAATAAACTGATTAACCCCTAAACCGCCGCTCCCGGACCCTGCCGCCACTCTAATAAATATGTTAACCCCTAAACCGCCGCTCCCTAACCCCGCCGCCACTCTAATAAATATGTTAACCCCTAAACCGCCGCTCCCGGACCCCGCCGCCACTCTAATGAATATGTTAACCCCTAAACCGCCGCTCCCGGACCCCGCCGCCACCTACATAATACCTATTAACCCCTATCCTGCCCCCCCTACACCGCCGCCACCTATAATACATTTATTAACCCCTATCCTGCCCCCCCTACACCGCCGCCACTATAATAAAATTATTAACCCCTAAACCTAAGTCTAACTCTAACCCTAACACCCCCCTAACTTAAATATTAATTAAATACATCTAAATATTATAACTCTTATTAACTAAATTAATCCTATTAAAAACTAAATACTTACCTTTAAAATAAACCCCAATATAGCTACAATATAAATAATAATTATATTGTAGCTATCTTAGGATTTATTTTTATTTTACAGGCAACTTTCAATTTATTTTAACTAGGTATAATAGCTATTAAATAGTTATTAACTATTTAATAGCTACCTAGTTAAAATAAAGATAAATTTACCTGTAAAATAAAAACTAACTTAAGTTACAATTACACCTAACACTACACTATACTTAAATAAATTATTCCTATTTAAAACTAAATACTTTCCTGTAAAATAAACCCTAAGATAGCTACAATGTAATTAATAATTACATTGTATCTATTTTAGGATTTATATTTATTTTACAGGTAACTTTGTATTTATTTTAGCTAGTTAGAATAGTTATTAAATAGTTATTAACTATTTAATAACTACCTAGCTAAAAGAAATACAAAATTACCTGTAAAATAAATCCTAACCTAAGTTACAATTAAACCTAACACTACACTATCATTAAATTAATTCAATAAATTACCTACAAATAACTACAATTAAATAAACTAACTAAAGTACAAAAAATAAAAAACTAAGTTACAAAAAATAAAAAAAAATAAGTTACAAACATTTCAAAAATAATTACATTGTATCTATTTTAGGATTTATATTTATTTTACAGGTAACTTTGTATTTATTTTAGCTAGTTAGAATAGTTATTAAATAGTTATTAACTATTTAATAACTACCTAGCTAAAAGAAATACAAAATTACCTGTAAAATAAATCCTAACCTAAGTTACAATTAAACCTAACACTACACTATCATTAAATTAATTCAATAAATTACCTACAAATAACTACAATTAAATAAAATTAAATAAACTAACTAAAGTACAAAAAATAAAAAAACTAAGTTACAAAAAATAAAAAAAAATAAGTTACAAACATTTCAAAAATATTACAACAATTTTAAGCTACTTACACCTAATCTAAGCCCCCTAATAAAATAACAAAGCCCCCCAAAATAAAAAAACATGTCCTACCCTATTCTACATTAAAAAGTTACCAGCTCTATTACCTTACCAGCCCTTAAAAGAGCCTTTTGCGGGGCATGCCCCAAAGAAAACAGCTCTTTTGCCTGTAAAATAAAAATACAACCCCCCCAACATTAAAACCCACCACCCACACACCCCTACTCTAACCCAAACCCCCCTTAAATAAACTTAACACTACCCCCTGAAGATCATCCTACCTTTAGCCGTCTTCAGCCAGCCGACCACCGATGGAACAGAAGAGGACATCCACAGCGGCCAAAGTCTTCATCCAAGGGGCACTGAAGAAGTCTTCCATCCGATTGAAGTCTTCATCCAAGGGGCGCTGAAGAAGTCTTCCATCCGATTGAAGTCATCATCCAAGGGGCACTGAAGAAGTCTTCCATCCGATTGAAGTCATCATCCAGGCGGCGTCTTCAATCTTCATCCATCCGGAGCGGAGCCATCTTCAGACGAGCCGACGCGGAGCCATCCTCTTCTACCGACGGACTAACAACGAATGACGGTTCCTTTAAGTGACGTCATCCAAGATGGCGCCCCTCGAATTCCGATTGGCTGATAGGATTCTATCAGCCAATCGGAATTAAGGTAGGAAAAATCTGATTGGCTGATTTAATCAGCCAATCAGATTGAGCTCGCATTCTATTGGCTGTTCCGATCAGCCAATAGAATGCGAGCTCAATCTGATTGGCTGATTGGATCAGCCAATCGGATTGAACTTCAATCTGATTGGCTGATTAAATCAGCCAATCAGATTTTTCCTACCTTAATTCCGATTGGCTGATAGAATCCTATCAGCCAATCGGAATTTGAGGGACGCCATCTTGGATGACATCCCTTAAAGGAACCGTCATTCATTGTTAGTCCGTCGGTAGAAGAGGATGGCTCCGCGTCGGCTCGTCTGAAGATGGCTCCGCTCCAGATGGATGAAGATTGAAGACGCCGCCTGTATGAAGACTTCAATCGGATGGAAGACTTCTTCAGCGCCCCTTGGATGAAGACTTCAATCGGATGGAAGACTTCTTCAGCGCCCCTTGGATGAAGACTTCGGCCGCTGCGGATGTCCTCTTCTGTTTCATCGGTGGTCGGCTGGCTGAAGACGGCTAAAGGTAGGATGATCTTCAGGGGGGTAGTGTTAGGTTTATTTAAGGGGGGTTTGGGTTAGAGTAGGGGTGTGTGGGTGGTGGGTTTTAATGTTGGGGGGTTGTATTTTTATTTTACAGGCAAAAGAGCTGTTTTCTTTGGGGCATGCCCCGCAAAAGGCCCTTTTAAGGGCTGGTAAGGTAATAGAGCTGGTAACTTTTTAATGTAGAATAGGGTAGGGCATTTTTTTTATTTTGGGGGGCTTTGTTATTTTATTAGGGGGCTTAGATTAGGTGTAAGTAGCTTAAAATTGTTGTAATATTTTTTAAATGTTTGTAACTTATTTTTTTTTATTTTTTGTAACTTATTTTTTTTTATTTTTTGTAACTTCGTTTTTTTTATTTTTCTTACTTTAGTTAGTTTATTTAATTGTATTTAATTGTAGTTATTTGTAGGTAATTTATTTAATGATAGTGTAGTGTTAGGTTTAATTGTAACTTAGGTTAGGATTTATTTTACAGGTAATTTTGTATTTCTTTTAGCTAGGTAGTTATTAAATAGTTAATAACTATTTAATAACTATTCTAACTAGCTAAAATAAATACAAAGTTACCTGTAAAATAAATATAAATCCTAAAATAGCTACAATATAATTATTATTTATATTGTAGCTATATTAGGGTTTATTTTAAAGGTAAGTATTTAGTTTTAAAGAGGATTAATTTAGTTAATAAGAGTTATAATATTTAGATGTATTTATTTAATATTTAAGTTAAGGGGGTGTTAGAGTTAGACTTAGGTTTAGGGGTTAATAATTGTATTATAGTGGCGGCGGTGTAGGGGGGGCAGGATAGGGGTTAATAAATTTATTATAGTGGCGGCGGTGTAGGGGAGGCAGGATAGGGGTTAATAAATTTATTATAGGTGGCGACGGTGTAGGGGGGGCAGATTAGGGGTTAGTAAGTTTAATATAGGTGGCGGCGGGGTCCGGGAGCGGCAGTTTAGGGGTTAAACAATTTATTTAGTTGTGGCGGGATCCGGGATCGGCAGGATAGGGGTTAATAAATTTATTATAGGTGGCAACGGTATAGGGGGGGCAGGATAGGGGTTACTAGGTATAATGTAGGTGGCGGTGGGCTCCGGGAGCGGCGGTTTAGGGGTTAATACATTTATTATAGTTGCGGTGGTGTCCAGGAGCGGCAGTTTAGGGGTTAATAACTTTATTTAGTTGCGGGGGGCTCCGGGGGCGCTGGTATAGGGGGTAGAACAGTGTAGTTTAGTGTGGGTGCTTAGTGACAGCTTGTCAATAAAGCTGTCAAAAAGCCGAAGAGCAGCGAGATCGGATGAGTGATAACTATCACAGTCCGCTGCTCATCACCCCGTACTTGGTGCGCGGCTTTTTGACAGATTTATTGATAACTTTGGCAAGATTATTCAGGTCCACGGCGGTGATGGTAGGCGAGCTTAGGCGGCGTATTGGGGCCGGCGATGGCAGGTAAGTAGACACGTTGATAACTAGAGGCCTTGGTCTCAAATTGTGATATAGAATCCCCAGTCAAAAACATATCAATCCTTGAAAACGTAAGGTGGGCTTTAGATTCACAAGTATATAATTTAGAATCTGTATTTTTAAGACGCCAGATTTTTTGTGAATTTTAAGTTTTTAGTAAAGTTTCAAAAGAATTTCACTTCTCTATTATATCTATTGGGAGTTTTTTTGTTATTTTTTATTTTTTTAACAGTCTATCTAAACTTGGTTGTGGAGATAAATTAAGCAGCTAGTATAAGGTTGGCATCTACATGTTGTAGCAATTTTAGATAAAGTATATCCCAAAAATCTTACTGCAATGTATTTGGAGCATATAAGTAGCAAAGAACAAAACGTATGTCGTGAATTAAAATCTCTAATATTAAAAATCTACCATTCTTATCAATATCTTTTGAGAGAATTTGATAGTCTAATTTTTTTACTAAAAATACAGGCAACGCCTCTCTTCCTTATAGGCATGCAGGGGTGGCAATCACCTCCCCAATCCAGCCGAATTTGAGTTTTTCTACTTCAATCAGATTAAGGTGGGTTTCCTGAATCATCGCTATGTCTGGACAACAGTGCTTTAAGTGATTGACAACTCTTTTTCTTTTGACTGGAGAGGTGATCCCAACCCACATTCCATGATACAAGATTAATAAAATCCTTCATCCCTTAAGTTAGGGTGGGAAACAAAGGGGCAAGGGGCAGAGTGAAAAAAGAGGAGGGAGGGAGGAAAGAAGGAAGAGAACAAAAAACAAAAAAAAACACCCCACTAAAAAAAACGGCCAGACCATACCTTCTATCCTATTTATTTTAAATGAAGTAACTATACCAAATAATCTTATCCATCCCGCTCTCAACTTTATACTGTCTATTTTTATCATCTTAACAGCCTCAAAAGTTATTAAACATTAGACAGCTTATTGTCTAAGCTTGACAAAAAATCTCTAGCTTCTTGTGGTTTTTGTATAACTATCAATCTAGAGTCAAACCAAATCTTTAGCTTAGCAGGATATATCAGTGAAACTTGTATCCCACGATTTATTAGTTGGGTGCAATACGGAGCCATCTCCTTTCTCATATTTAGTGTTTCTACTGAATATTCCTGGAAAATCCATTAATTAAAAGAGGATTTGTCTTACGATACATACTAAGAATTTTCACTTTGTCCTGGAAGTTTAAACATTTGAATATTATTGGTCTTTTATAATTAGTTGTGTTACTCTGGGATCTAATAGAACCCAATCTATGTGCTCTTTCTAAGGGAATAGGTGTCTTATCTGTTAACAACCGAGGGCTTGTGGGAGTATAAATGAGGTAAAATGGAGCAGATCATTATATTCAGACGACTCTAGGAGTCCAAAAATGTTAATATTGTTCCTATGTGATCTGTCCTCCAAATCCTCCAACCTGTTCTGGAGACCATGAAGTGTTCCTTCTTAATAATCTCTTGTTGGCTATTGAGTGTGTCCTCTACATCTGAAACTCTGCCCTTAACTTCAGCAATTCTTGCTCCAAATTGTTTAACCTCAGTTGAGAGCATGGTTGTTTCTTTTTTAATGCCTTCAAATTGAGGCAGGAAAATTTCTGACATTTGTTTAACTAAACTATTTGTGTCAATCTGGAGAGTAGATTGAGGGTTGAGTTCAGCAACACCATCTGTAGTTAGTTCTATACTATTACATGCTGTTTTTTGTCCTTTTGTTTTGGAGGCATTATTGGTGATTTAAGTTTGTTTGAGCTGACAAATCTGTCCATGTAATTAGTGGTGTCTATCAGCTCAGATCAAAAAGTCAGTTGAAACAAAGTTAGGAGTGTAAGTGGGTACAAAAAACAAAGTTATTTAAGCTGATTCACCGTCAGCGTGTATGTGAAAAAAAGAAAAACAAAACAAATAATTGTTGTGAGAAAGTGTAGTTTTTTTTTTCTTGTTTTTTTTTTTTAATGTGCAAATGTGAGTGTGAGGATGGGCCTTCCAAAAATATTCTTCTCTTTGTCCCCTTTTTATATTATATATATTTTTTAACACATTTTCCTATGGGCTCTAATTAAATTGACTTTAGATTACTGGGGTTTACATGTAGCGCCACCTTGTCTCGTTGGAGTACAACCTCAATCTCAGATTTACAAATCAGTTTACTAATTAAAAATACCCTACAGGAATTCTTGTTTAAGAATAGGAGGCAGGATTGTTGATTTACTAGAGCCGGTTTTTGACTTTTTAGCAATGTGTTACGGTCCATACTTTTCACTGCTTGTCTATCTTGTTCTAAATCTTTGGCTTTGTAACCCTTTTCTAAAAATTTGTTTTTTAGCATTTTTGACTGTTCTTCATAATCTTCTGTTCTATCACAGTTACGTCTTATGCGTTGAAATTGGCCCTTTGGTATTGCTTTTACCAAACTTGCTAACAAGTCGAAAACCGACTCTAGTAAATCAACAATCTTTTCCAAGATTCATCACTACTTTTAATTCTGGACACAACCAGATTAAAAACATCTTTAAAAAACATTGGCATGTTTTACAAAACGATAAAGTCTTGGAAAAAATTATACCTTCCAGACCACAAATTACTTTTAGGAGGGGAAGTAACTTTAAACAAAAATTGGCCCCCTCATTAATAAAGGGTATGGCCCCTAAAATACCTTTATCTATTTCAAACTTACAGGGCTTCTATACGTGTGGTAGATGTAAAGGTTGCAATTACACCAAGAGGACACACAAATCATTCACTTCATTCATCACAGGAAAAACATACATAATTAAACAATTTATCACTTGCAAAACCCCTAATGTTATATATCTACTCCAATGTAATTGCAAGGTCCAATATTTAGGACAAACGACAAGATTCCTAAAAACCTGTATTCTAGAATATCTTAATAAAATAGATAAGAAACACGACGACCACGGAGTACCCCTCTATTGCAATACATGTCAAAAATTTGATAAAAATAATTTTCTTTGCATGGGAATAGAAAGAATATCCATACATTGGAGGGGAGGACAATTAGAACATGAACTAGACAGGAGAGAACTATGGTGGATACACACACTAAGAACGTATAACCACTGGGGGCTAAATAAAGACATCAGAATAGCAGCCTTTGTTTAATATTTAATATTTCTAATATTTTATATAAAATTAAATATATTTACTAGAACATTAGCTTCTATCACACTTTTTTAATATTATTTTACTTTAAATATTCATTGTTAGGATTTATTAAACTTTTGAATATACACATTTCGGAATCCTAAGGGTCTTACACACATCTATATATAAATATTTTTAATATAAGCACTGTCGATTTCTAAATATGTGTAATAAGTTTTTTTATATTTTTTATATTCATATTTATTTTATGCACTGTCACTTTAAGGATATTTTGTTATATTTCATCACAAATTTGATTTTGCAAAAGCAAATATTATAAATCATCACTATGGATTACGTTTATATTGTTCACTTTAAAAGTGACAACCACATAATAAAGAAATTTTTTGATTTTGCAAAAGTCAAATAAAATGCAATTATTATGCACGGAAGATAATACAAGTGAAAATGTTTAGCATATGAAAATGTTCATAAATGTCCACTGTGAAGTTTAAGTAATAATGTCTCAAGATTTGGGATATATATCTAGATTCTCACTGGTATAAATAACATCAAATGTTTTTCATAATTAGATCATCTACTGTTCACTTGCTTGCTTTGTTTCATAGAAACTATATATAACATGATCATTTGGTCACAAACTTTCCTACGTCATTCTGGACTTCCCCCTATCTGACATCTAAGACGGCCCTGAAATGAAACTCTTTACAACAAACAGCTATCTGTCCCTCAATAGGCTGACGAAAACATGTGACCGCAAATTCAACCTGAAACGGAAATTTCAGCATCCAATATCAGCGAACTCCGGATAGGCTGGCAAGATCATGTGACAACACATCGGACCTAAAATAGAACTTTCTTTACAACAGTGCTCGATCGAGGACTTTAAAATAACGAACTTCTCTGATTGGACATTATTCAATGTGGTGATATTTCATTTGCTAGCCCTTATGTTCATACCGAACTATACTAAATAACTTAAGATAATATAACTAAAATGGCATATTTACAACTTTGCAATGAAAGAGAAATTCTAGTTTGGTATAAACATATTGTTTAACTATTTCCAAACCTTTGTGAGTACAATTTCCTGTATTCCACAGGAAATTGGAACATCAACACACCTGTATTTAAACCGGCTCTGAGAGTCACAGCTTATCAAATTTTTCATCTGTTTTTACCACTTTTAAAAATTGCTCTTGAAAAAGACGTTCTGTACGTTGAAACGCGTAGAGCTAATAAATATATCTTTTATGTAATTGGAGATTTTTCTTCTTTTGCTGTGACAGCCGGATTTACTTTACTGATGAAGTAAGTTATTACTTAATTTGTTATAACTGGGTTTACACACTGTTCATGGAGTCTTCATGTTACCCCAGCTATATTGAACTCCTCCCTGGAGCACTATCACCTAATACCAGAGAGAGACACTCCTAACAAGCTGACCATATGTAATTTAAGGAGTGAGTATATTGCACTTTATTTACTTGGCTTTAACACACACAACAAGCCTTTTTCTCTTTATCATCAGAGAAATTGATTTTCCTCAAAGATCAGCGCCATCTATTTCCACTTTTTCCTCTGCACACGTAGGGCCTGATGTTGAGCAAACCACACAAAGTGGGGGCTTAAATTTGAACATTATTTTTGTATGTCTCTCTCCTACGTCCAGAACCAGCAGAGCGAGATAAATAGCTCTCTAGCTAAAACTTGCCTTTATAGAATGATTTGAGGAACCTCACAATACTGAGCAGAAGAGGGCTTACTCAACAGAGGGCCCTGGTGAAAAAATGTTTTGGGCCCCCAAAGGTAACTCAATAGTAAGCAATAGTAATAATGTACGTGCTGCTCTGTAGAGTGAATAGATAGACCTGCGAACTGCACTAATAAAAGGCTCCCCTGCATTAGGGTTGTACACATTCTACATGTTTATGTATAGACTGGCTGCTATGGGCCCCCCAGCACATTGGGCCCTAATGCCACTGCCTTGCTGCACCAATGAGCTACTGAGCCAGAGCCGAGAGCCTTAGATCATCAGGCCCCTAGAGAGAAGTAATGCATGACAGCACTTATGTATCAAGGAGTAAAGAGGGTACGTGAGCATTTTGTGAAGTTAAAAGGATATTCATTTATATAGGGGGTAAATATAGGGCATTTTTAAGTTTCAGATTACAAACTGGGAAGCCATAAAGGGCTATATAGCTTTGCATAATGCCTAGACATTGCCCTACATACAAGGGCACGCAGTAAGGAGCAGGTACTGACTGGGATCCCCACCATGCCATCAACAAACAACTGTTGGTGCTCTACAAATACCTGATAATAATAATAATAGGGTGTAGCTTATGACATTTCTGTGGCTCTGTACTGAGGCAGTAAAGTGTCTTCAACCAGTTTGCCTTAAAATAACACTGTACTTAAAGGGACAGTAAAGTCATAATTAGACATTCATGATTTAGACAGGGCATACAATTTAAAATAACTTTCCAATTTACTTCTATTATTTAATTTGCTTCCTTCTCTTGTTATCCTTTGCTGAAAGTTTTATCTTGGCACGCTCAGGAGCAGCAAAGAACAGAGGTTCTATCTGCTGATTGGTGGCTGCATTTATATACTGATTGTCATTGGCTCACCCATGTGTTCAGTTAGAAACCAATAGTGCATTGCTGCTCCTTCAACAAATGATACCAAGAGAATGAAGCAAATTTGATAATAGAAGTAAACTGGAAAGTTGTTTAAATATCTATGTTCTACCTAAATCATGAAAGGAAAAGTGTTGGGTTTCATGTCCCTTTAAAAAGCTGTGTCATCCATATGAAAGAGCTGCACTTATGTTAAAATATTTCTGTCCCCCAAAAATAAGTTAAAATTGAAACCATTGTTACACTTTCAGTTGTGCATTTGTTACTAAATCTCACAAGCTGTGAGGGCAATTTCCTCAGCTCTGTTGGTGGAGAGGGACACAGCAGCAAGCCAGGCAAAAACTGATGGTTTATTCAGAACAGGAACATACCATTAGCAAAAACTATAATAAAAATGCTTAAGTAAAAAAACAACAACAAAAAAACACAATGGGGCCGATTTAACATGCTGAGAATGCCGTCAGGCTTGCCGGAAACATACGTTAAAGGGATAGTAAAGTCCAAATTAAACTTTCATATTTCAGATAGGGTATGTCATTTTAAACAACTTTCTAATTTACTTCTATCATCAAATTTGCTTTGTTCTCTTGTTATTCTTAGTTAAAGGCTAGGTAGGCTCATATGCTAATTTATAAGCCCTTAAAGACCGCCTCTAATTTGAATGCATTTGACAGTTTTTCACAGCTAGAGGGTGTTAGTTCATGTGTTTCATATAGATAACACTGGGCTCATGCACATGAAGTTATTTAAGAGTCAGCAATAATTGCCTAAAATGCAAGTCTGTCAAAAGACCTGAGATAAGGAGGCAGTCAGCATAAGCATAGATACAAGGTAATTACAGAGGTAAAAAGTATATTTGTATAACAGTGTTGGTTATGCAAAACTGGGGAAGGATAAATAAAGGGATTATCTATCTTTGTAAACAATAACATTTTTGGTGTTTACTATCCCTTTAAGAAGCAACGGTCTTAAGACCGCTGCTCCGTAACTCATCCGCAACCTCTGAGGCGGCGGACAGCAATCATCCAGATCGGATATGATCTGTATGATTGACACCTCCTACTAGTGGCCCATTGGCCGCGAATCTGTAGGGGGCGGCATTGCACGAGCATTTTACTAGAAATGTGTGTGCAATGTTAAATGCCAACAGCGTATGCAGCTGGCATTTAGCGATGTCAGGCGGACATGATCCTCTACAGCGGATCAGGTCTGCCCGCATCATAATAAATCGGCCCCAATGTATTTTTAACAAGGTAGGTTGTGTTTCATCAGAAATGCTGGACACAGTGTAACCTACCCCTTTGCTGTTGCTATTTTATCGTAAAACATCTTTTGTGTGAACCCTGTTGGTAAAAAACAAACAAAACACAGCATTTTTGATCATAAAACTACAGGAGCATAAAACAAAAGTAGGGACGACTGAGATGAGATGTGATCATGTGACATCACCGTGGTTAAAGGGACACTAAACACTTTTTTTTTCATGATTCAGATAGAACAGCAATTTTAAGCAACTTTCTAATTTACTCCTATTATCAATTTTTCTTCATTCTCTTGCTATCTTTTTCAAATAAAGATAGCAAGCGAACAAAGAAAAATGTATAATAGGAATAAATTAGAAAGTTGCTTAAAACTGCTACTCTATCCGAATCATAAAAGAAACATTTTGGGTTTACTATCTCTTTAAATGTAGGATATTGGCATAGCTTTTTATTATGTATTTTTTTATAGTATATGTATATAGACAGACAAGTTATTTTACAATCCATTGTGAATCCCCTGCATCTGCACTCCTCCCATTAAATCCATGTAAAGATATAAAAGTTCAGCACATATTTATTGAAAAATCCACTTTAAAGACATAAAAATATGATGAACGGGGGTACACACACAATGACCTCACACGTGCGGTTTCCCACACAGGTTCACTACATGCGGTATGTTTTGTTGTTGTGTATTTTACAATCCTGCCTTATATTAGTTGACCCATATAAATGAGCCCGTCCAGGAAGCCTACAGCACAATTTTAGTTTGCCGCAATGGAGTGAGCAATGCTCTCTGAACATCAGAACCCTGAATTAACCAATGTCTTAAGACAGCTGGATAATCTGTGTTGGACATCTATACCATATTGGTCAATAAAGATCTGATCTGTTATTGACCTTTTTAAGCTGGAAAGTATTGGTACCCTACTTGAGATCCAGTATTTTAACAAGCATTATCGTTCCATTAAAGTCACTAGAGTTAGAGTGGCAGAGAAAAAACAAACACTGAAGTCCCAGTTTTAAAAAAAGCACTTGCATGGGACCAGTAGTAACGAAAATATAAAGCAATTCTGTTAACCAGTATGGAATTCTACTCCAGGACAGTAACATCTTCGGGCCTGTCTAAAAATAGCAGTAAAGGTCAGGAGTTTCCCT
Source organism: Bombina bombina (assembly GCF_027579735.1). Lineage (NCBI taxonomy): Eukaryota > Metazoa > Chordata > Amphibia > Anura > Bombinatoridae > Bombina > Bombina bombina. The sequence goes on from NC_069506.1 coordinate 320,411,642, forward strand.
AGAGCATTTGCAAACACATATTTGCACACAGTTTTAACCATTTTGACAGCCTATTTGCCATTAAATAATCTTTATGTAATATCCTAGCTTGTGATTCCCTTTCCAATGCAGAGTGGTTTTCCTAACCAATGGATTTTTTATGGTCTCCCACATGAGATCAGTTTGCAATCCCTTTGTCTACTTTTCACGTAAAGGAATTTGAATCTTGTCCACATGAGCTTTTATTAATGTCTGATATGCTGTACTATAATACCTCAGTTGCAAATATGCAAAGTTGATGTGACATTTAAAATGGCTGCCTTAAAGGGACAGTCTACACCAAAATTATTGTTCACAAATATAGATAACACTTTTAGTACCCATTCCCCAGCTTTGCATAACCAACATTGTAATATTAATATACTTTATAACTTTTAAACCTCTGCCTGTTTCTAAGCCACTACAGACAGCCTCTTATCACATGCTTTTTTATTTGCTATTTTCACAACAGGAGACTGCTAGTTCATTTTGGCCATATAGATAACATTGTGCTCTCTCCCTTGGAGTTTTGGAGGACACATCCCTAATTGGCTAAAATGCAAGTCAATAGATAATAACATAATTTATGTAAGAACTTACCTGATAAATTCATTTCTTTCATATTAACAAGAGTCCATGAGCTAGTGACGTATGGGATATACATTCCTACCAGGAGGGGCAAAGTTTCCCAAACCTTAAAATGCCTATAAATACACCCCTCACCACACCCACAAATCAGTTTAACGAATAGCCAAGAAGTGGGGTGATAAGAAAAAAAGTGCGAAGCATATAAAATAAGGAATTGGAATAATTGTGCTTTATACAAAAAAATCATAACCACCACAAAAAAGGGTGGGCCTCATGGACTCTTGTTAATATGAAAGAAATGAATTTATCAGGTAAGTTCTTACATAAATTATGTTTTCTTTCATGTAATTAACAAGAGTCCATGAGCTAGTGACGTATGGGATAATGACTACCCAAGATGTGGATCTTTCCACACAAGAGTCACTAGAGAGGGAGGGATAAAATAAAGACAGCCAATTCCTGCTGAAAATAATCCACACCCAAAATAAAGTTTAACAAAAAACATAAGCAGAAGATTCAAACTGAAACCGCTGCCTGAAGAACTTTTCTACCAAAAACTGCTTCAGAAGAAGAAAATACATCAAAATGGTAGAATTTAGTAAAAGTATGCAAAGAGAACCAAGTTGCTGCTTTGCAGATCTGGTCAACCGAAGCTTCATTCCTAAACGCCCAGGAAGTAGATACTGACCTAGTAGAATGAGCTGTAATTCTCTGAGGCGGAATTTTACCCGACTCAACATAGGCAAGATGAATTAAAGATTTCAACCAAGATGCCAAAGAAATGGCAGAAGCTTTCTGGCCTATCCTAGAACCGAAAAAGATAACAAATAGACTAGAAGTCTTACAGAAAGATTTCGTAGCTTCAACATAATATTTCAAAGCTCTAACAACATCCAAAGAATGCAACGATTTCTCCTTAAAATTCTTAGGATTAGGACATAATGAAGGAACCACAATTTCTCTACTAATGTTGTTGGAATTCACAACTTTAGGTAAAAATTCAAAAGAAGTTCGCAACACCGCCTTATCCTGATGAAGAATCAGAAAAGGAGACTCACAAGAAAGAGCAGATAATTCAGAAACTCTTCTGGCAGAAGAGATGGCCAAAAGGAACAAAACTTTCCAAGAAAGTAATTTAATATCCAATGAATGCATAGGTTCAAATGGAGGAGCTTGAAGAGCCCCCAGAACCAAATTCAAACTCCAAGGAGGAGAAATTGACTTAATGACAGGCTTTATACGAACCAAAGCTTGTACAAAACAATGAATATCAGGAAGAATAGCAATCTTTCTGTGAAAAAGAACAGAAAGAGCAGAGATTTGACCTTTCAAGGAACTTGCGGACAAACCCTTATCTAAACCATCCTGAAGAAATTGTAATATTCTCGGTATTCTAAAGACACCAAGAAATATAAGTCTTCCAGACTCTATAATATATCTCTCTGGATACAGATTTACGAGCCTGTAACATAGTATTAATCACAGAGTCAGAGAAACCTCTTTGACCAAGAATCAAGCGTTCAATCTCCATACCTTTAAATGTAAGGATTTCAGATCCTGATGGAAAAAAAGGACCTTGAGACAAAAGGTCTGGTCTTAACGGAAGAGTCCACGGTTGGCAAGAGGCCATCCGGACAAGATCCGCATACCAAAACCTGTGAGGCCATGCCGGAGCTACCAGCAGAACAAACGAGCATTCCTTCAGAATCTTGGAGATTACTCTTGGAAGAAGAACTAGAGGCGGAAAGATATAGGCAGGATGATACTTCCAAGGAAGTGAAAATGCATCCACTGCCTCCGCCTGAGGATCCCGGGATCTGGACAGATACCTGGGAAGTTTCTTGTTTAGATGAGAAGCCATCAGATCTATTTCTGGAAGTTCCCACATTTGAACAATCTGAAGAAATACCTCTGGGTGAAGAGACCATTCGCCCGGATGCAACGTTTGGCGACTGAGATAATCCGCTTTCCAATTGTCCATACCTGGGATATAAACCGCAGAGATTAGACAGGAGCTGGATTCCGCCCAAACCAAAATTCGAGATACTTCTTTCATAGCCAGAGGACTGTGAGTCCCTCCTTGATGATTGATGTATGCCACAGTTGTGACATTGTCTTATCTGAAAACAATGAACAACTCTCTCTTCAGAAGAGGCCAAGACTGAAGAGCTCTGAAAATTGCACGGAGTTCCAAAATATTGATCGGAAATCTCACCTCCTGAGATTCCCAAACCCCTTGTGCCGTCAGATACCCCCACACAGCTCCCCAACCTGTAAGACTTGCATCTGTTGAGATTATAGTCCAGGTCGGAAGAACAAAGAAGCCCCCTGAACTAAACGATGGTGATCTGTCCACCATGTCAGAGAGTGTCGAAAAATCGGTTTAAAGATATTAATTGAGATATCTTTGAGTAATCCCTGCACCATTGGTTCAGCATACAGAGCTGAAAAGGTCGCATGTGAAAACGAGCAAAGGAGATCGCATCTGATGCGGTAGTCCTAAGACCCAACATTTCCATGCATAAGGCTACCAAAGGGAATGATTGTGACTGAAAGTTTTGACAAGCTGATATCAATGTTAAACTTCTCTTGTCTGACAAGGACAGAGTCATAGACACTGAATTTATCTAGAAACCTAAAAAGGTTACCCTTGTCTGAGGAATCAATGAACTGATTGGTAAATTGATCCTCCAACCATGAACTTGAAGAAACAACACAAGTCGATTCGTATGAGATTCTTCGAAAATGAGAAGACTGAGCAAGTACCAAGATATCGTCCAAATAAGGAAAAACCAAAACCCTATTCTCTGATTACAGAAAGAAGGGCACCGAGAACCTTTGAAAAAAATTCTTGGAACTGAGGCTAGGCCAAACAGTAGAGCCACAAAACTGGTAATGCTTGTCTAAAAAGAGAATCTCAGACACTAAAAGTGATCTGGATGAATCGTAATATGCAGATACACATCCTGTAAATCTATTGTAGACATATAATGCCCTTGCTAAACAAAAGGCAGGATAGTCCTACAGTAACCATCTTGAATGTTGGTATCCTAACATAACGATTCAATAATGATAGATCCAGAACTGGTCTGAAGGAATTGACCTTCTTTGGTACAATGAAGAGATAAAATAAAACCCCAGCCCCTGTTCCAGAACTGGAACTGGCATAAATACTCCAGCCAACTCTAGATCTGAAACACATTTCAGAAATGCTGAGCCTTGCTGTGTCAACTGGGACACGGGAAAGAAAAGAATCTCTTAGCAGGAGGCCTTAACTTGAAGCCAATTCTGTACCTTTCTGAAACAATGTTTCTGAAACCAGAGATTAAGAACGGAATTGATCCAAATTTCTTATCAGTATCAGAATGATGATGTTCATTTAAAAATTCATCTGAAAAAAAGAGAAGTTTTAAAAGACTTTTATGTATACTAGAAGGAGAAATAACAGACATAGCCTTCTTAATGGATTTAAAAAATAAAATCTCTTATGTTATCAGGAACACTCTGAAAATTAGATGTTGACGGACAGCAACAGGTAATGTAACAGTATTAAAGGAAATTTTATCTGCATTAATAAGTTTGACATGACATGCAATACAAATAACAGCTGGAGAAACAGATACCAAAAGTTTATAGCAGACTTAGCTTGGTAGCTCCAGCACTGTGCAGTGATTTTCCTGTAGTATCTTCTGGCTCAGTTGCAACGTGGAACATCTTGCAATATGTAATAGAAAAAACAACATATAAAGCAAAATTGATCAAATTCCTTAAATGACAGTTTCAGGAATGGGAAAAAAATGCCAGTGAACAAGCTTCTAGCAACCAGAAGCAATAAATAATGAGACTTAAATAATGTGGAGACAAAAATGACGCCCATATTTTTTAGCGCCAAAAAAGACGCCCACATTATTTGGCGCCTAAATGCTTTTGGCGCCAAAAATGACGCCACATCCGGAACGCCGACATCTTTGACGCAAAATAACGTCAAAAAATGACGCAACTTCCGGCGACACGTATGACGCCGGAAACGGAAAAGAAATTTTTGCGCCAAAAAAGTCCGCGCCAAGAATGACGCAATAAAATGAAGCATTTTCAGCCCCCGCGAGCCTAACAGCCCACAGGGAAAAAAGTCAAATTTTTGAGGTAAGAAAAAATATGATAATTCAATGCATAATCCCAAATATGAAACTGACTGTCTGGAAATAAGGAAAGTTGAACATTCTGAGTCAAGGCAAATAAATGTTTGAATACATATATTTAGAACTTTATAAATAAAGTGCCCAACCATAGCTTAGAGTGTCACAGAAAATAAGACTTACTTACCCCAGGACACTCATCTACATGTTTGTAGAAAGCCAAACCAGTACTGAAACGAGAATCAGCAGAGGTAATGGTATATATAAGAGTATATCGTCGATCTGAAAAGGGAGGTAAGAGATGAATCTCTACGACCGATAACAGAGAACCTTATGAAATAGACCCCGTAGAAGGAGATCACTGCATTCAATAGGCAATACTCTCTTCACATCCCTCTGACATTCACTGCACGCTGAGAGGAAAACCGGGCTCCAACTTGCTGCGGAGCGCATATCAACGTAGAATCTAGCACAAACTTACTTCACCACCTCCCTTGGAGGCAAAGTTTGTAAAACTGATTTGTGGGTGTGGTGAGGGGTGTATTTATAGGCATTTTAAGGTTTGGGAAACTTTGCCCCTCCTGGTAGGAATGTATATCCCATACGTCACTAGCTCATGGACTCTTGTTAATTACATGAAAGAAATATAAATAGCCATGTGATAAGGGGCAGTCTGCAGAAGCTTAGATACAAGGTAAACAAAGAGGTAAAAATTATATTAATATAACCATGTTTTCTGTGGGAAATGGGTAATAAAGGGATTATCTATCTTTTTAAATAATAAGAATTTTTGAGTAGACTGTCCCTTTAAAGTATGAAATGTTTTAACAGAGTGTGAAGCAGAATCTAATAACCCTCGAACTATTATTATTATTATCATTATTATCAGGTATTTGTAGAGCGCTAACAGATTCCGAAGCGCTATAAGCATAGGCGGTATACAAGATCACATTTATAGTGATCAAATGGGTAGAGGGCCCTGTCAAGATCTGCACTATTGTAGTTGGCTCTTATGAAGGTGACCTACAAACAGCTGGGCTCATAGGCTTACATTCTAAGGGGTTCAAGGGGATTGTACGTAGACAGAATCTACCCACATATTAAAAGAAAAAGACTCATCTAGAGTCAAAAAATCAGGATCTCCCATAATAGAGATTTGTGTGAAGAAAGTATTGGCCTGCCCAATTAAAAAGGAATGTAATGAACACTAAGCCCTTAATGGTTCTCTAGAGTCTTGTATAGGAAATATGTGAGAGGAAGGTGAATGAGTAAGTACCGAAAGATGCTTATTCTAAATGTTCCTCAGAAAAATAATGCTGTGTCCCTATCTGCAAATAGACCATCAAGTGAATCTAAAACTCCCTTTTAATTATGCCTTATTTGATCTTTCTACTTACTCTGTGTGAGGTTTGCATCTTTCCGTTGAAGAAGACACATCTGCGTAATGACCTTTGGGACATTTCTCACATACTGTGTTGCTGTGGGAAGTGCCTGAAAAGACATAAATATATAAACATTGTAGTTTACTGGTTTTACAAATGTGGTGGTTTAAAGAGTCTGGTGCTCCTGGGATTTTATGCTAAAATAACAGAATAAATTTAAGTAGACAAAAAAATAACCCATATGTGTGCTATAATATTCCTCTATTTAATATGTATAGAATCTATGTTCATGACAAACCCATTCATGCAATAATTTGTAATGGAGATGAAAATACAAAAACTGGAATTCAAAATGCCTGAGAAGTGCACAAGAATCTTTTATAAACTTACACAGACATCAACTTACTTATGGAAAACTGAGCACACATGAGGGGTCTTTAGGCTTTTACTTATCAGCTAAATCTAGGTTTTTGTCTTTCTAAAGAGCACCATTTTATGTACAGTTAACCTCAGACAGGCCTGGGTGCAAGGCCCATAGTGAAAATTACAAAAAAATATTACATTAATACACAGAGAAAGTCCAGCACTCACTTACAAGCTCTCAGCTAAGATTAAAATAAAAAATGGAAGGGTTAGTTACCGCATCTGGCCAAATAGGACAAGCCCAGGCACCTCCTCAAGGTCCCTTCCAAAACCTGGGTCCCTAAAACAGCCAGACAATGCAAGCTCTCAATCCAACAAACTGCACAGGCTTATATAATCACCCTAGACATATACAAAACACGGAAGGGGACTACACTCTCAGGGGTCCATTTATCATTGTGCGGACGGACATGATCCGCTATAGTAAACCATGTCCGCAGCACATCGATAAATGCCGACAGCATACGCTGTCTGCATTTATCATTGCATCATTAGTCCAAAAGGTTGTGAGAATCAGCACATCTGTGAATAGTGCACGAGTGACAGAGGTATACTACTCTACCCCAGTATAAATTAAAAGTCCAAGAAGTCCCCGGCACTGTTAAGTTTTAAAAAACTTTTATTGGAAAAACTAATAAAAAAGCGACGTTTTGGGGTATCACTTGAACTGGTGCAATACCGCCCCCTGCAGATTCAGGGGGTGTCAATCAACCCAATCGTATTTGATCGGGTTGATTTCTGTCCGCCACCTCAGAGCAGGCGGACAGGTTATGGAGCAGCAGTCTTTAGACCGCTGCTTCATAACTTGTGTTTCTGGCAAGCCTGAAGGCTCACCAGAAACACGGGGCATCAAGCTCCATTCGGAGCTTGATAAATAGACCCTTCAGACTGGACTGGGTACACATCCCATGATCCTGCAACATGCTCAGCCCTGGATGCTCCCTGGCACTCACAGAAAGCTGTGCTGTCCCCAGAGTCACAGGCAGTTAACCCCAGACAGGCCTGGGGGCAAGGTCCATAGGGAAAATTATAAAAAAAATTAATATAACACACAGAGAAAGTCCATCACTCACTTACAAGCACTCCGCTAAGATTAAAAGCAAAACTAGAAGAGTTAGTTACTGCATCTGGTCAAATGGGACAAGCCCAGGTACCTCGTCAAGGTCCCTTCCAAAACCTGGGTCCCTAAAACAGCCATACAATGCAAGCTCTCAATCCAACAAACTGTGGACAAATGTAGGGTGCACAGGCTTATGTAATCACCCTAGACATATACAAAACACGGAAGGGGACTGCACTCTCAGACTGAACTGGGTACACATTCCATGACCCAGCCACATGCTCAGCCCTGGGTGCTCACGGGGACTCACAGGAAGCTGTGCTGTTCCCAGAGTCACAGGCACTTAACCCCAGATAGGCCTGGGTGCAAGACCCATAGGGAAAATTACAAAAAAATGTGTGTCGCTGTTTTAGGGACCCAGGTTTTGGAAGGGACCTTGACAAGGTACCTAGGCTTGCCCCATTTGGCCAGATGCGGTAACTAACCCTTCCATTTTTGCTTTTAATTTTAGCTGAGTGCTTGTAAGTGAGTGCTGGACTTTCTCTGTGTGTTATGTATGTATATACATATTTACACATATAAACACATAAATATACATAAATATACACATATATACACATAAATACTCACATACACATATTTTGACATATTATATTTATATGTATATATATATACATATATATGTGTGTGTATATATGTATATATATATATATACCCTTTCCAGTCAAATAACTTGCCATATACCATATAACTTTTTAACCCTTACAAAAAAAATTATAATATATATATGAAATATGTTTTATCAGAAAGTGTATATATGTGTGTAATAGTTAATTTAGGAGGTGGTGAAGTAAGTTTGTGCTAGATTCTACGTTGATATGCGCTCCGCAGCAAGTTGGAGCCCGGTTTTCCTCTCAGCGTGCAGTGAATGTCAGAGGGATGTGAGGAGTATTGCCTATTGAATGCAGTGATCTCCTTCTACGGGGTCTATTTCATAAGGTTCTCTGTTATCGGTCGTAGAGATTCATCTCTTACCTCCCTTTTCAGATCGACGATATACTCTTATATTACCATTACCTCTACTGATTCTCGTTTCAGTACTGGTTTGGCTTTCTACAAACATGTAGATGAGTGTCCTGGGGTAAGTAAGTCTTATTTTCTGTGACACTCTAAGCTATGGTTGGGCACTTTATTTATAAAGTTCTAAATATATGTATTCAAACATTTATTTGCCTTGACTCAGAATGTTCAACTTTCCTTATTTCAGACAGTCAGTTTCATATTTGGGATTAATGCATTTAATTATCATATTTTTCTTACCTCAAAAATTTGACTTTTTTCCCTGTGGGCTGTTAGGCTCGCGGGGGCTGAAAATGCTTCATTTTATTGCGTCATTCTTGGCGCGGACTTTTTTGGCGCAAAAATTCTTTCCGTTTCCGGCGTCATACGTGTCGCCGTAAGTTGCGTCATTTTTTGACGTTATTTTGCGCCAAAAATGTCGGCGTTCCGGATGTGGCGTCATTTTTGGCGCCAAAAGCATTTAGGCGCCAAATAATGTGGGCGTCTTATTTGGCGCCAAAAAATATGGGCGTCGCTTTTGTCTCCACATTATTTCAGTCTCATTTTTCATTTGCTTCTGGTTGCTAGAAGCTTGTTTTGGCATTTTTTTCCCATTCCTGAAACTGTCATTTAAGGAATTTGATCATTTTGCTTTATATGTTGTTTTTTCTCTTACATATTGCAAGATGTCTCACGTTGCATCTGAGTCAGAAGATACTACAGGAAAACGCTCTGCTGCTGGATCTACCAAAGCTAAGTGTATCTGCTGTAAACTTTTGGTAGCTATTCCTCCAGCTGTTGTTTGTATAATTGTCATGACAAACTTGTTAAAGCAGATAATATTTCCTTTAGTATGTACCATTGCCTGTTGCAGTTCCCTCAACATCTAAGGTGCAGAATGTTCCTGATAACATAAGAGATTTTGTTTCTGAATCCATAAAGAAGGCTATGTCTGTTATTTCTCCTTCTAGTAAACGTAAAAAATCTTTTAAAACTCTCTCTACAGATGAATTTTTAAATGAACATCATCATTCTGATTCTTGACTCTTCTGGTTCAGAGGATTCTGTCTCAGAGATTGATGCTGATAAATCTTCATATTTATTTAAATGGAATTTATTCGTCTTTACTTAAAGAAGTACTAATTGCTTTAGAAATAGAGGATTCTGTCCTCTTGATACTAATTCTAAACGTTATAAGGTTTTAAAGCTCCTGTGGTTATTCCAGAAGTTTTTCCTGTTCCTAATGCTATTTCTGCAGTAATTTCCAAGAATGGGATAATTTGGGTAATTCATTTACTCCTTCTAAACGTTTTAAGCAATTATATCCTGTCCGCTGACAGATTAGAATTTTGGGACAAAATCCCTAAAGTTGATGGGGCTATTTCTACCCTTGCTAAACGTACTACTATTCCTACGTCAGATGGTACTCGTTTAAGGATCCTTTAGATAGAAAATTGAATCCTTTCTAAGAAAAGCTTATCTATGTTCAGGTAATCTTCTTAGACCTGCTATATCATTGGCTGATGTTGCTGCAGCTTCAACTTTTTGGTTGGAAACTTTAGCGCAACAAGTAACAATCGTGATTCTCATGATATTATTATTCTTCTCAGCATGCTAATAATTTTATCTGTGATGCCATTTTTGATATTATCAGAGTTGATGTCAGGTTTATGTCTCTAGCTATTTAGCTAGAAGAGCTTTATGGCTTAAACTTGGAATGCTGATATGGCTTCTAAATCAACTCTACTTTCCATTTCTTTCCAGGGAACAAATTATTTGGTTCTCAGTTGGATTCTATTATTTCAACTGTTACGTGGGGGGGGGGGGGGGGGGGGGGGGGGGGGGGGGGGGGGGGGGGGGGGGGGGGGGGGGGGGGGGGGGGGGGGGGGGGGGGTGGGAAAGGAACTTTTTACCAGGATAAAAATCTAAAGGTAAAAACAGGGCTAATAATCGTTTTCGTTCCTTTCGTTTCAACAAAGAACAAAAGCCTGATCCTTCATCCTCAGGAGCAGTTTCAGTTTGGAAACCATCTCCAGTCTGGAATAAATCCAAGCCTGCTAGAAAGGCAAAGCCTGCTTCTAAGTCACATGAAGGTGGCCCTCATTCCAGTTCAGCTGGTAGGGGGCAGGTTACGTTTTTTCAAAGAAATTTGGATCAATTCTGTTCACAATCTTTGGATTCAGAACATTGTTTCAGAAGGGTACAGAATTGGTTTCAAGATGAGACCTCCTGCAAAGAGATTTTTTCTTTCCCTGTCCCAGTAAATCCAGTGAAAGCTCAAGCATTTCTGAATTGTGTTTCAGATCTAGAGTTGGCTGGAGTAATTATGCCAGTTCCAGTTCCGGAACAGGGGATGGGGTTTTATTCAAATCTCTTCATTGTACCAAAGAAGGAGAATTCCTTCAGACCAGTTCTGGATCTAAAAATTGAATCGTTATGTAAGGATACCAACGTTCAAGATGGTAACTGTAAGGACTATATTGCCTTTTGTTCAGCAAGGGAATTATATGTCCACAATAGATTTACAGGATGCATATCTGCATATTCCGATTCATCCAGATCATTATCAGTTCCTGAGATTCTCTTTTCTAGACAAGCATTACCATTTGTGGCTCTACCGTTTGGCCTAGCTACAGCTCCAAGAATTTTCACAAAGGTTCTCGGTGCCCTTCTGTCTGTAATCAGAGAACAGGGTATTGTGGTATTTCCTTATTTGGACGATATCTTGGTACTTGCTCAGTCTTTACATTTAGCAGAATCTCATACGAATCGACTTGTGTTGTTTCTTCAAGATCATGGTTGGAGGATCAATTTACCAAAAAGTTCTTTGATTCCTCAACAAGGGTAACCTTTCTGGGTTTCCAGATAGATTCAGTGTCCATGACTCTGTCTTTAACAGACAAGAGACGTCTAAAATTGATTACAGCTTGTCGAAACCTTCAGTCTCAATCATTCCCTTCGGTAGCCTTATGCATGGAAATTCTAGGTCTTATGACTGCTGCATCGGACGCGATCCCCTTTGCTCGTTTTCACATGCGACCTCTTCAGCTCTGTATGCTGAACCAATGGTGCAGGATTACACGAAGATATATCAATTAATATCTTTAAAACCGATTGTTCGACACTCTCTAACGTGGTGGACAGATCACCATCGTTTAATTCAGGGGCTTCTTTTGTTCTTCCGACCTGGACTGTAATTTCAACAGATGCAAGTCTCACAGGTTGGGGGGAGGTCTGTGTGGGGATCTCTGACGGCACAAGGAGTTTGGGAAATTTCAGGAGGTGAGATTACCTGATCAATATTTTGGAACTCCGTGCAATTTTCAGAGCTCTTCATTTTTGGCCTCTTCTGAAGAGAGAATCGTTCATTTGTTTCAGACAGACAATGTCACAACTGTGGCTTACATCAATCATCAAGAGGGACTCACAGTCCTCTGGCTATGAAAGAAGTATCTCGAAATTTTTGTTTGGGCGGAATCCAGCGTCCTGTCTAATCTCTGGCGGGTTCATATCCCAGGTATAGGACAATTGGGAAGCGATTATCTGCAGGTCGCCAAACGTTGCATCCGGGCGAATGGTCTTTCACCCAGAGGTAATTTCTTCAGATTGTTCAAATGTGGGAAGCTTCCAGAAATAGATCTGATGGGCGTCTCATCTAAACAAGAAACTTCCCAGGTATCTGTCCAAATCCCGGATCCTCAGGCGAGGCAGTGGGATGCATTATCACTTCCTGTGGAGTATCATCCTGCCTATATCTTTCCGCCTCTATTCTTCTTCCAAGATAATCTCCAAGATTCTGAAGCGAATGCTCGTTTGTTCTGCTGGTAGCTCCGGCATGCCTCACAGGTTTTGGTATGCGGATCTTGTCCGGATGCCTCTGCCAACCGTGGACTCTTCCGTTAAGACCAGACCTTCTGGTCTCAAGGTCCTTTTTTCAGTCAGTATCTGAAATCCTTAAATTTAAAGGTAGGGAGGATTGAACTGCTTGGATTCTTGGTCAAAGAGGTTTCTCTGACTCTGTGATTAATACTATGTTACCGGCTCGGTAAATCTGTAATCTAGAGAGATATATTATAGAGTCTGGAAGACTTATATTTCTTGGTGTCTTTTCTCACATTTTTCTTGGCATGCTTTTAGAATACCGAGAATATTACAGGTTTCTTCAGGATGGTTTAGATAGAAGGTTTAGTCACGCAAGTTCCTTGAAAGGACAAATCTCTGCTCTTTCTGTTCTTTTTCACAGAAGATTGCTATCTTCCTGATATTCATTGTTTTCGGTACAAGCTTGGTTCGTATAAAGCCGTGTCATTAAGTCAATTTTCTCCTCCTTGAAGGTTTGAAGTTGGTTCTGGGGGGCTCTTCAAGCTCTCCATTTGAACCTATGCATTCTTGGACATTAAATTGACTTGCTGGAAAGGTTTTGTTCCTTTTGGCCATCTCTTCTGCCAGAAGAGTTTCTGAGACTTATCTGCTCGTTCTTGTGAGTCTCCTTTTCTGATTTTTCATCAGGATAAGGCGGGTGTTGCGAACTTCTTTTGAATTTTTACCTAAAGTTGTGAATTCCAACATCATTAGTAGAGAAATTGTGGTTCCTTGCATTAGTGTCCTAATCCTAAGAATTCGTAAGGGAGAATTCGTTGCATTCTTTGGATGGTGGTTAGAGCTTTGAAATATTATGTTGAAGCACTAAGTCTTTCCGAAAGACTTCTAGTCTTGATTTGTTATCTTTCCGGTTCTAGAAAAGGCCAGAAAGCTTCTGCCATTCTTCTTTTGGGCATCTTGGGTTGAAATCTTTAATCTTCCTTGCCTATGGTGAGTCGGGTTAAAACTCCGCCTCAGAGGATTACAGCTCATTCTACTAGGTCAGGTTTCTACTTCCTGGGCGTTTAGGAATGAAGCTTCGGTGATCAGATGTGCAAAGCTGCAACTTGGTCCGCTTTGGCATACTTTTACTAAATTCTACCAGTTTTGATGTATTTTCTTCTCTGAAGCAGGTTTTGTGGTAGAAAAGTACTTCAGGCAGCGGTTTCAGTGTTGGAATCTTCTGCTTATGTTTTTTCATTAAACTTTTATTTTGGTTGTGGATTATTTTTCAGCAGGAATTGGGCTGTCTTTATTTTATCCCTCCCTCTCTAGTGACTCGTGGGTGGTGGAAAGATCCACATCTTGGTAAGCATTAGCCCATACGTCATTAAGCTCATGGACTCTTGCTAATTACATGAAAGAAAACATAATTTATGGTAAGAATCTTACCTGATAAATTCATTTCTTTCATATTCTTGTGTTTGTGATTATTTATTTTTTTAACAACACTTTACGCTAGATCTTCCTGCACGCTAATCTGTTTAGAGCAAAAAAAATTACGCACAAACGCAACTCTTTACTTTCAACTTGAAATATGTTTGTTTGCGATATTGCATATCACGCCCAGTGATAACATTAGCACGCCACTTTTAATCAGCCCATAATATTTTATTCTAATCAGCCCAATTTTTCTAGTAGTAGAACAAGTTCCATATACATATTACCTTTCTGTGCCACACCATATCCAGGCTCACACTCCTTGTGTTGAGCGCAGCGAGCACACGTGTTTTCAGTTTTGGTTGCACAATAGAGACCTGCACGACATTCACAAACCCGTGAAGACTGAGACGTACATGGACGGATTTCCACAAGATCGCTGTCTGCAAAGTGAAGAGACAAAAACATAACTACACTAACTGCAAGATTATAGACTTGGTAACTGTTATCATAAGTGATAAGCAATATAGAGGTTTGAATTTGACATTAGTCAATATAGGTCATAGCTGAATCTTATTAGGAATGTCAACCTGAAAGGGATGTTGCAGATGCCATAATATCCCAGTTGTTATGTCACCATGGTTGTGATTTTGCTATGGCCATGTTGTGTCTGCAGGTAGCAGCGATGTCTTTTGTACATCAATGATTCAGCCCTCTACCGCATCCAAGAGGTTAAAGGGACACTGAACCCAAATTTTTTATTTCGTAATTCAGATTGAGCATGCAATTTTAAGTAGGTTTCTAGTTAACTCCTATTATCAAATGTTCTTTATTCTCTTGGTATCTTTATTTAAAAAGCAAGAATGTAAGTTTAGATGCCGGACCATTTTTGGTGAACAACCTGGGTTGTTCTTGCTGATTGGTGGATAAATTCACCCACCAATAAACAAGTGCTGCCCAGGGTTTAAATCAAAAATTGTGTGGCTCCTTAGCTTAGATGCCTTCTTTTTCAAATAAAGATAGCAATGTTGATCTTCTCACTGGGTTATTCCTACTCCTTTGTGCACCATAACCCATAACCCATCAATCCTTACTGCATCTTTAACCCTTGATGGAGTCAACCTGTATTAATATTACTGTATAATGAGACTCCCTCAGGTTGTGGCACAGTTGCATTCTTGTCCAACCCAGTCAGTGAATTAAGGCCTCTCCTATCCCACCAATGTGATCTACATCCAATCATAGTTTTATCCTTGATTCTAGTGATGTCACATTTTTTTCTTCAGTCTTCTTTGTAATCATGAAATCTTTATCTTAAAGGGACACTGAACCCAAATTTTTTCTTTTGTGATTCAGATAGAGCATGACATTTTACGCAATTTTTAAATTTACTCCTATTATCAAATTTTCTTTATTCTCTTGGTATCTTTATTTGAAATGCAAGAATGTAAGTTTAGATGCCGGCCCATTTTTGCTGAACAACCTGGGTTGTTCTTGCTGATTGGTGGATAAATTCATCCACCAATAAAAAAGTGCTGTCCAGAGAACTGAAACCGAAAAAAAATACTGAAAGAAAAAAAAGCTTAGATGCCTTCTTTTTCAAATAAAGATAGCAAGAGAACGAAGAAAAATTGATAATAGGAGTAAATTAGAAAGTTGCTTAAAATTGCATGCTCTATCTGAATCACGAAAGAAAAAAAAATTGGGTTCAGTGTCCCTTTAACTCTCACCCTACCCATAGCTGTAGCCTGAACCTTAATACAAACTCTAACATTATTAAAATGTCTATCAACTCCAATTAAATAAGACAATCTACTACAACTGTCTAGTTCCAAATGGCTTGGGGGACAAGAGTTCAGTATAGTTGAGCTCTCTACTTCCAACTGCCAATCTTAAAAATACAACAATAGCCCTAGGGTGTCAATAACCTGCTCATAGATCTTAAAGGGGACAGGAAATACTTTGAGATATTAATATAAAATATTTTGTTTTACATAATAAAACTACATTGAAATATACTTTCATGATTTATTTTGCCCCCATTTCATGTAATTTAGCTCTGAAAATTGGCTTCAGCAGATAACTGCAAAACAACTTACTTTATACTAACATTATGACCATGACTAGTATTGTTTTCTGCAGATTTAACAGTCAAACAGTGGGTTGTAATTGACTATTAAGAAACAATTGCAGTAAACAAGATGCTATTTGTTTAATGTTTAGAAATGGCTAATATGTTATTCTATATAAAGACAACAGCAATGTCTTGTAATTACAAGGTGTTCACTGTCCCTTTAATTGTTTCTAATAAAGTTTTTTTGTTATGCGTACACCTTTAAATGGACATGAAACACATTTTTCATTAATGATTCGGATAGAACATGACATTTTTTTTATTTTTTTAATATTTTATTTAATTCCTTTCCAGAATACAATTTCGTTGAACAAAATTTTTTTTCAAATATATACAAATATTATGAGGGATTTAGATATACATAATGAGCTGTACAATTTTTACATATTTAATTCTTAACATATAACAGAAAAAATAAAAAAACAATAAATTATACTTTACGTATTCTGAATTAGGGTTTTTCTTGTTTTTTCTTTCCTTTACCCCTAGTTCCCCTCCTTCTTCCTCCATTCCCCCCCTCTGTTCCTACACTCGGACCCTCTATTGTCTTGGAGAGAAGAAAAAAAATAAAAAATTTCTTGTTGTTCTTTTTCTTTCTTCTTCCCTCCCCCTCTCTCTTCCCTTTTACTTAATTATTACTACCACGTGCCAAGAATTACCATTTCTGAATTCCTGAAGGGATATATCAAAAAGTCAGCTTCACTAGGTGGCAAATCTTTAATAAATGGTGACCATTTTAAGAATAATTTTCTAATATCTCGGTCATTATTTGGGTCTGTGTCTATTTGTTCCAAAATGTATTGCTTTTTTAAATAGTTCTTAGTTTCTGTTATGCTAGGAATTGTTGTCTGTTTCCATTTACTAAAAATGAGATATCTTGCTGCCAAAATAGTCATGTTGATAATTCTCTTTATATTTTCCTCATTTAAATGAAACAGAAAAACTATTATTTCTAAAGATAATATTATACGGGAAGGAGCTATTATCTTGTTTAACCAGAATTGAATCTTTAACCAGAAATTCCTGATTTTTGGGCAGGCCCATAACATGTGCTGAAGGTCTGCCTTCAGGAGTGAGCATTTTGGACATGACCTAAAGCTACTACTTCCATATCTATATCCTTTTTCAGGAGTAAAATAGGTCATGTATAACAATTTCAGATGAGATTCCCTCCAGGAAGCGGAGAGAGTGGCACGAGCAGTTTCTAGTATTGATTGGTGGAACAGTGGAGGATCTAAAGGTTGTTTGATCAATGCACTCCACTTATTCTGGGTTGTCTCAATATTTTTTGCTCCCTTTACTGATACCAGCAATTGGTACCCAAATACAATTGACATGCGTCTCAGTTTGGAAACAGCAAGCCAATTTCCAACACTATCCAGAGACCAGTTCCATCCGTATTTATAGATGAGATTTAGGGCATAGTGTCTTGCCTGGAGGTAAGCAAAAAAATTTTGTTTGGTATATTAAAGTCTAATCTCAAAGTTTCAAATGATTTAACACATCTTCTCTCAAAATCTAGAATCTGATATGTTGCTAAGGCCTAGTATTTTCCATTTCCTAAATACTCCTTCCTGTATACCATCTCCAAACTGTGGGTTACCCAGAAACGGAATATATCGGGAAACATGATACTCTACCTCTACTGTATTACAGATCTTTTTCCATGCCAAAATAGGGTTATAGATAGATTTTAACTTCTTGATTTGATTCGGAATCTGATTGGGATCATTATGTATTAGTGCTGTTAATTTTAAAGGATAAGTTATGTTTTTTTCCAGATCATTATCTGTTACATAATTCTTTAAGTGTACCCAGTCTATTACCGTACAAGCTAGAAAAGCTTGATTATATGCTCGTATATCTGGGAGCGCAAGCCCCCCATACTTCAGTGGGAAAGATAATTTTTGAAGAGAGATTCTGGGCTTTCTACTCTGCCATATAAATGATCTAAGGGTAGAATTAAGAAGATCTATATCTTTCCGTTTGATAAAAAGAGGAATATTCTGTATCATGTATAGAAGTTTAGGTAAGAGCATCATTTTATAGGCAGCTATTCGTCCTGATAAGGATAAGAGGAAATTTTGCCAATTTTTAAGGGATTCTTTAATTTTATTTATTATTGGAGTGAAATTAAGCGAGTACCAAGTGTCTAGGTCGTAAGAGATGTTAATTCCCAGATATCGGAAAGAATTGTGAGCTATGTGGAAAGGAATTTCTACTAGTGAGTCTTTTGTCTGGGTGATCCAGAATAGTTCAGATTTTGTGTTATTAACCTGATAGCCTGAGAAGGACCCAAATTGTTGTACTATATTTAAAAGTTTAGGTATATTTAATCTTGTATTGGTCATATAAATAAGAACATCATCTGCATATAAAGCAATTTTAGACTCTTTCCTGCCCACCCTTATCCCATCAATTTGATGTCTTATATAAATGGCAAGGGGCTCTATAGCAAGATCAAAGAGGAGGGGGGACAGAGGGCACCCCTGTCTAGTACCACGTTGTAATTCTATGTCCTGTGATATGTTTCCATTGACCATTAATTTTGTAGTAGCATTTCGGTAAAGATTGCTAACAAACTTAGTAAAGTTTTCTTTCAGTCCAAAATTATTTAAAGTAAAAATGAGATGATTGTGGTGGACTGAGTCAAAAGCTTTTTGGGCATCTATTGATATTATTGCCTTATCAGGGGTGGCCTCTCCCCCCCCCCCCCCCCTCTCGAGGATCCAACTCTCTAAAATAGTCAATAAGAAGGAAGAGTTCACGTATTTTTGAGGCAGAGTTTCTGCTCTGTATGAACCCAGCTTGATCTGTATGGATAATAGGAGGTAATATGATTTGGAGTCTGTGAGCTAATATTGAGGTTAAGATTTTATAGTCGGTGTTAAGTAATGCGATAGGTCTATATGATTCCTCTTTTGTTGGGTCCTTCCCAGGCTTCAGTATCAAGGTAGTGTAAGATGCAGAAAAACCATGTGTTGGATCCTTTCCTTCTATATATAAAGAATTAAATAAAGTGGTTAAATATGGTGTAATGATATTATTTAAAGCTTGGTAAAATTTGTTCGGTAATGCATCTGGGCCTGGGGCTTTATTGTGTGGCAACTTTAAAATTGCTTTAGATACTTCTATTTCAGTAATTGGGGCATATAGATCCTGTAGGTTCTCATGGTGTAATGTGGGGAAAGTAATTTCGTTCCAGAATTGATCACGTGCCTGTGTATTAGAGTTTCTAAAAGAATATAAATCAGAATAATATTTAAAGAATAATTGTATGAGTTCTTCAGTCGTATTGACTGTCTGTGCTCCCGTATTTATATAATCTATCAATTGGGATCCCCTTTCAATTTTAAGGAGTTTAGCTAGTAATTTACCCGTTTTATTGCCAAATCAATATAACTTTGACTGGATCCTGGCATCTTTCTGTGTTGTTTTGTAAAGCAAGAAGGAGTCTCTATTTTGTAGATCTGAGGTGTATTTAGCCCAGCTCTGAGAGGAATTTAGAATTAAATGAAGATTATATGCATTAGAAACTGCTCGTGCCAACTCCCCCTCTCTTTGCTTAAGTTTTTTAGTTCTATTTACGTTATATGCTATAATTTCCCCTCTTAAAACTGCTTTAGCCGTTTCCCAGAATAGTAGAGGGCGTGAAATGTAGTCACGGTTCAAGAAAGCATAGTCTTTAAATTTAGCTTCTAACCAGTTTTTAAATTTAAGATCTGTGGCAAGGAATGTTGGAAAAAAAAATCGTCTATTTGTTTGTCCATTATTATATGGTTGAAGATCTAAACAAATTGGGGCGTGATCAGAAATAGCTATCGGAAGTATTTGAGCCCTCACCTGTGACTTGCATAGCCTCTCATCCAGTAAAAGGAGATCTATCCTTGAGAGAGACTTATGTGCCTTCGGGCTGTGTGACGATAATAGCCTCCTTAGTGTTATGTTTGAGACTCTCTGCGGTCTGTATTGTGGGGAGCGTCGGTCGGCAAAGCTGGACCCAGACAGGCAGCAACAGTCCTTACCCCTCTCGCAGCATCGGTGGGCTGTCAGGTACTAGAGATCGCTAGGCTCTCCCCCTTCCATACGGGTAGGCTACCGGAGCCTAGATGGAAACAAAGCCCTTCCAGGGATACACAGCCCGGGGTCCGTCTGCGGCAGATGAGAAAGAAGAAGCCAGTACACACCAGGATCGTGTCACAGTGGCTATCAGGTAAGAGCGCCAAGTCCGGCCGTGTCTCAGGAGCTCCCTCCTGCCTCAGTACAGGGCACTTGGATCCACCTGAGGGATTCCCAGGGAACGGGTCAGTCTGTGCAGGAGGGCAGAGCCCGATAGGCAGGAACAAGGTGTCTCTCGGCGGGTGAAAAGCAAGCAGGTAACGAGGCAGTTTTTTGTAGTGGGTTTTCAGCGTGCACAGGGACTTTCAATTGTTTGTTTATCTCGCTGATCAATCACTTTAGGAGAAGTGTTTAATGCCGAAAAAAAAGGAGCTTCCAGTTGCTGCAGCATGCAGTTATAGTGCAATGTCTTGGCACTAGGAGAGTTCCAGCAGTGGTGTGTTTCACGCTGGACAAGCCACCCAGGGTTAGTGGTTTAGGCGGGAGTAGCTCGCCAAGAGCTTGTAGGGTGGATAGATAAGCACAGGTGCAGCGTGTGTCCTCACACCTGGACTCCTCCCCCGGAACTCCCGTGCATCAGAACATGACATTTTAAACAACTTTCTAATTTACTTCTGTTACTAATTTTCTTTGTTCTCTTGGTAACTTTTGTTGAAAATCAGGGATGTAAGCTCAACAGCAACGTTTGGGGTTGTTAACCCTTAGTCATGCTATACAATACATTCATTTCTCAATGCACTTATATTGCATATACAATTTATTACAGCATACATTTCTAAAGCAAAAGTACAAGGATTATAACTAAGGTGTTCAGTAAAATGTTATTCTGATTTTAAATCAAGAGATGAAACTGCAACCCCTTGCCCTTGGTATAACATAACAGCTGGATAATGAGACACCACCCGAGGGATGTAAATTCATATATATAATTACAGGGAAAAAATTGTATTTATTATCCCTTTAATTATGAATATGGAATGCTTGTAGCTGACAGTGAGTGCATGTATAGCTTATATATATAAGAAGGCAGCCTATCGTGTGTTAAAGGGACAGTCTACTCCAGAATTGTTATTCTTTAAAAAGATTGATTATCCCTTTATTAACTTGGGTTGAGAACTACAGGCACACAACATAAACCTGTAGCCAAATTGGATGGCACTTTATCAGGATGGTTGAGCCTAAACAATGGCCTGTACAAATGTGGACAATTGAATTGTTGCCTATGTCCCTTAATAAAACCAGGAGATAAAGTTCAAAATTGGGACAGGTCACAAGAGTTTAAAATTACAAACCACTCCACGTGCAATACAACCTTTGTGGTGCACATGCTCAGCTGCAGTTGTAATCTTATCTACATAGGTAGGACCAAAAAGAAAAGATTAAGAAGTGGATCTATTAACACATCACTAATATAGAAAAAGGCTTCAAACAACACAGTGTATCAGAACACTTTCATAACATTCACAATATGAGGCCAGATTCTTTAAAAGTGATGGTGATTGAAACGATATCCGTAGTGAGGAACAGTACACAAAGATTACTCAATTTGCGTAAATGTGAAACAAAGTAGATCCACAAGTTAGGAAGTCTTTCCCCCCATGGGCTCAATATAGATCTAGACCTTCAAGCTTTCATGGACTAAGTTTCTTGTTTAGGTTATTGACTTATATGTTTCTATGTATTTAAAGTGAATGTAAATTTAGATGATAAAGTGCCCGTTTTTTAAAAATCTGATTAAAAACAGGGGCACTTTAATTCATCAAAATTTACATTTCACTCATGTTGTGAAAATACTTACCTTTTAATCTTGACAGCCGCTCCAGCGATTCCCCCGGTCGTCACAAGCATCTTCATATGTCAGAAATGACGGATCGGTCATCCTCCAATCACGGCTTGCCCCCCCCCCCAGGGGAATCAGCGTCTGATTCAACGCCATGATTGGAGGAAGCCGGATTCCTAATTTTAGACCCAGGAAGAGGCTTTGCGACGGGCGGGGGAAGCAATGCAGCAGCTGTCAAAATTAAAAAAAGTATTTTAAGTATTTTCACAACACGAGTGAAATGTAAATTTTGATTAATTAAAATGCCCCTGTTTTTAATCGGATTTTTAAAAACCGGGCACTTTATCATCTAAATTTACATTCACTTTAAGGTTAGGTTTATTTTTCTATTTTCACTGCTGGCAGTTGTTTTTAAAATTGTATTGAATATATTGTTTTTATATGAATATTATGATTTTTTAGCTATTTCATCATATCTATTGCATATCCACTGTAACTTTTTAAAGCAAATATGTTCATTAGTGTTTGAACTGTAGTTTTTTTTATTAGTGGTGGTTAGTACTATTGTTCACTGATTTGTGTTTTTTATTGTGTAAACCTGATGGTCGCAAGGATAAACGCACCCACATTCCATTACTAGGATAATGTCATCAAGAGTATTAGTTGTATTGTTTATATTATATTCTGTGATGCTAAATTATTAAGTATGTTAATCACTAATTCATTCCTTCCGTTAATTTCCAGTATACAATTACATTGGAAGTATTTACCAGCACCACTCAGAAATAACTTGATTCTTTATACATCACATAGTGTACTTATGTTTAAGGGCTCTCCTTAACTTTGACCGCCGAAATATGTCAATATCCTGTAACACTGTTAGGAGAGGCTTTCCCTTGACACCCAATAGCGCTATTCATAAGAGTGTCATACATTTTGACACATTGCGCAAAATCAGAAGGGTTCTCCTCATTTGTTGTTAAGTCATCAGATATGTCCAATAGGAGAGTGGGTGTGTTCTCAAGCGCCATTTTTAAACTTCTCGATCTGTAGTTTCAAATATACTCTGTAAATCTCTTGAAAAAGTCTGCTTAGGTAGCAGAGGAAACGCGTTGAGTCGGAGGTGTTTGGAGTTATTTTAAAGCCTTTTTTGGTACACATAGCTTGACGGGTGCACGAGTAGTGGAGAGGTCTAGATTACCATAGCTGTGGACATCACGCTAAACAGCTAAGATATGCCTGTTCCTTTTATCATAATGTGAGTGCATATGTAGGCGCATTTACCTGTTTTAATAAATCATTCAGCCCCTGTGAATCGGAGTTGCACTTGTGTTTTGTTTTGTTGCAGATCTACATTTGTGGAAAAGTTTCAACTGCACGCTCATGATTCAAGCAGCATTATCTGTCTCACTACCAGGAGAAGATTGTGGATTATACTACCCTGAACTCACTCCATTTTTGGATTATTGGACTATCTATACTGGTGACTATATACAACACGGTGACTATAAATCAAGATTGGCTGTTCAATAGCCACGATTTGCAATTTAATGACATTTCTCTTTACTTCCTAAAGAAAGTATCAAGCTTAGTACCAATTGTTTACTGAATAGTAGCATATTCTGGGTTTGTAACAGTATTCCATCAGAATTCATACTTTTATCTGATTTGTTTTTGCTCTTGCCCCAATTGTGTGTAATCTTGACAATGTTATCTATATGGCACAAATGAAATAACGCCATCTAGCTGTGAAAAACTGTCAAATAGCCCTGATATAAGAGGTGGCCTTCAAGGGCTTAGAAATTAGCATGTGAGCCTACTTAGGTTTAGCTTTCAAAAAAGAATACTAAGAGAACAAAGCAAATTTGATGATAAAAGTAAATTGGAAAGTTCTTTAAAATTGCATGCCCTATCTGAATTATGCAAGTTTAATTTTGATTAGACTGTCCCTTTTAGTTTTATGTAACAGTTTAATATGAGATTCCTATTAGACAGAAGATATTTTGGTGTTATAAACCTATGAGATACCATCAACTATATTTGCCTGTCCAAATGTTTAGTATATACATCTGGCAAGTTTTCATTTCTATGGTGTCCAGCAAGGTATTTCATTTGTAGGTTATTGTTGTTGGTTTTTTTCTTTTTAACCCAACAGACCTAGATTCTATTAATAATCACTATTGTGTGATTGCTGGACAAATAATTAGTTATTGATATATTTACAGACCATACTTTAGTGACTGGATCATACTCAAACTGCTATTAGCATTAGTTAGTGACGGCTTGCTTACAGTGGGTCACTATACATAGTGGTAATTGATGTTTACCAATCCTGATTGGTTAGAAGGAATAACCAATCAAGGTTGTTCAGGAAATCTATAAATAGAGAAGAAATGGATAAGATAATATGAAACGCAATGTAGGATTTAAAAAGAAGGATCTGTTGTTGGAGGCAGAAGAAAAGCAATAAAAGGTGTTATTATTTTAATTTAAGTTTATTTTTATACACTTTTTATATTAATTGTGACTTATGGGGGCTATTTCTTTATTGTATCAGAGGGGGTTAAGTAGAGAGTTGCGGTGGGAGGTATCAGAGTTTAGCATGTATGTAGGTTTATGTATAACAGTTGGACTTACATGCACTAGGGGTCATGGTAAGGGTTAACTGCTCCACAGGATGTGGATATGGGTAAATTGCTCTGGGAGAGTGGTTAGATTTCATTAAGGTCAGAGTTATAGTAATGTGCTCAGGGGTTGGTTTTATGGTTGCAGATGTAAAATTGAATTGGAGGTACAGTTAGAGTTAAAAGGACAGTCAAGTCCAAAAAAAACTTTCATGATTTAAATAGGGCATGTAATTTTAAACACATTTCCAATTTATTTTTATCACCAATTTTGCTTTGTTCTCTTAATATTCTTAGTTGAAAGCTAATTCTAGGAGGTTCATATGCTAATTTCTTAGACTTTTGAAGACTGCCTCTAATCTGAATGCATTTTGACCACTAGAGGGCATTAGATCATGTGTTTCATATAGATAACATTGAGCTCATGCACGTGAAGTTACCCTGGAGTGAGCACTGATTGGCTAAAATACAAGTCTGTCAAAAGAAATGAAATAAAGGGGCAGTTTGCAGAGGCTTAGCTACAAGGTAATCACAGAGGTAAAAAGTTTATTAATATAACTGTGTTGGTTATGCAAAACTGGGGAATGGGTAATAAAGGGATTATCTTTCTTTTTAAACAACAAAATTCTGGTGTAGACTGTCCCTTTAAAGGACCAGTTCATACAGTAGATTTGCATAAACAACAAAACAATGCACTAGCACTTAGCCTGAGCTTCAAATGAGTAGTAGGTTTTTTCGGACAAATTTCAGTTATGTCTATTTCCACTCCTCCTGCATCATGTGACAGCCATTAGCCAATCACAAATGAATATACGTATATTCTGTGAATTCTTGCACATGCTCAGTAGGAGCTGGTGACTCAAAAAGTATAAATATAAAAAGCCGGCACATTTTGTTAATAGAAGTAAATTGGAAAAAAAAATTAAATTGCTGCTCTATCTGAATCATGAAAGTTTAATTTTGACTTGAGTGTCCCTTTAAATTGAACTGGAACTGACTGACTGTAAAGTGAGGTGGGTGATCACAGTGAAACAAAAGCGTAGGGTTAAAGGGATATGAAACCCACACTCTTTTTCTTTCATGATTCAGATAGAGCATGCATATTTAAGCAACTTTTTAATTTACTTCTATTATCCATTTTTATTTGTTCTCTTGGTATCTTTATTTGAAAAGCAGGAATGTAAAGCTTAGGAGCTGGTCCATATTGAAAGACATCCATGCACATTTCAATGTTCACGTTTTTATCCCTTTAAGTCCAATTTTGGCATTTTTTTTATTCTTTAACAAGTTTGTATCTTACAAAAACCTATTATATAAACAAAAATACAGTAAGAAGAAGCACGGTCATTTCCATCTATATTCTCTCTAAATATAAAATCAAATCAATTCTAAGTTAAATATATAGAGATTGTGGGTCCTTTTATTAAAGGGATATGGAACCCAAATGTTTTCTTTCATGATTCAGATAGAGCGGCTATTTTAAGCAACTTCCTAATTTACTCCTATTATCAATTTCTCTTTGTTCTCTTAGTATCTTTATTTGAAAAAGCAGAAATGTAAACTTAGGAGCTGGACTATTTTTGCTTCAGCACCCGGTGCTTGCTGATTGGTGGCTATTAAATATTAGTACTATAATTACTATTAACAAAAAACAAACAAACAGAATGATAGTTACTGTTACTGCATGAAATTGAGCACAAGTTATTATTTTCTCAGAAATGATGTAGTTACCATCTGAGCAGATAACGCAGCTGTCACAACGCGGTGGGTCCTCTTCCCAGTTAATGAAATATCCTTTGTCGCACGGCTTCTTACAATGTTTCCTTATATCTTTATCACATGGATATTGTTTCGCACACTCTAGGGATTAGAAGAAGCAATAAATAAAAAATAGCTGTGCTAGTGTGCAGCAATATATAACGTCACTGGATGCAACATTACTGAGCTGATAGAAAAATACAAATGCTGTGAGATTTACAGACACTTTTAAACTGAAGAAAGGAAACTTGGTAATGCAAGGGTTACTAAACCTGACCTTGGAGACCTATAACAGGGAAGGGCCGGGGGATATCCAAACTCGGTCATTTATCAGTATGGTTTGACTGAGATGCTATTTCTTAGGAAGATTTCTCGCAGCATGTTAAAAACAGTGGGATTTCTTCTCGCAGCATTTTTTTGTCTAATTCTGATGACAAGCTACAATTTCTAGCATATTTACCAAGCATGATGCTTAAAAGGGACAGTCTAGTCGAAATTTAAACTTTCATGACTCAGATAGCCCATGTAATTGTAAAAAGCTTTCCAATTTACTTTGTTCTCTTGGTATTCTTTGTTAAAACTAAACCTTGGTAGGCTCATATGCTAATTTCTAGGCCCTTGAAGACCGCCTCTTATCTCAATGCATTTGACAGTTTTTCACAGCTAGACAGCGCTATTTCATGTGTGCCATATAGATAATATTGCGTTCACTACCCTGGAATCAGCACTGATTGGCTAATGTGTAAAGTGCCTATATCAATATGGGTTAGATCTTATCTAAGCCACAAAGGTGGACATAATGTGAAAAATATTTATTAAAAACAACTTTTTCATAGTGGACCTATTAAAAGCTTGTTTTTATAACAATAACACTATTACCATATAATCTTGATTTAGCATGTCTAAAACACAAAATCTGCGTTAGATATGTTGGATGGCACTATTTTTATAACGTTGCAGGGAAGATGAAATAATGTTTTCTCGCTGTGTTTCAGGAATTAATTGATCTGTATGATGAGGAAGATACCTGTAGTTTAAGATCATTTTGATAATTCCAGCTAGTTGGGGACTGTGAGGAAGCAGCAATAGGGTCCCAATCGTCAAATGAAAGAGGACGCCATGTCATACTAAGCCATGGAGTCATATACTAACCAATTATCATTATAATAGTTTATTGATATTGCCAAAATGTATAATAAAACAACTGTATAATGTTTAATTACTATGACAGACACTGTGGCCTATTACAACACCTCATGATCTAAGTGACTTTACCTATTGTACAGTGTAATACTATATAATTAGCTATGGCTTGCTGTAATGATATCTGTCTAAGCGACTTTACTGCACATATAAAATAGCATGTCTAATATTTCATGTCCAATAATAATTCCTCAGCACCAAAAGTTAAATTCAATGTTTATTCAGCAAACAAATAATTCCAACTGCAATGTTTCGGCCATCTTGAACGTTTTAATGCATTATTAAGGCCAAGGTGGACAAAACGTTGCAGTTGGAATTTTACTTTTGGTGCTGAGGAATTATTATTGGACATTGCTACTGAAGGGTATGCAGTAACCCTACCTATGTGCACCGTAAAGAGCATGTGCAGTTATCTATACCCAGGAGTTGCTGAAGCCAGGTATAATTTTATGTCTAATATTTAAAGCATCAAAATGTATTGTCTAGGGACAAAAAGAAGATTCTTGCAATCTCAGGCAGATGACTATGAATTTTATACAGTATCTGATAAACACAAAAAATATTTTGACCTGTCTAAAATAAATTAAAACTATGAATTGAAAAAAAGGATTATACATTTAATATAATATTGTTTAGCAAAAAGTTTTAGAGATAATTCTGAGAGTCCTTAAATAATATCATTGCTAAAAGTGAGCATACATTTAGATCTGAGGTAAATCATGCTATAAAACTGTGTGCTCCAAATATTAGAAAAGACATAGAAATAATATGTAGCACAAACAAATATAATCAAATTATTTTACTGATATACTGACCTGATTGACAGTTGAAGCAATACTTTCCTAAGGTTTCATTGAAATATATAGATCCAGTACACAAATGTCTTCCATAGGTTTTCTTAAATATTAAAAAAACAGAAACAAAATGTTTAAGTATTAAAGGGACAGTATACACCAGTTTTCATATAACTGCATGTAATATACACTACTATAAAGAAGAATGTGCACTAAAAATCCAGTATAAACTTACTTAGAAGCTCCCAGTTTAGAACTGCTGACAAGGTTAGGCTGAGACACCTATTGAAAGGGGCTGAGAAAACAGGAACAGCAGATACCCCCTCCCCTGTATATGAAAAGACCCATTACAAAAACAGGAAAAAGAGAAATCTGTAGACTTGAGTCTACATCTGATACTTTGGGGCTTGGTTATGAGTCTGAAAATCAGCACAATGTTATTAAAAAACAAGGAAAACTATACTAGGGCCGATTTATCAATGTCTGGTGGACATGATCCGCTGTAACGGATTATGTCTGCCAGACATCGCTGAATGCCGACAGAATACATTTATTTATTTAAATAAATGTATAAAAAGTGTTTTAAAGGGATATTGATATAAAAAGGTGTTGGACTGGGAAGGGCTTAAATATATATTTGTATGTGTGTATATGTATCACAAACATTTTTCAGGTTGCGATCAGCAGCCGGTTACTATCAGTGATGATAATGTTGTGCACAACACAGCGAGAATAAATTTGAATACCAATCGTTCATTCTCTGAAATGTGTGATGTTATTACAGTAGATAGGTTAGCTTGTGATGGATGTGCGGATACTGGTTATACCAGTATGGAGAAATTTGTGGGTTTTAAGAAACCTTCAACCTTCTACCCGATCCACAGCAGGGACCCCCTTGTCGAGAAGTTCTACAACCGAGTAGAAAAAGATCTCAAAGAATTTCAAACTAATGATGATATTGTGATCCGAGCTGCCGTGGGGCAAAATTTGCACCCTCTTACGCCAACCTGTACATGGGTTGGTGGGAGCTGTCCCACATCTTTGGTGATAC
Organism: Bombina bombina; assembly: GCF_027579735.1. Lineage (NCBI taxonomy): Eukaryota > Metazoa > Chordata > Amphibia > Anura > Bombinatoridae > Bombina > Bombina bombina. Next base: position 320,441,012 of record NC_069506.1, read on the forward strand.
TAACCCCTTCAGGACCAATATAATTTATTATGGTCGGTACATTGATGACCTCCTTTTTGTCTGGCAAGGAGACAAATATAGCATGTGTGAATTTATTAGTTACATCAATACGATATGAACCTTGAATTTATTTTCGAGACTTCAGATACCTCTACCATTTTTTTGGACATTACACTCACTGGTACACTTGAGGGTAAGGTAGAATGCAGCATAAACAGGAAGCCTATATCAGGCAATTCAGTGTTACACGCCAGCAGATGCCATCCTAAAAATACAACATATTCCATAGCCAAGGGGCAATTGATTAGAACCAAGAGAAACTGCTCTACGGAAAAAGGGTTTTTACAACACCAACAAGAATTGTTGGGTCATTTGGAAGAAAGGGGCTACCCCAAAAAAACCATAAAACGAGCAATACGTGAGGTAAAAGATATTAGTAGATTTTCCCTTTTGGCAGACAGGGATAAGACTAACGTCACTGATAATACAAAGCAGGTTACCTTTGTGACTGACTTTAGTGCTGATTATAACAGCATCTGTAATATCATAAGGAAACATTTCAAACTCCTTGTGACGGAAGATAAACTCATTGACTGTGTGGCTAATGGCATCAGGTGCTCTTATCGAAGAAACAAATCTTTGGGCAACTATTTGTCTCCCACAGTTTTGAATAAAACTTCAGCTACAACCAGTTCATGGCTTACCAGCAAAGGCATGTTCAGATGTGGTAGTAGCAGATGCAGGGCATGTGATTATATTGTTATCTCTGATACATTTACATCAGCTGTCACTGGTCGGTCTTTCGACATCAATTATTGTTTAAATTGCACATCCAATTTTGTTATATATTTAATTACTTGTACTCTGTGCAATATACAGTATGTTGGACTCACGACTCGTGACATAAGATCCCGTATCAGGGAACATCTATCCACTATACATGTAGGTAAATCCACTTTACCTATAGTACAAATTTTGTCACAGCACACAACAAAAATGTCTCCAGTTTTAGGTGGCTGGCTATTGACAGAATTCCTCCTCCCAGACAAGGTGGAGATAGGCAGAAACTTCTTGAGAAACGTGAAATGTTGTGGATCTTCATGTTATCCACTAAAATTCCGCTAGGACTTAATGCGGCATATGATTTAATTAGTTATTGGGAATAGTTTTATACTATATTCTGTATTTCTGTTATATAACCTATTTATTTTCTTTAATTCATCCTCTGTAGATATATATATATATATATATATATATATATATATATATATATATATATATATATATATATATTTAATTCAGCCTCTGTATATATATCATCATATAGTTTAGTCAAGTCTATTTTGGTTTGTCTCTTTTTTACTCAAATTTTAGGCATGCATTATTTAGATTTATCGTTTTCTTTCTTTATTATTTTTTCCATCTTTAGGATTTTTGTATGTTGATATCCTGTTTTAGGTTGTATAGCAGGGTCCATAAAATATTGCTCATTGTATTATTTATTATTTAGGTTTTTACTATATTCTAAGGTGTAGCAACATTGCATGTATGTATATATAAGTTATTAGCTTGTAATTTAACTTACATTGATGTTAGAAACTAGATACATTTTATGACTCCTTAAAGTCATTATACTAAACGTTTTAACTCATTGTTTGCTTATCTCACCTTTTCTGTTCATCCCTAAATAAAGGTCTGCTATGTGGGAGAATTGTATATATAGTGTGATAATAGATTAAGACTTTATTGGATTGCTTATGTAGTTCTTCAATAGTAAGCACTGATACTTTGTGATTGGAAAGGGCGGTCTAGGGCTTATCCAATGGGTGTTTAGTACACCCTTTTAAAATCAGTATGTCTGAGTATTTTATTATCAGTAGTGAGTACAGCTTATGCCGAAACGCGTATACTGTGATTATTTCTTGTATCAGCTTCCATTGCCCTCTTATGGAGAGATTTTAACACTTGTTAAATAAAGTTTCACTTTTTATTTTCATCTATGGTTGCTTCAACTTTTTTCCTGGATTGTGTATATGTATGTTTACATATGTATGTGCACACATACATACATACATACACATATGTAGAAATATATGAATTCCAACAAATATACATGTTAAAGGGACAAAAAAGCCAAGATTAAACTAGTTGTTCATATAGCACATGCATGTACTATCCAACCTCCCGACATTAGAGCGCCTGAGGTTTTCGCACAAGTGAAAACTCTTTACTTTCAACTTGTAATATGAGGGCAAGAATAGAAGCACTATTAATTTAACTTGAGCCTCAATAGTACTGATATTTTTGCATTCCACTTGTAATCTAGACCATTGTCTGCATATGTATCACTTATGGGTAGTAGGAGCAATTTTCTAAATGTGCATGCACCAGGGCGCAAGTTTGATTGAAGAGCAGGGAGCAAATTAGCAAGTGAGAATTCTGCAAGTGAACATATCTAGCTTGAATTATACAAAAAGTGTTTTATATTTTCTGTGTTCACTATGCTCTAATATTCAAACTGGAAAACGTCTCAACTCTACAGAGTTAAAAAGGAAACCAGTGGTAACTAGGTTAGTATGTTGCTGGTGTCAGCAGATAGTCATTTGTATTGAGGGCACATCTGTCCTGTCACTAATCTTCCAGAAAATAATATGTTAAACAAGTATGCAAATCAGCATGAAACAAATGTCTGGGGCAAATAATTTCTTAATTTACAAGAAAAGGGTTACATCATGTATTTTTTAATAGCACAAAATAATTTAGATATTTAATTATAACATTTTATATGAAAAATTGTAAGGTGATATCGGTAATGGATATGATATGAACATTAAGGGCCAGATTACAAGTGGAGCAGAATTTAATGCTCCCGCTCGAGCGTTAACGCCACTAGAAGTAAGCTTTTTGCTCACATCGGGTAACGCTCTTATTAGAAGTTGAAAGTGAACTGTTTTTTACTTGAGCAGTAACCTGACGAGCATAAAAAGCTGAACTTAGAATATCGCGTGCATGATAATGTTTTCAATGGAGCAAAAAAAGTGGAAATACACCCTACTGACGCGCAAACCCGATCTTCGTATTGTGCATACACATTTGTTGTAAAGACAACGTCACTCATCTGTGCAATTGGTGGAAAAGAAGGTAAAACAAATAGCAAAAGTAAATTACAAAGCTTTAGCATGAGTAAATGCTTTATGTGCAATAAAGTTTGTAATTTAATGTCCCTTTAACATAACAATATAGGGCCAGATTACAAGTGGAGCGCTACTGATTGCTCCCGTTCTCGCGCGTCGGGTAGCACTAGTATTACAAGTTGAACGTAAAAAGATTTTGGCTCTCGCCCTAAGCCAACACATGTAAAAAGCTGAACTTCATATATCGCACACGCAAATTGGAACAAAAACAGTGGGAGAAAAAACCTAACACTACTAGCGAGCAAACCCGATTGCATATTCTCAAGTGCGCTAACCTGACATGAAAATATTAATATTTCATATTACATATTACTGTACATTTGAAAGTACAGTTACACTCATAATAACATTATCTAATAAAAAAAAAAAATTGCACAAAAAAGTTATAAGGGATCAAAGATATGAGGTCTCATGTGTTAGAAAAAAAATCTGCAAAGGGTTTTAACATATAGATACATACATATACATGTCTAAAAATGTATATGTATGTATAAAAAAATATCTATAAATACACGTTTACATGTGTGTACATATGTATTTATGTATTTATATGTGTATATATGAATTTATAGATATATATACACATATAAATACATAAATGCATATGAACACATATATATATACACACACACACACACACATATATATATATATATATATATATATATATATATATTTCAAAATGAAAGGCACTCACCGGGTCTTAAATGCAGTGAAGATTTTTCTTTATTAAAGTGACGTTTAGGGTGTTATCCCATCCTCAAACCAACATCAAACTTTCACACATAACCTACCAAGCTTAAATACACTCCAAACCCCCACCCACAGCACTGCCATGGCGTACCGGAAACCACAGCCACCACATGGTACATCTCCACGTCATCCATTGCCATGGCAATCGGATGCCACTCGGCAGTCCTAGGGAAATTAAAAATAATCCATAAGGTAATTAAAAACAAAGAGGTAGAAAGGAGATAAATACAAAGCATAATGTAAAAAGCAGGATGTCATAGATATATAGGAGATGGAAATTTATCAAAAGCGGCATACGGGCTCAATTCAGATTCAATTGGATAAGGCTAAGCCAATCCCAGCGTGGTATCAAACCAACGCCCATAAACAATACCCAGCCATATGTAGATATCATAGAAAATACCCCAGAAGTATATAATGGATCGTGACCTCTCATAAAAAGCAATGCCAATCAAGGTGGACATTTAGTCCTTGGGGTTCCATGGTGCCCAATTCATGTATCCATCTGGCTTCCCATTGAAGCAGCATCTTGGCATGATCTCCTCCTCTAGGTGGCACTGGTATGTGGTCGATGATTCTGTACTTCAGGTCAGACACTTTGTGATTGGCTTAAGCAAAATGTCTGGCCACAGGCTGATCTGAGGTACCCTTCTCCAAGGCAGTTCTAATGGCGAACCTATGGTTCGCCATCCTGGTTCTTAAATCGTCCACAGTCTTTACAACGTAAAATAATCTGTACACACAGTGTAGAAGGTATACTATGTACTATGTGGTGCATGTCACTCTGTGCTTAATTTCTTTTTTTGTTGGAATATGGATGTCTGAAAGTTTTTCCAGTAGAGAGACCTCTGCAGTGGGAGCTCCTTGTCTGTGTTTATCAGAGACCAATTCTTCTTTAGGCTGTCAGCTATGATATGTTTGTCTATATCAAACGTTGTAGTAAAGGTCAATCTATCGTCATGGATTACCTCACTCTTTGGTTGGAGTAGGGTTTGTTGGTTTGTTTGAAGCATACAGTTTAATTTCTTTTAACTGCTTGTTCTTATATCCTCTTTGTAGAAATGTATTTTCCATTTCATCAAGTTGTTCCTCCATGAGAGATTTATCTGAGTTGTTTCTCACAGTACGCTTGAATTGCGAGGTCAGCAAAGCTTTTTTTAATGCTGGAGGGTGACAGCTCCATGCGTGAAAAATAGAATTTCTATCAGTCTCTTTGATAAAGACGGTAGTATGTAGACATCCATCCTTCTTATAGATCCTAAGATCGAGGAAATCAACAGTGTTCAATTTGAGTGATGGATGGGCTACATTTAGCTCTTTGAACCAATGGGTCAACTCCGCCTCTGTTCCTTTCCAAAGCAGGAACAGGTCGTTAATATACCTTTTGAATAAACTGACATGTTCGTCTGCAAATAGTATGGTGCCCACCGTCTCAAATTCAGTCATGAAGAGGTTGGCATAGGTGGGTGCCACATTTGAGCCCATGGCTGTCCCAGCTATTTGCAGAAAGTATTCCCTTTCAAAACAAAAGTAATTAATCTCTAGGCATACTGTAAGTAGCTCTATGAGGGCATCAATTGGTGGACCTACATAAGGATATCGAACCAGTTGTCTGGTGACTGCCCTTATCCCTTCGGTATGGGGTATAACGATGTAAAGGCTGGTTACATCCAGTGTAACCAGCACCGTTTCATCTCCAATCTCAGACATCTGATTAAATATGTTGATCATCAATCTTGAGTCGAGCAAGAATGTATCCATATTCCTTACAAGCGGTTGTAATAGATGGTCCAGAAAGGTGGCAATCGGTTGTAGGAGAGACCCTATGGCAAACACTATGGATCTTCCCGGTGGTGATTCCATGCTCTTATGGATTTTAGGCAGCGTATATATGACTGGTATCCTCGGATGCTCCACAGTCATATACACTTTGGCATCTTTGTCTAGATATTCCATGTCATGTAGATTTTGTAGCATTGTGTCTAGTTTATTTTTGAAAATCATAGTAGGATCACCTCTAAACTTCTAATATGTATCCAAGTAGTCTAACTGTCGCATTATTTCTCTGCGATATTCAGTATAGTCCTGGATAACAATTGCTCCACCTTTGTTGGCCTCTCTCAGTATAATCGATGGATCCTCCTAGAGACTCTTTAGGGCAGTTCTTTCACCATGTGTAAAGTTATGCCTGTACTGGCTTCTTTTCTCATGGATACCTGTTAAATCTTGTAAAAGAAGTCTGGAGAATGTTTTGATGGTGGGATTATTTCTTATAGGGTCAAATGTGCTCTTTTTCTTAAGTGTCCTTTCAGGTTGATTATTGCAATGTTGGAAATATTCTTTCAATCTTAAGGTCCTGGTAAATTTCTGGACATCTACGAAATGATCAAACTCATTGCATGTTGTTGTAGGTATAAAAGATAGTCCTATTCAAACGGACCCAAAAAAAATCTTTGCTAAAGATACCTAGCTAAAAGCCAAACCAGGTTGTTTTCGTTGTTTAATCTGCACTACCTGCGGAGGTTTCTCTACTGGAAAACTTTCAGACATCCATATTCCAACAAAAAATATGAAATTAAGCAAAAAATGACATGCACTACACAGTATATAGAATACCTTCTACACTGTGTGGGCAGATTATTTTACGTTGGAAAGACTGTGGACGATTTGGGGACCAGGATGGTGAACCATAGGTTTGCTATTAGAACTGCCCTGGAGGAGAGTACCTCAGATCAGCCTGTGGCCAGACATTTTGCTCAAGCCAATAACAAAGTGTCTGACCTGAAGTACAGAATCATCGACCACATACCAAGCCCACCTGGAGGAGGAGATCGTGCCAAGATGCTGCTTCAATGGGAAGCCAGATGGATACATGAATTGGGCACCATGGTACCCCAAGGACTGAATGTCCACCTTGATTGGCATTGCTTTTTCTGAGAGGTCACAATCCATTATATACTTCTGGGGTATATTCTACGATATCTACATACAAAAAAGTTTTGCTATGATATCTATATATTTTGTCCATGATGACTTTTTTATTATTTTAATCTTATTTTTTATTTTTTCAGTATGAATTTTTCTTTTCCCTTGAATTTTTTGAATTTATGGTATTTATATTTTTTGTATTCATATATTTTGTTCATGATGAATTTTTGAATTTGTGGTTATTTCTTCCAGTAAAAATTTAGTTTTTTCTATGATGAATTTTATGAGGAATTTTCGATATGATGAATTCCTTCATGACGTATTTTGTATTTTTTCATGATGAATTTTGTCATTATAGTATATTCTTCAATGTTTTTTTTCTGTTATATTTTTTTCATTAGATACATTTTAATATTTTTTCCCATTATATGTTCTATGTTGGTTTTACTAACCAAGACTTTCATGTACATCAATGCATACTTTGTACAATTTTTATGCCATCATTATTTAATCTGATTTTTGTATTGCATTTTAGCTTTCTCATACATGCCCTCTTGTTTCTTCACTTTTCTTTTCTGTATATGCCTCTATTCTGACAGTAGCGTTGTATATGTATATTTTTATACTTTGCTGCTTTGGGATTTTTATAATATAGGTTGCCACTAGGATGGATTGAATACAATTGTGTACTATTATGTGTCCCTGGCAACACTAGGATTTTATTTGAGATACCTCGTAGTACACTATGGCCGGGCATTGTTTATGGGCGTTGGTTTGATACCGCGCTGTGATTGACTTAGCCTTATCTAATTGAATCTGAATTGTATGCTGTTTTTGATAAATTTCCATCTCCTATATATCTATGACATCCCACTTTTTTACATTATGCTTTGTATTAATCTCCTGTCTGCCTCTTTGGTTTTAATTACCTTATGGATTATTTTTCATTTCACTAGAACTGATGCGTGGCGTCTGGTCGCCATGGCAACTGATGTGGTTTCCGGTACGCCACAGGCAGTACTGTAGGTGGGGGTTTGGAGAGTATTTAAGCTCAGTAGGTTATGTGTGAAAGTTTGATGTTGGTTTGAGGACGGGATAACACCTGAAACATCACTTTAATAAAGAAAAATCTTTGCTGCATTTAAGACCCGATGAGTGCCTTTCATTTTGAACTCTATATACTTTATTTCAAAGTGCCCCCTGGGCAGAAGTTACCCTTTATTGATTGTTACTGTGAGTGCTGCACCACCAATGACTGTTTAATAAATATAAATATATATACAGTGGGGCAAAAAAGTATTTAGTCAGCCACCAATTGTGCAAGTTCTCCCACTTAAGAAGATGAGAGAGGCCTGTAATTTTCATCATAGGTATACCTCAACTATGAGAGACAAAATGTGGAAACAAATCCAGACAATCACATTGTCTGATTTGGAAATAATTTATTTGCATATTATGGTGGAAAATAAGTATTTGGTCACCTACAAACAAGCAAGATTTCTGGCTCTCACAGACCTGTATCTTCTTCTTTAAGAGGCTCCTCTGTCCTCCACTCATTACCTGTATTAATGGCACCTGTTTGAACTTGTTATCAGTATAAAAGACACCTGTCCACAACCTCAAACAGTCACACTCCAAACTCCACTATGGTGAAGACCAAAGAGCTGTCGAAAGACACCAGAAACAAAATTGTAGGCCTGCACCAGGCTGGGAAGACTGAATCTGCAATAGGCAAGCAGCTTGGTGTGAAGAAATCAATTGTGGGAGCAATAATTAGAAAATGGAAGACATACAATACCACTGATAATCTCCCTCAATCTGGGGCTCCACGCAAGATCTCACCCCGTGGGGTCAAAATGATCACAAGAACGGTGAGCAAACATCCCAGAACCACACGGGGGGACCTAGTGAATGACCTGCAGAGAACTGGGACCAACGTAACAAAGGCTACCATCAGTAACACACTATGACGCCAGGAACTCAGATCCTGCAGTGCCAGACGTGAGCCCCTGATTAAGCCAGTACATGTCCGGGCCCGTCTGAAGTATGCTAGAGAGCATTTGGATGATCCAGAAGCAGATTGGGAGAATGTCATATGGTCAGATGAAATGAAAGTAGAACTGTTTGGTAGAAACACAACTCGTCGTGTTTAAAGGAGAGAGAATGCTGAGTTGCAAACAAAGAACACCATACCTACTGTGAAGCATGGGGGTGGCAACATCATGCTTTGGGGCTGTTTCTCTGCAAAGGGAACAGGACGACTGATCCATGTACATGAAAGAATGAATGGGGCCATGTTTCGTGAGATTTTGAGTGCAAACCTCCTTCCATCAGCAAGGGCATTGAAGATGAAACAGGGCTGGGTCTTTCAGCATGACAATGATCCCAAACACACCGCCCAGGCAACGAAGGAGTGGCTTCGTAAGAAGCATTTCAAGGTCCTGGAGTGGCCTAGCCAGTCTCCAGATCTCAACCCCATAGAAAACCTTTGGAGGGAGTTGAAAGTCTGTGTTGCCCAGCGAAAGCCCCAAAACATCACTGCTCTAGAGGAGATCTGCATGCAGGAATGGGTCAACATACCAGCAACAGTGTGTGACAACCTTGTGAAGACTTACAGAAAACGTTTGACCTCTGTCATTGCCAACAAAGGATATATAACAAAGTATTGATATGAACTTTTGATATTGACCAAATACTTATTTTCCACCATAATTTGCAAATAAATTCTTTCCAAATCAGACAATGTGATTGTCTGGATTTGTTTCCACATTTTGTCTCTCATAGTTGAGGTATACCTATGATGAAAATTACAGGCCTCTCTCATCTTCTTAAGTGGGAGAACTTGCACAATTGGTAGATGACTAAATACTTTTTTGCCCCACTGTATATATATATATATATATATATATATATATTCCAAATGGATTAAGCACTCCAAAAAGTTATATTTGCCAAGTCCTGTTGTATCAAATATTCAAGTCATGAAGACTCATCTTTATCATAATCCAACACAATTTTTATTGTAGTGAGTTATAGTACATCCAACGTTTCAGCCCACACCTGGGCCTTTCTCAGATAAGTGCATTGGAGCTCTTTGCAGTCAAGTAGATGAAAACATGTAAAAGCATATTTATGCAATATTCATTTTTAATAAAGGTTTTAACTAATGTATTTACTGTAAATATTTAACATTCCTGTGTTCTGCACTAGCTCAAGGCATTTTACAAAGAACATTACTTTTTATACTGTAAAAATATTTCTTATGCATTTTTCTAAGTTTATTTATTATTTATTTTTGCATGTAATTGGTTTAGAAATAAAATTGAACAGTACAGGATTTTATTATCCCACATTATTTAATAAAATCTGCGTCTTTTCCCTATCACAATAGTGCGTTTTGAAACATTTCTCTCACTGAAAAATGTATTTTGTAAAAAGGCGTAATTTCTAACATTGAAACGAATGAGCCGCGTCTTTTGCACTGTACCAATCGTGTTTATGAAAACTGTATTGCACTATGCCAACCTAGTTTATGGAATCCCAGTTGTAACAATGAAATTGTATTAAATCCAGTTGGTATAGCTCAGTACAATTTTCCGAAACGCAATCGTTACAGTGCAAAAGAAGCGGCTAATTACTTTCAGTCACCTAGATTACAAGTTTTGCGTTATGGTTTTAACGCTGCAAAAATGGCAATTTCAGCGTAAAAACAGTAACGTAGCCATTACGAGTTGTGTCGGTATATCTATACCGCAAGCAAACGTCAATCCCGCACTCAAAAAAATGACCTTTTTTTACGTGGGATTTCCATAGCGCCAGTATTACAGGTTGTGCGTTCAGGCTAAAATGCTTGCGTTACAGCCTATACCGACACAAGCCATACCGCCATCTGAGAGCAGTAGTTATGGATTTTGTGTAACAAAAATGTTTCACAAAACTCATAACTAAAGTGTTACAAAGTACACTAACACCCATAAACTACCTATTAACCCCTAAACCGAGGCCCTCCCGCATGGCAAACAATATTTAAGACTTATTAAACCCTAATCTGCCGCCCGCCCACATCTCCGCCACTATAATAAAGTTATTAACCTTAATTCCGCCACACCCCGACACCGTTGCCACTAACTAAACCTTTTAACCCCTAAACCGCCAGCCCCCCACATTGCCACTACTAAAAAAAACTATTAACCTCTAGACTGCCAGCCCCCCCACATCGCCAATAATAAATTAAACTATTAACCCATAAACCTATCACCCTCTAACTTTAAATTAAAATGACAATATCCCTATCTTAAAATAAGTAAAAACTTACCTGTAAATTAAGAAAAAATTAAGTTTAAACTAACAATTAACCTAACATAACTATTATACTAAACTATTGTACTAAAATTAAAATAACTAAATTACACATTAAAAAAACTAACACTACTAAAAAATGTTAAATCTAAAATGACAAAAAATAAAAAACCATAAATTATGAAAAATAACAAACGAAATTATCAAAAATAAATACAATTACACCTAATCCAATTGCCCTTTAAAAATAAAAAGCCCCCCAAAATAAAAAAAACCTAGCCTATAATAAACTACCAATAACCCTTAAAAAGGCCTTTTGTAGGGCATTGCTCTAAAGAAATCAGTTCTTTTACCTGGAAAAAAATACAAAGACCCCCCAACAGTAAAACCCACCACCCAACTAAGCCCCCAAAATAAAAAAACCTAACTCTAGCAAAAACCTAAGCTACCCATTGCCCTGAAAAGGGCATTTGTATGGGCATTGCCCTTAAAAGGGCATTCAGCTCTTTTTACATTGCCCTGAAAAGAGCATTCAGCTCTTTTACCTAAAGCCCAAAACCCTAATCTAAAAAATAAAATCCCCCAAAAAATTTTTTTTAAAAACCTAACACTAACCCCCGAAGATCCACTTACAGTTTCTGAAGTACGGACATCCATCCTCATCTAGGCGGCGAGAAGTCTTCATCCAGGCGGCGAGAAGTCTTCATTCAGATGGCGTCTTCTATCTTCATCCCTGCAACGCGGAGAGGATTCATCCCTGAAGACATCCGGCGCGGAGCCTCCTATTCATACGGTCACCGCCGTACAATACATCTTCAATGCAAGGGAGCCTTTTCAAAATGGTGTCCCTTGCATTCCTATTGGCTTATTTGATTCTTGAAATTCAAATCAGCCAATAGGATGAGAACTAATGAAATTCTATTGGCTATTTAAATCAGCCAATAAAATTAAAGTAGCTCTCATCCTATTAGCTGATATGAATTTCAAGAATCAAATCAGCCAATAGGAATGCAAGGGACGTCATTTTGAAAAGGCTCCCTTGCATTGAAGATTGCATTAAATTTTTTTAGTAGTGTTAGGGTTTTTTAATGTGTAATTTAGTTTTTCTTTAATTGGTAGTTATTTTAATTTTAGTATAATAGTTATGTTAGGTTAATTTATAGTTTAAATTTAGGTTCTTTTAATTTCACAGGTAAGTTTTTATTTATTTTAAGATAGGGATATTGTAATTTTAATATAAAGTTAGGGGGTTGTTAGGTTTAGGGGTTAATAGTTTAATTTAGTTTTTTGCGATGTGGGGGGCTGGCGGTTTAGGGGTTAATAGGTTTATTTAGTGGCGGTGATGTGGGAGGCCAGAGGTTTAGGGGTTAATAAATGTATTATAGTGACGGCGTTGTCGGGGAACGATGGATTAGGGGTTAATAACTTTTATTAGTGGCGGCGATGTCGGGGAGCGGCGGAATAGGGGTTAATAACTTTATTTAGGTGTCGGCGGTGTCGGGGGCGGCGGATTAGGGGTGTTTAGACTTGTGGTTTATGTTAGGTTTAAAAAATTATCTTTTTTTTCCCCCATAGACATCAATGGGGTTGCGTTACGGCGATCGCCATTCACGCACTTCAGGTGTTTTTTTTCTAACACCTTCTCCCCATTGATGTCTATGGGGGGAAAGCGTGCACGAGCATGTCAAAGCAGCCCTTGGATTTTGTGCGGTATGGAGCTTAGCGCCACCATATCGCACGCACAAGGAGGCTTTTCAGTAGCTTGTAATGGCAGCGCTATGGAGGGTGAAATATCACAACTTTTGTTGCGTTTGTTTTGCACCCTCTATATCGCAAAACTCGTAATCTAGGCGCAAGTTAGAAATGGTGCCTTTTTCCAAAACATGTTTTACAGAGTGAGAAATAATAATAATCAGGAACAAAACTACAGGGGGTGCAGAGGTTGCAACTGCGACTGGGCCCCTGAGGGTGGAGGCACAGCTTAAATTTTTTTTTTTATATTATGTGAGTGGGACATGATGCTTTACTAGTGTCTCCAACTACAGGGGTTAGTGTTTCTGTTTAACCCATTGGTGTTTGTGTGTGTGTGTATGTGTGTGTGTGTATGTATGTGACTGTGTGTGTATTTATGCATGTATATGTGTGTGTGTATGTATGTATGTGACTGTGTGTGTATTTATGCATGTATGTGTGTGTGTGTGTGTGTATGTGTGTGTATGTATGTATGTGACTGTGTGTGCATTTATGTATGTGTGTGTGTATGTATGTATGTGACTGTGTGTGTATGTATGTGATTGTGTGTGTATTTATGCATGTATGTGACTGTGTGTATTTATGCATGTATGTGTGTGTGTGTGTGTGTGTGTGTGTGTGTGTGTGTGTGTGTGTGTGTGTGTGTGTGTATGTATGTATGTGACTGTGTGTGTGTTTATGCATGTATGTGAGTGTGTGTGTATGTTTGTGGAACCAGAAAATTACAGACCTTGTTACTACAGCATGGGGGGCAGGGGGTAAACAGTGCCACTATACAGTACCACTATATACAGTTAGGGTTGCCACCTCAGTCATGTTTTCCTGGACACTTATGAGTTACACTTGCTGCAGGGTGTGCAGGGAGGAACATGTATTGTGTTTCTGGACAGCACTATTCATATTCCTCCCTGCACACCCTGCAGCATGTGTGACTTATAAATGTTCTGTATTTTAAGGGACGGGTGGCAACCCTAATATACAGTACGGGGGGGCTGGACCATGTCAATGACAACTGTGGTAACTTTATAAAGTACTGGGGCGGGTAGGGTCAGGCCAGCCATCTCACCGCCAGATTACAGATTGTGTCACTCACTCACTATATACAGTATTGGTGGGTTAAACAGTGTCACTATATACAGTAATAGGGGGTCAGACCATCTCACAGACTGTGGGCACAGGGTACCTCCTTTGGCAGACGTAATCTGATTCACATTTTTTTTCTGTGTTAAAAGTAAAAAAAAAAAAGATATGTAGTAAAATTCACTTTTTTTGGGGGGGGGGGTAGGGGGGGGGGGGCCCTTCTTAGATTCTTGCACCTGGGCCAATAGGAATGCAAGGTACCCCAATAAATATGGGGTACCTTGCATTCAATCTTCAGTGTGCGGCGGATGATCGCATGAAGAGGAGCCTCCACGCCGCTGAGAACCATTGCCGAGGATCGCCACATCTGGGAACACCGCTCGGCACCTCCACTCCGCACCGTCTTCGCTGTGAATGAAGATAGAAGATGATGAACCCGTCTGGAAGAAGACCTTCTCTGCTGGACTTCAGGAACGGTGAGTACCTATTTGGGGCTTTAGTGTTAGGGTTTTTTTGGGGGGGTTGTTAAATTAGGGTTTTTTGGGGCAATTGAAAAAGAGCTGAATGCCCTTTTAAGTGCAGTGAAAAACAGCTGAATGTCCATACAAATGCCCCTTTAGGGGCAATGGGTAGTTTAGGTTTTTTTAGTGTTAGGTTTTTTTATTTTGGGGGGTTTGGTGGGTGGGGGGTTTTACTGTTAGAGGGGGTGGGGGGTCCTTCTTAGATTCTTGCACCTGGGCCCTGTGGTTTCTAGTTATGCCTCTGATGATAATAATAATAATAATAATGATATGTGGTACTGTTCACCTTGTTTCTAAACCAAAAACACAAAAAACTATTAAAAAAAAATACGTTTTTACAATAAACAAACTTAAATGTTTAATAAAGAATTTTACAGTATAATGCACATACATTACACCTCTTAGACACATGTACTGTATACCCACAATGCCCCAGCTCATACGTATAATGCAAATACATTACACCTCTTAGACACATGTACTGTATACCCACAATGCCCCAGCTCATATGTATAATGCACATACATTACACCTCTTAGACACATGTACTGTATAGCCATAATGCCCCAGCTCATACGTATAATGCAAATACATTACACCTCTTAGACACATGTACTGTATACCCATAATGCCCCAGCTCATACGTATAATGCACATACATTACACCTCTTAGACACATGTACTGTATACCCACAATGCCCCAGCTCATATGTATAATGCAAATACATTACACCTCATAGACACATGTACTGTATACCCACAATGCCCCAGCTCATATGTATAATGCACATACATTACACCTCATAGACACATGTACTGTATACCCACAATACCCCAGCTCATATGTATAATGCACATACATTACACCTCATAGACACATGTACTGTATACCCATAATGCCCCAGCTCATATGTTTAATGCACATACATTACACCTCATAGACACATGTACTGTATACCCACAATGCCCCAGCTCATAGGCATAATGCACATACATTACACCTCATAGACACATGTACTGTATACCCACAATGCCCCAGCTCATATGTATAATGCACATACATTACACCTCATAGACACATGTACTGTATACCCACAATGCCCCAGCTCATAGGCATAATGCACATACATTACACCTCATAGACACATGTACTGTATACCCACAATGCCCCAGCTCATATGTATAATGCAAATACATTACACCTCATAGACACATGTACTGTATACCCACAATGCCCCAGCTCATAGGCATAATGCAAATACATTACACCTCATAGACACATGTACTGTATACCCATAATGCCCCAGCTCATATGTATAATGCACATACATTACACCTCATAGACACATGTACTGTATACCCACAATGCCCCAGCTCATATGTATAATGCACATACATTACCCCTCATAGACACATGTACTGTATACCCACAATGCCCCAGCTCATAGGCATAATGCACATACATTACACCTCATAGACCCATGTACTGTATACCCACAATGCCCCAGCTCAACTGTAAACAATTTTCCAGTTTACTTCTATTATCTAATTTGATTTGTTGTCTTGGTATACAGACAGACAGACGACATTGAAGAAGTCTAGTAGTTTTTGCAGTTCTGTGTATATTGTATTAAAACTGAAGTGCTAAAAGATACTATCTAAAAACCCAATGACATTTATAGACAGTTAGACATTTAGAAGAAGGAGAGAGAGAAAAGAAAATAAAGAGGAGGGGGAGAAAGAGGAGAGGGGGAGAGAGAGGGAGAGAGGAGAGAGGAGGGGGAAAGAGAGAGAGAGAGGAGGGAGAGAAAGAGAGAGAGATAGAAAGGAGGAAGAGAGGAGGGGGAAAGAGAGAGAGACAATTAGACATTTAGAAGAAGGAGAGAGAGAAAAGAAAATAAAGAGGAGGGGGAGAAAGAGGAGAGAGAGGGAGAGAGAGAGAGAGAGAGAGAGAGAGAGAAAGGAGGAAGAGAGGAGGAGGAAAGAGAGAGAGAGAAAGGGAGATAGGAGGGAGAGAGGGGGAGAGAGAGAGAGATAGAAAGGATGAAGAGAGGAGGGGGAAAGAGAGAGAGAGAAAGGGAGAGAGAGGGAGAGAGAGAGGGAGAGAGAGAGAGGAGAGAGTAGGGGGAAAGACAGCGAGAGAAAGAGAGAGGAGGGAGAGAGAGGGAGAGGAGGGAGAGAAAGAGAGATAGATAGAAAGGAGGAAGAGAGGAGGGGGAAAGAGAGAGAGAGACAGTTAGACATTTAGAAGAAGGAGAGAGAGAAAAGAAAATAAAGAGGAGGGGGAGAAAGAGGAGAGAGAGGGAGAGAGAGAGAGAGAGAGAGAGAGAGAGAGAGAGAGAGAGAGAGAGAAAGGAGGAAGAGAGGAGGGGGAAAGAGAGAGAGAAAGGGAGATAGGAGGGAGAGAGGGGGAGAGAGAGAGAGATAGAAAGGATGAAGAGAGGAGGGGGAAAGAGAGAGACAGAAAGAGAGAGGAGGGAGAGGGAGAGAGAGAGAGAGAGAGAGAGAGAGAGGGGGAGGGAGAGAGAGAGGAGAGAGTAGGGGGAAAGACAACGAGAGAAAGAGAGAGAGGGAGATAGGAGGGAGAGAGAGAGAGGAGAGAGTAGGGGGAAAGAGAGCAAGAGAGAGAGAGAGGGGAGAGAGGAGGGAGGAAAGAGAGAGAGAAGGGAGAAAGAGCACAAGACATTTAGGAAGTCTAGTGGTTTTTGCAGGTTTGTGTATATTGTATTAAATAAAGGAAGTGCTAAAAGATAATAAGTTAAACCCGTTGCCATTTCTTGGTCTTTCAGAGCTACTGAGATAATGAACGGCGGAAATGATCAGACATTATAAACATACTATGACTTGATTTACTGACTATTCGCGCACTCATTCTGTAAGTTGTCTTTTGGCATAACTGACTTGTATTCTACAGATGAGTTGGGCTCCTGGATCTTAAACCTGTTACTGTTAAGGTTATAAACAGTACACAAACAAAATGCTTAATAAGAAACAATTAGAGCTTAACTATGGTTTTACTTTTTTCCAGTAAGAAGTCTACCCCAATCATTATTCATGACACAACTTTTAAATTTGAAATTGTCACCTTAATTCTTTATGGGTTGTTGTTTTATCCTCATTATTAGTCACCCCTATAATACATCTGAAGATTGAATGCAAGGTACCCCAATCAATTTGGGGTACATTGCATTCCTATTGGCTGAAATTTTGAAATCAACCAATAGGATTAGAGCTACTGAAATCCTATTGGCTGTTCAAATCAGTCAATAAGATTTCAGTAGCTCTCATCCTATTGGCTGATTTTAAACATTTCAGCCAATAGGAATGCAAGGTACCCCAATAAATATGGGGTACCTTGCATTCAATCTTCAGTGTGCGGCGGATGATCGCATGAAGAGGAGCCTCCACGCCGCTGAGAACCATTGCCGAGGATCGCCACATCTGGGAACACCGCTCGGCACCTCCACTCCGCACCGTCTTCTCTGTGAATGAAGATAGAAGATGATGAACCCGTCTGGAAGAAGACCTTCTCTGCTGGACTTCAGGAACGGTGAGTACCTATTTGGGGCTTTAGTGTTAGTTTTTTTTGGGGGGGGGTTGTTAAATTAGGGTTTTTTGGGGCAATTGAAAAAGAGCTGAATGCCCTTTTAAGTGCAGTGAAAAATAGCTGAATGTCCATACAAATGCCCCTTTAGGGGCAATGGGTAGTTTAGGTTTTTTTAGTGTTAGGTTTTTTTATTTTGGGGGGTTTGGTGGGTGGGGGGTTTTACTGTTAGAGGGGGGACTTAGTATTTTTTTAAGGAAAAGAGCTGTTTAATTTAGGGCAATGCCCTACAAAAGGCCCTTTTAAGGGCTATTGGTAGTTTATTCTTATACATAAGTCGTGATACAGCAGTCAGAATAACATTCAGTGCTCATTGAAGACCAGGGTAGTCACCAATACCCTCCAATTCATAGAATGTAGTAGCAGTCCACAGCACTAGATTAAAAGTATCCTTTATTGGCACATAAATTAACAAGTTAGTGGCGTTTCCGGGTCTCCCCCTTAAAGGGACACTGAACCCAAATTTTTTCTTTTGTAATTCAGATAGAGCATGACATTTTAAGCAACTTTATAATATACTCCTATTATCAAATTTTCTTCATTCTCTTGGTATCTTTATTTGAAATGCAAGAATGTAAGTTTAGATGCCGGTCCAGTTTTAGTGAACAACCTGGGTTGTCCTTGCTGATTGGTGGATAAATTCATCCACCAATAAAAAAACTGCTGTCCAAAAAAAAGCTTAGATGCATTCTTTTTCAAATAAAGATAGCAAGAGAACGAAGAAAAATTGATAATAGGAGTAAATTAGAAAGTTACTTAAAATTGCATGCTCAAAAATTTGGGTTCAGTGTCCCTTTAATCATACATCTATTTTTTTCTTAGATTAGGGGTGTTTTTATTTTAGGGGAGCTTTTTTATTTTCATAGGGATTAGGTCTAATTTTTTTATTTTGGATAATGTGGTTTATTATTTTTTTAGTAATGTGAGCCTTTTTTATTTTGTGTAATTTTGGATTAATTTAATGTAATCTTAGGTTGTTGGGGTTTTTTTTAAGTACTGTTAGGATTTTTTATTTTAATTGTAATGAAGTATTTTATTATTTTATGTAATTAAGGGGTTAATTTAGGGGGTGTTAGGTTAGGGGGGCTTAGTCATTAAATTAGTTATTTGTGTTGTGGGGGTTGGTGGTTTAGGAGTTAATAGGTAAATTAGGTTTAATGCGTTGGTGGTGGATGGCGGTTTAGGGGTTAATAAATTAATTATTTAATTTGCAATGTGGGGGAATGGCGGATTTGGGGTTAATAGATGTATTAGGTAGTTTGCGATGTTGGGGTTGGCAGATTTAGGGGTTAATAAATTTATTATGTAGTTGTTTTTGTTTTTTTCTTAATACTTCATACGGGCGGTTAGGTTTTTTTTAATACTTATTGCAGGCGGTTTTTTTTTTTGGTTTTTTTTTTACTTATTGAGGCGGTTAGTTTTTTTTAACACTTATTGCGGGCGGTTAGTTTTTTTTTTTTTTTTTTTGTAATGCTCCGTTTGCCTTTGCTGCATCTGATATGACCCCTGATTGGCTATAGCACTCCAAGCATTTACTTACGTGTTTAACCCCGTGAATTGGTTTAAACATATATTGCTAGATTACAAGTCGAGCATAGCTGATGTGTGTAACGTTGCGTTTGGCCCACATAATCAATAACACTTGATCTGATATCACAAGTTGATTGTTACATTTTAACATACACAATTCACATATTGTTGATAGTTTCAGCAAAGTGGTTGTAGCTGCGTAAGCATGTGTTAAAGGGACATGATTCAGATAGAGCATATCATTTCCAATTTACTTTTATAAGCAATTGTGCTTCATTCTCCGGGTATCCTTTATTGAAGTAGAAGCAATGCACTACTGGGAGTTAGCTGAACACATGAGTAGGCCAATGAAAAGAGGTATATATGTGCAGCCAGCCACCAATCAGCAGCTAGCTTGCAGCTCCTGAGCCTACCTAGGTATTCTTTTCAACCAAGGATACCAAGAGAATGAAGCAAATTAGGTAATAGAAGTAAATTGGAAAGTTGTTTAAATTTGTATGTTCTGTCTGAATCATGAAAACATTTTTGGGGGGTTTCATGTCCCTTTAAGCCTGTTAAACTGACATGAAAAGTGTACAGCAAACCCCTATCTGAATGGACGTACTGCACTAGAGGGGCTCTGTACAATTGTGTTGCTGAATAGGAGTAAGTTTAGTGTAGAACTTACTACAGATTCATTACGTGGTCAAATGGCTTTATCTGCACCATGCCGACCCTCACATGATAAATATAATAGCAGGGCAAAAATCCTTAGTCTTATGTATCGCGTGCCAGTAATATTAAAGGGATATGAAACACAAGCATTTCTTCTGTGACTCAGACAGAACAAACCATTTTCAAAAAGTTTAAAATTTACTTCTATTATCAAATTTGCTTCATTCCCATGACATTCTGTGTTGAAGAGAGACCTAGGTAGCATCTAGAGCACTATATGGCAGGAAATAGTGCTCTTGCATATGGATAACATTCTTGCAAAACTGCTGCCATATAGTGCTCTAGAAATGGGTTAGCACATGCCCCTGCTTTTTAACAAAAAATACCAAGAAAATTTGATAATAGAAGTAGATTAGAAGTTGTTTAAAATCGCAAGCTGTATCTGAATCATGAAAGAAAAAAAATGCTTTTCATATCCCTTTAATGCTATCTTTTTATTAAACTAGGAAGCCATTTTCTTTACATAAAATGAGCAAAAACATTCAACATTGAAACAAAGTTGTGTTGCTGCTAGAAAAAGGTCAGTTAGGTTTTTAAGAAATAGCCACAGACGTCTCTAAACTTCATTACTTTCCCAGGGTTTTAATTTCTAGAAATAAATGAACCAACATCTCAAATCTGTTACATAGGAACTTTCTATCAATGTGACATATTTTACTGTGAAAGGGGTGGGATTACAAGTTATTTCAATACTATTTTTCTTACTTCTTAATCTGACCAAAAGTCATTTAACTTCAGAAAATCTTTTGAATTAAGTCATCATTCTTACCCCTACTAGCTTCCAATTCACAAGTAAATGTGAAAACCCCAAACCACAGACGCCAACCCACTGTGTATGAAAAAACTTTGATCTCAAACTCATTGAGTCTGTTTATACAGCTGAAATAATGTTATCGAAAGATCGAAACAAAAACCTTACAATTGCCTTGTTCCCCACTCCTTTGTGCTCAGTGTATCTAAAAATAAGAATTTGAGGACAATATGTTTGTGACATGAATAAGGAAATAATTGTCATTTTGGTGTCATTTATATCACACTCATTAAAGGGGAAAAAAAGTCAAAATTAATCTTGCATGATTCAGACAGAGCAGGTCAATTTAAGGCACATTTAATTTGTTTTCTATTTTCAAATGTACATTGTTCGCTTGGTATCCCTTGTTGAAAAATACAGGTAGCCCTCAGTTTACGCCGGGGTTAGGTTCCAGAAGGAATGGTTGTAAATCAAAACCGTTGTAAATTGAAACCCAGTTTATAATTTAAGTCAATGGGAAGTGAGGGAGATAGGTTCCAGGCCCCTCTCAAAATTGTCATAAGTAACACCTAATACATTATTTTTAAAGCTTTGAAATGTAGACTTTAAATACTAAACAGCATTATAAACCTAATAAAATAATCACACAACACAGAATATATAATTAAACTAAGTTAAATGAACAAAAACATTTGCTAAACAGCATTATAAACCTAATAAAATGATCACACAACACAGACTTCACTTGCATTTTTCTGCAAACAGTTCTTTCTATGCATTCCAATCTGGACTGATTTATAGACAGGAAGATCTTGTTCCTTTGAAATCTGCTTGATAGCTCAGGTCTAGTTAAACTGATTAATTTCAGCTACCTTGGCTTTGCAACACAAGTGGACAGCTCCACCTACTGGCTATTTTAAGAAATGCACTGCTTCTCAATGCTTTTCAATAGCAGTCACATGACTGGAAAAAAAGGTTGTTATTCTGAAACGGTGCAAATTGAACCATTGTAAAACGAGGGCCACCTGTATGTACATATCCTATACTACTGGCTGCTAACTTGTGATTGGCTCACTAGATGTGTCCAGCTAGCTCCCATAAGTGCATTGCTGCTCCTTCAGCAAATGATGCAAAGAGAATGAAACAAATTTGATAATCATGAAAGAAGAAAATGTGTGTTTCATGTCCCTTTTAAGGGGCAAAAAGTAAAAAAAATGAGAAGTACTTTAGTGCATTTCCAGTGTCACATTTTCACAATACACTTGTATTAGCAACAATGCATCTAGTAAATGTGCAATTTTAGCACAAAACAAAAGGTATGTAATGCCCTTTTAAGTCATCGCTGACACCATACATGCCACTGCCATCTCTTTAGGCAGGCACAGGGTTTCTTATGAGGGTGCACAGGGCATAACACTTGTGCACTGCTGGAAAAGGGGCAGCATTTACCTGAAGCATTTTTACCAACATAAGTACAATGCACCGCTGCTTTCTGCTGCACATTTAGCTGCGCGACTTCCATCAATCAAATCCCTTACAAGTGAACTTATGGCCTGTTCTTAGGCAAATCTATATCTGTAAGGTGCTGAGAGGCTTTTGCTGATGTCACTAACTGTAATAAGGACATAACACATTCAGGCTTCTCAGTAATAGCTTCATAGGGGTTCTGGCAATGTGACTTCAGACCTGAGGTTAATAGTGTAACCAGCAGCTCCCCAATATACACAGACACACCCTCTGTTTCCTGTATACTCAGCATTAACCATATCTATATATACACATACTGCACTCTATATACATGGCATTCTCTATATTACTGTACAGCTATAAAAGTCCCTAATAGAGGGGCTCTTTATACAGCTAACTGGTAAGTGCTAAAGAATAAAACTTAAAGGGCCATTAAACCCCAAAAAAATTTTTAATGATTCAGATAGAGAATACAGTTTTAAACAACATTCCAATTTACTTCTATTATCTAATTTGCTGCAATCTTTAGATATCCTTTGTTAAAGAAATACCAATGCACATTAGCGAGCCAATCACATGAGGCATCTATGTGCAGCCACCAATCAGAAGCTACTGAGCCTATCTAGATATGCTTTTCAGGAAAGCATATCAAGAGAATGAAGCAAATTAGATAAATAAAGTAAATTAGAAAGTTGTTTAAAATGGTATACTATATCTGAATCATGAAAGAAAAAATGTAGGTTTAATGTCCCTTTAAGCACAGTTGTATACAGAGCCTTCCATTGCTCACAAAACCTGTGATTCCTTGAATTATGACTGTATCAGCTATGAATTAGCTGGGAGTGTTTTCTGCAGCCACTCAAGGGACAATATTACTGTCATTTACAGGACAGAGCTTTTGTGGGCAGGGCTGGACTGGGAATAAAAAGCAACCCTGGAAAAATATGAAGACCAGAATAGAATGCACATGCCCCATTTTTCTCAAAGGGGATTACTGGGACTCTCCTTCCCCAATATTTTTCCAGAATTAAATTATATTACCTTGTATTAAATACAAATGTCAGATTGATGTTATATAGCAGCCCTACAACCCAATTGCATCCATTAATCACCCCTTTAAAATGTAGCTTTCCAGCCCCAGCTGCTGCAGCCCACTGGGAAATCTCCTGGTATCCTGGTAGGCCAATCCTGCCCTGTTTGTGGGCAGCGGAAAGCAGCTGTGCCTTCAACATTGTCAAGTACTGAGAAGGGGATATTTTGAAAGTAAAGTCGTTTTTACTTCATAGGCCCTAAGGGATGTTAAAGTCATTTACACATTACATGTAAAATAAGGTAGTTTAAAATATCCACCAATAAAGCAGTGAGACTTCTGCTTATCAGCCAGTGAAAGATCAGTCCTGTACACAGATATGCACTTCTTATTATCTTCAAGATAAAAATAACCAGGTTTTATATATTCTCATAAAACATATTGTTACATGTTTAAATAGTGCTCTATCATATCCATAGGCTTTTTAATGGACCATTAATACAGTATAATTGCATAATAAAAATTAAATGCAATAACCATGAGTGTCCACAGTAAAGGGAAATATGCCCAGACAATAAACACACACATAATACATATACAGTATATATATATATATATATATATATATATATATATATGATATACATAATACATTCAAAAATACATACATACTCCCTGTGGACACCCATGTTAATAACACGACATTGAATTTTTACATGAGCAGATTTTTTTCTGACATATTTCAAAATTTACTTCAACTTGCCTGCCCCTGTATCATGTGACAGTCATCAGCCAATCAGTCATATACGTATACACTGCAAACTCTTGCATATGTTCAGTAGTAGCCAGCACCTCAGAAATTGTATATATAAAATATGCAATTGTGCGCTGGTATTTGAAGTGGCCCACAATGCGAACGAGAGCTGAAGTTCGCATTGCATGGAAGCTCAAACTTTGTACTCAATAGAGCGTGCTTCCATAGGCTCCAATGGAAGTCTCATCCTCATGCCTTGAGACACGACTGAGAACCTAACACAACAAAGGGGTAAGTCGCGCAGCAAATAAAAAAATATATATGTATATGAATATATACTGTATATATGTGTGTGTTTATATGTATATATACACACATTAGCACAGAAATATATATGTATATAAGCATATACATATATAGAGAACACACAGGTCGCAATGTAAAGGAGCTTTTAAGTGCCTTTTTTTTCGAACACCCCGCTTTGTGCAGTAAATTAAAAAAACAAAGAAAAATGCTAAAAAAAAATAATTTAAAACAAACCTTACACTTAAATTTGGGGCCAATTGTGGCACTTTTGGAAAATTAACCAGCAATTGTAATGGCTGGTTATTTATCACATGCCCGTAAGCGTGCGGATTTGCCCATTTACGGCTCGTGATAAATTAGTGCTCCACTTGTAATCTATCTCTTATGCATTAATCATTGGCTGATAGATTCATTGGCTTGTCCAGTTAAATTATGGCATATCAAACCATATCACCTTTTGTTAATAGCTGAATTCCTTATGAAGGCTGGTTTGTGTCCACAAATTGTACCCTTTTCAGTGATATAATTTGTTCTTGGCAGCCAATGAACACTAATACAGAAGTGTGAGATATGCATATTCTCACAAATGTTAAGTTAAAGTGACACTGAACCCAAATTTTTTCTTTTGTGATTCAGATAGAGCATGAAATTTTAAGCAACTTTCTAATTTACTCCTATCATCAAATTTTCTTCATTCTCTTGGTATCTTTATTTGAAATGCCCATTTTTTGTAAACATCTTGGGTTGTCCTTGCTGATTGGTGGATAAATTCATCCACCAATAAAAAAACTGCTATCCAGAGTTCTGAACCTAAAAAAAGCTTAGATGCCTTTCTTTTTCAAATAAAGATAGCATGAGAACGAAGAAAAATTTATAATATGAGTAAATTAGAAAGTTGCTTAAAATTGCATGTTCTATCTGAATCACAAAATAAAAAATTTGGGTTCAGTGTCCCTTTAAAGGGACTTTGTACTATTAAAAAATGTTCTCACCTTTAATATGTTCCCAATGGTCCAATTTACCTACTGGAATGTATTAAATTGTTTACAAATAACTCCTCTACCTTTATTTTTATATTTTAATTAGTTGATTTTGATTGTTTAACCACCACCTATGCTGAACATTTTAGTACTGCAGTATTGGTTATAGAAAAGCTATGTAAACAAGAGACAGAAGGAGAAATTTAACTCATGTGGATGTCGCATTAAGTATAACCGTCAGTTTGCTAGAGCAATTTATGGCAAACTACACTGTCCCACATTCCATTACCACACCCATTGTCTGCAAATGAGGACAGTAACAGGCATGGGTGAACATGACATGGATGGTCTCAGCCATCTTGAACATGTTTCTGGACTTTGATCATGTGATTGACAGTAAACAATTTTTCTTAAATCAGCTCTAGTAAAGGCACATACGACCCATCAATGGAATCCAAAAGGTGGCCCACTGCCTATCATGTGATCCATGTAAATAAGGCTATTTTCTAACCTTCTATACACCAGTTTAAAGAGGGAAAGTTGAAAGTGCCCCACCCTTTCATCCAAAGCTGTATCCACATTCCAAGGATGACACTCATTTGAAAGAGAAGAACACACTTCACATTACAGTTTACATAGTCCTCTAGATACCAAGTTTCTTTGCAGCGATGGGGACAAAACCCAGATTGCAGAGGGTTGAGAAACTAGTTGGATGTGAGGAAGGTTGTGTGATAATAAACATGTATGAACCAGCCTCTTCAGCTTTGAGGTTCTAGGAAGTAGAGAAATAAGACAATGAGGGAATATAAGGATAGAGAGAAGACTTCTTAAGTATATAGCTTTGACTAGTGCCTGCTTAAAGGAACACTACAGACAAAATAAAGTTTCATGATTCAGAGAGAGAATAATAATTTTAAACAACTTTTCAATTAATTTCCATTATCAAAATGTGCACAATCTTTTTATATTTACAGGTTATGATGAGGCACTGGCTCTTGCTGAGCATGTGTAAGAGGTCATAGTATATATGTACTGTAAATGCGTTTTGTGATTGGCTGATGGCAGTCACATGATGCAGGGGGAAGACAAAATGAACTAAGTTTGAAATTTCACTAAGTCCTATTGAGTTGTATTTTTATTATGCAGTTGTTGATTGTGCAATGGTACTCTAATCTAATAATCTATCTAATGAGGAAACTGTACCAGTGTTTAGGAAGATATTTAGTGTATGGGGCTGTTATGAGAGTAGATAATAAGACGGTCAGCCATTATAAGGATAAGGGACAGGTAGTAAGAAGGGGGGTAAAAGAGGGCAGATAGATCATCCTCTGTAGCAGGTGGAATTTAGTTTAGCCAATGAGGGAAGCTGTGAGACTAGAGGTCTGGAGTAAGAGTATAAAGTACTAAAAACGTATCCTATTTAGAGAACAGAATAGAAGAAATGTACATGGGAAGGTGCAGAAAGAGATCTAAAGCAGTTTTACATTGTTTTTCTTTAGCCACACTACTAGTCACACTACTAGCCACACTACTAGTCACACTACTAGCCACACTCCAACCACCATTAGCCGTATTTAGAGAAGCCGCTTGCTACTGAAAGAGACAAGGCTTGTCACTACTGTCATTTTGTTACCAAAGCTATCATTGTTTTACAGTATGTGATCCTACCTGCTGAGGTCGAATAGGGACAGATATATGCAGGGCTTGAAACTAGACACATAAGAAATATTCCCTCTGGGGTAGTAACTTTTAACATCTGATTAGTAAACTCTCACCCTGGATATATTGCATTGTCAGGCTTGTCTTATGCACTTCATATTCTCAGAATGGAAAACTCTTAATGTGTACCCTACAATTATAAGGACAATAAACTCCAAATTGAATTCCCTATAAATGTATTAATTAGCGAAAGTGAAATAACATTGCAATATACATTCTTTTTCTGTTTATTGTAAACATTGTGCTCAATTGTGCTCATCTCTTGCTCCACAGAGAGGCTTTAAGCCAAATTCTGTAGTCTACATAATACACAGTGCTTGATTAGAGTAGTGCACAAACGCACGTATAGCTAGTCATGATCACAATTAAGGGACATAAGATATATAGATATTAGTTTGCTGTGTAATGTTATTGTGATTCAGGGTACTGATTCCTAATTCACATAAATAATAAGCACTGGGCCAGGGGTGCAAAGACAGTCAGATAGGCACTGAAATGTAAAGAACTTGCTGGGGTACTGGTTAATGATGATCAGCACAGCTTGTCTGATGAGTGGGAAAGAGAGAAAAAACTACATTGGATCAAAGCTGAGCCTGAGCTATAAGTGATGAGCCACCTGTTAATAATGTCTTAAAGGGACAGTCAACTCAAATTTTTTTATTTTTAAAAAAGATCCCTTTATTACACAGAAAACACGGTTATATTAATATACTTTTTATCTCTGTGATTTCCTTGTATCTAAGCCTCTTTCTGACAGCCCCTAATCACATGACTTTTTATTTATTATCTATTGACTTGCATTTAGCCAATTAGTGCTGTGTTGTGCACAACCTAACGGTGTGAGCACAATGTTATCTATATGGCTCACATGAACTATCACTCCCCTGTTGTGAAAAGCTAACAAAAAAGCATGGGATAAGAGGCTGTATGTAGTGGTTTAGAAACAGGCAGACATGTAGAGGCTTAAATGTTATAAAGTGTATTAATATAACAATATTAGATGTGCAAAGCTGGGGAATGGGTAGTGAAGGCGTTATCTATCTTTTTAAACAATAACACTTTTTGTGTTGACTGTCCCTTTAAGTGGTGCCTGACTTGTCTAGTTGGCATAGACACAAATACGCACAAGGTTAAACCCATTTGTGTTAGGTGAATACAAAGCTCAGTACATACAATAGTGCAATAACAAAGTGCTCTGATGCATTACAGTATCTTATTATTACAGGTAGCCCTCAGTTTACGCCGGGGTTAGGTTCCAGAAGGAATGGTTGTAAATCAAAACCGTTGTAAATTGAAACCCAGTTTATAATGTAAGGCAATGGGAAGTGAGGGAGTTAGGTTCCAGGCCTCTCTCAAAATTGTCATAAGTAACACCTAATACATTATTTTTAAAGCTTTGAAATGAAGACTTTAAATGCTAAACAGCATCATAAACCTAATTAAATAATCACACAACACAGAATATATAATTAAACTAAGTTAAATGAACAAAAACATTTGCTAAACAGCATTATAAACCTAATAAAATAATCACACAACACAGACTTTACTTGCATTTTTTTGCAAACAGTTCTTTTTATGCATTCCAATCTGGACTGATTTATAGACAGGAAGATCTTGTTCCTATGAAATCTGCTTGATAGCTCAGGTCTAGCTAGCTACACTCATTAATTTTCAGCCTGCTTGTGTGCTTGGCTTGCATATCTTTGCTGTAACACAAGAGGACAGCTCCACCTACTGGCTATTTTAATCAATGCACTGCTTCTCAATGCTTTTCAATAGCAGTCACATGACTGAAAAAAAGGTTGTTATTCTGAAACGGCGTAAATTGAACCGTTGTAAAACGAGGGCCTCCTGTATTGATGTATTTTTTAAAATGAAGGCCAAACTAGATAGAGTGTAAATATATTTATTATCTAGCAGGTGAAAAGGACAGTAAATACCCATGGATTGTAGTGTTAAATGTTTACATCTGTGTAGTAAAACAACTTTGCAATAGACTTTCATGATCTATTTCGCCCTTTTTTTTTTGTAATTGTGGATCTTCTCATTCTCAGAGCTGGAAATGCACTCTGCTGACTTTTCAAGGCCAATCCTGCTACACATTATTTTATTATTAGCTTTAGCAAAAAACAACAAACTTTTTACTAACATTATGACTCTGGCAATCCTTGTTATCTGCAGACTCGAGCCAGAATTGTCTGCTCCAAATAAGGCAAATTGTGGGTGAGGTTTGGCTATTGAAAAACTGTTGCAGCAAAAAAATATGTTAATTTGTTTTAAATGTTTAGACTTTAGCAAGACAATATAAATGTCTTGTAGTCACAAAGAGTAACTCTTTAAAGGGACAGTCAACACCAGAATTTTTGTTGTTTTAAAAGATAGATAATCCCTTAATAACCCATTACTTAGTTTTTGTTGTAATAATACACTTTTACCTCTGTGATTACCTTGTATCTAAGCCTCTGCAGACTGCCCCCTTATTTCATTGGTGGAAGAAAAGCATGGTTCATCCTTGCTCATAGTCTTTGACTAAACACCAGTACTACCCCTATCTGGCACAGAGAGTAATTTGCCATGGTGGTATTGCAGTTTATTTCTGGGGTTGGCTACACACAGAGGGACCATGTGCCCCCATCCAAACCACCAGAGAGTTTTGATCTGTAAGTTCCACAGGACCCCAGCGACAGAAAGAAATTCTATTTGTTAACATGTATGTTGGTGGTAAAACACTGCTCTGTATGTGGCTGACAAATGGTGAAAAATTGCTTTAAATGTGGCAGACAGAAAAGGTAAAGAACAAAAAATAATATTTTTGTTATCATAAATATGAAAGAGAACTAGTTAAATGTAAGGTTACAATAAATGTATTCTAAACTGGCAGGAGGTGGATGTTTGTGAACAATTCCCACTAAACCCATTCATCACAATCAAAATAAAAAAATAATCTTTAGTTTTCTGTATAGAAAAAAAAAACCTATTTAAACAGCACATGTTAAATCCCATCTCTCAGCTGCAACAAAGGACAAAA
Source organism: Bombina bombina (assembly GCF_027579735.1). Lineage (NCBI taxonomy): Eukaryota > Metazoa > Chordata > Amphibia > Anura > Bombinatoridae > Bombina > Bombina bombina. The sequence goes on from NC_069506.1 coordinate 320,471,425, forward strand.
AATAATATAATATACCTTTAATTACTGGTTAATATCTGGCTGCTAGAATAGGTTAACTCTGCTTTTCTGTGAATTTTAAAAGTATATGGTAGAATTCTCTAGGCTTAGGGCAGCATGGACCCTAAAAACACCAGTGGAATATAATCATTGCATAGATTTAATGATGTGTAATACTAGTTGCAAAACATTTGTCATTTTATATTGATCAAAGAAAATACAAATATTTTCACTTAAAGATAATAAAAGTTCAAATTAATATTTTTTACATGTTATTGCAACAGCCTTTTAAAGGGACATTAAACCCACATTTTTTTCTTCCATGATTCAGATAGAGAATACAATTTTAAACAACTTTCTAATTTATTTCTGTTATCTATTTTGCTTTATTCATTATATATTCTTTGTTGAAGAAATAGCAGTTCACATTGGTGAGCCAATCACACAAGGAATCTATGTGCAGCCACCAATCAGCATCTTCTGAGCCTATCTAGATATGCTTTTCAGCAAAGGATCTCAAGAGAATGAAGCAAATTAGATAATAGAAGTAAATTAGAAAGTTGTTTAAAATGGCATGTTATTTCTAAATCATGATAGAAATACATTTGGGTTTCATGTCCCTTTAAAAGCTTGAATAATACACATTAGAAATTGGTATATTTAATTGACAGTTTTATTCCTAATGTTTATATATCTGATAAATTCTGAAAACTATTCAAAAGCTGGTGATTGTAATGTAACGTTTGTTTGTAGAATTGGTTATCGAATGTATTATAATAAAACTACCATATAATTAATATTGTAAGAGAAAATATAGTGCAACATCTTATTTTTATATTGTTGGGTCGATTTTATTTTAATTTAAATCTATAGAAATAACTAAAAGTTTCATAATGACAACATTGATACACCGTTTATCAAAAACATAAAAAAAAAAAAACCACAATGGAAATTTGGAAGTGAGTAAAAACATGAAGACCCTAAAAGTACAGACAGAAAAAAAACACAAAAGCAAATGAAATCATGGAACTTTTTACAACATGAAAATACACAGACAATTCCATATCAGGAGATATGTGACTTACCTGCAATGTTCCTGTTATAACAACCACCATCAGGAAAAGGGATTTATACATTTTACCAGTGGATAAGGTTTCAGGGACAATGTTAAAGGTCGTGAGATATCTTGATAGTATTAGTGAACAGGATAAAGATCAGTGATCAGTAGTTTTCCTTTCTCCTTCTTGTAGTAGAGTGAAGTTTAAGGAATATGGTCATTTAGAAAACATATCCTCTGATGTAGTATTTACAGATTCCAGGATTAATTAGATCTAGATCTTTAGGCTCTTCTCCATTCTCTCCAGATCTTGCTTCTAATCTCTGTTATCCTGATCCTGAACTAAGCTTCAGTTGACCTCATTGAAGCTTGGCCAAAGAAAGGACCTCTTCAGAAGACCTTAGTGGACAGCTCTCTGCAACTGTTGGCTGCTAAGCAGTATAGACCCTTTCTCTCTCCTCTCAGATCAACCAGTAACTGTTGTCTGATCTCATTTTAGCAATTTTAAATTGTGAGTCATTCAGAAACCCAGAGGCAGACTGTACCTCCTAACTCATTTCTGGTAGCTGCTTTTTTTCTTTTAACTAAGATGTTACAGCTTTTCATTCAGAATGTGACATTTAACTCAACCTGTGATGGGTACAGCATATTGTATTATCGGAATCCACTGTATCATACAGTTATAATGAGCATTCAGCTTGAAAAAAACATTTCATTTTTACATTATGGCTGACCATGTTTTTCGAAATCAGTATTTTTTTTTGTTTTTTGTTTGACAAATTGTCATTTTAACAATTTTCTTTTTTTACTCTAGTAAAAAAATGTAATAAAATACATAAATAAATAAACAGTACTGAGGTCTTGTGCGTGTATATATGTTAGGTATATATGAGTAGTGTTATTCCAGCAATTTAGATAGAAAGAATACGATATTGCAAATAGTTAAAAAGTAACCAACAATTATTTAATACCATTAAAGAGACAGTATTATGTAAAATTATTTTTTCCCAATGACTATTATACCAGCTGCAGAGTACAAAATGTATGATAAATTGCATTTCCAGATTTATTTGTGTATATGAAATAGCTGTTTTTGTGCTTTGAAACCACAGCCTATTAAAATGGGTTGAGTTTACAGGTAAAATCAAATCTCTTTATTTTATCACTTTCTGTATACATGCATCCTTATCTTATATCTGTCTGTAAACCAAAACCCAATACTTAGAGACAACAATGGAAAATTAACATTTTATTACTTATCACTTGCATCCTACTGTGAGTGTAATGTATTCTGCTGGCTGTGTATATATAGCTTGTCAATAGCCTAAACTTGAAGGGACATTAAACAGTATGGGCTATATTACAAGTGGAGCGCTAAATTATTGTGTGTCCGCAAACGAGCAAATTTGCCCATTTGCAGATGCGCAATTATTAACCAGTGGCTGGTTATTGCTACCACAAGCTCCCAATAGCAATTCGCTCTTATAAAATTAACCAGAGATCTGGTTAATTTTATAAATATGCCCCAAATGCACACAAAATACCGTGTAGTGTATTTTATTAAAAAATTATTATGATTACGAGTTTTGCATTATGAGCGGCTCGGTGCTAACTTGCAAGTTATTGTCACCACTCACCTCCCTATAGCGCTGCTATTACAGGTTTTAATAAACCCCGCGTTAGCAGGCATTGCAGTGTTGAGCAAAATTGAGCTCCATACCGCACACAAATTACAGCGCTGCTTTGAGCTGGTTTTACGTGCTCGTGCATGATTTCCCCATAGACATCAATGGGAAGAGCCGGCTAAAAAAAAAGCCTAACACCTGCAATTAATGAGCGTAAAGCTCCGTAACGCAGCCCCATTGATTCCTAGGGGGAAAGAAAAGTTATGTTTACACCTAACACCCTAACATAAACCCTGAGTCTAAACACCCCTAATCTGCTGCCCCCGACATCGCCGACACCTACATTACACTTATTAACCCCTAATCTGCCGCCCCCAATGTCACCGCCACCTACATAAATTTAATAACCCCTAATCTGCCACCCACCACACCGCCACCACCGACATTATACTTATTAACCCCTAATCTGCCGCCCCTAACATCACTGCCACCTACATTATACTTATTAACCCCTAATCTGCCGCCCCTAACATCACTGCCACCTACATTATACTTATTAACCCCTAATCTGCCGCCCCTAACATCACTGCCACCTACATTATACTTATTAACCCCTAATCTGCCGCCCCCAATGTCGCTGCCACTATACTAAAGTTATAAACCGCTAAACCTAACCCTAAGTCTAACCCTAATACCCACTAACTTTAATATAATTAAAATAAATCTAAATAAAAATTACTATCATTGACTAAATAATTCCTATTTAAAACTAAATACCTATAAAATAAACCCTAAGATAGCTACAATATAACTAATAGTTACATTGTATCTATCTTAGGTTTTATTTTTATTTCACAGGCAAGTTTGTATTTATTTTAACTAGGTAGACTAGTTAGTAAATAGTTATTAACTATTTACTAACTACCTAGCTAAAATAAATACAAATTTACCTGTAAAATAAAACCTAACCTGAGTTACACTAACACCTAACCTTACACTACAATGAATTAAATAAATTACATTAATTAAATACAATTAACTAAATTACAAAAAACAAACACTAAATTGCACAAAATAAAAAAGAAATGATAAAATATTTAAACTAATTACACCTAATCTAAGAGCACTATCAAAATAAAAAAGCCCCCCCCCCCCCAAATAAAAAAAAACCTAGAATACAATAAACTACCAATGGCCCTTAAACGGGCCTTTTGCTGGGAATTGCCCCAAAGAAATCAGCTCTTTTACCTGTAAAAAAAAATACAAACAGCCCCCCAACAGTAAAACCCACCACCCACACAACCAAACCCCCCAAATAAAATCCTATCTGAAAACCCTAAACTCCTCATTGCCCTGAAAAGGGCTTTTGTATGGGCATTGCCCTTAAAAGGGCATTTAGCTCTTTTTTCCGCCGAAACCCTAAGCTAAAAATAAAACCCACCTAATAAACCCTTAAAAAAAACTAACACTAACCCCCGAAGATCCACTTACAGTTTTTGAAGACCCAACATCCATCCTCAACGAAGCGGCAGAAGTCCTCATCGAAGCCGGCAGAAGTCTTCATCCAAGCGGGCCGAAGTCTTCATCCAAGCCAGCAGAAGTCTTCATCCAGATGGCATCTTCTATCTTCATCCATCCGGTGCGGAGTGGCTCCATCTACAAGACATCCGGCGTGGAGCATCCTCTTCAATTGACGGCTCTTCCAGAATGAAGGTTCCTTTAAGGGACGTCATCCAAGATGGCGTCCCTTAAATTCCGATTGGCTGATAGAATTCTATCAGTCAATCGGAATTAAAGGGTAAAAAATCCTATTGGCTGATGCAAACTCAATCCTATTGGCTGATTGGATCAGCCAATAGGATTGAAGCTCAATCCTATTGGCTGATTGCATTAGCCTATAGGATTTTTTACCCTTTAATTCCGATTGGCTGATAGAATTCTATCAGACAATCGGAATTCAAGGGACGCCATCTTGGATGACGTCCCTTAAAGGAACCTTCATCCTGGAAAAGACGTTGATTGAAGAGGATGCTCCACGACGGATGTCTTGAAGATGGAGCCGCTCCGTGCCGGATGGATGAAGCTAGAAGATGCCGTCTGGATGAAGACCTCGGCCCGCTTGGATGAAGACTTCTGCTGGCTTCGATGAGGACTTCTGCCGCTTCGTTGAGGATGGATGTCGGGTCTTCAAAAACTATAAGTGGATCTTCGGGGTTAGTGTTAGGTTTTTTTTAAGGGTTTATTGGGTGGGTTTTATTTTTAGCTTAGGGTTTGGGCAGAAAAAGAGCTAAATGCCCTTTTAAGGGTAATGCCCATACAAATGCAATTTTCAGGGCAATGGGGAGCTTAGGTTTTTTAGATAGGATTTTATTTGGGGGGTTTGGTTGTGTGGGTGGTGGGTTTTACTGTTGGGGGGTTGTTTGTATTATTTTTTACAGGTAAAAGAGCTGATTGCTTTGGGGCAATGCCCCGCAAAAGGCCCTTTTAAGGGGCATTGGTAGTTTATTGTAGGCTAGGTTTTTTTTATTTTGGGGGGTCTTTTTTATTTTGATAGGGCTATTAGATTAGGTGTAATTAGTTAAAATATTTGATCATTTCTTTTTTATTTTGTGTAATTTAGTGTTTGTTTTTTTTGTAATTTAGTTAATTGTATTTAATTAATGTAATTGATTTCATTGTAGTGTAACTCAGGTTAGGTTTTATTTTACAGGTAAATTTGTATTTATTTTAGCTAGGTAGTTATTTAGTAGTTAATAACTATTTACTAACTAGTCTACATAGTTAAAATAAATACAGGAACTTGCCTGTGAAATAAAAATAAAACCTAAGCTACATACAATATAACTATTAGTTATATTGTAGCTAGCTAAGGGTTTATTTTATAGGTATTTAATTTTAAATAGGAATTATTTAGTTGATGATAGGAATTTTTATTTAGATTTATTTTAATTATGTTAAAGTTAGGGGTGTTAGGGTTAGACTTGGGGCTAGATTTAGGGGTTAATAACTTTAGTATAGTGGCGGCGATGTTAGGGACAGCATAATAGGGGTTAATAACAGTAATGTAGGTTGTGGAGATGTTAGGGACAGCAGATTAGGGGTTAATAATATTTAACTAGTGTTTGCGATGCGGGAGTACGGCGGTTTAGGGGTTAATATGTTTATTATAGTGGTGGCGATGTCCGGAGCGGCAGATAAGGGGTTAAAAATGTTATTTTAGTGTTTGTGATGCGAGAGGGTCTCGGTTTAGGGGTTAATAGGTAGTTTATGGGTGTTAGTGTACTTTTTAGCACTTTGGTTATGAGTTTAATGTTACGGCTTTGTAGCATAAAACCCATAACTACTGACTTTCAGTTTATGGTATGGATCTTGACGGTATTGGCTGTACCGCTCACTTTTTGGCCTCCCAGGCAAACTCGTAATACCGGCGCAAAGGAAGTCCCATTGAAAAAGGACTTTTTGAAAGCTGCGGTAGTTACGTTGCGTTACGTCCAAAAAAGTGTGCGGTGCAGCTAAACTTGCAAGACTCGTAATACTAGCGGTAGTGAAAAAGAGCCATAACGCTGCTTTTTCACTCATACCGCAAAACTCGCAATCTAGCCGAAAGATAGCAGCATCTTTATTTTTTAATAAAAGTACTGCACCAGGCAGTATTTTGTGGCTATAGAAGCATATACATACAGTATATACACATATTAACACATACATATATATGTATAGAAGCATATACATACAGTATATACACATACTAACACATACATATATATGTATAGAAGCATATACATACAGTATATACACATACTAACACATACATATATATGTATAGAAGCATATACATACAGTATATACACATACTAACACATACATATATATGTATAGAAGCATATACATACAGTATATACACATACTAACACATACATATATATGTATAGAAGCATATACATACAGTATATACACATACTAACACATACATATATATGTATAGAAGCATATACATACAGTATATACACATACTAACACATACATATATATGTATAGAAGCATATACATACAGTATATACACATACTAACACATACATATATATGTATAGAAGCATATACATACAGTATATACACATACTAACACATACATATATATGTATAGTAACACATACATACAGTATATACACATACTAACACATACATATATATGTATAGTAACACATACATACAGTATATACACATACTAACACATACATATATATGTATAGTAACACATACATACAGTATATACACATACTAACACATACATATATATGTATAGTAACACATACATACAGTATATACACATACTAACACATACATATATATGTATAGTAACACATACATACAGTATATACACATACTAACACATACATATATATGTATAGAAGCATATACATACAGTATATACACATACTAACACATACATATATATGTATAGAAGCATATACATACAGTATATACACATACTAACACATACATATATATGTATAGAAGCATATACATACAGTATATACACATACTAACACATACATATATATGTATAGTAACACATACATACAGTATATACACATACTAACACATACATATATATGTATAGTAACACATACATACAGTATATACACATACTAACACATACATATATATGTATAGTAACACATACATACAGTATATACACATACTAACACATACATATATATGTATAGTAACACATACATACAGTATATACACATACTAACACATACATATATATGTATAGTAACACATACATACAGTATATACACATACTAACACATACATATATATGTATAGTAACACATACATACAGTATATATTTAAGATTGCTGCCATCTCTGCACTATTAACCCCATTTGCTGCGCTTAGGTTCTGATACCTTCTCTTACAGCATCAGAACGAGACTCCCATAGGATGTGCATGCGCTGGTATTACACAATTGAGCGCTAATATTGCTATCATGAAAGCGATATTTAGCGATCCACTTGTAAAGTGGCCCTAAATAAATGCTAGATAGAATAAACCATTCAAAGAAATTATTAGTCTGAGAAGAACATGTAGATGCTTTTTTTTTTTTTAAGTTTCATTAGTTGTTTAAATAGTGACAAAATGAGTGGAAAGTTTTAGTGTCTATAAAACAGTGGCTGCCATGTTGTAACTTAGGTTACCTTCTCTGCTGTAGCCAATTAGAGACAGTTATAAATAGGTCACTAAAGTGTGCAGCCAATGGCTGTGTGGAATTTAACCCTGTTCTGCACCTCCATTTCTAGCAGGAACTGAAAAGCTCACAATTTCAGAATGGATTTACAGGAAAAGGGGACAAAATAAATAATTTAATAAACTCCAACAGGTAAAATGGATTAAAGGAACAAATATTTTGGGTAAACTGTCCCTGTAATTCTCTCTCTATATAGCAATACATAATTTATACTGTATCATGTTCTTTCCGCTTGTTGTGGATTAAAATACAGGTGAGGTGTGAACTTAATTTGCATGTATTTTCCCAGAATACAATGCAGCAGTGAAATAGTCTTTACATATCCAATAGGTATATTGCACCATACTGAAAAGAGTGTTAACATCAGACACACAGGATTTCTCTGCAATCTTTTGGTAGCAATATACTGTATGTACAAAAGCTGATCTTTACTTTATAGGTTGCTTATTGTCCAGCTGCAGGTAAAAAAAAAAGGAAGAAATGAACAGCAGCCAATTAGGATCAGCAGTGCTGAGGTTATAAACTCTTTTACTGTAATCTCCTGAGATTTCACTTAACTCTCATGAGATTTCATAGTAAACCTCCTTAAACTGAATAGTGAAATAACATGAGTGGGCATGAAGCTCGCTCCCTTGCCTGTCCCGGGACAGACATACTGACAGGGCTGTTTCTAGAGAGTCTGGCTCCCAGTGCTAAATTTCAAATTGCGCCCCTCCCCCTTGGATATTGCATGTCTGTAATTTTGTTTTATTAAAGTACCCATAAACATCTATATGAACACACAAAAAGTTCCCCTCCCCCAATATCCACATGCGCACACACAGGCACCCATAAACCTACTCTTTTCACACACAGACATCCAAAATGTTAAAAAATAAACAGCATGTAATAACTCTAGAAAAATATTTCAATGCCAGGTAATGCCATACATTTTTGGGGAATGAAATATGAATAAACATTAAAATGTGGGGGGAAATTGCATTATAAGTGCAACTGCAGCACAGTACCAGTATTAAGAAGCAAAACAGGGGTCAGAAACAGGACCACTGGGAAGCACAAGAACTGCAACTTGATGAAGCTAATGATGTGAAGCAAAATGTTAGAAATCACTGCACTCGGGGACTATTGGGATATTATGTGAGACTGAAGCAGACAATTTGGTATCTTGTGAAGTCTTTAAAGGGATATGAAATCCCAAAAATGTTCTTTCATGATTCAGATAGAGAATACAATTTGAAACAACTTTCTAATTTACTTTTATTATCTAATTTGTTTCATTCTTTTGGTATCATTTGTTGAAGGAGCAGCAATGCACTACTGGTTTCTAACTGAACAAATGGGTGAGCCAATGACAATCAGTATATATTGGCATCCACCAATCAGCATCTAGAACCTAGGTTCTTTGCTGCTCCTGAGCTTTCCTAGATAAACCTTTCAGCAAAGGATAACAAGAGAAGGAAGCAAATTAAATAATAGAAGTCAATTGGAAAGTTGTTTAAAATTGTATTATTTATCTGAATCATTAAATACATTTTTTGGGTTTCATGCCCCTTTAAGTCTTCACTTTTTTGTGGCCTGGAGCTTAGCAGTCTGTAATCATGATGGCAATTTTAACACTGTAAGTAGTCTGAATTATGACAATATTATATGACATGAGCCTAGCTGATATTAAGCATTTCCTGGACAATAGTATTCTATTTAAAATTAGCCTATACTTAAAGGGACACTGAACCCAGTGAAGAAAATGTGATAATAGGAGTAAATTAGAAAGTTGCTTAAAATTGCATGCTCTATCTGAATAGCGAAAGAAAACATTTGGGTTCAGTGTCCCTTTAAGAAACTTTAGTATAGGTAGGGAAAAATCAGCAAAATCAGCTATTTCAATTGCTGATATAAAGGTAAAATATTTATTTGTAAACAAAAGAATATACTCCAACAGGTAATTGTAAACTGTCCCTTTAATTTATTCTAGGGTAGAGTAGTGGTAATAGCTAGGACCCTATATTATTCTTCAAAACACTATCTAGTCATAAACAGTAATAAAAACCTTCCTAAGTCTTAAGAATATGTGTTTTGTTTCTCTTTATTTCAAAGAAAGAGAGCCCTAATTAACTCAATTCACTACTAAAGGTAAACCAGTATATAAGGTGCTCCTATCTGGTTCAGGAAACAATTAAGGGACTTTCCTCGTACTTGATACAGTCATTCCTCCCAACATATCAAGCTTACAAAGATGGAGGAACACCCTTTGGAGAGTGTGTTTTATATATATATATATATATATATATATATATATATATATATATATAATGCTGACCCACACATAAATGTGTATATATACAGTATCGAGTACACCCCTCAGATTTTTGTAAATATTTTATTATATCTTTTCATGTGACAACACTGAAGAAATGATACTTTGCTACAATGTAAAGTAGTGAGTGTACAGCCTGTATATTGCTGTCCCCTCAAAATAACTCAACACACAGCCATTAATGTCTAAACCATTGGTAACAAAAGTGAGTACACCCCTAAGTGGAAATGTCTAAATTAGGCCCAATAAGCTATTTTCCTTCTCCGGTGTCATATTACTCGTTAGTGTTACAAGGTCTCAGGGGTGTTAAATTTGGTGTTATCGCTCTCACACTCTCTCATACTGGTCACTGGAAGTTCAACATGGCACCTCATGGCAAAGAACTCTCTGAGGATCTGAAAAAATGAAATGCAGCTCTACATAAAGATGGCCTAGGCTATATGAAGATTGCCAAGACCCTGAAACTGAGCTGCAGCACGGTGGGCAAGACCATACAGCAGTTTCACAGGAAGGGTTCCACTCAGAACAGGCCTCGCCATGGTCGACCAAAGAAGTTGAGTGCACGTGCTAAGCATCATATCCAGAGGTTGCTGCAAGCATTGCTGCAAAGGTTGAAGGGGTGGGGGGTCAGCCTCTCAGTGCTCAGACCATACGCCACACACTGCATCAAATTGGTCTGCATGGCTGTCGTCCCAGAAGGAAGCCTCTTCTAAAGATGATGCACAAGAAAGGCCGCAAACAGTTTGCTGAAGACAAGCAGACATGGATTACTGGAACCATGTCCTGTGGTCCGATGAGACCAAGATAAACTTATTTTTTTCAGATGGTGTCAAGCGTGTGTGGCGGCAACCAGGTGCGGAGTACAAAGACAAGTGTGTCTTGCCTACAGTCAAGCATGGTGGTGGGAGTGTCATGGTCTGGGCCTGCATAAGTGCTGCCGGCACTGGGGAGCTACAGTCATTGAGGGACCCATGAATACCAACATGCACTGTGACATGGTGCGAGGCAGCCAAAAGAATTTCACCACCCTGCCATTTTCAGAATCCACCAGGATGCAGCGTAGGCAAACAAAGCCTTAGAAAAAAAAAAACTTGCAACCGCCCGTACAAAATAACTAAAAAACACGTAACTGCACGCAAGAAAAAACAAAAACAAACCGCCCGCACATAGTTTTAAGAAAAATAAACCTAATAAACCTATTAACTCCTAAACCGCCAACCCCCCACAACGCAAATAACTAATTTAATTACTAAGCCCCCTAACCCAACACCCCCTAATTTAACCCCAATTACTACTAAATTACAATTAAAATAAAAAAAATCCTTACATTAAATTACAAAAAATGAATCTAACATTACAAAAATAGAAAAAGTCTAACATCAAAGAAAAAAAATAATCAAACAAAATGATCAAAAATTAAAAAATTAAACCTAATCCCTATGAAAATAAAAAAGCTCCCCCAAAATAAAAACACCCAATAATCCAAACTAAACTACCAATAGCCCTTAAAAGGGCCTTTTGTAGGGCATTGCCCAAAGTTAAACAGCTCTTTTACGTTTAAAAAATACTAAATCCCCCCTAACATTAAAAAAAAAAACACACACACCAAACCCCCCAAAATAAAAAACCTAACACTAAAAAAATCTAAACTACCCATTGCCCCTAAAGGGGCATTTGTATTGGCATTGCCCTTAAATAGGCATTCAGCTCTTTTACTGCCCATAAAAGGGCATTCAGCTCTGTTACAAGCCCATTAAATCCCTAATCTTAAAAAATAAAAATTAAAAAAAAAGTCTAACCCCCAAATAGGTACTCACTGCTCCTGAAGTCCAGCAGAGAAGGTCTTCTTCCAGGCGGCTCCATCCTCTTCTATCTTTATGTGGAGCAAAGGCGGCGCGGAGCGGAGGTGCGGAGCTGGCTTCCCCGATGCACGGATCCTCAGTGGCGGTCTTGAGCGCCAGTGGTCCAAAGCGGCGTGGAGGCTCCTCTTAATGCCGCCACTGAGGATCTGTGCATCGGGGAAGGCAGCTCCGCACCTCTGCTCCGCGCCGCCTTCACTTGTCTGCCGCTCACTGAAGATTAAATGCTAGGTACCCCATATTTATTAAGGTACCTTGCATTCCTTTTGGCTGAAATTATGAAATCAGCCAATAGGATGAGAGCTACTGAAATCTTATTGGCTGATTTAAAAATTTCAGCCAATAGGAATTCAAGTTACCCCAAATTGAATGCGGTACCTTGCATTCAACTTTTAGTGTACGCCAGAGATCGGATGAAGAGGAGCCTGCACGCTGCTGAGGATTGTCATGCTGAATACCGCCATTGAGGACCGCCGCTCCGGATTCGCACATCGGGGAAGACTGCTCCGCACCACCGATCCGCCCCGCCTTTGCTCCAGCTGAAGATAGAAGATGATGGAGCTGCCTGGAAGAAGACCTTCACCATCGGACTAAGCCCCTATTTGGGGCTTAGTTTTAATATTTTTTTTTATTTGTGTTTTTTTTTTTTTTTTTTTTTTAAATTAGGGTTTAATTGGGCTGTAAAATAGCTGAATGTCCTTTTAAGAAAAATACCCATACAAATGCCCCTTTAGGGGCAACGGGTAGCTTAGGTTTTTTTAGTGTTAGTTTTTTTTATTTTGGGGGTTGGTTGGGTGGGGGGGTTTTACTGTTAGGGGGTAATTGGTAATTTTTTTAAGTAAAAGAGCTGTTAAACTTAGGGCAATTCCCTACAAAAGGCCATTTTAAGGGCTATTGGTAGCATTAGTATTAGATTAGGGGGTGTTTTTAATTTAGGGGGGAATTTTTATAGGGGAATTAGTTTAGGTTTAATTTTTTAACTTTGGATAGCTTTGTTTATTTTTTTTCTGTAATTTTACTTTTTTTTTATTTTTTAACTTTAGCTTGGGAGTAGATATGTGCATGGCGAAAAAATTCGGTTCGGTTCGGATTGATTCGGATTTTTCGAATTTCGGTTCGGATCGATTAGAATTTGGAAAAATTTGAATCAATTCGGTTCGGATTCATTTCGGATTCATTCGGATTCGAATAAATTCGGCTGGATTCGGTTCAGTTCGGAAATTCGGAATTTCGGTAAGTGTTAGTTGGGATTAGACTAGTATTATGTACTGTATATTAGGTGTAACCCATAGCAGAGTGATATAACCCAATATACTGTACAATACCAGTGTAATCCATGGCCATCCGAATCTACCGAATAAATCCGAATAAATTCGAACTAATTCGGATTTATTCGGTCGATTCGGCACTATTTTAATTCGGAAATTCGGATCGATACGAATCCCGAATTTTACGAATTCGGCCGAATTTCCGAATCGATCCGAAACTAATCGCACATGTCTACTTGGGAGTTTGTATTTTTTAAACATAGACTGCCCTCTGGCTTATCGCCTAGTATATTTATAAAAGAACAACATGCAAAATAATCTCAGATGATCAGTTCAATGAACAAATAAAAAACATTACAGTAATTCAAGTCTGGTCATTCTGCTGAATGCCCTTTTAAGAAAAATACCCATACAAATGCCCCTTTAGGGGCAACGGGTAGCTTAGGTTTTTTTAGTGTTAGTTTTTTTATTTTGGGGGTTGGTTGGGTAGGGGGGTTTTACTGTTAGGGGGTAATTGGTAATTTTTTTAAGTAAAAGAGCTGTTAAATTTAGGGCAATTCCCTACAAAAGGCCATTTTAAGGGCTATTGGTAGCATTAGTATTAGATTAGGGGGTGTTTTTAATTTAGGGTGGAATTTTTATTTTTATAGGGGAATTAGTTTAGGTTTAATTTTTTAACTTTGGATAGCTTTGTTTATTTTTTTTCTGTAATTTTACTTTTTTTTAATTTTTTAACTTTAGCTTGGGAGTAGATATGTGCATGCCGAAAAAATTCGGTTCGGTTCGGATTGATTCGGATTTTTCGAATTTCGGTTCGGATCGATTCGAATTTGGAAAAATTTGAATCAATTCGGTTCGGATTCATTTTGGATTCATTCGGATTCGAATAAATTCGGCTGGATTCGGTTCAGTTCGGAAATTCGGAATTTCGGTAAGTGTTAGTTGGGATTAGACTAGTATTATGTACTGTATATTAGGTGTAACCCATAGCAGAGTGATATAACCCAATATACTGTACAATACCAGTGTAATCCATGGCCATCCGAATCTACCGAATAAATCCAAATAAATTCGAACTAATTCGGATTTATTCGGTCGATTCGGCACTATTTTAATTCGGAAATTAGGATCGATACGAATCCCGAATTTTACGAATTCGGCCGAATTTCCGAATCGATCCGAAACTAATCGCACATGTCTACTTGGGAGTTTGTATTTTTTAAACATAGACTGCCCTCTGGCTTATCGCCTAGTATATTTATAAAAGAACAACATGCAAAATAATCTCAGATGATCAGTTCAATGAACAAATAAAAAACATTACAGTAATTCATGTCTGGTCATTCTTCTGAATGCCCTTTTAAGAAAAATACCCATACAAATGACCCTTTAGGGGCAACGGGTAGCTTAGGTTTTTTTAGTGTTAGTTTTTTTTATTTTGGGGGTTGGTTGGGTGGGGGGGTTTTACTGTTAGGGGGTAATTGGTAATTTTTTTAAGTAAAAGATCTGTTAAACTTAGGGCAATTCCCTACAAAAGGCCATTTTAAGGGCTATTGGTAGCATTAGTATTAGATTAGGGGGTGTTTTTAATTTAGGGGGGAATTTTTATTTTTATAGGGGAATTAGTTTAGGTTTAATTTTTTAACTTTGGATAGCTTTGTTTATTTTTTTTTCTGTAATTTTACTTTTTTTTAATTTTTTAACTTTAGCTTGGGAGTAGATATGTGCATGGCGAAAAAATTCGGTTCAGTTCGGATTGATTCGGATTTTTCGAATTTCGGTTCGGATCGATTCGAATTTGGAAAAATTTGAATCAATTCGGTTCGGATTCATTTTGGATTCATTCGGATTCGAATAAATTCGGCTGGATTCGGTTCAGTTCGGAAATTCGGAATTTCGGTAAGTGTTAGTTGGGATTAGACTAGTATTATGTACTGTATATTAGGTGTAACCCATAGCAGAGTGATATAACCCAATATACTGTACAATACCAGTGTAATCCATGGCCATCCGAATCTACCGAATAAATTCAAACTAATTCGGATTTATTCGGTCGATTCGGCACTATTTTAATTCGGAAATTCGGATCGATACGAATCCCGAATTTTACGAATTTGGCCGAATTTCCGAATCGATCCGAAACTAATCGCACATGTCTGCTTGGGAGTTTGTATTTTTTAAACATAGACTGCCCTCTGGCTTATCGCCTAGTATATTTATAAAAGAACAACATGCAAAATAATCTCAGATGATCAGTTCAATGAACAAATAAAAAACATTACAGTAATTCATGTCTGGTCATTCTGCTGTATTCTAGTTTCTTGGAATCCGAAAAACAACTGTAAATGTAGAAATAGGAATTTTCAGGGATTGCTATCAATTCTCAAGAAAAACTGGTTTAATTTAATGCATTTGTGAGGGATTATGTAAACAAAAAATACTCATGATTTTTCTTTGTTTTTATAACTGTGACCACTGTACTTACTAGCAGAAAAAAACAGATGTTTCTTTTTATTTTATTTATTTTAGTTTTTTCAAGCAAGCTGTAAAAATATAAGGGCTAATGACAACAATGGAAAACTGCAAAAGGAACATATTTTCTGAAAAGTACATGATAGTGAAACTTAGAAAAGGTTGAATAAAAAGAAAAAACAGTCATTAATATAGAAACCAAAGTTGCACAATGGCACGGAAATAAGCGAACACACACAGCCAATGGGAGCAGCTGCACTATTTATTGCACGGCCTTACACAAATGCACAAACTGGTATTACAAGTGAATGGGGAAAAACTTTAACCAAAGCATCCTAACTCGGCCAAACCTTAAATGTGGCCTATACTTTTAATCAACAGCTCTATTAGTATTTGTATTTTGCTGCGTTAAGTGATGCGCTTGACCATGATCCAAAATTATGCTGTAAAATGTTGTGCTTTTTAAAGGAACATGAAATCCAAAATTGTTATTCATGATCCAGATAAGAGATACAATTGTAAACAACTTTCCAATTTACTTCTATTATCAAAGTTGTTGCATTCTCTTGTCATCCTTTGTTAAAAGAGCAGCAATGCACTACTGAGAGCTAGCGCAACACTTCTGGTGAGCCAATGATATGAGGCATATATGTGCAGCCACCAGTCAGCAGCTTGCTCCCAGTAGTGTATTGCTGCTTCTAAACCTAGCAAAGTATGCTTTCCAAAAAAGGCTATCAAAAGAACAAACCAAATTAGATAGTAGAAATAAATTGGAAAGTTGAATAAAATTGTATGTTCTTTCTGAATCACGGAAGAAAATTGTGGGAGTTCATGTCCCTTTAAGACCTGAAGTAAACAATTATTAAAGGGACAGTGTACTGTAAAATAGTTTTTCCCTTAATGTGTATCAATTCTTTTTTTTACCAACTGCAAAGTATAAAATCCATACAAATTTGCTTTTCAATGTTTATTTGTGTATATGAAATAGCTGATTTTGTGTTTTGAAGCCACAACCTAATAAAATAGGTTGACCTTGTAGGTAAAATCAGATCTCATTACATTATCACATTGTGTACATATACATGTGTCTTTATCTTATATCTGTAGGTATAATCAGATCTCATTACTTTATCACATTGTGTACATATATGTTACAGAAGCATTAGTTATTTTGTTGTGAAGAAACTTATTTCCCAGCAGCAATGCCTGAACCAGCCAAGCCAGCGCCTAAGAAGGGCTCCAAGAAAACTGTAACAAGTATCATTTCATAAAGGGTTAACTCTGTTCAGTTTTGAGAAAACTATTTTCTGAGGCAGGTTTCCTAGCATATTGTGTACTGTAATTAAGTTTGTGATAAGCATTCACTGCTAGGTGATAAGAAGGACTCAATTGTTTTCTTGTGTGTACTTGTTATCTGCGGTGGCCTGTCCAAGGGCTTTGTCTAAATGTGTGATGGGGGATTTTATGCTTCCCCCCCTGGGAGTGCCCGGTGTGCATGTAACCTAAATAAAAAGCAGGCTGGGCATCCCAGTCCTCAGTTCTTGGTTGTCCCTCAATCGCAGCGTTGACTCGTTTTTGTGGGCAGAAGGGTATCCTAGCTGTACTACAGCTAAGGGGGATTATTCTACATTTGCGAGACTCATATAGAATACTATGGAAAGCAGTTTCTCCCCTCTTCAGCAATAGGAATCCAGGCTACTAAGCGGTCCATCTCTCAGCGAGACTAAGGGTAACCGTAACATTTGGCGGCAGCGGTGGGATTTTTCCTGGATTTCCTAGGAGAGGTACAGAACGGATGGAGAGCGCTTACGAAAAATTGAAGCGTACAACCCTAAAGGATTTACTTGAAAGCCGAGGGGGGTACGCCAGCAACCGGCCGAGGAGAGAGCTGATCGCAGAATTGACCGAACTGGATCAGAGCTTCACAATGGCGGAAACACCGACCACGATTAGTGACGAAAAAACCAGGATTGTTCGGGAGAGGCTCTCACTGTACGGGCCGAACCCCTCCATGGAATTGGTACAGCAGTTGATGGCGGAAGCGGACAAGGATATACGAGAGACTCGAGCCCACGAACTCAACCTAGCGAACGCACACCGCAATGCTGAAGCCCCGCAGGTAATCATCCCTGTCGAAAATGCTGGGAGGCCCAAGATACCCTATGCGGCATTTCGACCCTTCCTAGAGAGCGAGACAGGGATTGATGAATATTTGGCGGACTTCGAAAGGCAATGTGCCCTGCACCAGATTCCCAACAGGGAGTGGCCCACGATATTGTCTGGGAAACTATCCGGGCGAGCCCTGGAAGCCTTTCGTACTCTGGGTGCTGAGGAAGTGACACAGTATGAGCTAGTTAAGGAGACACTGTTGCGACGGTACGCAGTAACTCCGGACGCGTATCGCCGACAGTTTCGGGGCACGAAAAAGAAGCCTAACGATACCCATATGGAATGGGCGCACCGAATGCGGAGAGCGGCAAATCACTGGATGAGCGGAAGTAAAGCGGTGACTGGTGAGGAAATTTTACAATTGTTTCTCTTAGAACATTTTTATAATGGCATGGAACAGCAAGGGAAGGAATGGCTGCGAGACAGGCGACCTTCTACCTTAGAAGAAGCAGCCAAATTGGCCGATGAACATTATGACTCCCGTCTTCACGAACCCAGAGAGGTTTACCGTGCACCCCCAAGTGCTGAATTCCGAGCCCCGGTGCCCGCAGGGCCCGCCCGACACTCAGGACCACCCAATAACAGCTCTGAGCGTCCCAGACCGACTTGCCACCGATGCAAGCAACCAGGGCATTTCATGGCTAGCTGCCCCCTTAATACGCACCAGACACCCAGGAATTACAATTACCCCTCTGGGGCATATCGTCCGGCCCGGACCCTCTGTGTTAACCAAGAGGCCCCTATGGAGGAATATTTGGGGCCGCTTCACGAGGCGGACCCTGTATATGCTGCCTCAGATAACCGCCAGCACCATCGGCAGAAGGTATGGCTCGAGGGGCGATCTACCGAGGGATTGAGAGACACAGGGGCTACTATCACGCTGGTACAGAGTCATTTGGTGCCGGAGCACAAGCGATCTGGACAGACTGTGGCCGTTAGAGTGGCGGGGGGGATGTGTACAAAATTCCAACAGCTAAAGTGCATCTTGATTGGGGAGCGGGAAAGGGGGCTGTAAACGTGGGCATAATGGATAATTTACCTGCCGAAGTACTACTGGGCAATGATTTGGGCCCCATGACTTCTGCCTATGCTCCAGTATGCAACAACGAGGCGGACCCAGTGACTACACGGGCCCAAGCCCGGACGGAGCGAGAACTCTCACCAGTGCGGGAGACACAGGTAAGACCTACCCCGACATTGCCTGACATGTTAGGCCCCATACCCTGGGACACCCCAGATGCTTTCGAGACAGAGTCTAAGACTGACCCGACCTTACAAAAGTACCGGGAACGAGCAGAGACCGGAGGGGGCGGGGCAGATAATGAAACATTCTTATGGGAAAAAGGGAAACTATACCGCTGGACAGAGAAAAGGGGACAGCGTAGGCGACAGCTGGTAGTGCCCCACAAATACCGTCAAGAAATCCTCAAGATAGGCCATGACATCCCCTTAGCAGGCCACCTAGCTGTAACCCGTACCCTACACCGCATTACTCACACGTTCTTTTGGCCAGGGGTACACGCCGACGTTAGAACTTACTGTAACACCTGCGATGTGTGTCAACGAGTAGGAAGGCGAGGCGATCACCCTAAAGCCCATCTAGTAAATATGCCCATTGTAGAGGAACCCTTCAGCCGGGTTGCTATTGACCTAGTGGGACCACTGGCTACCCCTAGTCCCTCCGGTAAGCGCTACATTCTTACCGTAGTGGACTACGCTACCAGGTACCCAGAGGCTGTCGCCCTATCCAACATACAAGCGGATACGGTAGCGAATGCACTAGTACAGGTGTTCTCCCGGGTAGGATTTCCAAAAGAAATCCTATCCGACCGAGGCACCCAATTTACGGCTGAATTGACCCAACAACTCTGGCAGGTTTGCAAAATTAAGTCCCTCCTGAGCTCCCCATACCACCCCCAGACGAACGGGCTGTGTGAGAGGTTCAATGGGACCCTCAAGCAAATGCTCAAGACGTTCACTCAGGAATACCGAGACTGGGAACGCTTCCTGCCGCACCTCCTTTTTGCTTATCGGGAGGTGCCCCAGGAAACGACAGGGTTCTCTCCCTTCGAGTTGCTCTACGGAAGAAAGGTACGGGGACCCCTAAACCTGATCCGGGAGCACTGGGAGGGAGAGATGGAGACTGACGGTGTCCCCATTGTGCCATACGTGCTGGAACTCAGGGACCGAATGGAGCAATTAGCCAAATCCGTGCGGGCTAATCTCCAGTCGGCCCAGAGAAGACAGAAAGTATGGTACGATCGGGGGGCCCGAAAGAGAATCTTTACCATAGGACAAAAGGTGTTAGTACTTAAGCCGGTGAAGACAGACAAATTGCAGGCGTCCTGGCAGGGCCCCTACCAGATCGTAGAGAAAAGGGGAGACACCACTTATGTGATAGCTAGCTGCCACGACAACAATCTTAGAAAGACATTCCATGTAAACATGCTCAAGGAATATTTTGAGCGACCAGAGAACGTGACGGCCGTATGTTGTTCCCCTCAGGAAGGCCCCGACAGTCTACCCATTCCAGACCTATTAGAAAAGAGTCTCCCCACAGGTATAGTGGCTCAGGTTCAGATAGGAGACCGACTTAGCCCCACTGAAAGGGAGCAGCTCAACCAACTCCTACAGTCCAAACACCTCACCTTCTCCCCGAAGCCAGGGTACACTACTTTAACCACCCACCAGGTAGATACTCCGGGACAAGCTCCCTTGCGCCAGGCTCCGTACCGAATCCCCGAAGCAGTTAGGATAGGAATGAAGAAGGAGATCGATGAGATGCTCCAACTCGGGGTAATTGAGCCCTCCGATAGTCCCTGGGCCTCCCCAGTTGTCTTGGTGCCCAAGAAAGATGGGACCACCCGGTTCTGCGTAGACTATCGGAGGCTCAATGAAAAGACCGTGACGGACGCTTACCCTATGCCCAGGGTAGACGAGCTACTCGATCGTATAGCCAGGGGAAATTACCTGACCACTATTGACCTCTGCAAAGGTTACTGGCAGATTCCCCTGGCCCCGGAGGCTATCCCCAAGTCGGCATTCGTCACCCCATTCGGCTTATATCAGTTTAGGGTAATGCCGTTTGGGATGAAGAATGCCCCAGCTACATTCCAGCGCTTGGTGGATAGGCTCCTGGATGGCTTCCAGAGTTTTGCTTGCGCCTACCTGGACGACATAGCGATCCACAGTGAGTCATGGGAGGACCACTTAGCTCACATAGGAATGGTTCTGGATCAGATCCGGGCTGCTGGCCTGACTCTGAAGCCAGAAAAATGCCACTTTGGGATGGCCGAGGTACAGTACCTGGGTCACCGGGTGGGGTGTGGAAAGCAGCGACCAGAGCCGGCCAAGATAGAAGCTGTCGCCAATTGGCCCACCCCCATCACTAAGACTCAGGTCCTAGCCTTCCTGGGCACGGCAGGGTACTATAGACGGTTCGTACCAGACTACAGCACACTTGCCAAACCCCTGACTGACTTGACCAAGAAGAACTTACCTCGACAAGTCCTGTGGTCTCCCCACTGTGAAACGGCTTTCCAGGCTCTCAAAAATGCTCTAATTAACGCTCCTGTCTTGGCGGCTCCAGCCCTTAACAAACGTTTTATCGTCCACACAGATGCTTCCATGTTCGGGCTGGGAGCCGTCCTCAGCCAAGTAGGCGAAGATGGAGGGGAGCATCCAGTTGCCTACATCAGCCGGAAGCTCCTGCCCCGCGAAGTCAGCTATGCAGCGGTCGAAAAGGAGTGTTTGGCTTTGGTGTGGGCATTAAAGAAATTGACTCCCTATTTATATGGGCAGGAGTTCACTCTGGTCACCGACCATAACCCGTTGGTGTGGCTGAACCGGGTCTCTGGAGATAATGGCAGGCTATTACGTTGGAGTTTATCGTTGCAACCCTTCAATTTCACCATTACTTACAGACCTGGGAAACAGAATGGCAACGCCGACGGGTTGTCCAGACAAACCGACCTCAGCCCCGCATAACCAGCGGTCTGGACAGCCTTAGTCTGCCCCGAAAAGGGGTCAGACCGTGTCTGCCAGAGTGTTCCACAGAAAGGGAGCACTGTTACAGAAGCATTAGTTATTTTGTTGTGAAGAAACTTATTTCCCAGCAGCAATGCCTGAACCAGCCAAGCCAGCGCCTAAGAAGGGCTCCAAGAAAACTGTAACAAGTATCATTTCATAAAGGGTTAACTCTGTTCAGTTTTGAGAAAACTATTTTCTGAGGCAGGTTTCCTAGCATATTGTGTACTGTAATTAAGTTTGTGATAAGCATTCACTGCTAGGTGATAAGAAGGACTCAATTGTTTTCTTGTGTGTACTTGTTATCTGCGGTGGCCTGTCCAAGGGCTTTGTCTAAATGTGTGATGGGGGATTTTATGCTTCCCCCCCTGGGAGTGCCCGGTGTGCATGTAACCTAAATAAAAAGCAGGCTGGGCATCCCAGTCCTCAGTTCTTGGTTGTCCCTCAATCGCAGCGTTGACTCGTTTTTGTGGGCAGAAGGGTATCCTAGCTGTACTACAGCTAAGGGGGATTATTCTACATTTGCGAGACTCATATAGAATACTATGGAAAGCAGTTTCTCCCCTCTTCAGCAATAGGAATCCAGGCTACTAAGCGGTCCATCTCTCAGCGAGACTAAGGGTAACCGTAACAATATACATGTGTCTTTATCTTATATCTGTAGGTATAATCAGATCTCATTACTTTATCACATTGTGTACATATACATGTGTCTTTATCTTATATCTGTAGGTATAATTAGATCTCATTACTTTATCACATTGTGTACATATACATGTGTCTGTATCTTATATCTGTAGGTATAATCAGATCTCATTACTGTATCACATTGTGTACATATACATGTGTCTGTATCTTATATCTGTAGGTATAATCAGATCTCATTACTTTATCACATTGTGTACATATACATGTTTATTTATCTTATATCTGTAAGTATAATCAGATCTCACTACTTTATCACATTGTGTACATATACATGTGTCGATATCTTGTATCTGTAGGTATAATCAGATCTCATCACATTATCACACTGTGTACATATACATGTGTCTTTATCTTATATCTGTAGGTATAATCAGATCTCATTACTGTATAACATTGTGTACATATACATGTGTCTTTATCTTATATCTGTAGGTATAATCAGATCACATTACATTATCACATTGTGTACATATAAATGCTTATTTATCTTATATCTGTAGGTATAATCAGATCTCATTACTTTATCACATTGTGTACATATACATGTCTTTATCTTATATCTGTAGGTATACTCAGATCTCATTACTGTATCACATTGTGTACATATACATGTGTCTGTATTTTATATCTGTAGGTATACATCAGATCTCATTACTGTATCACATTGTGTACATATACATGTGTCTTTATCTTATATCTGTAGGTATAATCAGATCTCATTACTTTATCACACTGTGTACACATACAGGTGTCTTTATCTTATATCTGTAGGTATAATCAGATCTTATTACTTTATCACATTGTGTACATATACATGCTTCTTTATCTTATATCTGTAGGTATAATCAGATCTCATTACTGTATCACATTGTGTACATATACATGTGTCTGTATCTTATGTCTGAAGGTATAATCAGATCTCATTACTGTATCACATTGTGTACATATACAGGTGTCTTTATCTTATATCTGTAGGTATAATCAGATCTCATTACTTTATCACACTGTGTACATATACATGTGTCTTTATCTTATATCTGTAGGTATAATCAGATCTCATTACTTTATCACACTGTGTACATATACATGTGTCTTTATCTTATATCTGTAGGTATAATCAGATCTCATCACTTTATCACATTGTGTACATATACATGTGGCTTTATCTTATATATGTAGGTATAATCAGATCTCATTACTTTATCACATTGTATACATATACATGTGTCTTTATCTTATATCTGTAGGTATAATCAGATCTCATTACATTATTACATTGTATACATATACGTGTGTCTTTATGTTATATCTGTAGGTATAATCAGATCTCATTACTTTATCACATTGTGTACATATACATGTGTCTGTATCTTATATCTGTAGGTATAATCAGATCTCATTACTGTATCACACTGTGTACATATACATGTGTCTTTATCTTATGTCTGTAGGTATAATCAGATCTCATTAATTTATCACACTGTGTACATATACATGTGCCTGTATCTTATATCTGTAGGTATAATCACATCTCATTACTTTATCACATTGTGTACATATACATGTGTCTTTATATTATATCTATAGGTATAATCAGATCTAATTACTTTATCACATTGTGTACATATACATGTGTCTTTATCTTATATCTGTAGGTATAATCCAATCTTATTACTGTATCACACTGTGTACATATACATGTGTCTGTATCTTATATCTGTAGCTATAATCACATCTCATTACTTTATCACATTGTGTACATATACATAGAAACATAGATATTGACGGCAGATAAGACCCATAGGCCCAGCAAGTCTGCCCGACCTTACCTAACAGTATAAACTTATCTAGTTCGTAGGATAGCCTTATGCTTGTCCCAGGCATTTTTAAAGTCCCCCACAGTGTTTGTCGCTACTACCTATTGAGGAAGTGTATTCCATAAATCAATCACTCTTTCTGTAAAGAAGCTTCCTCAAATTACTCCTGAATCTACTACCATTCAGCTTGAGCTCATGACCCCTTGTTCTTGAATTTTCCATTCTATGTAAAATACCCACAGCCTCAGTTTTACTAAGTCCTTTAACGTACTTGAAAGTTGCTATAATATCACCTCTTTCCCTTCTCTCCTCTAAGCTATACATATGTAGGTCATTGAGCCTATCCTGGTAAGTTTTATTTTTTTAAACCATGTACCATTTTGGTAGCCCTCCTTTGCACAGATTCAAGTTTGTTAATATCCTTCTGAAGATATGGCCTCCAGAACTGCACACAATACTCAAGATGAGGCCTAACTAATGATCTATAAAGTGGCATAAGAACCTTACTATTTCTGCTGCAAATACCTCTACCAATATATCCAATAATTCTGCTAGCCTTACTCGCTGTCTGAAATAATAATTCCCAAGTCCTGTTCCTCATCTGAAACAGTCAGTAAAGTGTCATTGAGTCTGTAATTAACATTTGGATTTTTCTTCCCTAAATGCATTATTTTACACTTTTCTGTGTTAAACTTTAGATTCCAGTCGATTGCCCAATCCTCCAATTGTTGTATATCACTTCTCATTTTGTCTATCCCCCCTAGAACATCCACTCTGTTACAAATTTTTGTATCATCTGCAAACAGACATACTTTCCCCTGTAGCCCTTTGCTGATATCACAGATAAATATGTTAAACAAAACAGGCCCCAGAACTGACCCCTGAGGAACACCACTAGTAACAGCCCCCTCTGCTGAATGAACTCAATTTACTAAGACACTTTTTTTTCTGTCCTTAAGCCAGCATTCCACCCAGTTCACAATTTTTTAATCTACACCAAGGAGATACAGTTTGTGAATTAGTTTATTGTGTGGGACGGTGTCAAATGCTTTGCTGAAATATAGATATGCTACATCAACTGCTCCACCCTTGTTTAATACTTTTGTTACATAATCAAATAAGTCAATTAGATTACTCTGACATGATCTCCCTGAAGTAAAACCATGCTGATTTTGGTCCCCTAAATTGTTTGTCTTTATGTAAGTCATAATTCTTTCTTTTAAGAGGCTTTCCATTATTTTCCCTACTACTGAAGTTAAAGGGACAGTCAAGTATAAATTAAACTTTCATTATTCAGATAGGACTTTTAATTTTAATTGACTTTCCAATTTACTTGTATCATCAAATTTGCTTTTTTCTCTTGGTATTCTTATTTTAAACTAAACATAGGTAGGCTCATATGCTAATTTCTAAGCCTTTGAGGGCTGCCTCTTATTATCACATTCTTTTTAAATCTCTTTTCAACACAAAGAGACAGAAAGTACACGTGGGCTATATAGATAACACTGTGTTCAGGCAGAGAAAGTTATTTAAGATCTAGCACAATACAATGCTAAATTTAAGACAATAGATAATAAACAGTCACAGTCATGTGATCAGGGGGCTGGAAGAAGGTTCCTAGATAAAAGGTAATCACAAAGGTAAAAAGTACATTAATATAACTGTGTTGGTTATGCAAAACTGGGGAATGAGTAAAAGATTATCTATCTTTTAAAACAATAACAATTCTATGGTTGACTGTCCCTTTAAACTAACTGGCCTGTAGTTTCCAGATTCTTCTCTACTGCCCTTTTTATGAAGAAGTATTACATTTGCTATTCTCCAATCATTTGGGACAGCTCCTGTTAATAGTGACTGATTAAACAGATCAGTTAATGGGACAGTTAGCACTGATCAAAGTTCTTATAAAACCCTTGGATGAATATTATCAGGACCCACTGCCTTTTTTTTTTTTTTATTTATTGAGGTTGAAAAAGGAAAAATAAAGACAGTACAAAATTTGCCGTATATACAGCCAACGTAAAACAGATGTAAGTAATCAACAAGGTCATTTTAATACATAACATTGCGAGATGTACGGTTAAAGGGCATGTATTATAATACAAACTGGCAATTAAATATAACAGTTATATAAGAAAGGAAAAAAAATAAAAAAAATGATTCATACTGTAATACTGCATTTGTAATAAGGTAGTACTCAAAATCAACCTCAGTTTTTCTTTATATGAACGAGAAAGTATCACCTTCCTTGGTACTGATAAAGTATAGAATATAAAATATAAACTCCCTTAATTATAAATAGAATCTGTGGCGAAGCCTTCAAACTGGCACAATGGGACACTTATGGGCCCTATCTTGATCCTAGTAGCTTTAAAGAAGGCAACTGAAAGATGTTTAAAGATTATAGATTCAGCTGGCAAGTAATGTTGATCAGACCTGCTGATCTAAGTAGGGTAGGTAGAGTCAACACTATGGTATTATGCAAGAGTAAATACTAAGGGAGTAGTTGAGGAAGCGGTATGGACGAGAAAAAACGCATATGTAGTCCTCTTAATCTAGGAGGTTCATTTAACGGGGGTGGGGGAGGGAGGCGGTGGTTAAAGAGCGGTGAATTGCAGGAGCTAAAAAAAAAAAATTGTACTCTTATACACCTGGAGTAGAGAGGATTTGCTAGAGAGAATTTACATTTGATTAACCCATGCCAATAGATATAGATTCCATTAGACCTTGGGGCAACAAAGTTATTATGGGACAGAATTAAAGGTAAGTTTAAATAATGCCAGAAATTTTAATTCTGGGAGTTTGTCTTATTAAGCATATAATGAAAGATTAGTCTTACTGAGGAAGCTAGAGGATTGCATAAGTCATTCTTAGACCATTAAGATAGTGCTTGAGGTTGAAAAGATAGCATTACATACATGTAATAATTTGTGGAGCATAGGTAACACAAAATGTTAATGCAAACATACATAGTAACATAGTAACATAGTAGATAAGGTTGAAAAAAGACTGAAGTCCATCGAGTTCAACCTATACAAATCTAAAATACTTACAAAAAGCTCCAGTTAAGCTTAAATAACCCCATTAAAATGTGAACCATTTAATACAAGCAATCATATCCATGAATTTTGTTTATATACAGAAATGTATCCAGACTATTTTTAAATGTATCTATGGTATTGGCATTCACTACCTCCTTTGGTAATGAGTTCCACAATTTTATTGCTCTTACAGTGAAAAAACGTTTCCGTTGCAGGAGATTAAATCTCCTTTCCTCCAACCTTAAATTATGACCTCTTGTCAGAAACAATTTTCTTGGAATAAACAGAGCTTCTGCCATCTCTGTATATGGGCCTTGAATATATTTATATAAAGTAATCATGTCACCTCTCAAGCGCCTTTTTTCTAAAGAAAACAGACCCAGTTTGGCTAGCCTCTCCTCATAGGTTAATTTCTCCAATCGCCTTATTAGCTTTGTGGCCCTTCTCTGAACTTTTTCTAGTTCTGCAATATCTTTTTTAGCAATCGGTCCCCAGAACTGCACTCCAAACTCAAGGTGAGGTCTTACCAGGGCTTTATATAATGACAGAATTATGCTTTCCTCCCTTGAATCAATGCCTCTTTTAATACATGCTAGTATCTTATTAGCCTTTGAAGCCGCTGCCCTGCATTGTGCACCCATCTTTAGCTTGTTATCTATTACTACTCCCAAATCCCTTTCCTCCTGTGTTTGGCTAAGTCTTGTCCCATTTAAAAAATACGTAGCCTGCTTATTTTTTCTTCCAAAATGTAGAACCTTGCATTTTTCCATATTAAATCTCATTTTCCATTCACTTGCCCATAGTTCTAATTTTAGCAAATCCCTTTGTAAAGAGAGTTCGTCCTGCTCTGACCTAATGACCTTACTTAACTTAGTATCATCTGCAAAAATAGAGATGTCGCTATTTAATCCTTGTTCCAAGTAATTTATAAAAATATTAAAAAGAACAGGGCCCAGTACTGATCCCTGGGGGACGCCACTGATTACCTTTGTCCAATCTGAGTATGATCCATTTACTACTACTCGTTGCTCCCTATCTTTTATCCAGTTATTTATCCATGAGCTAACATTTTAAGCTATTCCCAGTCCCTTAATTTTATGCATTAATCTCTCATGTGGTACTGTATCAAATGCCTTTGCAAAATCTAAGAATATCACATCAACTGATTCCCCTTTATCTATATTTTTACTTACTTCCTCGTAAAATCTAATTAGATTAGTTTAACATGATCTATTTCTCCTAAAGCCATGCTGATTAGAACTCATAATCTTGTTTACACGAATATGCTCATCAATATAATCCCTTATAATCCCTTCAAATATCTTCCCCACTATTGCTGTCAGACTAACTGGTCTATAGCTTCCTGGATCATCCCTGCTTCCCTTTTTGAAGAGTGGCACCACATCAGCTTTATGCCAATCCTGGGGTACCATGCCTGAGGATAATGAGTCTTGAAAAATTAAGAGTAAAGGTTTGTCTATAACAGTGCTAAGTTCCATTAACCCCCTTGGGTGTATTCCATCTGGGCCTGGAGTTTTATTTACCTTAATATTTTCCAGTTTTTTCCTGATATCCTCTAAACAAAACCCAGTTAGTGGTATGGACTGGCATGTTCTATTCTGTTCCAAAGTATCATTCAATGGTTCCTCTCTTGTGTATACTGAAGAAAAAAAACTGGTTTAGTACCTCAGCCTTCTCCCTGTCATTATTTATCATGCTACCCTCCACGCATTTTAATGTACCTATATTATCCTTCTTAGATTTTTTGCTATTTATGTACTTAAAGAACCTTTTAGGGTTAGACTTAGAATCCTTGGCAATTAATTTTTCATTTTCAATTTTGGCTAATTTGATTGCTTTTTTGCATGCTTTGTTACATTCCTTATAAATATTGTATGCTGAGTCTGTACTATTTTCTTTTAATAATTTAAATGCCCTACGTTTTTTCCTAATTTCTCTTAACACATTTTTATTTAGCCATAAAGGCTTTGTTTTTTTTTTATTATTTTTAAAACCATATGGTATGTGTTGATATGTATATTTATTTAACACATTTTTAAATATTATCCATTTATCCTCTGTATTTTTATTAGAAAATAAATTGTCCCAATTTATATTATTTAATGATTTCCTTAAATCGTTGAATTTTGCTTTCTTGAAATTAAAAGTCTTAGTTAAGCCTTTAAAACACTGCATATGAAAAGAGATTTCAAATGTGACCATGTTATGATCATTGTTACCCAAATGTTCTTTAACTTCTATGTTTGATATTATATCTGTATTGTTTGATAGCACTAAATCCAATATAGCTTTACTCCTAGTTGGCTCCTCTATTAATTGTGACAAGAAGTTATCCCTGAGAACATTTAAAAATCTATCCCCCTTAGCTGAATTACAAGTTTCATTGGCCCAGTTTATATCAGGGTAGTTAAAATATCCCATAATTACAGCACTGTTATTAGCAGCCTTACCTATTTGGATAAGTAGTTGAGTTTCCTCTGGGTCACTAATGTTGGGAGGCTTGTAGCATGTTCCTAGTAATATTTTTTTAGGATTTTCCCCCCCACTCTTTATTTCAACCCACAGGGTCTCTACATTGTCACTTGTATCATAAATATCTTCCCTTATTGTAGGTTTAAGGTTAGGTTTAATATACATGCAGATTCCTCCACTCCTTTTATTATTCCTGTCCCTCCTAAATAATGTATACCCCTCTAAGTTTACTGCCCAGTCATGTGAATCATCCCACCAAGTTTCAGTTATACTGAAAACATCATAGTCCTCTTCTGCAACTAAGAGCGTCAGCTCCCCCATTTTACCCGTCATGCTTCTTGCATTTGTTGTCATACATTTAATTTTCATGTACTTTCTGCTGCTACTTGGTGCGCTTTCCTCCATAATTTCTAATGTGACATTTCTTAAGTCATCCCTTCCTTGAGATATTAAGGGAGTGACATAGTCACAGACAAATCTGTTACATCAAAAATACATCAAAAATACATTTCTGTGGGCATAAAATAAAGTAAACCTAATTTTCTCTTTAAGTTTAAGAGATATTATCCCAACTAATATTATCAGCTATTATCCTAAAAAAATATAAAGCATTTGGGGAGATATGTTCAACATAGGCATGAATACAAATAAATATACAGGTAACCTCCATTCCATACGTACAATGAAAACAAGAATAGGTTGCGGTCAGCCAGGAAGGAACCTCTAGGTAAATTGTGAGGCTACGACTGCTTCTGAGTTAATAGGATGTATTGTGGCATAAAAAAACATAGGTATATATCCTATCCCCTGGGCATGGGCCCTATACCCGACGACAGGGAAATACTAAAAAGATGTGTATAATAGCCAACTGTTTTAAGGGGCACAATTCAGTGACCCCTATTTAACATGGTAGAACCATATATAATATTAAGGAGGTATATAATAGCAGCTTATGGTTACCTAATAGTAGTCAGTCTGGATGTTTAAGCATTTTATCAGGGTGAGTTATAAGGTGCGGTAAAGTTAAAGAGGGTACAACAACACAAATTAGGGGCAGTTGTAATGCGGTTGCTGATCTGTATAACGAACTTATATTTGCACTCTTAGGAAGTTAGCGCATTGGGAACATTCATTTGACCTTACATAAAATAACACGATTAACTAAGCCTCTAATGTCATACATATGAAGGTGTTATAGTTTGCATATTAGATTTATGATGATGTGGACTCAGTGTAGAACCTTTTAACATTTTTAAAAGAAGAGCAAAAACAGGCTTATATAATTAATGTAGTGGCATACCGTATTGACAATATCAAGATACCCATTAAACTAGATTACTGATGTTAAATATAGTGAAAGCTTATGGGTAGTAAACAAATCCACTGAAACTACACTCACAGTATGAGAGGAAGAAAAGTGGAGCAACCTTATAGAGGCCATCTTAACAAGTTGGTTTGTTAGTGAGGCCTTGACTAAGTTAGAGGTCTATAAAGGTAGTCGGTTAGGAAGGCTAACAAAATATTTCCCTAATATCTTTCCTGCTATAAAGAACTAATATAAATAGCTGTGCTATAAGTCCCGGAAAACACTGAAAACAAGGAAGTATCCCCATCAAATGAGTGGTAATTAGCATGACAGAACCGTAAAACATTTGTGTGAAACCAGCAACTTTAAAAATGGCAAATTCCTGTAACTAGAAGACATGAGGCAATGTTAACTTATCTGGAAGTCTTTTTTCTGTGCCTTAATTCACATGTTCATTTAAGGTAGTAATCTAGGTAGGTAGCACAGTGTAACTTGGTCTCACATAATACAAACTGTTGTACCATACATACCGCAGTGCTCTAATATTATCATACATGTCCCTTTTCAAGCATAAGCAGAGGCAAAGGGTTTTCATGATGCAGTCTCAGTTAGTAAAAGGAGACTACTGTAGTATCCTTATGATTAATTCTTTAACCTATACCTTTGGCAAGCGGTGCTCCAAACTCTGGTAGCTTTATATGTAGGGGGATCTCTGCAAACCCATGGTAGAATTTCCATATGGCACTTGCTTGACTCAGGCCTGCTAAGTAAAAGGCGTTGATCCAAATGTGAAGAGAGAAACATAGGGCAATCATGTTTGCAGACCTAGATGTACTCGCGTCCACCCTCTCCTGGGGCCAGACTTCGCTCTCTCTTCCTTGCGTGGTTAAAAGGTTAGGTTGTGCAGGCCCCTTCAAAGACTCACCACACTCAGTATCGGTATCTTGGTGCCAGGTTAGTTGTGAGGGATCGCACCATATAGGCGAGACTACAGATGTTGCCTCCATTTGCACAGGAGTGATGTGTGGGCTCAAGGTATCCCCCGCTTCCAAATCCTCCGGTACAGATGCTAGAGACCTGGCATCTGACAATCGCTCAGGCCTGCAGAACAGCTGGTCTAGTGCAGGTCTGTTTGAGAGAATATCTGAGTTCTCCTGAGTTGTGTGCACCAATGCGATGCGGCTTCTAGTACCTTGTTCAGGGTCGGTACAGACGGCTTCCTTTGTTGGTGGAGGCATTAAGAAGAGTAGCAGGGATGAGAGGTTATCCTTAAGGCTCTGGAAACGTGCATTAATATGCTGTTGGACCTGTTATTCCCAGACTCCCAATGCCTCCATATTAATGATGTAGTTTACGTGAGAGATGTTTCTAGATATCTTGGTCAGATAGCTACAGCATGCAAATCTTTTAGGGAAACGGTTATAGCTCCTGTTCTTCTCCTGGTTAGGTAGCGTTAGATATTGCCTTTGCCATCGGGATTCTCAGAAAAGTAAGATATGACATTCCAGACCCATATGCAGGATAGTAGATCTCACCACATGGCGTTATTAACGAGAGTATAATGGCTGTAGATCCTTAGAATGATATGTCCATGTTCCTCCCGATGGGTTCAGAGTGCTTTAAAGATTCTTAGCAGTGTATTTAGAAGAACATAGCTTATTTTAATGGGTTTATTTAAGTATATATCGTGAGCTTCATAAAAACATGTCTGGTTGCTGCGGTAGTTGGCTCCTCCCCCCCACTGCCTTTTTAACATTTATTTTTGATAATGCTAACAAAACCTCATCCTCTGTAAAAAGATTACTGTTGAGCTTGTTTCTATTTTTCGTAGCATTCCTTAATGTAGACATTGTATCTTCACAATCTTTAGTGAAAACAGAACAGAAGTAATCATTGAGACAGTCTGCAATCTGCTTATCTCCTTCTATTATTAAACCATCAACTGATTTCAATTTTAAATATTCCTACCTTATTTTTTCTTCTTTCACTGATATATCTAAAGAATCTTTTGTCCCCATGTTTTACTGACTGCGTTATCTTCTCTTCTGCATGAGCTTTAACCTTCCTAATTAACTGCTTAGTTTTTTTTTTGTTGGAGTCTCCATATTTTCATATAATCATCTGCTTGTGTGTGTCTGTAATTTTTATAAGCTATCTTTTTTGTCTTTACAGCATGTGCTACTTCTTTGGAAAACCAAATTGGTTTCCGCTTTCTTTTACTTTTACAGACATGTCTAATACAGTGTGCAGTTGCATCTAAAATGGCACCTTTCACAAATTCCCACTGTTCTTGAACCCCTGTAATAAGAGTTTTCCCCTTTAAATAGTTTTTTAGGTATTCTCCCATTAATGAAAAATCTGCCTTCCTAAAGTCTAAAACTTTTGTTTTAGTCTAGGTGGACAGTTCCTGCACATGAATACTAAACCAAACAGATTGATGATCACTGGATCCTAAGTTCTCACCTACAGACACATCTGAAACTGTATCACTGTTTGTAAGTATTAGATCTAATATAGCTTCCTTACGAGTTGGTTCCTTGACTAATTGCTCAAGTGATTCCCCTAGCAGAGATTCAAGAATATACCTGCTTCTAGCTGATCTAGCAGAAGGAATATTCCAGTCTATATCTGGCAAATTAAAGTCCCCCAGTACATAATCTTACCCTTCATGGTCATTTTGGTTATTTCTTCTAATAACAGATTGTCCCGTTTTTCATCCTGCAATACAACCCCTATTTTAAACACATTTTTATCTCCAATTTCCAAAGTCACCCAAATACTTTCCACCTTTATATTTTCATTTACATACAGAGCAACTCCTGCACCTTTCTTTCCTACTCTGTTCTTTTTAAATAACCTGTATCCAGGTATGACTATGTCCCAGTCATGCAAATCATTGTACCATGTTTCTGTTATAGCTACTAAATCCAAGTTGTCCCTAGTCATTATTGAAATTAGTTCAGGTAATTTATTTCCTAAGCTGCGAGCATTTGTGCCCATGGCACGAAGAATTTTTCTACTAGAATTTCTAGAAATGTTACTTGGACTAACAGTTTTGGCATGCTGTGGGGGGCAGGTGGATATATTAATGCTACCCCCTTTATTAGCTTAAATGATTTCTAATAAAACAATTGAACTCCTCTTCCAGATACTCTGTTCCTTTAACATCCAAATGCAAGCCATCTCTCCTATATAACCTAGTATCTTGCCAAACAGAGCTATAATGGCCAATAAAACCAAATCCTCGTTCCCTGCACCACTTATCTAACCAAGAATTGAATGTTGTTATCCGCTCCATCTTTCCTGCTTCCTGGCCATACACAGGTAAAATAGCAGAAAATTGAGTTGATGCCACATTCTCTAAATGATTACCTAGGTCACAAAACTCTTTCTGAACAGCAGCAACATGATTACTAGCCAGATCATTTCTTCCTAAATGAACAATCACATCTAACTCACTTCCCTTTCCTGCTGCCTTAACAATTCTCAAAATACGATTCTTATCCCTGTGAGCAGTAGCTCCTGAAAGATATCTAACCTCCCATGCTTCTCCTTTACTTTCACCTAAATACACATTCCTCAAAATAGAGTCACCCACTAAAAGTCTTTTCCTCAAAAACACATCTGCTGTTTGTTCCTGTGTTATGTTACCTGGCGAATCAGGTACCAACAGATTTAAATTACCTGTTACAGCTTCAGAGGGCTCAGAAACAGCAATCTCCTCATCACAAGTGTGTTCAGCAAGAGCAGCATAGGAGTTTTGCAATGGCAGAGGTTGTGGGCAATGCTTCTGGTCTACTGTTCTAATTCTTCAAGAGCCTACAGAGATCCATCTGCCTCTCCTTGCTGATCTCTGGGGAAGAGGGGCTTCTTTCTGAGGCAGCTTTGTAGAGGTAATTGGTATGTTACTTACCTTAGCTTGAAGGATAGCTATTTCTTCTCAGAAGAGGGAAAACTGCTCACAAATAGGACTGACCTAAATCTCCAAAAAGTAGTACAGTTAAAAAGTGCAAAACACCCATTGCACTGTATCTGAGACATTTTAAACTATACATGTGTCTTTAGCTTATATTTGTAGGTATAATCAGATCTCATTATTTTATCACATTGTGTACATATTCATGTGTATGTATCCTATATCTGTAGGTATAATCAGATCTCATTACTTTATCACATTGTGTACATATACGTACATGTGTCTTTATCTTATATCTGTAGGTATAATCAGATCTCATGACATTATCACATTGTGTACATATACATGTGTCTGTATCTTATATCTATAGGTATAATCAGTTCTCACTACTTTATCACATTGTGTACATATACCTGCTTCCTTATCTTATATCTGTAGGTATAATCAGATCTCATTACTTTATCACATTGTGTACATATACGTACATGTGTCTTTATCTTATATCTGTAGGTATAATCAGATCTCATGACATTATCACATTGTGTACATATACATGTGTCTGTATCTTATATCTGTAGGTATAATCAGATCTCACTACTTTATCACATTGTGTACATATACCTGCTTCCTTATCTTATATCTGTAGGTACAATCAGATCTCATTACTTTATCACATTGTGTACATATACATGTGTCTTTATCTTATATCTGTAGGTATAATCAGATCTCATGACATTATCACACTGTGTACATATACATGTGTCTTTATCTTATATCTGTAGGTATAATCAGATCTCATTACTTTATCACATTGTGTACATATACATGTGTCTGTATCTTATATCTGTAGGTATAATCAGATCTCATTACAGTATCACACTGTGTACATATACATGTGTATTTATCTTATATCTGTAGGTATAATCACATCTCATTACTGTATCACGTTGTGTACATATACATGTGTCTGTATCTTATATCTGTAGGTATAATCTGATCTCATTACTTTATCACATTGTGTACATATACATGTGTCTATCATATATCTGTAGGTATAATCAGATCTCATTACTGTATCACATTGTGTACATATAAATGTATCTTTATCTTATATCTGTAGGTATAATCAGATCTCATTACTTTATCACACTATGTACATATACATGTGTCTTTATCTTATATCTGTAGGTATAATCCGATCTCATTACTTTATCACATTGTGTACATATACATGTGTCTTTATCTTATATCTGTAGGTATAATCAGATCTCATTACTTTATCACACTGTGTACATATACATGTGTCTTTATCTTATATCTGTAGGTATAATCCGATCTCATTACATTATCACATTGTGTACATATACATGTGTCTTTATCTTATATCTGTAGGTATAATCAGATCTCATTACTGTATCACATTATGTACATATACATGTGTCTGTATCTTATATCTGTAGGTATAAACAGATCTCTTTACTGTATTACATTGTGTACATATACATGTGTCTTTATCTTATATCTGTAGGTATAATCAGATCTCATTACTTTATCACATTGTGTACGTATACATGTGTCTTTATCTTATATTTGTAGGTATATTCAGATCTCATTACTTTATCACACTATGTACATATACATGTGTCGGTATCTTATATCTGTAGGTATAATCAGATCTCATTACTTTATCACATTGTGTACATATACCTGCTTCCTTATCTTATATCTGTAGGTATAATCAGATCTCATTACTGTATCACATTGTGTACATATACCTGCTTCTTTATCTTATATCTGTAGGTATCATCAGATCTCATTACTGTATCACATTGTGTACATATACATGTGCCTTTATCTTATATCTGTAGGTATAATCAGATCTCATTACTGTATCACATTGTGTACATATACCTGCTTCCTTATCCTATATCTGTAGGTATAATCAGATCTTATTACTTTATCACATTGTGTACGTATACATGTGTCTTTATTTTACATCTGTAGGTATAATCAGATCGCATTACTATATCACACTGTGTACATATACATGTGTCTTTATCTTATATCTGTAAGTATAATCAGATCTCATTACTGTATCACATTGTGTACATATACCTGCTTCCTTATCCTATATCTGTAGGTATAATCAGATCTTATTACTTTATCACATTGTGTACGTATACATGTGTCTTTATTTTACATCTGTAGGTATAATCAGATCACATTACTGTATCACACTGTGTACATATACATGTGTCTTTATCTTATATCTGTAAGTATAATCAGATCTCATTACTTTATCACACTGTGTACATATACATGCTTATTTATCTTATATATGTAGGTATAATCAGATCTCATTACTTTATCACACTGTGTACATATACATGTGTCTGTATCTTATATCTGTAGGTATACATGAAGAACTCCACTACTTGAGCACCTTTGGCTTAGCGTTTAAGCAATATCAGACATGAACTTTACTACTCCCTCATAGAAGTATTAAATAAGGTATTTACCCACCTGCGCTATAGACTATCGTATGAGCGATAAAAAAATAGCTTTAAACTTGTAATATGAGAGCAATAATAAAACCACTATTAACTGCGCAGGAGCAATATTAACGCACAATAGTGCTAATATATTTTACCCCCAATTGTAATCTAGGCTTATGTATTACATTGTTGCAAACACTACTATAATACTCAAGAGATGTGCCCTCCCCTGAGCTTGCTTCTATTCTATAATGGAAATGTGTTGGTTTTTGTTGTTATTTTTTAATTAAATTGCACACAAACTAAATAATGGGAGTTTAACTTCCAAGTCCCTTTAAGAATAATGTAATTCACACAAATACTGACAAAAATATTATAATATCAATATGCATATTACTAATGAGTGAGGATGTCCATAATACATCTTAGCTAATTAAATTCCATGGAACAATAACATTTTGTAGAGCTAGCTCTCGGTTTATGCCAGGGTTCGGTTCCTGAATGAGCTTTTTCTAAAAACAAATTGTATAAAACGGACCTTCTTATATAACGTAATCACTTGGAAAATAAAAAGTTACACTCCAGGCCTCTTTCAAATTTACCCAGAAATAATATATTTATAGCTCTGAAATGCTGAAGTGCTTAAAGGGATATGATACCCACATTTTTTTCTTTCATAATTCAGATAGAGCATGCAATTATACGCAACTTTCTAATTTACTCCTTGGTTTCCTTGGTATCTTTATTTGAAAAGCAATCACACAATATGAATGAGGAATGAATATATTTATACAATGTAATACACAATATTCCTCATTAGTTCCTATTAAAGGGGCACTTACGTCAAAATCAAACTCATGATTCAGATAGAGCAGCAATTTTAACGCACTTTCCCACCTGGGTGCTAAGCTGGATTGAAGGTTTTTTATTTTTTTAAATATATATTTTTTTATTTAATTTTTTTCAGATCCCCAGGACTTATAGCGTTGGAAAGGTTAGGCGATTACCTTTCCAACGGTGGGTCTGTAACTGCTTAGATGCCTGCAATACAGGCTTCTAAGCATCATGCCCAATTTCCCTATACTGTCTATTGTATTTTTTAAATAAAGTTGCGTGGTGACGTCATCACGTCATTGCGCATGACGTCATCACGCAAAACGTTAAGCCACGGCGATGCCTCTCACTATACAGGCCTGATCGTCGGGGTGGGAGTCATTGGCAGCCCCCAGATTGCCCTCAAGATGGGTGAGTGCTAGCGACGGCTCTGAGCCGTCTTTAGCACCTGACTGGCAAAATTTGTTAGCACTCAAAGGGTTAAACAACTTTCCAATTTACTTCTGTTATCAAATTTGCTAGGTAGGCTCAGGAGTAGCAGTGCACTACTGACAGCCAGCTGCTAATTGGTGGCTGCACATATATGCCTCTTGTCATTGGCTCACCAGATGTGTTCAGCTAAGTTACAGTAGTACATTGCTGCTTCTTCAACAAAGGATAACAAGAAAATTATGCAACTTTGATAATAGGATTCAATTGGAAGATTGTTTAAAACTGTATGCCCTATCTGAATCGTGAAAGGAACATTTTATGTCCCTTTAAACACCCAGTTATATGCAACTAGTAGGGCAATAACAGTCTCTACATGAAAGCATTTTCTTTTTTTCCCTTGTATGTCCATTTAACCTAGTAAATGTAAATAATAATTAGAGGGTCTCTGCAGTGAGGCATTTGGTACCATACCACAACTTAAACTTACTCATACTGGGCCGTGGGCACTTCACCCCTTTTGAAATGTTATTTTTGGTCTAATATATTTCTTAATACTCTCTTCTATATCAACCAATATATTTAAGCTGCATATTTAAGGCACAGCAAACACTTTGTAATTACAAGTTTTTTCTGTACTCAATAAACGAACATACAGGGTGGATTTAAACAATGTTTGGAATGTGTTATCACCTTGTTTGCTACAATAGTTTTTGAATAACAAAACTCCACCCACCATATTTCTTATATGGAGGAACCAATCATAGTGCTCATTGGTTCAGCAGCGTTTTGTAGGCCAGCTTGTAAGCTTATATTTCTTGTTTTTTCAAATAAAGATACCAAGAGAACAAAGAAAAATTGATAATAGGAATAAATTAGAAAGTTGCTTAAAATTGCTGATCTATCTATATCATAAAAGGAAAAATTTGGGTTGAGTGTCCCTTTAAAGGGACATATAACAAGTTGGAACAGAGAAAACAATATCATAATATGTACTTTAATTACTTAACCTGCAAATGTATACTGCAGTGCCTCACCTTTAACCCTTTCTTTTAAGTTTCCGAATTTCCTTCTATGGCTGTATCTATATCTATTGTTGCTTTGTTAGAATGCAAAAGTGAACAGGGATTATCTGATGGAGCTGCCTAGAATCTGTGAACTCAGTTGAAATACAATGCCTGTGTCTAAACACTGATAATGGGGGTGTTTAGACAGTGTGGCTATGTAAGTATTTTTGCTTATTTTTGAAAATTATTTTAAAATACTTGCCACACTTTTAAACATTTTTTTTATGCAAACTATTTTTAATTAATTAGCTCTTTTAGGATATGCACAGAACTTAACCTGTTTGATGGCACTTTAACACTCTGCAGTTGGTATAACAAGTCAGCGAGAAAACATTAAAGAGACAGTCTACACGTGCGTGAGCACAGTGTTATCTATATGGCACACATGAACTAACACCCTCTAGTGGTGGAAAAACTGTCAAACTGCACTGAGAGAAGAGGCGGCCTTCAAGGGCTTATACATTAGCATATGAACCTCCTAGGTTTAGCTTTCAACTAAGAATACCAAGAGAACAAAGCAAAATTGGTGATAAAAGTAATTAAAGTTTATTTTGGAATAGACTGTCCCTTTAAGGAAAACATATCTGGATATATTTACCATTTCCCAGATTTAAAGGTGTCTAACACTGTAAGGGAAATACTTTTAAGAAGAGTGTAAGCCACAGAAGCGGACTCATCTTCATAGCAGCTCTGAATCAGGACGGTGCTGTGTATGGTGAGGTTCTATACAATGGAATTCTCACATCTGTTGTCATGGTGAAGGAACCAGCACAAAATACAAGCTGGCCAATAGTAATGGATGGATGAGATGCTGGTTAGGGCACAGACTGATGGGTTTTACAACAGTGAAAGCATTAAAGGAACATAAAAGTGCAAAAAACAATCATTCTGTATTATGTTACACAAAAGTACCAGTACAACCAATAATAAAATGATTAACCCTTGCAAAGCACCAATGCAGGGCTAGCTAAGCATATCTAGTAAGCCAATGATAAGAGGCATATATGCATGGTCACCAGTTACTAGGTAGCTCCCATTCATGCATTACTGCACCTGAGCCTATCTAGGTATGCTTTTCAGCAAAATGATACTAAGAGAACAAAGAAATTTGATAACAGAAGTGAATTGGGAAATGAATTCAAATTGTACACTCTGAATCATGAATGTATAATCTAGACTTCTGTACTCTATTTGTATATTTGTATCATGTTGTTTATCTTTACCTCCAAATTAAATTACACTCATTGGAATATTTAGAGGTAACAAATGTTAACATCAGAGGTGCAAATCTGACAAACTGGAAGAAACTTAAATAATTCTGGTATATTAAATTACTGTTGAAAATGATTTATCACAGGCTGCAAGAGTCCAACCACTGCAGTGCATGTTCGCTAGAATTTCCCGTACAGGGAGCTATTTTTAAATATACTTTTTTTCACTATAGAATATGCAGAGCTGGAAACACATAATTACAGTTTACTAATCAGGAGAAAATAATTACTAATACACTCAGAGATGAAGCTAAACAAAAGCTTAATTTCTTACTCATCCTCTAATATTTCTACAGTCAAGAATTAGTGGAAATTTCAAGCTCTGCCTATATGTATAATGAAAGTGTGCTAAATAAATGATATGCGTATGTGCACTATATAAAAGCTACTGTTTATAAATATAAAGTAGCAAAGATGAATAAT
Organism: Bombina bombina; assembly: GCF_027579735.1. Classification (NCBI taxonomy): domain Eukaryota; kingdom Metazoa; phylum Chordata; class Amphibia; order Anura; family Bombinatoridae; genus Bombina; species Bombina bombina. The sequence goes on from NC_069506.1 coordinate 320,513,266, forward strand.
GTGGGCCAATTTGTTATATATATATACACACACACACATAAATATATACATATACACTTATACAGCAAATGGTGTGTATGCACTCCAATCAGTCCACAGCCGCCAGGGTGCTCTTGGAAAAAGTAGAGAGAGTAAAAATAAGCACTCACTGGTCTTCAGATAACAGTGTCAACCTAAAATCTTTATTGCATGCTGTAAGGTTTCGGGACCAAACACTGTCCTTTCTTCTGACTACGTGTGTTTGGTCCCGAAACGTTACAGCACGCAATAAAGATTTTTGGTTGACACTGTTATCTGAAGACCAGTGAGTGCTTATTTTTGCTCTCTATATACAGTACATATACTGTATATATACAGTATATATACTTTCAATAAATAGTGCACTCTCAGAAATTTTGTGAAAAAAAAGGTCAACTTTATTAGATGAAGTTTCAGGGAGCTCAAGTCCCTTTCTTCAAATCAAAAAAGTGAACACTTGTTACAAACATGAACACATTATATACTGACAACTTAAGCAAACACATATCTCCCACATCAATCAAAAAATTGCGCCAAACAGTGCTTGGAACACATCCCTGCATTCCATTCCGCCCCAACCGGAAGGGTATCAGCTGTCCACTTCCGGTTTCGCCGGGCTTGTATTTTAATCCAATAAACCCCATAACACATATGTCAAAAATGTCAACCTACACACACTTCACTAAACAATCATGCATGTGTGAAACCTCTACGTGTTAACAAAACTCCAAACACAAAATTGGCAAACCGGAAGTTGTCAGACCATCACTTCCGGTTTTGTCGAAACTGTATAACCTGTGTGAAAAAATGCATAGCTGCAATGTAAATACTTAGACTAACAATGGAATACAAAACAACAGTGCTAACATCCCCTACTGGGACTTTCAGTGACAATTAAACAGTGCATATGTGAGACACTTTACCATCTAGACCTATAAACTACATCTTACATAGGGCTTGCTTAATGTATCAGGTTTATCTTTCTTGAATATTAAACCAATATAGGCCTGTGTGAATACATAGCAAAAGTAAGATTAAGAACATTTGTGCTGCAATAAAGCATGACATACTAAACATATATCTGAGAACCACCTTGGTTCTCCCTGGTATCTATTCCAGGTATAGTGGTGCAATAGAATACTGTATCCATAGACAGATACAAAAATTAATAGAAAAAAAGAAAAAAGAAAAGTACAGATAGCAATGTATCTCTTCTTATTGGCATAGACTATTGTATTGATAGGTGCATAGAGCGCATATGATATGCGTTCCATAAGCGGTGGCACGCTCCTCCTCCGGTCACATACATAGATGGGTAGACACAAATGGATAGATATAATTTCATATACTTTCATCCATGACCATATACCTCCCAGACTTCAGGTCCTGTGGGTATTATCTGTGTTAAGGGTGACATTACATAGCTGGTACTCTCGAGTACCCCACCTGCAGATCCCCTCCACTGGATCAGGGTCCCCATATGATAGTCCTAGTGGACAGGCAGCATCCCAAGGTGCCCATCGGCTCACCACCATCATATCGTACCATGCTATATTTCCGCACCCCAGGTTTGTGTCAGATTATATTAACCCCTTGAAGTCTGGTACTGAGTTTAGTCCTCCTGGGGCAATGGTCCCCAACCTTTATATCCACTGGGCTTCTCTGGAGAGTAAGAGTTTTTCCCGGTCTCTCCCTCGATCAGGTTTCAGCACATGGTCTGTCAGAATGTATCTGATTGATGCTACTGAGTGTCTCTGTTCGACGCAGTATATCCACTGTGTCAAACCTGGCCCGTCTAGTACGTTGTCTCCTTCTAGGAATACCCTCCTGACTGTTATTTAACCATCTGTATACCCTTCCTTGTGAGTAGTCATTATTAACTGTTTCAAGTTTTCAAGATCATTACGATACTTTTCAATTTGCTGATTGATCTTATTGAGCCAATTTTCTTGTGTGTCATTAACCAATTTAGTGTTCTTATTCTCCTCAAATGTATGGATCTCTATCCTCACTTTAGCCAATAGAGTGGTCCCAAGTATTATCTGGGCAAAACAAAGGGCACCCTAAGAGAACACATGGCCAACCATAGGCTGGCTATACGCCAGGCGCTTGTGAAAGGCTCTTCGGAACAACCAGTGGCACAGCACTGTGTCGAACAGAGACACTCAGTAGCATCAATCAGATACATTCTGACAGACCATGTGCTGAAACCTGATCGAGGGGAGACCGGGATAAACTCTTACTCTCCAGAGAAGCCCAGTGGATATACAGGTTGGGGACCATTGCCCCAGGAGGACTAAACTTGGTACCAGACTTCAAGGGGTTAATATAATCTAACACAAACCTGGGGTGCGGAAATATAGCATGGTACGATATGATGGTGGTGAGCCAATGGGCACCTTGGGATGCTGCCTGTCCACTAGGACTATCATATGGGGACCCTGATCCAGTGGAGGGGATCTGCAGGTGGGGTACTCGAGAGTACCAGCTATGTAATGTCACCCTTAACACAGATAATACCCACAGGACCTGAAGTCTGGGAGGTATATGGTCATGGATGAAAGTATATGAAATTATATCTATCCATTTGTGTCTACCCATCTATGGATGTGACCGGAGGAGCGTGCCACCGCTTATGGAACGCATATCATATGCACTCTATGCACCTATCAATACAATAGTCTATGCCAATAAGAAGAGATACATTGCTATCTGTACTTTTCTTTTTTATTTTTTTCTATTACTTTTTGTATCTGTCTATGGATACAGTATTCTATTGCACCACTATACCTGGAATAGATACCAGGGAGAACCAAGGTGGTTCTCAGACATATGTTTAGTATGTCATGCTTTATTGCAGCACAAATGTTCTTAATCTTACTTTTGCTATGTATTCACACAGGCCTATATTGGTTTAATATTCAAGAAAGATAAACCTGATACATTAAGCAAGCCCTATGTGAGATGTAGTTTATAGGTCTAGATGGTGATGTGTCTCACATATGCACTGTTTAATTGTCACTGAAAGTCCCAGTAGGGGATGTTAGCACTGTTGTTTTGTATTCCATTGTTAGTCTAAGTATTTACATTGCAGCTATGCATTTTTTCACACAGGTTATACAGTTTCGGCAAAACCGGAAGTGATGGTCTGACAACTTACGGTTTGCCAATTTTGTGTTTGGAGTTTTGTTAACACGTAGAGGTTTCACACATGCATGATTGTTTAGTGAAGTGTGTAGGTTGACATTTTTGACATTATATGTGTTTAGGGGTTTATTGGATTAAAATACAAGCCCGGCGAAACCGGAAGAGGAGAGCTGATACCCTTCCGGTTAGAGCGGAATGGAACGCAGGGATGTGTTCCAAGCACTGTTTGACGAAATTTTTTGATTGATGTGTTTGCTATGTGTTTGCTTAAGCTGTCAGTATATAATGTGTTCATGTTTGTCACAAGTGTTCACTTTTTTTGATTTAAAGAAAGGGACTTGAGTTCCCTGAAACGTCATCTAATAAAGTTGACCTTTTTTTCACAAAATCCTGAGAGTGCACTATTTATTGGAAGTATACATTTGGCTATATTTGCCCCCAGGTGGCTGGAGTGGCATATATACATGCATACATACATATATATACATACATACATATATATACATACATTTATCCAGGCTGGTATAGCACTTACAGTAACTTAGTATATATAAATACACTGTATATCCTGCCCGGGGTGCTTTAAAAAGCAAATTCATGTATCCATGAATCAAAGTAAAAAGCACTCACCGGGTCTTGAAAGCAAACACCTGTTTAATAAAAGTGATGTTTCGGGGTTGCCCCCGTCCTCAGACAATATTTACAGAGTAGTGAACAAACTTACCCCTTTATCAGAACCCAACTCCCATCTGCGGTACTGTTGGCGGCGTTCCGGAAGTACAGCAACCGCGTGGTACGTACCTACGTCATAGGCTGCCGTGCGGCAGACCTGTGTTAGATTATAAACATAGTAAAAAACAGTATAACAAAAGCGTGCAGGCAGTAATAACAGAATCTATTCACTTCCTTACTCATTATGTATGTTACAGGATTTTGAAAACACTAGCATGTTTAAAGGTGCCATTACATATGGGGCTGCATAATATTAGTACAGGCTTTTTGCTATTAATAAAGGCAAAGATAAACAATTCAAAACATAGGGATCTATTTTGTCCTAACTACGTGAATTCAAAATTGGCCATTTATCTAGCAATATCATATGCTATAGTATCTATATAGATTACGTCTAGCCAATAATCGGACCAATAATTACTGAAGTACATTCAGTAATTATTGTTATGTCTGTATGTATCAGAGCCGTCGCTAGCACTCTCCCACCTTGAGGGAGATCTGGGGGCTCCCACCCGCTCCTACCCCAGCGATTGGGCCTGTATAGTGACAGGCATCGCCGGGGCTTCACCTTTTGCATGATGACATCACTGCGCAACTTTATTTTAAATTGACAAGAATAGGAAAAGGGGGCATGCTGCTTAAAAGCCTGTATCTCAGGCATCTGAGCCGCTACAGACCCCCAAGGCCCACCGTTGGAAAGGTAATTTCCTAACCTTCCCAATGGTATAAGTCTGAAGATTGGGGAAAAAAAAGTTAAAAAAATATATAAAAAAAAAAAAAAAAACTTAAATCAGCTTAAAACCCAGGTGGGAAAGTGCTTAGCACTCAAAGGGTTAAAAGGACATTAAACGTGCCAATATTAAAAACATAGTGAGAAATGAATTTAAAGGGACAGTGTATTGTGATTTTTTCTAACATTTAATGTCTTACCAATGACCGACTTTACCTGCTGGAAAATGTAAGTAATGGTCCTCAGCACTCGTTATAAAATTTTAATGCTGTTTATTCACATAAAAAAAGCGACGTTTCGGGGTCGCAGACCCTTATTCATGCTTAATAAGGATAAGCATGAATAAGGGGCTGCGACCCAGAAATGTCGCTTTTTTTATGTGAATAAACAGCATTAAAATTTTATAACGAGTGCTGAGGACCATTACTTACATTTTCTATTTGTGTAAGGACCTGGCAGTGTCCTTGGGTCTCTCGTGCACTATTCCTGGAGTGTGCTGTTCCTGTTTGTCTTATCTCAAGACTTTACCTGCTGGAGTGTATTAAATTGTTTTTATCCCCACCTAGGTAATAAAATGTTAATTTTGCATTGTTCTCTCTAAAAATGCTATATTCAAAGCATTCTCATAATAGCGCTATGTTCCAAATCCGCATAGCAATCACAATTGCAGGTGAAATGTTCTAAAGGGCTCAAATCATCATTTTAAGGTAGCGTCACAGAGGTGTTTTAGTGTGCTTTACTGTGTGCTTCGAGTGGCGGAATGTTCAAAGCGCGACGTGCAGCGAGGGTTTAATGATCCCTTTAGACAATGTGAAATGACAATACATTTTACATGTGTCAACTGAAACTATTTTGTTACAATACAATCGTGAAACTTGTACATAAATAACAGATATGAGCTGGGGGGTTGCGGGTATATTATTCATGTGTATACATTTTATACTGTAAAATAGTAGGTAATGTTTTATGTATTTTAAAGGGACAGTGAATGTAAAAAATGTTATCTAATTCTGCACATATTGCAGAATTATGTAACATTATGTTAGCGACAACTTTAAAAATCTAAAGTTGCACTTACCTGGTCTCCATTCCAGGCTCTTCTAATCATGTCTTCTTTTTCAAAAGTGGTTTGCGGCCACGCTGTCTAATCACAGCGTGCTCGATCGCGCTATTGAACTGAATGTAGTGCGCTCCCTCTCTGGTCTGGTAGCAGAAGCGAGCTATATTTAGTTCAATAGTGCGATCACGGACGTGCCCGCGAGCCGCTTTTGAAAAAGAAGACATGAACAGAAGAGGCTGGAGAGTAGACCAGATAAGTGCAAATGTGCAGAATTATACATTATTTTTTACATTTACTGTCCCTTTAACTAAGTACATATTAAAATGAACATCTTCATTTTTGGATTTTTTAATTTTAGCAACAAGATTTCATGTATGGAATATAAATATCACACTGAACACAGTGGCCACAAATGTTTTTGGTTTAAAACAATGCACTGATTAAAAAAGACGCACTAAGTAAATCGAGTTTTTAAAAGAAGGCGGCTTTTTAACATTGTGCAAACTTCTAATATTGTGGTCACACTGTACCAAACGCCTTTACTTTTAATAACACGTTTGGACAGCTAAGGTTTACTTCTAATATTGTGGTCACACTGTACCAAACGCCTTTACTTTTAATAACACGTTTTGGACAGCTCAGGTTTACGTCTAATATTGTGGTCACACTGTACCAAACGCCTTTACTTTTAATAACACGTTTTGGACAGCTCAGGTTTACGTCTAATATTGTGGTCACACTGTACCAAACGCCTTTACTTTTAATAACACGTTTGAAGAGCTCTGGTTTACTTCTAATATCGTGGTCACACTGTACCAAACGCCTTTACTTTTAATAACACGTTTGGACAGCTCAGGTTTACTTCTAATATTGTGGTCACACTGTACCAAACGCCTTTACTTTTAATAACACGTTTGGACAGCTCAGGTTTACTTCTAATATTGTCGTCACACTGTACCAAACACCTTTACTTTTAATAACACGTTTGAACAGCTCAGGTTTACTTCTAATATTGTGGTCACACTGTACCAAACGCCTTTACTTTTAATAACACGTTTGGACAACTCAGGTTTACTTCTAATATTGTGGTCACACTGTACCAAAGGCAGCAAGCTGTATACTTTCCTTTGGAAGGGGCTTTGCCACTTGTCTGTACAGTGGGAGTTTGCCCACTTTATTTTTAACAATATTTTACCTGCAAGAATGGTTAAACTGAAATGATCAGGCCCTAAGTATTTGGCCTTGCTGTGTATACATTGAGAGAGGATGACTTTGTGTGTATATAGAGAGATAAGCTAGGTGGTCTTATCTCCCTGCAAACTCAGCCGATTTGCTTGTGTCATTAATACAACTAGCAGAAACAGCTATTTTATACACAAAAATATACCTAAATGAGCAATGTCCTATCGATTTTAAACCTTGCATATCATTAGAAACACATTAATGGTGAACTAGATTTAGAGTACACTGTCCCTTTAACCCCTTAAGGACAAGGCCATTTTTCAATTTCTTTCCCTTAAGGACCAAGGCTATTTTTACATTTCTGCTGTGTTTGTGTTTAGCTGCAATTTTCCTCTTACTCATTTACTGTACCCACACATATTATACACCGTTTTTCTCGTCCTTAAATGGACTTTCTAAAGACACCGTTATTTTCATCATATCTTATAATTTACCATAAAAAAAATTATAAAATATGATGAAAAATGGAAAAAAAAACACACGTTTTCTAACTTTGACCCCCAAAATCTGTTGCACATCTACAACCACCAAAAAACACTCATGCTAAATAGTTTCTAAATGTTGTCCAGAGTTTAGAAATACCCAATATTTACATGTTCTTTGCTTTTTTTGTAAGTTATAGGGCAATAAGTACCAACAGCACTTTGCTATTTCCAAACCATTTTTTTTTTTTCAAAATTAGCGGTAGTTACATTGGAACACTGATACCTGTCTGGAATCCCTGAATATCCCTTGATATGTATATTTTTTTTTAGTAGACATCCCAAAGTATTGATCTAGGCCCATTTTGGTATATTTCATGCCACCATTTCACCGCCAAATGCAATCAAATAAATAAAATTGTTCACTTTTTCACAGACTTTTTCACAAATATTAGGTTTCTCACTGAAATTATTTACAAACAACTTGTGCAATTATGGCACACATGGTTGTAAAATGCTTCTCTGGGATCCCCTTTGTTTAGAAATAGCAGACATATATGGCTTTGGCGTTGCTTTTTGGTAATTAGAAGGCCGCTAAATGCCGTTGCGCACCACATTTGTATTAGGCCCAGCAGTGAAAGGGTTAATTAGGTAGCTTGTAGGGTTAATTTTAGCTTTTAGGGTAGTGTAGTAGACAACCCAAAGTATTGAACTAGGCGAATTTTGATATATTTCATGCCACCATTTCACAGCTAAATGCGATCAAATAAAAAAAAAATTTCACTTTTTCACTAACTTTGGGTTTCTCACTGAAATTATTTACAAACAGCTTGTGCAATTATGGCACAAATGGTTGTAAATGCTTCTCTGTGATCCCCTTTGTTCAGAAATAGCAGACATATATGGCTTTGGCATTGCTTTTTGGTAATTAGAAGGCCGCTAAATGCCGCTGCGCACCAAACTTGTATTATGCCCAGCAGTGACAGGGTTAATTAGGTAGCTTGTAGGGAGCTTGAAGGGTTAATTTTAGCTTTAGTGTAATCAGCCTCCCACCTGACACATCCCACCCCCGATCCCTCCCAAACAGCTCTCTTCCCTCCCCCACCCCACAATTGTCCCCGCCATTTTAAGTACTGGCAGAAAGTCTGCCAGTAATAAAATAAAAGTTTTATTTGGTTTTTTTTTTATTATTTTAAAAAATAATAATCAAATTCTGCTGTGTAGGATCCCCCCCTTAGCCCCCAACCTGCCTGATCCCCCCCCCCAAAGAGCTCTCTAACCCTTCCCCCACTAACTATTAGTCACCATTTTGGGTACTGGCAGCTGTCTGCCAGTACCCACTTTGCAAAATAACTTTTTTTTTTTTTTTTAAACCTAACATTTTCTGTAGTGTAGCTGCCCCCCTCCATACCCTACCAGATCACCCCTCCTCTGCACCCACCACCCTCTCCCAGCAAAAAAGCCCTCCACAATTGCCTTAGATCGCGGATGCACGTGCACCCGCCCCTCCAGCGCGTGCTCCCGGCATAGAGAACAGCCGGAACGAAGTTCCCCAGTGATGGGCCGCCCACCCACCCACCTCCCTGCAATGGCTCCCACCCACCAACGATCGGTACCATCACTGGCCGATGCAGAGAGGGCCACAGAGTGGCTCTCTCTGCATCGGTGTGCCTAAAAAGGTATTGCAGTGATGCCTCAATATCGAGGCATCACTGCAATACCTTGAAAGCGGCTGGAAGCGATCAGGATCGCTTCCAGCCGCTTGAAACCCTTAACGACATACAGGGTACGTAGCTGGTCTTTAAAGACCAGCTTGTGTAAGACGTACCCTGTACGTCATGAGTCGTTAAAGGGACAGTCTAGTCCAAAATAAACTTTCATTATTCAGATAGGGCATGTAATTTAAACAATTTTCCAATTTACTTCTATCACCAATTTTGCTGTGTTCTCTTGGTATTCTTAGTTGAAAGCTAAATCTAGGAGGTTCATATGCTAATTTCTAAGCCCTCGAAGGCTGCCTTAGTTCAGGGCATTTTTTCACCACTAGAGGGTGTTCGTTCATGTGTTTCCTATAGATAACACTGTGCTCATGCACGTGGAGTTCATATGAGCCAGCACTGATTGGCTACAATGCAAGTCTTTCAAAATAACTGAAATAAGGGGGCAGTTTGCAGAGGCTTAGATACTGTGTAGGTTATGCAAAACTAGGGAATAGGTAATAAAGGGATTATCTATTTTTTAAAACAATAAATATTCTGGTGCAGACTGTCCCTTTAAGTTTATAAATATATAATGCAGCCAAAGCTTATCCGCAAAACGGTTTCTGTTTTAACCCCCAATAACCCCTCTAATTCAGGCATAGTTTCGTTTGCGGCAAGCTCCCCCCTGGGCATTTCCATATATAGAAGGTGCTATCTAGACTATAGCTTCTGCAGAATGCACTTGTGCACAGTAGGGGGCAGAGTCACATGACACCTGACTTAAGCAGTGCACAGTATAATGCTGAAGCTTTCACACGCGACATTATCCCCATGGAAACGAGCAAGCCTCTTGGCAACAAACAATAGCAGTACCTGCTGTCCCTCCTCAACCCCCCTTACTTGCATACGTAATTATCCTCACTTGCACACTTTTGTTACATGATACTAAAAGGTTTGGAGTAGGACACTGATACGGGGGAGGAGCAGGCTACACTAAAGTGTAAGTAATTTTTATAAATGTTATTAAAATACTTATAAGCTTTTTTTTTACACTTATTTATATCAGTTAAACCTTTTATAATATCCACAAAACTCAAAATGTTTGCTGGCACTTTAACTGTACAAAGCAATAACAATTTATTCTTGATGAGGATACAAAAATACAGTAGTATTGATTCTGAAATATATTAATTCCCATATCTTCTTAAAGAGAACAATATTTTACCATGTACAAAATGTCATAAATAGACAAAAAGGATTATGCAACAGCTCCAAAGCAAAGGCTAAGGAAAACAAATACCATCACTTATTGAGGCAGGTCTAGTATCATTTTATTCTATATACGGATTAATAGACGTGTGTAAAAACTAATGAGTTTGTGTTATTCATTGCATTCGTCTGAAAATGATAAATGATCAGTCCCTATAAAGAAAAACAAAATGGACAAAAAAAAGTGTTTTATTGACTCGATAATGTGGTTAAATCAGTTAATATAAAGTCTGGGAAAGCTTCAAACTATTTAAAATGTACACCATTAAAAGGGACAGTCAACACCAAAACTTGACATTTCAACAATACATAAAATGTTTCATTATTTCAAGAGAACCATTATTGCAATATACATTTATTATTTATCTTTCAGCTTTTTGTTGTAATATACGTTTGTTTCACTTTCTCCCAGGGATGCTTGGGTTAATACTTTTAGGCAATTTTGCATCAACAATCATGATAGGCAAATAATTATTTGCAATAGTAACTACGTTGAATTAGTGCTACCCCAATCTGCACATGTGCAAACAGAGTTTGTGCTATAGCTGAATATTAGTTTGTGATTGGTTAGCAAGGGTCATTTTGTTCTGAGGGACAGGGAAATCAGTGAAAAGAATTAACATAAAACAATTCTCATTTGACAAAATAAAGCTGCAGTTTTCATTGCAAAATTCTTATATATGTAGGTTTATTATTATACGGTTTACAATTTGTGTTTAGTGTCCCTTTAAATTACAGGAAAGGGGGCAAAATAAGCAAAAAAAAGTGTATTGCAAGGATGTTTTAGTCTATGTAATTAACCACTTTGAGATTAGAATATAAAACGTTAAATGACGATTTAAGAAAAATAAAAAATAAAATGTTTATTCACATGAAAAATAGAAACTACACAGCAGTTTTAGGCTCGTCATTTAGCAAGACAGAAATCACATTTTTATTTTCTTATTCTCATCCACTCATTTTATTAGATCACAAAACAGCAGTTTTAGCACTTTGTTTAGTCATCTCAGCCAAAAACTTGCCCCCCTTGATCTAGTCAGAGCAGAAGTGAGAGCGAGACAAGCAGGCTGTTGATCAGTGGTGGACAAGCTCAGAATATCTCAGTATATTGGTCACAGTCTCTTGTAATTAGTTTCGCTCGCCCAGAGGGCAAACGTATTGTAACAATATTGTAATTCATTGTTTTGTTTATTTTGCTTTGCTGTGCTGGAAATGGATGGAGCGAGACATATTGAGAAGACTCTCCGATCTTGCCCTAGCTGCATACAGAGAGATGTTATCCTGCAAATAAAAAATAAAGTATAGAAGAGGAGAAAAGAGAGAGCATTGTAAATGTCTATATTATCTTAAAGCACACTAGAGGACACTGAATATAACAAAGTAACACAAATATAAAACTTGCCTACAGGAGCACTGCACTTGCACAAGAGAATCTGTGTTTAAAACATATATGGGAGGCAAAAAGTGATGCTGTTGGCGAGTGGTTGTGCACGTCTGTAGCGGAGCAGGGAATTAGTTTAACTGTACAAGGGTAGATATGCAGGTTCTTAGCCAGAGGTTAAATCCCTTTGTTTTTGTTTAGATTTGTAAAACCCTACAAGAATGTCAAGTTAATTCTAATTTAAAGTTTATATCAGTCTTTAAAACAAATCTTGTGTTTTACCTTTTTATTCCATAATACTATTATACGAGTTAACATTTAAGGAGGATTATAAAAAGGTATGGGAATATTTCTTTTATTGTGGCTACATTTAGAGTGCAATGAAATACAACATGAACAGGATTATCTCCATGTCTACAAACAGAATCCCAAGAGATACAAAAAGCCAGTGGGCTCCAATCACACATCTGTCACTCATTACACTACTTACTATATTAATATCATTTGTTTTCCCAGACACGGCTGCTTTTGGTTCCACTGATGTTTTAAGGTCCAAGCTTGTGACGTTGAACTCAGAGGACGGTACAGCATTTTCCCAGCCAGCTAAGCAGTGCTGTTGAACAAGAAAAAATATCCAACTCGCTTATATGAAAAACATAAAAGTCCACTATACATTAAAGGGACATGAAATTACTACACCACTGGGTGCTAGCCTTTGATTAGCAGCTAATCACATATGCCTCTAGTCACTAAATCACCATGTGTGTTCAACTAGCTCACAGTCAAAACACATCCTAGAAAAAGTGTGTCCACTGATAAATGAATATTCATGAGTAAGGAGAATTTTACAGCACAAACATTTTAAAGTGAGTTGGGACTATTAAAGTCTGTATACTTACAGATGGTAGAGCGAGGCTGTCTGTAGGATCAAAGCTTCGCCTACGGTGTGCTTTGTATTTATACGGAGGCTGAAGGGTAGATCTGGGAATGCTTATCCTGCAATAGATGAATGTTTAGTGGGACGGACAGAGGGCGGCCATACACGGTGCCTATGAATATTACACGATAAATAATAAACCAAAGGAATCATAGAAAAGAGATTCCATGGTAAATCCCATTTTCTACTCAAAACACCAGCTTGACATTTTATTATTTGTTTTTCCTATATATTATTCATAAGAATGTGACCAATACATATCGAGCAACTAGTAATGGATTTAACGAGCCCTTCGCAGTTTCACGGCTACACATGCACAGCTTAATCTGTGAGACAGTTATGGTTCCTTCACTTACTGTGTATTGATGACATTTTTATGAATAAATAATTGGGCTGCAACTCTATGACTGTTTTGGCAGTGACCGGTGTCACAATAGTGCTGGTATGATTAATAATTTATATGTTGCAATTAAATACTAAATCAGAACAACTGTTAGATGGACACGGACCGGATATACGCAGGCTCCTCTAATGTAGGGTGCCGCCTGGATCTGCGTTTTTTACAGATGGGGCAGGCAGATTCAGGGCCCATAGGTGATGTAAACAAACGATCGTTCACTCGATAGCAGTAGACACCTGCAATTCAAAACGCATAAATCAGATTCTTTTCTCACACATCCACTAAGCATCTCGCAATAAATCACTAAATTACTAGTTTCGCCTATTTAAAGGGATAGAAAGGTCAAAATGAAATGTGCATGGGTGCATTTAAATTTGCAACATACTTTCATTAGCAAAAATGCTTCTAGTAAGAGTTATTACAGTTTTTATGTAGCATACGCACATATGCTGTGAGGGGCAGTGCATCAGTATTCAAACACCATGCCTGCTCAGGGAGT